>NW_028327174.1:147483183-148125790 GCF_987537825.1 Furipterus horrens
GTGAGGAGCAGTTTCCTTTGGAGCGTCTGCTCTTGTGACTTGGAATCTTGTCTAATTACTTATGGGCCATCTCAGTTTTAGTCACCTGTAGAAGGTGAGTGCCTGTTTTAGAGGTGCCCCTCAATTCCCAAATTGAATTCTGCATGTCATATGTCCTTTATTTTAACTCTTATCAATTTATTTATTTATTTATTTTTAAACAAATTTATTAGGGTGACATTGGTTAATAAAATTATATAGGTTTCAGGTATACAAGGCTACATCATCTGTATATTGTTTACATCTGTCATGTGTTTAATATTCTAGGTCAAGCCTCCTTCTGTCACCATTTATCCCACTTTTGCCCTCTCCTATCTCCTCACACTCCCATTCCCTCTGACAATTACCATACTGTTGTCTGTGCCCATGAGTCTATTTCCTCTAAACTTAGAGAGATATTGCCTACTCATGTTTTCCATGACACAGTAACTAACACCCAGATATACACATATATATGGTGCACATGTGGACTCAGGAATCCTCAGATGTACTTATGCTTATTTGCTCATTCCAAGCACATTTCTGCTAATACCTCAAACATGGAAGTTATGCCATTCTGCCTTCTTACTCCTAGCTCCTTTGGAAATACGTAGATTGGATAGAGGCAATAGATTTCACAACTGACAACTAACTGCAGGCATAAAAACAGATATGTAAGCCTCCCATGCCACTGATACAGATTCTGTAAAATATAATGAGATATTACACTGCAAAATTATAACATGCCAGGTGAGCAAAGGGTTCATTGTTTTAATTAATTCTTACTGACCACGTTTTAAAACGTTAAGAAATATTGGGACAGTTTTGTTGCAAATCCAATAGCATCTTCTTAGGGTGCTATGCTGCTATTATCTTTCATGTAGATTTCCACTGTGCTTTTTTCTCTTTGTCTTTAGGAAAATAATGTGACATAGTTAATCAATATCTTCTAGGTCAATATATCATGATATATAATTTATCATAGTTGCTAGGGAATCTGACTTTTCTTATTATATTATTAATAAACAAACATTAATAATGACAACAGTAGCAATAACTTATCTATTTTTTCATTTATATTTATGAATTATAAAATAAAACTTGCTGAGTTCCTACTAGGTGCCAGTATTCTGCAAGATGCTTCAGGAGATACAAACATGAAGTTTGCAATCTAGTGAGAGGCTTAATTATTACTTACAGAATCCTAATAATTTATAATGTGAACATGCTATGAATGTAGATAAAGTGGTTCTGACTTAGCCGCTTACAACTGAGGGGGTTGTGGCAAGTTAGTTGCCCTAAGCTTCAATTTCTGCATCTGTAAAACTGAGGACAGTGGTAATAATACCCTCATAGAGACCTTGAGGAGAGTCACTGAATTATGTGAGCAATATGCTTAGTACAGTGCCCAGAACACTGTCAATGTACACCTAATTTTAAAAATTAACTTTAAAAGTTTTAATTGTTTATATAGATATATAATTTTTGTGTATACATTATATACCGGATCACACAGCAAGTCTTGACAAATCAATATTAGAAGTGTCTTCAAGAGAAACCATGTCCACAGATGGCCAGCATCAGTCATCCTGAGCTCTTCCTTAACTCAGAATAATATCTCTCAAGTGAAATCATCAGGGTAAGGCTGACTCCCAACCACTCTGGTGAAGAGGATGTTTCATAGTTTTACTGGGATGAGACCTGGCTTGCAGAACTCTGACTCTGGATTAGAATCCTCTGCTAAATGCAAGGAAGAGCTTGCCTTTGCTTTTCCACCTCCAGCATTAGAGCTGACCTTGTGTATGTCGCAGCTTCACCTTGTGCACTGGCCAGAAGGAAACAGCCTCTGCTCTAAAACACCCTCCTGAGTGGGTCCATGGGTTTGTTCCTTGAAATCCTCAGTTGCTTCTCCTCTAGTGTACAGATTGCAGTTGGGACACTGCCAGGGGACAAGATCACATTTAAAAACAAAACTTTAGGATTGTGAGTGGAACAGAAGTTTATGCCATTTAGTACAATATGTCTGACGTACCACTTCTGCTAGTTTGTATGGGCCGTCCCTTCGGAGAAGGAATGGTATCAAAGGCACATGGTGTGTATCATATTTTCCAGCTGACCTTCTTAAGTACTATGGAGAAAAAACACTAAACCAACACAGAAGACAGTATAAGAGTGGAGGTTTCCATGTTCTGCCTTCCTCACCAGGCTGCATGTCCTTTGAGGATGTATTCATCTTTGTGACCCACCTCACTCGGTGCCTGGCAAAAGAAAGGCTGCCAGGCAGAGTGGAGAGAATACCATATTTGGGGTCATCCAGATAGCAGTTCATACCTGATCCCTACTTCTTTCTAACTGTACTACATTAAATAAATTATGTAAATTATTTGAGCCTCAGTTTCTTAACCTATAAGATAGGAATAATGCTATCTTCTTTGAAGAGTTGTTTTGAATGCCTGTTGCATAGTAGAAATTTAATAAATTATTATTATGGCATGTGTCTAATCAATGTCTACTGAATAAGAGAGATAACTGTGAGCCTCAAAACTCAATAGCTATTTAAAAACATGCCTAATTGGTTTTCTCTCTTCATTTCAGAATAACTTTTCCCATGCAGAAATATAGAATCAGGGGAGGAGAGGTATTTTATTTGAGGTACAAATATAATCCTTACTTATGCAAAACTTCTTAAATAAGTGAACCCACATCCTCTCACTATATGTAGTATAAATATTTATATGTAGTATAGCCAAAACTATACATACTGTGTGTAATATAACCAAATGCTAATGAGCTAAAAAGAGAAGCATAAAAATGTCTCCTCGCTGTCCCTTTGTAAGAACACTGCTTTCATGGCCATGTGCAGAGGACGGACAGCAGCAGGCCAGCCAAACAGCCACCATATGGTCAGATGGAAGAGGAAAAACCTCCAGGTAGGAGGGCAGAACTGTTCCAAGGATATAGTAAAGAAAAGATTTCAAGCCCATAGCAGAAAAGGGCTCGGGAGGTGATGAGGACCAAGCCTCTCCTACAGCAGTCAACAGACCATGGACAAAACTCACTTACTCATTTTTTGTTATTGTTGCTATTTTTAAGCAAACAGGTTGATACTGTTATTTTTTTTAAACACAATCTTGTTCTGCAAGAGGTAGGAGAAAGGATTTGTAAGGTTAATGAAATACAAGAGGCCACACCAACTGGGGTTTAAAATGGGGCCATGTTATCATCTAGAATACATCGTTTACTAGTTTTGGCTATCACCCTCAAGTATGGATCCAAAAGACAGACATCGTCATCCAGATGTTGTAACACAAAGTTCATACATACATACCTGGGCTGGTTCAAATCTATGTGCTAACTGGATAACCTTAGAGAGATGTATCTTATTTTATACATTATACATATATATATATATATATATATATATATATATATATATATAATTGAGTTGTGGCAAAGATTCAATATAGTATCAGGTACTTGGTAAATTATAACTATATTATTTTTATTTAACATGACACCCTACACACACACACACACACACACACAGCCCTGACGATGAAAGGCTATTATTTAGGTTAGCTTGATTCCTGTTCTTAATTCCTCTCAGAGGGCTCCTAGGCCACATAGGATGTCCCACCACCCTACCAGTCTTTTCCATACTTTTAAGCTCATGATCCATCTCTCACCAAAATATACCCCCCAAATTAAATACAGGTCAAGGAGGGGATAAAAAAAAAAAATCCTTGTTATTGATCCACATATCAGAACGGACTCTTTAATTTTCACCAACACAAATAAACAACTCTCATTCACAAATATCATTGGCAGTAAACTTACCAATGTCATGGGGATTTACATCTAGAACTGTAAACATTCAAAATTAAATATTATGCATCCATATTTTAAAAAGCTTTTTAGTTACTTTAGCCAAGTTAGCCTTTGGCCTCCTTCCACATTCCTCAGTCCTTGCCCTCCTGTTCTCCTCCTCATTCTAGTCCTCTCACATCTGCTTTTCACCTGTCTCCCATCAGATGGCCTTCTTCTAAATTTCTAAGACTTAGTAGTTCCAATTTCTACTGCCACTCTCTCGATGCTAGCAATTAAAACTACTTCCTAGAGTTGCTGTGTTCACGATCTCTCATTTAGTTAACAAAATTATACCTTATCAATGATTCTTTATATTAAATTATCCATGTTTCTATAACCATGTGGATTCTCTCTCCTAGCTGGGCCCTGTAGATACAGGAGCTAACTCTTGTTGTACACCTACTATGTGCCAACTATTGTGCTGGTCCTTTACATTTTTTATCTTAGTAAGTGAGAGATTCTATGTTAGAGTATCAGAAGGCCCCAAAGTCTAGAAGTGTAGTTGTCACCCTGATCTACCTATTTCCAAGAAGAACTGTGCATATGGAGGACTCCTTAATCATGTAGAAAATAATGTCACAAGCTACTGCATCCTGGATCAGTGCTGTCAGGTAGTTTTCTGCAGTGGTGGAAATGTTCTGTATCCATGGTGTCCAATATGGTAGCTGCTGGTCACATATGGCCACTGAGCATTTGAAATGTAAATAGGGTGACTGAGGAACCAGATTTTTAATTTTAATTAATTTTAATTTAAATATCCATATGTGGTCAGTGATACTATATTAGATAGCAGAATTAGACTTTTCAGGGCAGCTACAAACTTGGGTGTGGTGAGAAAAGTACCTCTGGGTCTTCTGAATGTACATTTCACAGCCAACACAAATGCCAATTGAGATTGTTAAATTGTGTGCCTAGGTGACTTGTCAGTGAGCTTTCATGTATAAAAAGACTGTCAAAAACAGATCATTCATGCTGGGGCTGACCTCCAGAGGTGTCAGGGAGCAACTTGCCTTGGGGAAGAAAGCAAATCTATACTCCATGATTAGCGTATGATTATATTTTACAGAAAGGCATCAATGCCTGGTGATTTTTTTTTTAAAGTATATTTTATTGATTATGTTGTTACAGTAGTTCCAATTTTTTCCCCTTTACTCCCCTCCACCCAGTATCTCCCTCCCCCAGCATCCCCCCCCAAGTCCATACCCATGGTTCGTAAAAAATAACTATCCCTCCCTCTCAGATATTAAGACCCTTTGTAATCTTGTAAAGGACAATGGGCGAAGGTCTCAAGCTCCTCTAGCTGCTTCAAGCTGGACATGGTCGTCGTCCTACCTACCCTTGGGTCCAGAAATCCCTAATAACAGTGGGGGTGTGGAGGGGAGGGTGGCCTTCCCACATGGGGAAGGATTGTGCAGACTCCAGGTCAGTTGGCTGTCTCCGGACAACGGCGTGCTTGGTTTAGCAGGCTGGCATCCTTGTTGTGTTCTGGGGGCAACAGATTTGGCAAAAAGGGTTAAAAAGCATCATTCAATCCATAACTACTAGGTGACAAAAGGCAGGGATTAATTTTTCAATGTTCCACATTAGGAGAAAAAAAAAAAAAAAGGGCTTCTTTGGAGGAAGGTGTGCTAGGCACATCTCTCCTGTCCAAAACCCTTTTGCCCATTTTATTTAGTTTGGGCTGAGGGAAATAGTTTATGTTTCCCCCCTCTCAGACCTCTGGGCCCTTTCTGTCCAAGCCATTAGGATAGAAAAGAGAATTCAGTTTTAAAGTGAAGCCCACAGACCACCCCATTCTTCACCAACTCAGCCATTTAGTTCAGCCAAACTGTTGAGTCTCCGGAGGCAGTGCTGCAGAGAGGATTAAGTGAGGCTTATGCGTACAGACAATTACTCAGGTAATGCGGTCATAGGCTTATGCCCTTTGAAAACAGAAAACACATGTTAATTTATGTAACATAACCAACAAAAAAGTCTCTAAATCTGTAAGACTGTCTTATTGGGAAGACATACAGTTGCAAGGCACTTGACATTCTACTTGCCTGCAACTTGAATCTCTTTGGTGATATCACAGATATGGTTTAATTTTCAAGTGAAACCATTTTTTAAATGAGAAGAAACTTTTAAGACGGTTAGCTGCCCTACTTTACAGTCTGCCACTGATCATTGTGATTTTCCTTGAATACTGATTTTTCTCCCTAAGATTACTCTCCTTGTCTTTAAAGGGACTACATTAAGTCCATTTTTAATTTATCCTGTTCATTTGCATAAGCATAACAAGAGCAGCAAATGATCACTTATGATCTTTAGTTCTGTTTTGCTGGAACTTACCCAAGGAACATTTAGGGTGGCCCTCAGTCTGCTCTTCAGTGCACAGAAGCTGGGCCACATACCTGGCATTCATCCTTGCCTGTACACACCTGTTCTTTCCAAGTCTTTCTGGTTTTCCATTGTGCCTTAAGGTCCCTTCTAGCCATCTTTCAGGAAAACAACCTTCGTTCCTTCCCTGGAGAGATTGCTGTGGACCGCACAACCAACCATGGCAGCAGGCCTTTTATTTCGCGGGCTTTTATTACCTTTGAAAGTCATTCCCAGTTCCTTAGGGCTTTTTGGTAACAACATGAGCCCAAGCATGTCTCCTTTAGGCTTGACATTCCAGTCAAAGGCTTGTTCAGAAAAAGGAACCTTTATTAACAACTGGTCTTATTAGGTCTATGCAAAGAAACTTAAGTCATTACTTACTTGTTTAGAATGCCAAACTCTGGAGAGATCAAATAGGGAGAAAAATATACAACGTGAAGGAAAATCTTTGTCCTAATATTCACTGAACTGGCATTTCCATTCTTCATATTTTCATTTTCCCCCACTAAAAAAAATTTTTTTGTTTGTTTTTCCATTACAGTTGTCTCACTTTTTTTTTTTTTCCCCTCTTGCTTCCCTGTATCCTGCCCCTCCCTTCCCCCACATTCAGTCCCCACTCAGTTGCCCATGTCTGTGGGTCATTTATACATGTTCTTTGATTTTACACTTCCCCTTCTTACACCCTTTTCTCCCTCCCCCCTCCCCCCTTGTTACTGTTAGTCTACTCCTTGTTTACATACCTCTGGTTCAATTTTGCTCATTTGTTTGTGTTGTTCATTAGTTTCCTGTAATAGGTGACAGCATAAGATATTTTTCTTTCGTTGCCTGGCTTATTTCGCTAAGCATAATTCTCTCTAGTTCCATCCATGTTGTTGCAAATGGTAGAAGTTCCTTCTTTCTTTCTGCTACATAGAACTCCATTGTGTAAATGTACCACAGTTTTTTGATCCACTCATCTACAGATGGGCATTTAGGTTGTTTCCAGCACTTGGCTATTGTAAATAGTGCTGCTATGAACATTGGAGTGCATAGGTTCTTTTGAATTGGTGTTTCAGGATTTTTCGGATATAATCCCAGTAATGGAATTGCTGGTTCAAAAGGCAGTTCCATTTTTAGTTTTTTGAGGAAATTCCAAACTGTTTTCCATAGTGGCTGCACCAGTCTGCATTCCCACCAGCAATGCACCAGGGTTCCCGTTTCTCCGCATCCTCTCCAGCACAAGTTGTTTGTTGATTTGTTGATTATGGCCATTCTGACTGGTGTGAGGTGGTATCTCATTGTGGTTTTTATTTGCATCTCTCTGATGGCTAGTGATGTTGAGCATATTTTCATATGTCTATGGGCCCTCTGTATGTCTTCTTTGGAGAAGTGTTTGTTCAGGTCCTTTGCCCATTTTTTAATTGGGTTGTCTGTCTTCTTGGTGTTGAGTCGTATGAGTTCTTTATATATTTTGGAGATCAATCCCTTGTCTGAGATGTCATTGGCGAATATATTTTCCCATATGGTTGGTTTCCTTTTCATCTTGCTGATGTTTTCTTTAGCTGAGCAGAAACTTTTTAGTTTGATGTAGTCCCATTTGTTTATTCTTTCCTTTATTTCCCTTGCCTTAGGAGATATATCAGTGAAAATGTTGCTACGTGGGATATCTGAAATTTTCCTGCCTATTTTTTCCTCTAGGACTTTTATGGTATCACGGCTTACATTTAAGTCTTTGATCCATTTTGAGTTTATTCTGGTGTATGGTGTAAGTTGGTGGTCTAGTTTCATTTTTTTGCATGTCCCTGTCCAGTTCTCCCAACACCATTTGTTGAAGAGGCTCTTTTCACTCCATTTGATGTTCTTTCCCCCTTTGTCAAATATTAGTTGACCATATGAACCTGGGTTTATTTCTGGGCTCTCTATTCTGTTCCATTGATCTATATGTCTGTTTTTATGCCAGTACCAGACTGTTTTGATTACCGTGGCCTTGTAGTATAGTTTGATATCAGGTATTGTGATTCCTCCTACTGTGTTCTTCTTCCTCAAAATTGCTGTGGCTATTCGGGCTCTTTTTTGGTTCCATATAAATTTTTGAAGTATTTGTTCTAGGTCTGTGAAATATGTTGCTGGTATTTTAATAGGGATTGCATTGAATCTATAAATTGCTTTGGGTAGTATGGACATTTTAATGATGTTGATTCTTCCCATCCATGAGCATGGTATATGCTTCCATTTATTTGTATCTTCTTTAATTTCTTTCTTCAATGTTATGTAGTTTTCTGAGTACAGGTCTTTTACCTCCTTGGTTAAGTTTATTCCTAGGTATTTTATTTTTCTTGTTGCTATGGTAAATTGAATTTTTCTTTCAGTTTCTATCTCTGAGTTTTTATTGTTGGTGTATAAAAATGCCTTTGATTTCTTAATATTGACTTTGTATCCTGCTATTTTGCCGAATTCACTTATTAGGTCGAGTAGTTTTTTTGTGGAGTCTATAGGGTTTTCTATGTACACTATCATGTCATCTGCAAATAATGACAGTTTTACTTCCTCTTTTCCAATTTGGATGCCTTTTATTTCTCTTTCTTGTCTGATTGCGGTGGCTAGAACTTCCAAGACTATGTTGAATAGGAGTGGGGAGAGCGGACATCCTTGTTTTGTTCCTGATCTCAGGGGGAATGCTCTCAGTTTTTGCCCATCGAGTATGATGTTGGCTTCAGGTTTCTCATATATGGCCTTTATTATGTTGAGGTATGCTCCCTCTATTCCCATTTTGCTGAGAGTTTTTATCATAAATGGGTGTTGTACTTTATCAAATGCTTTTTCTGCATCTATTGATATTATCATGTGGTTTTTGTCTTTCATTTTGTTTATGTGGTGTATTACGTTTATTGATTTACGAATGTTAAACCATCCTTGCATCCCTGGGATGAATCCTACTTGATCGTGGTGTATGATCTTTCTAATGTGTTGCTGGATCCGGTTTGCCAATATTTTGTTGAGGATTTTAGCATCTATGTTCATCATCGATATTGGCCTGTAGTTTTCTTTCTTTGTTGTGTCTTGACCTGGTTTTGGAATTAGGGTTATACTGGCTTCATAGAATGAGTTTGGCAGTCTTCCCTCTTCTTGTATCTTTTGGAATAGCCTGAGAAGGATAGGAGTTAGTTCTTTCCTAAATGTTTTGTAGAATTCACTTGTGAAGCCATCCGGTCCAGGGCTTTTGTGTGCTGGGAGTTTTTGGATTACTGCTTCAATTTCACTAGCTGTTATTGGTCTATTCAGACTTTCTGCTTCTTCTTGATTCAGTTTGGGAAGACTATAGGTTTCCAGGAATCTGTCCATTTCCTCTAGGTTGTCAAATTTCTTGCCATACAGTTGTTCATAATAATTTCTTATAATCCTTTGTATTTCTGTGGTATCAGTTGTGATTTCTCCTCTTTCATTTCTGATTTTATTTATTTGGGTCCTCTCTCTTTTTTTCTTGATGAGCCTGCTTAAAGGCTTGTCAATTTTGTTTATTTTTTCAAAGAACCAGCTCCTACTTTTGTTGATCTTTTGAATTGTTAGTTTAGACTCTATGTCATTTAATTCTGCTCTGATCTTGATGATTTCCTTCCTTCTACTTGATCTGGGCTTTGCTTGTTGTTCTTCCTCTAGATCTTGTAGCTGTAGGGTTAAATTTTTTATTAGATATTCCTCTAGCTTTTTTAGGTAGGCCTGTATTGCTATGAACTTTCCTCTTAGGACTGCTTTCGCTGTATCCCATAGGTTTTGGGTTGTTGTGTGTTCATTATCATTAGTTTCCAGAAACTTTTTGATTTCTTCCTTGATGTCATTGTTAACCCATTCATTATTTAATAGCATGTTATTCATTCTCCATGAGTTTGAATGTTTTTGAGTTTTTTCCTTGAGGTTGATTTCCAATTTTAAGCCATTGTGATCTGAGAAGATGCTTGATATAATTTCAATTTTCTTGAATTTGTTAAGGCTTGTTTTGTGTCCTACCATGTGGTCTATCTTTGAAAATGTTCCATGTGCACTTGAGAAGTATGTATATTTTGCTTCTTTGGGGTGAAAACTTCTATATATATCGACTAAGTCCATTTGATCTAGAGTGTTGTTCAGTGCCTCCATATCTTTGGTGTTTCTTTGCTTCGAAGATCTGTCCATTGTTGACAATGGGGTGTTAAAGTCCCCTACTATGAGTGTGTTGTTGTCTATATCTTTCTTGGAGTCTTTCAAAAGTTTCCTTACATATTTGGGTGCTCCTAAGTTTGGTGCATATATATTTATAAGGGTTATATCTTCTTGATGGATTTTTCCCTTAAGTATTATGAAATGCCCTTCTTTGTCTCTTTTTATGGACTTTGCTGTGAAATCTGTTTTGTCTGATATAAGTATTGCTACCCCGGCTTTTTTTTCATGTCCATTTGCTTGGAATACATTTTTCCATCCCTTTACTTTCAGTCTGTGTAGATCTTTTGTTCTAAGGTGGGTCTCTTGTAGACAGCATATATGTGGGTCATTCTTTCTAATCCATTCAGCTACCCTATGTCTTTTAATTGGAGCGTTTAATCCATTTACATTTAAGGTTATTACCGATAAGTACTTATTCATTGTCATTTTTCCCCTTTGTACTCGTGTTCTTCTCTGTCTCTCTCTGTTTCTTTATCTTCTTAGAGCAGACCTTTTAGCATCTCTTGCATTGCTGGTTTGGTGGAGATGTATTCTTTTAGCCTTCTTTTGTCTTGGAAGCTCCTTATTTCACCCTCCATTTTGAATGAGAGCTTTGCTGGGTATAGTATTCTAGGTTGTAGGCCTTTGTTTTTCATTGCTTGGAATACTTTTTGCCATTCCCTTCTGGCTTGTAGTGTTTCTGCTGAGAAATCTGATGATAGCCTTATTGGAGTACCCTTGTATGTTATTAGTTGTTTTTCTCTTGCTGCTTTTAGGATCCTCTCTTTGTCTTTGAATGTTGCCATTTTAATTATGATGTGTCTTGAGGTGGGCCTGTTGGGGTTCATCTTCATTGGGACCCTCTGTGCTTCCTGGACTTGCGTGACTCTTTCTCTCGTCATGTTAGGAAAGTTTTCTGTCATTAGTTTTTCAAAGAGGTTTTCTATCCCTTGCTCTTCTTCTTCTCCTTCTGGAATTCCTATGATACGGATATTATTACGTTTCATGTTGTCCTGCAGCTGTCTTAGAACCTCTTCAGTCTTGTTCAGTCTTTTTTCATTTTGTTGCATTGTCTGGGAGTTTTTGTGTAGGTTGTCCTCCAGCTCGCTGATCCGATCTTCTGCTTCCTCTAGCCTGCTTTTAATTCCTTCTACTGTGTTCTTCAATTCAGAGATCGTATTTTTCATTTCCTCCTGGCTCTTATTGATAGCTTCTATGTCCTTTTTCATGCTCACGTAATTTTCTGTGAGTTCCTTGTAGTTTTTCTGGAGTTCTTTGTAGTTTCCGCTGAGCTCATTCAGCTTCTCCATAATCCATGTTTTGAATTCCATATCTGATAGTTCGCTCCCCTCTATTTCATTTAGCACTCTTTCTGGGGATTCTACCTTTCCTTTTGATGGGAGGTTGTTTCTCTGTCTCCCCATTTTTTTGACTCCTATTGTTTGTTGGTGCTTCTTGGAATGATCTGCACTTCCTGGATCTGCCTCTGGTGGCGTCAGATCATGTACCAATCTGGCCCTAGGCAGCCTGTTGGAGACTTCCAGGGATCTACTGCTGTTGTCTGTCTTCTTTGATTGTTAATCTATTCAATCTGTGATTAGCTGTCAGGCTTAAGGACTGTGGGTGTGGCAGCTTAATTCCTGTAGGCAGGGCTTTTGCTTCCCCTCAGGCTGACGCCACTTGGAGGGGAATGGTCTACCCACAGTACTGGGGATGAGTCAGCACTGGGACCCAGTCAGCTGCTCCTCCAGTTCTCCCCTCAAAGCCACCGTGCCAAATTCTCCCCAAGTGTCTCCAGTCCTCTCTGCCTTCCCTCTGCTTGAGCCCAGGGTAAGTGGTGGCCAAAATATTTTCGTATGTGATCCACTTAAGAGCTCTTTTTCTCCTGCTGTTTCTCTCCGGCTAGCAAGAAAGCCTGTGGCTTTTCGCTTTTCACAGCTGATACTATTTTACTTTCCACTCTGTCGCTGTAGGCTGGGAATCCCAGCTGGGGCTTTAGACCCTGCCCTTCTCAGGGGGAACCCCCGGCTGCTGAGCTGTTTCTCAGTCCCTTCAGCAGCCACCCGTGTGAGCCCAGCCAGCCCTTCCGCGTCTCCGCACTCCCTACCGGTCACGTTGTGATGTAGCGGCCTTTTCTGTCTCTCCGTGGTTATAAGACTTCTTTCCAGCTAGTGTTCCGTTGGTTATTCCAGATGATTTCTCCAAAATTAAGTTGTAAATCCAGACTGGTCCTGGGAGGAGGTTAGTGTAGCTTCCACTTACTCCTCCGCCATCTTGGATCTCCTCATGCCTGGTGATTTTGATGCCCTTGGCTTTTATCTTGTGAGATTTATTTAAAGAAGCATACACATGGCTTGGAGCCTTAGCAAATGATAACATAAAAATAGAAGAGCATAAAAGAAAGCAAAAGAAAACCTGTTTAATTTGTAAAAAGGCTTGCTCTCCTTTCACTATCTCCAAATTCTACACCTGCACCTCTTCTCTTAACAAATTCATTTTCTGACTCAAGTCTTACAGAATGTCTTTCATTATTCACCCACCAGAGAAAGTCTATGCTCATACTCCATCCCCCAAACCCCAGCTTTTAGTAGAAATAGCCAAAAAAAAAAAAAAAAAAAAAAAAAGGAAGGCAAGAGAAAAGCAGTGTTGACTGGGAGGCTGGGTATTGAGAAGAGTGAATTAAAACAGGTTTTCATTGTTCTTTGTTTCTTTAAAAAACAAAAGTGGAATTAAATGTAAATAAATTTTTAACATTTATAGATGATAAATAATGTTTATTTTTATTCTTCTTACTTTTCATAATTCAATTTTGAAAAATCATTTGAAAATGAAGAAAAGAAAACAATAGTGAAAAAAACACTAACAACCCCAGACAGTATCTTGCTCTACTTTTTCATGTTGGTGTTTTTAACTATCATGATTCTGAAATAGATAAACCTTCATAGTGTCCATGTTGTCAAGTTTATGTTCTCCAGTAACTATTTATGTATAACCTTTTTTTTTCAAGTGCATTTGGTATTTATTTGGAACTATCCCTGTACAAGACTGTATTAAATAGCCACAGGATAAGAGGGGGTACTTAGAACAGATTGCAAAATTGCCCTCAGTTTAACCTTCAGAAATGGAGGTATACATTTTCTTACATAAGTTTGCATAGTACTTTATAGGCTGTTATAAGTAAGACACTTCACTAAAGTGCTCACTATTTAAATCAAAGATAGTGAACAGGTTAAAAGTTCAGAACCAAGAAAAGAAAGAACTAAAACTATAACAACACTGTGCTCTCACCAGAGTAAAGTCACTAGGTTTTTTTAGGTTGGGTTAAGCTTCAAATATTTTCTTAAGGGGCCCTAAGTTCATTTATATTTATCAGATTATGTATGACAATTTTGGTTTGGAAACTATAGTCTTTGATATCTAAATATCAAATAGAGCATGTCTACTCTTTTCTGAGTGGTTTTGTTTCCTGACTGTAGCTTTCTGGATGTTGGACTAGTTCCAAAGGTGAGAAGAGTAAGGGCTTTTTTCCAAAAACATCTCAAAGCCGTAGCTGAAACATGTTACTTGTAGTAATAACTTTTTCTGCCTGTCTCCCGTTTTGCTGGCATTTGCTCTGTCACTTCTGCAATGAAGGCCACACTGAAAGTGCTAGAATTGTGTTTCAAATAGAAGAATAATTTTAATCTTTCCAAGTTCTCACTTAGAAACTTACAAAGGCTTTCATAGTTGTTGATGGGTAATGACATTCTTGTTTGATATAAAAATCTTGGAAGTAAATAGCAAGCCTGGTAGATCCTGAAGCAGGATCAGAGGAAGTCGTAAGACCAAACATAATTTCTGCACAGATTTTCTACAAACACATCAGGGAATATGGCATTTTATATGAAATAGGCCCATCATCATGACAGACTTTTTATTGGGCACCATTCTATACCATAGTTCTAAGTAGATGGTATGTAAGTCTTTTAGCAAATCATTTCTTTTTGGGGATCTTTGTATAGATGTTATTACCAACATGCAGATTTTGAGTTATGTAATGTTAAAATATATAATTATGTATAGATAACTATTTTTTGACTCAATATTGCAACTCTTTTTATATTATTATTACACATTCTAATATTTTGACTATTATCCCTGTTTCATTTAAAAATGTGATCTCCAATAATTCTTAGTCTCAACATACCTGAGTGATATGGTATCTTGCTGTAAGAAATAGTGACTCAATGTCGTGATGACTTGATGGCCATGTGATAAGTGATAAGGCATATATAATTGCAGGGTGCTGCCTTTTCCCATGCCGATTATTAAGAATCTCTTCTTATAAGTAACTAGTGGAGTTAATATTGTCATCTCTATGCCATTTTTAAGTGATAAATGTTTTCTCATTCTAAATTATTTCAATTCAGTATTTTGAAGAATGTAAATTTTTACAATTTTTTCTCACATTTTATAAAATTATTCAGGAGAAATAAAAACTATACCAGTGGATGATCAGTTTCCAAAATTGTGAACACTGCACAGATTCACCTCTGTTTTTATGAGCCCAATGCCTAATTATGAAACTATAATAAACTTCTAAAATATATACGATTTTAAAAATTTCATATAGTAATCATAATGAATAAATGATATTCAATACAATTCAACATCCATGCTTAATTTTAAAAAACTCGAAGAAAACTAAAAATAGAAAAAATTTCTTTAATCTACTAATATTTGCTAAAAACTTATATCAAATACTATACTTAATGTTCAAATTGTACATGTAGTCTCAACATGAGGGTGTTCATGATTGATAATGTTTTCAATACTAAAAAGAAGATCCTGGGCAATTTACTAAGACAAAGTAAAGAAGTAGGAGGTATGAGAATTGGAAGAATGAGGCAAGCAATCTTCATATTCACATGAACCTAAACTACTATGAAAGAACAAAGGCTCAAAAACAAATAAACAAAAAGCTAAGATAATTTTGAGAAAGGACATTGGAGATACTTATTGTGCTAACTATTAAGGCTTATTACAAAACTCTACTAATGAAGACAGGTATGCTTTTGGAGCTTGAATAGACAAATGGACCAGTAGAACAGAGTAGAGTTCTGACCCATCTATACCTAATAAGGAAAACTAATATATAATAGAGATGGCATCACTGAACAGAGGGTAATAGGTGGTGTGAAACTATCTAGATGAAAAAATAAAATAGAGTCAGATGATATTTTATACCATACACAATCTAGCTTGCTTACTAGATACTCCTTTTTTCCCTCAACTCCACAGTGACACCCTCGTAAAAAGCTTTCAAAGACACCAGGTGCTGAGTATTGAATCCTTACTCCAGGTGCTGAATTTTGAATCATTTCCCTTGGCAGAGCCATCCCTACCCATCTGCTCAGATTTTTCCCTGGTTATGGATAAACTGTGGTATATTCATACTTTGAACTATTTCACAACAGTTAAAATGAATCAACTATTGACACATTTCTGCACATCGATATATCAAAACATAATGGTGAGCAGAAGAAGCAAGTAATCCTCCCAAGTGCCTCTTCCATCGCCCTCCTGGGGCCTGGCCTCTGTTGGGAGTGGGCACTGCCATGCTGTAGCTCAGCAGTGGACGATTCAGAAACAATATGAAAAAACTTCTGCTTTAATGTTCATTGAAAAAGCATAAGTAGAATAAAAAATTATTGCTCTGCTAGACTTTAACACTGTAAAATTATATATATGTAGTCAGATTAAAAAGGAATAGAGAGAAATGAAAATAGATTTTTTTTAAATGAGCCAGGATTGTGGGTAATTTTCTTCAGTTTTTGTTGTTGGTGGCGGGTTTTTTTTGTTGTTGTTCATTTGTTTTTATTTTTTTGCATTCCATCAATATTGTTGTGATTGTGTAACAAGTTATTTTAAAATGTTTTTAAAAGTAGGTTGTAGGACAGATAGAATCAATCTGTAATCTTTCGGGTAATGAACAGCAAGTTTTCTCAGAGTTGATAATGGGCTTCAATTCTGCTGCCAGACCCAGAGTTTATCAGCAATTCCAGGACAGCCATTTCCCACTGATTACTGCTCTGGGATAAGAGTACCACTGTATTATACAGCTTGTCTGAAATTTTAATTACAATTTGCTTTTCAAAGCTTTTTACAGATTAATTACTTCATTTGCATTGTAGGAACAGTGAACAAAGGTTGCCCTTATTTCAAAAGCAGTTGGTGGAGTTGGTGTTAACAAACTGCTTGCCCAAAGCAGTTGGGATGTTAAGATTCCACTTGGTGGAATGATCATAGGCCAGTAAACGCTGCACTGGGAACGCAATGAAGCACTTCTCGGGGAATTGGGTAACATCTGGTCAAAGTGACAGGCTTTGGTGGTCACAGGTCCTTGGTTTCAGTCCTAGCTAGCTCTGTCACTGCATATTCTGAGCACAATGTTAGGTCCATCTAAGTTTCAGTTTCCTGTTTTGTGAAATGAGGTTGATGATGCTCAGCTGGCAGAATGGATGCAACCATGATTTGAAGCAGTGGTTACACAACAGCTAGCTGGAAAGAGACTTGGACCATAGCAGATACTCAGTAACTAGCATTTATGTTTCACTCAGCTTGTTTCCCCTGAGCTCTAATGTGTGTGTGTGTGTGTGTGTGTGTGTGTGTGTATACATGTATATATGAACACACACACATATATACATATAAATCTAGCACTTAAGTGGGTAATATAAATGGACCAGTTTTGAGCAGGCTTATAGGTAGAGTGCAATTTATGTGAAATGTAATTACAAGGATATTGTAGGTCTGGTGAATGCTATTAATTAACGAATAACAACAACTATGGATTTGATTTACAATATAGTCCAATTCTCCTTGCAATGGATTCCTCCACCCAGGACAAATCCATAGATATGTACCCACATAACATAGGGTTGTATTGTGATCATCACAACATGTACTTCTAACTATACCAAGGCAATCTCATGAAGTGATAGGATTTCAGTACCCTGCATGTTTAGACTGGTAGAGTATTCCTAAGCTGGCAGTTTGCCAACTATTCTTAATAAGCGCAAAAGAATAAAAGCAAAGCAAAACAAATCAAAACAGAAGGTAAGACACGGGAACAGGAACCCACTGCAAAGAGAATAACAGAGCAGCCGATTACTATGAGCAGAACCCACAGGACTGTGGCATAGGATCACTGCAGTATAGACCTGGAGACCAAAAACCCTCCTGCTGCCCCTAAAACACACATCCAGACAACCACTGGTTTACCTCCCTTGTTCTTTTTTCCAGAATCCATGTGTGTTTATGTACAAATAATGCTCAGTGATCGAGGACGTGATGGGGCAGAGAGATGGAGGGATGGACCACCAATAATGTTGATGTGAGCTTAGAAAAAACCTGAAAGCAGCTGTTTTCACAGATGCATCTCACTTAAAATCCAGAGATGATGCACCTTGTCTTTGGGCATATTTCCCACCAGATCCTGTTGATATTGGTTCTGACAGGACACTGATCAACTAAAGACTCCACATAAGAAACCTTCTTTGCTCAATTTCCCTACTTCTGTCTGAACTTTGCTCATTTTTACTTTAAGAAAAATGCAATAGACCTCACCCTAAAGTTTTTATCTTCCTCTAGGGTATTTTTGCTCCATTTACTTGAGGAACTGTTCCCAGAAAATAGTTTGAGAGTGAAATTATACCAAGAATGAAATAACTTACAGAGACTCAACCTTTTGGGGCATGACTTCATATCACTTATTTTAAAAAACTGCGGGGTCTGGGATTGCTACAGATATTTGTCCTGCTGCGTCAGTGTGGGGCATCTGAAAAACGATTTACTGGAAGCTTGAAAAAAAGACAAGTGATGTGGACAAGGCCGTATCATACATGGCAGGGTCTGCATGGAGATCCCAGCTCGTCTGAGCTCTCAGAATTACTAAGGTTTTATACCCTTCCTAACACCTGCTAAGGTTTCTTGCCTGGGAAACAGGGATAATATTTTTCCAATTTACCTCTTATGGTTGTCATAAAAATAAAATAAAAAATCTATATGATGGTGCTTGGAGAAAAGTATAGATGTACATGTAAGTCATTACTATATTTTTGCTTTAAGTTCCATCTGGGGACTCATTCCATTAGAATTAGATGACAGCCACAGTTGTCATCTCCCACCCATGTCTACAAAAACAAAATCATTAGAGACTGTTATGGATTGAGTTGTGCCCCCTCCCATCCCATTCATATGTGGCAGTCCTAACTCCCAATGTGATGGTGTTTATTTCTATCTGTTTATTAATTTGTTGTACCTTGTCCAGGTGAATCCAGCTATATTTCAGACTCTATTAAACTAAGACATAATCTACTGTAACGTAATCCTTCTAGACTTCATGGGCATGTCTTCAGTCAGAAATAAAATAACATTTTTTAAAAACCCTCTGCATTCTATATATTTTGTTACCTCTTTTATTGGAGTAGAGTGGGACCCATTGACACAAATCCCCAGCAGGTGATTTTGCAAGTATCAGTGTAGCCTGTGCTGTCATCCAGATGGAAGAAAATATTGTTCTATTTCACCTCCATCTCTCTGGCCATGCAGGTGCCCTCAAATGGACTTTCCTAAAACAGCACTTCCAATGCACACCACAGAAAAGATGCCATTAGTGTCTGTCAAAGCCGGTTTCTCTCTTCCTTTTCAGCTGTGCTTTTCCACCTGCAGAAAACCCCACCGACTTCCTGAACCAACGCGGGTGGAGTGTGAGGAGTCGTGGCTTTACTAGCAGGAGGGGTCTGAAAATAGCTGTTTAGCCATAAATTCAGAATCTGGTATGCCTGGTGTGAGTGCTGGGTACCTGGGGCCTGACCAAATGGTAGTACTCTCCTTTTCTCTGCATTCTGGGCCTGGTCCACCTGGCCTGGCCCTCTGCCTCAGCTTCCCGCTGGGACCTAAGTAAGCCCTTTGCCGAGTCACAGCACTCTGGACTAGCCCCCTACATAGTGCCTGGCTCCTCAAAGACCTTTCCCCTGGGGAGAAAAACATGGTTTATTTTCTCTCTTCCTCCTTCCTCCTTGCTGACAATCATTGCTTTTCAAACAACTGGCCAGACTCCTGTCTGAACAGAGATATCCAGAGGAATGTCACTGTATTATGAAGATCAAGTATTTGGTGCCAGGATTGAGCACACCCTGGTTGGGGGCTAGTGGCTTGGCCAATCTATTTTCATCTATCAACATGTGGGATAGGAGCAGAGAACTGTCTCACCCCAAAAATATTTTGTATAACTCTGATCTGATCAATTTCCATGCAGATGAGGAACCTCAGGCTCAAGAGAAAAGCTGAGGCAAGACTTTTTGAATCATTCACTATTCATTCGTCTATTCAGAAAATATTTATTGAATATCTGAAATGTACAAGATAAGCACTGTTGCGATTTCACTCTCATTTGAGAGATTTTCCTACTTCAACATAAGTCTCTCCATTCCTATATAAAAATCTTGGCATATCAGAGTGAAATTGTCCCAATGTTGAGTTCTCCTATTAACTCACAGGCTTTATGTGTAGACAGTGAAAGAGGAGCTGAGAGACCAGCCCTTTTTTCTACAAACTACAGGAGCCACTTCTGGTCCACAACCTTTTGTGAAGAGTTTCTACATTCTTCAGGGTATGGTTTTTTAATAGGCAAGAAATGGGGGACAAACTCATAACTAGGAGAGAAAGGAAAAAGTCTATGAAAGAAAATTATGACATACCATAAAAAATTTGGAGGGAAATCCCTTGAATTTTTAAGTACTGATATCTTTGATGATGGTATTGTAAAATCTCTGATACTGTCCAGAATGCAAGGGAATGGCCTTCTGGCAGTTCTTCAATCTAGAGTTTCCTTGTTAATCCACATGCCACAGACTTCGGCAGAGTATTCCATGGAGCCTTAAAATGATAATCCTCAAACAATGCTGTGAAAGATTATGCAGTCGTGAGAAAATGGGATCTGGCAGAATGTAGGTTACTCAAATAGGGCTTCAACTTTATTGTAATAAAGCAGCCTCTATTCTTTGGCATAGATTTATTCAGTCCTCACACTGCAGATCCTCAGAGGCCTCTGATTTGTGAGGTGATAGCTACGAAATGGAGGCAGAGGGGCCAGAGGCCTCACAAAGTCTCTTCTGTAATGATTAGAACTGTTATCTCATCTATCTCTGGACTCTGTGTACACATCATATAGATTACATTCCCTGCATTATTTAAATTTCACCAGAATGATTGCTACTAGAAGTAGCAACAAAGATACTTCCATTTTAAAAATTGTATGTATACATGTCTGTGGACATGTGTGTATATATATATATATATATATATATATATATATATATATATATATATATATATATTTATCCTTGAGGATATAAAAGGTAAACAAGTATTTCCATTCATTTTTTTGTGTTATTGTATACTTAGGCTATGAAATTTTTAAATAATATAATAATAAACATGTTGACTATACTTATGCTAGGTGCCTTGTTAATTGCTTGAACATAATAACCCTCTAAGGCAGGAACTGTTAATACTCTCATTTTACATAGTAAGACAATAAAGCTTAGAACATTAAAGCTACATTATCAATCTAATATAATTAGTAAGTGGTAGATCCTAGGAATTAATGAAACCCACACCTTTCTAACTCCAGAGCCCGGGTTCTTAATAATTGAGCCACACTTTTTGTCTTGGAAGAACAGAGACGTGAGTAGGAAGAGAGGGACATACATGTCCCACGAGGGTAGCAGGAAGCAAATAAATCTTGCAAATCTTGAATAGGATCTCCCCTCCTTGACCCCCTACCAATGTCCACCCATTCACAAATTGCCTTTGGATTTGAGGAACTTATCCAGCCTGCTTATATGAAAGTAGTTCATTCTTACACTGATTTTAGCACACTTTTCAGCTTGGGGGAGGGAGTGTTGTGGGGACTTCTTTCCTTGTTTTTAAGCAATAGCATTTATAATAAAACAAACTGCATTAGTGATGATAATCATATTGGATGGTAGAAAAGAAATCTATTTTCCTGACTAATTGGATATTCATTCAATAGTTTCCAGTATCCCAGAGAAGGTCCTGAAAATAGCAATTGAGAGACCCAGAGCTTGTCAATCTCCAAACAGCAGTTTTCTAACTTTAATAATTTTAATAACCAAACCAAGAGCCATATCATGTTATAGTGGTATTCTGACTTTAGTAATTATAAACAGCAGTTAAGGTGAATGAATGAATTAATGCACAAAAGAATGAGCAAATTCTGCATTATAAGACTTTCTAATTGTACTACTATGGCCTCAGGTACCATTCTGATAGTCAGTCTTATCTTGTTCCAGAGGCTGCATTTTTACCTTTTATCCAGTGTTTCCTAACAATGGAGGAAGGCCAAAGATAGAGTATGTTGGACAAACTTCCCTTTGGCTGTACTCTAAGCAAGTAATACATACTTGAGTCATTAACTAAATTTGAAATTACAAAGAAAAGAAGAAATTAATGTAATTGATATAACTTTCCCTTATATACAATAAAAAATAAAGAGATACAAAATTATTTCAGAACTCAGAGCAACTAGTTTGCAAACAATCTTCCTCCCTGGAGTCTACCATGGTCTACATTTTGCTCAAACAAGTTCTTTATTTTTAGGCACATAAATTCTGAGGGTTTACAATTATTTTCAAACATGAATTCCTACTGAATAATCTGCTTGAAGAACAAAATTCTGGAAGATGTAAAAAAGAGTTATAAATGATCATCATCATGAAATTTAAAAATTTCCCCCGGATATTTTTTAAAGCATATTTCAAGAAGATAAGAAAGATGAAACAAACAAACAAACAAATAAATAAATCAGAACATCTGCTCAGTGAAACTTCAGACAGAAAAAAGATGAACTCTTAGATTAAGCCAATTGTCCATGGACAGTTTCTCTTGGCTTTCTTTAGTGGATTTAGAAACAGTGTTTCCTTTTCCCCATCTAGTGATTTGGCACCTTTGATATGAATTACTTTGTAAAGAGCGAAGTTAGTTAATTAAAATTATAAACTTAGATGAGTTGGGTTAGGATTCTACCCTGCAAATGGTGCTAATATTTCATTGCATTTTAGTCTATGTAATAGGAAGTAACTACTTTACCTTCTTTGAAATATTCTTAATTGTTTTTTCATAAGGAGATCAGATAAAAGTTTTTCATTGTTGTTCTTTTTAAATGAGAAAAAAAATTTCATGCCAATAACAAAACTAATCACATTTTAGATATGTAAACATGGAATCTATAAAACATATGTTTTGGTAAAAATATGTCTTTTGGGCACTGATTTATTTGGCAACCAAAAGTGTTTTCTTGGGGAACAAAACATTTGTGGAAGAAGCCTTCTGTATTCTAAAACTGATTGATTACAGAAACTAAGTCATAGAGCCAAGAATGAGAATCTATTTCTCTATTCAAATCTGGAGATGCTTAGGTTTAAATACTTTCATCAAAATTATCCTTGTGTGAGTAGCTGCACTGCCAACTATTTCTTCTACTTTGCCAATAATCCACACTCACAAATCAGCCAGGTTTCTATTGGATCTGGAATATTGGGACTTTGGCCAGAGGAAAAAAAACACTGTCAAACCAATTTCATTGTCTTTATGTATATCAGTCTTCAGATTTTAATGAATTTGATGGACCTGTTCCAAAATATCTGTAACCTGTATTAGACTACATGTCATTTTTCCCAACCTCCAAACTAGGAACAAAAGAAGGAAAGTTCTCTAACAATAATTAGCACCACCAAATATCCTAAAAACAAACAAAAAATAATAAACAACAACAACAAAAAACCCTTGTTCTGTTCATTCAATTCATAAGAAGAGGACACTTCCATAAATGAAAATCTGGAGATGAAAGAAATGGGACATTTTAAAATTCATTGAAGTAAATAGTGAACATAGCACTTCAGGACTCCTGAACATACAAAGTAGCTCGGTCATAGCTATGTGATGAGCCTCTCTAGCCTCAGTGTCTTCACCTGAAAAACAGGTCTATACTTTCTTCTATCTACCCCACAGGACTGTTATACTGGAGGAGTTGTTGTAGGTAAAAGTGCTTTATAAATATTTAAGTACCAAACCATTTTATTCTTAACATTATTCTTTAAAAAAAATTTTATTGATTGATTTTAGAAAGAGAGAGGGAGAGACAGAGAAAAGGAGAAAGAGAGAAAGAAACATTGATTTGTTGTTCCACTTATTTATGAATTCATTGATTGATTCTTGTATGTGCCCTGACTGGGGATTGAACCCACAATCCTGGCCTATTGGGACAATGCTCTAACAAACTGATCTACCCAGCCAGGGCAATATTATTATTATTTTTAGACTTTATGTTGTTGGTGATGGTGATTGTAGTTAATGTCATTGTTGCTGTTTAGAACAACAGCCTTTTGGGAGAAACCAGCTCCATTTTCATTGGGATTTCAGTGACAATAGTCAATGCTATTCAAGTAATCTTTGTGTCATACAAGTAGGTCTGAATAGAACACTAGGGAATCAATAGTCTCTATTCTTTGATCTTGACAAAATGAATGATCAAAGCATTCCAAATAGTCAATGAGTCTGACTTTTTAAAAAGACATCAAATATTTTATCAGTTTTCTCTGGAGTAATTGCACAAATCTGAGAGGGGCAGGGGAAGGTTTGCCAACAAAACTAACCAAGACTCGGGTAAATCATCACAAAACAAAATTGGTACAATGCTTGGAGCTTACAAGCACACTTTTAAAAATTATATATCTACATCTACCTGGAATTCTAAATAACTATATAATTAGAATGGTAAAAAAGGCTAGATGGATGAATGGATGGGCAAAGTGATACACAGATGATTGATGATTAAATAGAGATAGATAGATAGATAGATAGAGATGATAGATACAGTATGTAAATATATAGCATTAAAATATGATATACGCTTCAGGTACAGATTTAACAATGTAGTCAAGTAGGAGAAAAAAATTCCATACCTAGAGATAATGAATGTAAATATTTTAACTCTATACTCTTTATAGTATTTTTGATGTATTGTTTTTTATTTATTTCATACAATTAAATTATACTATATATTAGTTTTTAATTCAACTTTACTAGGGTATTATGGTATAATAAAATGCATAAGTTTTAAGTATACAATATGATGATTTTTGACAAATATATACTCCCATGTAGTCATCCTCCCCATAGATATAGAGAACACTTACATCACCCTCAAATAGTCCTTTGTGCTTCTTTTTAGTAAATCCCTCTTAACCTGTGCTCCAGGCTACCAGTGACCCACTTTTTGCCAAAGATTAGTTTTATCTATCCTAAGAATTCATATATGAAAACATAGAATATATAATTTTTGTGTCTGACTTTTATTCACTCAATATAATATTTTTAGATGTATTTAAGTATTAGTAGTTTGTTATTTTTATTGTTGAATAGTATTTATTGTATGAATCCACCAAAATTGTGCTTATTCATTCCCATTCTGAGGACTTAGGATTGTTCCCAGTATTTTGGTATTAAGAATAAAGCTATTATGGACATTCATACATGCAATTTTGAATGATACTATTTTTACTTAATATAAAATAGGAGCATTTATCAATTATTTAAAAATTTTCAGGAAAAAAAAACATTTTAAATATCTGCCTAATTTTCATTCAGTGGATACACAATAATTTATTTAAACATCCTCTACATTTGTATCATTAAGTTGTTTCTAATTGCTTTTTTTAAATACAAATAATTCAAGAAATATATTTACTTTTTCTCTACTTTGAATGCCAGAAAAGTTTTTCAGGGCATTCCAATGCAAGTTGACAATAAAAAATAAATAAATAAAATTTAAAAATTTTAAAGAAAATGCTCAATAATGTTCTTTTCATTCTTTGATCTATAATATACATAAAACATTGAACATTCTCCCAAGATAATTAAAAATGCATTCTAAGTTCTAAAGAGTTCCCTCTCTTCCTGGCATTTATTTTATTTTGCTAAGAGCTTCTGCAAGTGTTGGCTTCATTTGCTATTTTTTTTGCCTTTTCAATTGACAATTGCCTTGATGAATAAAGGAAGCAATACATCACAACTCTCTTTAGATTAATTGTAAGGAAAGAAACTGTTGGATGAAGCCAAATGTGTAGGTGTTGAGCATTGTTTGTTTATTCCTAAGCTTGGGAAATGTATTTTTGCAACATGGCAGTCAAGCCCTACATCAAAGAAGCAAAATATAGAATAACAGAACAAAAAAGAAAATCCTTTATGGAGCCAAAAAAAAAAAAAAAAACGATCAAAACAAAGAAAAAAGATGGAGCACATAGTAACAGAATTGCAGGGGACTGAAGCATCTAAAAACACCTGTGTTTGTGCTAATTGAAAAACTCATATTCAAAACATCAGCAGTCCTTAAACAAGCAACACACTTAATATGCGTTTTTGTTCTAAATGTTCTCCCCCATATAATTTTCATGAAAAAGAGAACACTGGGTCCATTTCCATACTTTATCTTAAAGAAAAAGGCCACACTAAAGGTAATTAATTACTTAACTCATGCACTTAGGTAATATTCTCCAATTCATCCATCTGCTTTCTACATTAACATATGGATTCTTAAAATACCCCATTCCCCTCAATTCTTCTTTGTAATTTATTGTTATCATATTCATATATTCTTGGTAAGTATGCATTTGAGTATCTTGCCTTTATTCCCGGATTATATAGCACAATACTGGATTTTGTCTGTCCAATACACATTTCTTCTGGACTTTCAAGGGATTGTTGATCATTGACATCTTGCAGGTTTGGTGCAGGAGCCATCGTAAATGCCACTTCTATGGAATACTTGTGTTCCACCAAAGTGCACAGGTTGAAGCCTTAACCCCAATGTGATGGTATTTAGAGGTGGGGCCTTTGCAAGGTAATTAAGTGCAATATAAGGGCATAGCCCTCATGAATAGAGTTAGTGCCCTTGTAATAAGGGACATACCCCTGGCTGGTTTGGCTCAGTGGACTGAGCGTCGGCCTGCGAGCTAAGTGTCGCTGGTTCGATCTTCCAGTCAGGGCACATCAGAGAAGGAAAACTCTGACTCCAAAAAACCTCCGCTGCCTTGCGGCATACCTCTTCAGGGGAAAGGCTAAGGGAGTAAACCCCGACAGAAAATCCGGAGCCGGAGTCCCTAAGGCGGTTTGACGTTGTAGTCAACACCGGCAACTCCTGCGGCGCACCTGAAGCCAAGCTGTATTGACTCCGTCTTTCCCTTGGACCCTTCAGCTGTGAAGAGAGGGGGGGTCTGCTGCATGGGCAACAGCAGACCCTCCATATCACCCTGCCCAGGCTCTGTAGCTTCAGCTCCACTGGAGAGGACACTCCAGCGTCATCGCAAGATGTCGATTCCACACGGGAGGAGACAGATACCGTGTCACTCCCGAGTCGGACTGCACAGCCATTCTCGGCGGTGCAGATAGACTCTTAAGAAGCTACACCATCGTCTCTCGAGACGGACGGCTGCCGACGACGACGACGAATAAGGGACATAAGAGAGATGATCTTTCATTATCATCTGAGGACACAATGAGAAGGTGGCTGTCTGCAAGCAAGAAAGAGGGCCCTCACTAAGCTTTCACCCTAATCTCAGATTTATAGTTTCTACAATTATAAAAATAAATGTATGTTGTATCACTCAATGTTTTTCTTGTTGTTGTTGCCGTAGCAGCCCAAGCAGATGAAGATACCAACCCCTAACTCAGTTGTGGGGTCATACCTAATCATGGTCATTGATCTTAAGTGATAGTAAATCACTTGGATCAAACCACAACTCTTCCTTATGACTTTTTTTTTTTAAGAGAAGTCCCATTTTCCCCTGGTCAGATGGCTCAGTTGGTTGGAGCATTGTCTCATGCATCAAAAAGTTGCAAGTTTCAAGTTTGGTCAGGGCACATACCAAGCTTGCAGGTCCCATCCCCATTCGGGGTGCATATGGGAGGTAGCCAGTTGATGTTTTTCTCTCACATCAACGTTGCTCTCTCCATCTCCCTTCCTCTCTCTCAAAGATCTATAAATATATCTTCAGGTGAGGATTAATAATTTTTAAAAAGAGAGAGAGAGAGTGCCCATTTCAGTGATGTATTAGCGGTGATTAGTGGTCCCATGCTGATTCACAAAATCTGATTGCTAAATTTTCAGGAAACTTTCAAGCCAGTCAACAAACTACTATTAGGTTAAAATCAGCTGTGGTGGGAGTATTTATCCTACCAAAACTGGAAAGTGCTAAATCAATAAATGTGATATAACATATAAACAAAATTAAGGATAAAAATCATATGATTATCTTAATACTTAATAAATTAACAAACTACAAGGACTGCCAATGATGTGGAGAAAAGGGAAACCTCAAATACCATTGGTAGGATTGTAAATTAGTCCAGACACTATGGAAAACAGTATAGAGATTCCTCAAAAAATTTAAAATAGAGCTGCCATATAATCTAGCAATTCCATTTGTGGGTATTATGCAAAGAAAACAAAAACATTAATTTGAAAAGATATATGCACCCCTATGTTCACTGCAACATTACTAGTAATAGCCAAGGTATGGACACAATCTAGATGTCCATCAATAAATGAATGGATAAAGATAATATGGCCTATTATGGGTCAATTACTATTTGAAAGAGGAAGCAAGTGCTTAAAATGGGCTTAACAAAGCTTATTCAGTAAATGGTGTTGGGAAAATTGGACAGATACATGCAGAAAAATGAAACTAGACCACCTTCTTACACTACACACAATAATAAATTCAAAATGGATTAAAGACAAATATTAGATCCGAAACCATAAAAACTGTGGAAGCAAACATAGGCAGCAAAATCTTGAACACTGCTGATAGCAATATTTAATCGAATATATCTCTCCAGACAAGGGAAACAAAAGAAAAATTAAACAAATTGGACTACATCAAACTAAAAAGGGTTTTGCACAGCAAAGAAAAACATCAACAAAATAAAAGAGAACCCACAGAATGGGAGAAAATATCTGCCAATAAGAGGTTATGGACCAAAGTTTTTTGATCCATTCATCCACTGATGGGCACTTAGGCTGTTTCCAGCACTTGGCTATAGTAAGTAGTGTTACTATGAACATAGGGGTGCATAGGTTCTTCTGAATTGGTGTTTCAGGATTCTTTGGGGATATTCCTGGTTTACTTCACCTTAGCATAATGTTCTCCAGGTTCATTCATGCTGTCACAAATAGTAGAATTTTCTTCTTTTTTATGGCTGAGTAGTATTTCGTTGTGTAAATGTCCCATAGTTGTTTTAATCACTCATCTACTGATGGACACTTGGGCTGCTTTCATATCTTGGTGATGGTAAATAACACTGCAATGAACATAGGAGTGCTTGTCTTCTTTCAAATTAGTGTTTCAAGTTTCTTTGGATGTATTCTCAGAAGTGGGATCACTAGGTCAACAGGCAGATTCATTTTCAATATTGGAGGTATCTCCATACTGCCTTCCACAGTGGCTGCACCAGTCTGCATTCCCACCAATAGTGAGAAAGTCTTCCCCTTTCTCCACATCCTCACCAGCACTTGCTCTTTGTTGATTTATTGATACCTATTTTGACGGGTGTGAGATGATAGCTCATTGTGGTTTTAACTTGCATTTCTCTTATGATTAGTGACATTGAGCATCTTTTCATATATCTATTGGCCATCTGTATGTCCTCTTTGGAGAAGTGTCTATGTGGGTCCTTTGCCTATTTTTTAATGGGGTTGTTTGTTTTTTTGCTGTTGAGCTTTGTAAGTGTACCAAGGGGTTTATATCAAAAGGTTGTGGGTTTGATGAAGGATGATAAATAAAGAATGATGGGAATCCTTTCACAGTGTATATGTATATCAAATCATTACATTGAACACTTTAAATACACATGTAGGCAGAAATAGGTTTATAATAGTTTGTATGGAAAGTAATATATTAATAAAAATATAAGATTAAACTGTTTGCATATTCATGACCGTAAGCCTACTTAGTGCTAAAATTAGGTTTTTGCTTTTTAATTGCAGAGAGCTAGCTTCTTTTCAAATATTTACATTCTAAAACCACAAGTTAGACATAGAAAGGCACAGATGATATCCTTTATCATCCTTCTGCCTAGATGCTCTTCTTTGCCTAACAAATCCTGTTGAATCACATCATCAGGCTTTGATCATCCTCACAGTAATATAATGAGATGTCATGGTGTTAGGATGGAAACCAGGCATTAGGATGTTGGGTTTGGAGACCTAAGGTTTCACTTCTGCAGTATAATATTTCAGGCTTTGAAATCAGAGAGAATTGAGTTCAAATTCTACCTCTGGCCCTCACAATCTAACTTCTACATGTTCCTCCAGTCTGTTTTCAGTACGGTTGTGATGAACAATACTTGATAGAAAAGGCATAATCTTTCCTAAAAAGGGAACGTCCTTTCCTCTTTGTCACCATGGGCTTCCCAGAGTCCATGGAATGACTTGGTACATACTTTTATAATTCTAAAATTTGTGGTGATAATTTCTAGACCAAATTGTGTCTGCTGATAAATACCCTGTGTTTGTTTAGCATTTTTTACTTTTCAAATAATTTTCACACTCCTTATTGCATTGGATCAGACTCTGGAAATAAAGGCTTCATCTGAGACGGCATTCATTTCAAGATAATTGATGGGGAAGAGCAAGTCCAAAGAGAACATTAGCTTGGTGACTTTTTACTGAAATTTGGAGGGTCCTGTTCATTGTTACCAGCAACATCTTTTGTTGATAACATACCTTAGAAGGCTTTTATGAATCATGAGCCCATCAACAAATAAGAGATTACACAGCATAGCAAATGGAAAGCTTTAAACCCTTTAGCTATAGATAGGTAGATAGATGATAGACAGGTAGATGATAGATAGATAAAGCCTAGATGCAGAACAAAATCTCTACTTTGACAAATGACATAATTTGGTCAGTTTGGGGAATCTAATACCTTAAATTAGTTATGAATAAAAGTATGATACTTTGTTTTCACTCTTCAATTCAATAAGCACTTACTGAGCACATTTCTAAGTTAGAGGAGAGACATCTATACTTAGGTCTCTAAATCAAAGCTTTGCCTTTCAAGAATATAGCCTGAATTTTTTTGGCCATTTGAATCAAAATATTTTTAAAGGTAACTCTTAATATAACTTGTTAAATAGCCAATGATTCTTACTCTCAGAAATTATTGGTGGATTTATATAATTGTTACAAACAAAATAAGTTTTAAAGATATTTTCGCTACCTACTCATTGCCAGACTTCTAGGTTTGACCATTAACAAACCTCCCCTAATGTGTATTCCATCTGTGTTACTGATGTAAGTGTAAGGGGAACCAAAGAAAACAGTCTCAAGGAGGAAAATAGCCTATATCCAAGGACCTTAATAGGAAAAGAAAAAGAAGGGTATATTTCAAAATGTCACCATTGATTTTTAACACCAAGCCAAAGGAGGTAGCATCATAGAGCATTGGTAAAGTTTCATCAGGTGGGGAAGTGAAGAGTCTGGAGGAGGAGAATCCAGAGTGTTCTATGTTGTTTTCTACAAGACTCTGGTAGAAACATGAGGCATATCTCCATCAGGACTTTTTCAATTATAAGTGAACTCCAAATCAATCTGACTTAAAGAAAAACAAAGGTAGCATGAAATCATTGCTTTTAAACTGAGAAGTAGAAATGTAAGTTGTGACACCATAAAAGTCTTAAAGGAAAACATAGGCAGTAAAATTTCACATATCCTATATGGCAATATTTTTGCCAATATATCTCCCAGGACAAGGAAAATAAAGGAAAGAATAAACAAATGAAACTACATCAAACTAAAAAGTTTCTGATAGGTGGGAAAAAAATCAGCAAGATGAAAATGAAACCAACCATATGGGAAAACATATTAGCTAATGATACCTTGGATAAGGGTTTGCTCTCTAAAATATATAAAGAACTTGTATGACTCAATACCAGGAAGACAGATAGTCCAATTAAGAAATGGGCAAAGGACCTGAACAAACACTTCTCAAAGGATGATATATAGAGGGTCCATAGGCATATGAAAGAGTGTTCAACATCACTAGCCATCAGAGAAATGCAAATAAAAACCACAACAAGATACTCTGTCACACGGATTGGAATGGCCATCATCAACAAATCAACAAACAATAAGTGTTGACGAGGATGTGGAGAAGAGGGAAACCTAGTACAGTGTTGGTGGGAATGCAGACTGCTGCAGCCACTATGGAAAACAGTATTGTTTCCTCAAAAAACTAAAAATGGAACTGCTTGGACCAGGCAGCACTTCTGGCCAAGATGGAGGCCTAGACAGACACACTGCATCTCCCTCCACAACTGAGAAGGAATACAACTACCTCAAAACTAGAGACAATCAGAAGTTCCAGAAAATCAAGCTGCATGGAAGTCCAACAAACAAACATATAAAGAAGAAATACTCATCCAGACAGATAGGAGGGATGGCGGAGCCAGGGTGGAATGATGCAGTGTGGTGGTGGCAGCAGTGGTGGCAGAGGCAGGCCAGGAGAAAATGCAGTCACCCATTTTATAAAGTAGGGAGAGACACCTGCGGAGCACTCCCAGCACCAAACCAGACAACGCAGTTATGGTTCCAGTGCCGGGGAAAATAAAGCCTCATTGCTTCTGACTGTGCAGACCAGTGGGGGTTGTGGTGGAGGAAGAAATTGCTGGGTTCTCAGTAGAGTCTGCTTGTTTAAAGAGCCCCCACAGTTCTAGAACATCTGCAAACCCACATACTCTGGGAATGACAGTCAAGGAAACAGCTAGAGGGGCACCAGTCCCATATGGGAAGTGGGAGAAGTACCTGGAAAAGGGGCGAATGCTGAGCAAGCATCATTGTTCCCTCTCGGACCCCTCCCCCACACACAGCGCCAAAACGTGGTGAAATGAGTCGCCCTTACTGACGAATACCTAAGGCTCCACCCCTTATAAAATAACAGGTGCAACAGCTCTACCTAAGACATAGAGGCAAGCAAACAAGGAAGCCTGTCAAGATGAGGAGACAGAGAAGTATGGCCCAAAAGAGGGAATGGATCAAGGTTCTAGTGGAAGAACTAAGCGACAAGGATAGAGACAAGCTAACAGATGTACAGTTCAAAACACTGGTGATAAGGATGCTCACAGACTTGACTGATATGCTTAAATATGGCAAACACATAAGGGGAGAAGTGAAGGCTATGCTAAATGAAATGAAGGAAAATCCACACAAAACCACTGGTGAAGGGATGGAGACCAGGGTTCAAAGCAATGATATGGAACATAAGGAAGAAAAATAAACACAGTCAACCAAAACAAAATGAGGAAACAAGAATTGAAAAAAAATGAGAAGAGGCTTAGAAACATCTGGGATAACTTTAAACGTACCAATATCTGAATCATAGGGGTGCCAGAAAAAGAAGAGGAAGAGCATGAAATCGAAAGCTTATGTGAAAAAATAATGAAGGAAAACTTCCCTAATTTGGTGAAGCAAATAGACATACAAGTCCAGGAAGCACAGAGAGTCCCACAGAAGCTAGATCCAAAGAGGACCACACCAAGACACATCATAATTAAAATGCCAAAGCTTCAAGATAAAGAGAGGATCTTAAAAGCAGAAAGAGAAAAGCAGACACTTACCTACAAACTTTGCAGGCAAGAAGGGACTGGCAAGCAGTATTCAGTGTGAGGAAAAGCAACCTATAACCAAGATTACACTATCCATTTGAATGGAAGAACCGATGAAGTGCTTCCCAGACAAGGTGAAGCTAAAGAAGTTCATCATCACCAAGCCATTATTATATGAAATGCTAAAGAGACTTATTTAAGAAAAAAAAGATCAAAACTATGAACATTAAAATGACAACAAACTCACAACTATTAACACCTGAATCTAAAAAATAAAAATAAAATCCAACTAAGCAAACCAGAATAGGAATAAAATCATAGGTATGGGGATCGTTTGGAGGGTTATCAGCTGGGAGGGGGAAGGGAAGATTAAGAGATTAAGAAGCATATTTGGTTTGTACAAAACAGATAGGGGGAAGTTAAGAATAACATAGGGAAGGGTGAAGCCAAAGAACTTATGTGCACGACCCATGGACATGAACTAAGGGGGGTGGGATTGCTGGAGGGAAGGGGTGTACTGGATAGAGGAGAGCAAAGGGAAAAGAAATTGGGACAACTGTAACAACATAATCAATAAAATATACTAAAAAAGAAATGGACCTGCCTTTTGATCCAGTGATTCCACTGCAAGGATTATATGAAAAATCCCTGAAACACCATCAGAAGAACCTATGCACCCCTGTGTTCATGGCAGCACATTTACAATAGCCAAACACTGGAAATAGCGTAACTGTCCATCAGTGGATGAGTGGATCAAAAAACTGTGGTACATCTACACAATGGAATACTATGCAGCAGAAAGAAAGAAGGAACTCCTACCTTTTGTGACTACATGAATGGAACTGGAAAGTATTAGGCTTAGTGAAATTAGCCAGACGGTGAAAGAAAAATACCATGTGATCTCACCTAATCAGAAACCTAATGAACAAAACAAACAAATGAGCAAAATAAAGCCAGAGTCATGGAAACAAGAGACAGACTGACAGTGACCAGAGGGAAGCGGGCAGGAGGAGAAGATGAAAAAGAGGGGAAGGGTCTAGTCAAGGAACTAATGTAAATGACCCATGGACATGGACAACAGGGATAAGATTGACTGTACGAGAGGAGGGAGGTGGGCAGGACAGGAAAGAGTAATAGGGGAAAAATGGGATAACTGTAATAGAAAAACAATTTTTAAAAATGGGGGAAAAAAATCCCACACTTGAACAATTAAAAAGAAAATGCGGATTGAATGTGCACTGGCTCACAATCAATTCCCCCAGCCTCTCACTGTCCTGTAACAAACTGCAAATGAACAAATAAGCAAATAAATAAACAAATAAAAAATGAACTGAGAAGTTGAAAGATCCAAGGTATGCCTGGATACAGGGGTTGAAATTGTCTCAAGGCCCAGGGCTCTTTGTGTTCCTTTGCTCTCAGGATTTTAGGTTCATTTCTGGTGTTCTTAGCCCATGTAATAATCACAAGTAACATTCCACCCAACCATGATGGCCAGGGGCACAAATGTTCTAGTTGGCTAGACCTGCATCATGAGGCTACCCCAGAACCAGGGGTGAGGTCAGTCCCACCCAGGCCATAGGACCTGAGAATAGGGTTTGGTCTTCAAGCAAAAATAAGTGCATCTTTATTAAAAGCAGTGGGGAATGGATATTCAGATGCTCTAAGGTATCCATGGCTAGTTTATGGCTGTAACTCTGGAACAGATAGTGTATGAAGCACTAAAGCTTTAGGTTTTAGAGTCAGACAGACCTATATGCATATCCCAGCTTTGCCAATTCCTAGCTGTAGGGTCTCAGTCAAGTTGCTTAATCTTTCTATATGTGTATCTATAAAATGGAAATATTTTTTGTACCTAGCTTATAAATTGTAAACGAGGATTATATAAGATCACATATTATAGAAAATAAATCACAGTGCCAGGCAAATAGTAAATGACCACCTAATAAATATTTAAAGATGGTGATACTACTGAAAAGAATGGAAAATGTAGATACAAATAAATTTTATCCCTGAACAGATAATGATGCAGTTTAAATCAGTGATAAGAAGACAGAGGCAAAATTCAAATTCATCTAGTGATGGCAAATATCCCATGTATTTACTAAGATGTTTCCCAAACTTTTCATAAGTATTCTCTTCACTATATTAAAGAATTTCTTAAGTGGTCCCAAGACTCCATGGAGGTAATCACTATTTATCTTTTGCACCCTTATTACACATCTATGCATAATTTGAATAAATATTTTGAAATATTAAGATTTGATGGCCCTCAATAATTCCTTTGTACCTGCTTACACCTTTTGATGGGAAAGACAGAATAATTTCAGAACCTACGTAAAAGAATGAAGTGGAATCTAATACAAAACTGAGATTGCTAACACAGCACAGAGATGCCAAAAGTGCACAGATAAGAGATTTTGAGAACCATCGAATAGACATTTCATGAGGTCAACCAAAATGCAGTGTGCCTGAGAATGAGTGATTTTAGTCTGATAGTCATTAAAATGCCTAAGAGAAAAGGTTTCTCTTCTGCTGGCTTCTATTCTTTACAGGAGGATGTCATTTTATATATAAATTTCATCTTGCCTTTAATTGCTAGTTTAACTATAAACATTTTGTTAACAATTCTTGGCATGCCAGAAGAAAAATCCAGCCTGGGCTTAGTCATTTGGAGTCAGTGACAAGGATAAAGATATACAAAGTAAACGAGTAAAATAGAAGGTAAAATGACTACAATCACAAAAGACCTCTTCACTTTTCTCTCTTCTTTCTTTCTTTCTTTTCTTTCTTTCTTTCTTTCTCTTTCTTTCTCTTTCTTTCTTTCTTTCTTTCTTTCTTTCTTTCTTTCTTTCTTTCTTTCTTTCTTTCTTTCTTTCTTTCTTTTTCTTCCTTCCTTCCTTCCTTCCTTCCTTTCTTTCTTTCTTCCTTCCTTCCTTCCTTCCTTCCTTTCTTTCCTTTCTTTCTTTCCTTCCTTCCTTCCTTCCTTCCTTCAAGCACAAGCGATATGTGACTATTTTGTCACAAACATTCAAATGATATTTTTACAAACTAAAAAACCAAATTTAATGTCCTGAAATCATCCCGCTGATTTTGGAGATTGAATTTGCATTGTTGATTGCAATGATTTTCTGTGTCAACTCTGCACCAAGACACCTAAGTGAAAAATCTAACTGACTCTCTAGGTGGTATCACAACCTACAGCCCAACACTTGCATGATAAAGTACATTTTAAAAAATACATTATAAATACAATGTAGACATTGTCCATGTGGATTTCAAATATCGTTGTCAGTCTACAATTGACTACTTCTCCATAGCAGTAGGACCTTGGCTTTGATCCTTTTGAAGCATGTGGGCTTTCGTACCAAACACATGTGGGTTCAGCCTCAGATTTGCCTTTTAATAACCATAAGTTTAAAAAGTTAACTAATACTTCTAAGCTCCAGTTTCTTCATCTATACAGGGAGAATAATAAAATACCCGCCTCAAAAATGGTTTGTGAGGATCCAATGAGATTGCATGTAAAGAGTTCAGCATGACATCTGGCATATAGTTAGTACACAGAACTTAAGTTCTGTACTTGCTTGAATTGAATTTTGCTTATGTGTTTCTTTTTAAATGTCTTTGATCCGTGAATGATGAATTAAAACATATCAGATATTTTTATATTCAAGTTCCATAGATCATGTGCCTTCTCAGCACAGGAAGTGGCTCAGTTACTGTCTTATCCCCAGGGCCTCACCATGGCCCAAGACAGGCTCAGCACTGAATGGGTAGGTGCTAAACTGGTCATATCCTCCTTACTTTTCATTTCATTTTTGCATAACAGATGCAGCTTTATGGGTAGGTGTGATTCAGCACCAGCAACATTGTAAGGCAGACTTAAGCAATTCTCTTCATTCCCTGAAGAAACTCTGCTTCACCTGGCCTCTGTAAAATAATGGATATTCTCCTGAAGATTCAGCTGAAGGCAGCACAAAGGGATTTGTATTAGCATGCGTTTTCTCTGGGGTCTTGCTTGAGCCCTTTTGGTCTTCAATCTTGTGAACTGTTTTCAACAAGGTCCTCCCATCTCACTCTCGTTAAGTCTCTTCCCTGAGTACTGCTATCCCTGCCCATTTCCTACACAGAATAATTTAGGGCCTGTAATCTGGCATCCAGATCACTTAATACTATCTTTAAGGTACATAAACAAAAGTTCTTCCATGTTTCAGGTTTTACGCCCTCTGGTTGGGATTCTATAGATAGCAAATTTTATTTCCTTTTCTATTTTTTTCCTATAAAAATATTTTATCATGTAATTATTTTTACACAAGTCTGCAACAATGTTAGAACAAAAAATGTCAGTCAAGTTCACCACTTTAGCATCAACCTCAAATATAATATAGGTACTCAGAAATGTTTATTACTAATGTGTGTCATTGTAGAATAAATCTGTCATCCCCCTGTGGGTAGTATGTAGTTTACTACAAATATGCTCTATTACTAGTGAGTTTGCACATGTGCATGCATGTGTATGTTCTGTAGATCATGTATGTTGGAGAGGAAGTGTAATCTTTCTTACACTTATACTCTTTGAGATATTCATCTATCAAAAACTTAACCCAATCCTGTGATTTTTTAGCTAATAAATGAGGATATCATACCCAATTCCAGATGTTGAGTCAAAAAGATTATAAAGTAAGATTTGTTAAAAGGAAAACAATGTTTTCAGTAATAACAATAAAGAAATACTAATTCTTCTGGGAAAGAAATATACAAAGTTTTTGACATACCAGTTCTCATCAAATTCAAATATGGAGCCTTCAAGACATTTAATTTGATATTTTTATTTCTTTCATTTACACTGTCAGTCCTATTGTGGTTTTTTTTTTTTTGTTGTTGTTGTTGTTTGTTTGTTTTGCATTTTTATTTTTATTTGTATTTGTATTCCTCTCCTATCCTGTGACCAATTTCCCTGGTGTAATTTCTTATTTTCCTCCTAAATTCACTTCCTTCACTTAATTAACTTGATTTATCTTTCTTGTTTGGTGTCAGTTTCTAACCTTTTCTCTTATTTTCCTCTAACTTCTACTTATCCCCCAGCTAATCTTTTGACCTTTTTGTAATCTCTTTTCTTTCCACATTATCTTGTTTTCAGAGTTGTCCTTATCTGCTTAGCCCACGGTCAAGTTCAGAGGGAACATTCAATCTGAAAAGTCTTTAGCCTATAAATGGATTACCAGTTGTCTCAAAAGGCTTGGCTCATACAGATACTACCTGGAAAAGGTCCCTTCTGTTTCCAAGGCCTTTCCAGAATAGATGAAGCCTCCAGCACTCTCCTCTCTCTGCTCCTCCCCACTCCTCCACCTGTTCACTGCTTTGAAATTTTCTGGCAGAATTTCTAAATACATAAAGGAAGCACATCGGTTATCTCAGGTTTTACCCAATCATCTCCTGTTTTCTTCCCATTTCCCTTCTACCCTCTGTCTTAGGGCTTTTAAAGAGGGAAGGCCAATTTGGCAAGGGCCTGCCTGCATCTTTCGGATTTAAATTGATACTCTAAAAAGGCTGACCACCTCCAAGGCAAATGTTTCCCAAGTTTCAATTTAGTTTTCATTAGGAACCCAGCAGCCCTGTGCCAGTCTGCCTGCCCATTTAAACAAGGCCTCTCTCAGGGGATAATGCAGTTGCAAGCTGAAACATCTATATGCAAATGAGCTGTTCTGCATTTGATATCAGCTACCACCGAAATTTTCCATTCCTTCAAAGCTATTCTTTAAAAAGCAAACAGAAAAGAAAGGAGTAAGAGAAGAAAAGAAAAGAAAGAAAGGAAAAAGGAGAGAAAGAAAGAAAGAAAGAAAAAGAAAGAAAGAAAGAAAGAAAGAAAGAAAGAAAGAAAGAAAGAAAGAAAGAAAGAAAGAAAGAAAGAAAGGAAGGAAGGAAGGAAGAAAGAAAGAAAGAAAGTCTCTTTAGCACATATAGAAACCCTGAAGAAGAGTGGAAAGTTAGCTCTCATCCTACCCTCCTGCCCTCCTGCCTTCCCCCAACATAAATAGATCCTAAGGCAAGGTTATATTACAATTCTAATTTATCCAAAGAAATAACTGGGGCACAACAGAAGTAGGAAAGCTTTTCTTGAGGGAAATACAGAAGGAAGCTCCAAATAAGTCTAAGGTATTTGAACAAAACCAAGTTGGGTGTTTTTAAAAATATGGAATTAACTCAATGCTATTTGCATGAATAGAAGGGAGCAGCTTTGTAGATGTGATGGTTTATGTATCATATAAAGTATTTATTTTGAAATGTAAGGTATATTGTAAGAGCCAGACAACCATGGCTATCGGTCCTCTGAGCATCAATTTATCTATAAATGAGGGGCTCTTCACTACTTTGTTTAACTTTGTATTTGGAAGCAATTTCAAACTTAAAGTTGCCTAACTAATATAAAGAACAGTCATCCTTCACCCAAATTTACCTATAGTTAACATTTTGTCTAATCTGCTTTATCATTGCTACTCTCTCCCACGATAGATATGTAGATAGATATATAATAAATAGATCTGTGTTTCTATATAGAGAGAGAAACATAGAGACTTATAGAGTGATATATCTATATATCTATAGCTCTCTTTTCTCTACAGGCACACACACACATATTCATTCACTGTTTATATGAAATTCAAATTGAACTGGATTACCTGTATTTTATCTGGCAACTCTAGAGGGAAGAAAAGCCAACAAGGAAACAAAGGTTGCAGTAGTGAGCAAGTTATTAATGTGAAAACTGAGGTTCCATCTTGCTGAGGACCTTCTGAGAAACCATATAGAATACCCCTCAAAACTGAGCTACACCTGGAACATTATCCCTGGACTCCCATTCAGTTTCTGTTGTGGATTATCCCCAGGGTAGCAGTAACTCCATGGCAATTCTGTGGAGCTCCAACTTGTGGTTGAACAAGCTTCCAAGCATGAAGGAAGCCCCCCAGGAGGAAGCAGAGAGAAACATACATTTAAAGTGGGAATTTATCCAAAACGTATCTGAAACTCCACTACAAATACAGGGGACATTCCCAGGTGAGCCTTGGGGGAAGGGGCAGGGCATCAACAGAGTTAACTGGAGTTTCTTTTTTCTTGATCCTTCACTTTGCTTCCATATTCTCAATGTGGTTCTCTCAAAGCTTAAATGCTACAGGAAGAGAGTGACCAGCCCTGTTGTTTACGGCTTTCAGTGCACAGAAATCAACAGACATGCTGGTCTTCTCCACTGTCCTGGGAGCTTAGTCAATCTACCTGCTCCTGAGATCTGTACTCACCTTTGGCATGCTGACAGTTTTGGTTCTGGGCTAGTAAGACTGTAGAACAGGACACCAGATGGGGCCAAGATGCTGTTACATTGAATAGTACTGTCTGAGGCTTCCTGAGAGGTAGCTGATCTCCTTCACACAGCCCTCCAAACTCGTAGTAATACTTTAGTGGTAATGAATCCCATTTTCTTTGCTTTGAATTTTTATAACCTTAATTTTTCAGATGGACAAATTGAGTTTCTGGTATAGATATGCCTCTCAAGAACAGTCAATTTTTTGGTGCATTATTATGTAAAGGCTTTGACTTTAAACCGTCAATTATTCTTAGCTTGATTAATAGCACATGGTTATTATCAATTACCTGGTATCTATAAACCAGGGGCATGGAGAAACCTGAGGGAACTCACCTTTCTTAGGAGGGTCTGATTAGCAGCAGAAAAAGCATAAGGCTCCTTTGTTCCTTCAGGCCTGTATCTAACTCTAGTAGCTAACTAGGAGGTACACCAGGTTATAGTGTGAAATCAAAGTGTTACGTATTCTTCCTGGAATAATTCAGAAATGGATACAAAGCACTGGCTTTATTATATAAATATACTTTGGTTATAGTTCTTAAAAATCTCAATTACAATATGTGTTAGCCTGGGTTCCCCAGAAATTAGACCTGCTTTTCCTGCTTTCCTTATCCCGCTTCTTTTACTCTGTTACAGGTTTTACCCAAGAGAACCCCCTCCATAAATCGCTTGGCAAGAATCCCTGCCTCAGGCTCTGCTTCTGCAAGTCTGACTGAGGAGATGCTTGGGGTCAGGTAAGCATGAGACACTCTGAGGTCATGCGTAAGAGGGGAATAGATAGAAAAATGAAAGAGTAAGTGAATTACTTCTCACTTAAGAGCCAGGTTTAAAAAAATAATTCAACACGTACATTTTGGTGTTTCCTGTCACCTTAAATTACAAATGTTGTCAATACCACTTGCTAAACCTTTAGTTTAGCTCTAACTCTTAGTGCTAAGTACTCAGAATCAAAGGATTAAGAGGCTACTAGCTAAAACACAACTTCTCTGATGCTGCAGCCTTCAAATGAGAGTCAGTACTAGCACGTCTGTCTTCTTGCTGTGATTTGCTGGCACGCAAACCTCACTGGCTAATTTTAATTAGACTCTCAGAATTTTGTACCTGGAACAAACTTTATGGATCATCTTGTCCAGCTCTTTTAAGTCATGAACAAATGGAAGCCACCAAACTCCAATTATTGCCCAGAGTTCTTCAGCTACCACTTGGCAGAATTGGGATAATAATCCAGTCTCATAGGCACCAAACCCTCTGTTTCCACTGAACCACATTGTCTGGCCTTTACCAAACTCCACATATTTCAGATGGAGGAGAGAAAGAATATCCAACCTTTTTGCTCATTACTCACTAAATCATATTAATTGGGTTTATAAATGAGTTACATTAGTATTTGCTTTAGTGTAGTTGTTTGTTGCTTAACTATGAACCTATCTTCTGTTCTTACTGTTTCTCTGTATAAGCTTCACCCAATTACTTCAAATAACAGTAAACATTTAACTGTCCATCACAGAGAGGTGTCACAGTCAGAACTACTGAACGTTGGATTATTTCGTGCAAAATGTGGTTGGAATTTACCTGGACTAGTCTAAATGGTCTCATTTCTAATAAGGACTAGGTTGTCTCTAAATTGGATCAGTGTTATGGCTAGAAGCATTGCTGCACACATATTCTGTATAAAAATTGTTTATATAAGATGAAATTACATGGAATAAAAGGAAATCTTTCAGAGCCTAGCCATTTCATGTGATCTAACAACATCAGTGTTTGCTGTCCATTAATTATAGCTATCTGAGCAAAGTGACCTTTATGCCCATTAGGTTGGTCTTCAAACACAAGCAAATCTGCCAGTCTTGAAAGATTACATACCCCAAAGCCACTGAATGTTTGTTCTTTATTGAATTTCTTTGTCTGTGTTTGCCACAGAAGTAAGACTTCCTAAAGAAAACATTTCTGCCTTAAATTATATAATTTGACTACTAGGAAGTTACATTAGATTCCCTCCAGTAATGAACAGTTTGATAGGAAAAAAAAAAAAAAAAAAGAACATTCTCTTCTCATGTGTCCAGAACTAATAATATAATCTCTTCCGTACTTAGTGACTGCCATTCTCAGTTCACAATAAATCTTTAAAAAACAATACTCTTGTTTACTTCCCCTGAACAAGTAGGAAGAAGAGGTAAATAATGTAACAATTGAGAAAGATTCCTTGACCCTATTAAACTATAGGAAAAGAGAGCCTTCATCATCTTCACTTTTGGGCCTGGTAATTTTGGTGGTTCCTCTGCTAAAACATTTCAACTCCATTTAGAGTGAATATGATTTATCATTATTATCAGACCTCCCAAGTAATCCATTATTAACACGTAATTAAAGCAGAGAGTGACAATGATGTCAATAATTGTAGATGCCTGACATTTCACCAAGGCCAGTTTTTATCCTATCTGAGGTCATTATTCCACAGGAACAAATGTACAAAACTTTTCTGGCCAAGTTTCTCATTTCGCAAGTACTCAGAAGATTGTTGGGTTTTGTTTTATACAATAAGCATTCTCCTCTACGTATTATATACAGTGGAAGACCATTAAACAGCTGTCCTTTGGTTGATTTTGAAATGGTTGATTCAAGAAATGTCCATGAATGACACCTATATGTGTATCTGTGTTTATTTTCCTTTCCATTTAAGTTGAATCAATGCATTTTATTTAAGTAGTTAATAAATAAATATAATCAAAAGTAATTTTAGAAGTTAAAATGGTTGCACAAGGAAAAAGTAAGCCTCCCTTCCACCCCTATCTTTCAGTTCCTGTCTCCTGAGGCAATCACTTTTACAAGAGTCCTATGCAACCTTCCCAAGACCTTCTTTTCCTAAATAACCACATGTTAAACAAACAAACAAACAAACAAACAAAGATACATACATATCCAGTGTTCTGTGCCTTGTTACTTAACAGCATATCAGTTCATAGTCATGTATCAAGCTGCCCTGTTCTGTCCCCCCCTGGGATTCCATTGGATGACTATACCATAAACAATGTAACTAGTTTGTGGACATTCAAAGTTTTTTTTTTCTAATCCTTTGTTTTTATGAGCAATACTTCAGTGAATATCCTTATAAAAACTTCCTTGCACACAGGCTTATGTATAAATGTAGACTAAAGTCCCAGAGGGAAATTGCTATTATAGGAGGTGTACATTTTTAATTTTTATAATTGTTGCACATTGTCTTCTATAGGAGTTGCATTAATTAATATTCCTATAAACAATGAATAGGAATATCATTTTCCCCATATTTTTACCAAAATATGTATTATCATACCTTTGATTTTGACAGTCTTATAAGTGAAAATGTTATCTCATTATAGTCTTAATTTGCATTTCTTTTATTATGAAATGTGTTTAAGTGATATTTGTGTTTCCTCTCCTGAATTATTAATTCATGGTCTGAATTTTTCATCATTTCCTTATTTATTTTTCGGAGCTCTTTACGTATTAGTTAAAGGAGCCCAATGTCACATGTATTCCAAGTGTATTTTTTATAGAGCATCTTCACCTCTGCAACACTAAATGCTGAAAAAGTATTTTTATTTCCTCACAAAGTACTTAGTTAAAATAAAAATCTACTATGTAAGTTTTAATCAATGTCCATAGTAATATAACAGCAGTTTGCTAAAACATGTATTATTTCTGTTCATTCCTCCATTACCAAATCAGCATATCCCAAAATTTATTCAGTGAGATGTAAGTGTACATGATTAAAGGAGTAGGGTAGGAAGTAAGAGGAAAAAAAAGAACTCCAGGGCCAAATAATCTTGGCTTAGACACAGTTAATGGCTCTCTTTTTAATTTAAAGTCTTAATGTACTAAATCTCTGTGAAAAGAGTATAGTATAGATATTCAAAAGTTATTAGCCTATACACCTCTTAGGACTGCTGAACACAGTTTAGGAGATATCCTTTTAAGCAAAGACTTCTCCTTTGCTTATGACTAATTGTTAAATTATTTGCTTTGTAGCAAGCTTTGCGTTTCACATGTAGCAACAAATATTTTTTATGCTAATATTCCTGATCAAGGCACAGCCCTTAATTAAGTTGTAAGTTCTGGCAATAACTAGTTACACAGACATCATTCAATTAATGTGATTTTCTAATTATTTTTCCACATCACAGCTATTACATTTTGGCCCCCACACATACACACCTGTTGCATATTTGATGGCATTATGATCTCCTGCAAGATTTGAATGCATTGACTACTTCCTTAGTTCATACTGAACTCTAGTGAGGTTCAAGGTGCTGTGAAGACAAACACAAATTAGAAATTTTTTCCTTAAGGGGCTTACTGTTTTGAAATGATGTAACAGAAATATTCTGCAAGTAGGTGCCTTGTGTAATGTGTTTCTGCATCTTATCAATGTTATCTTCAGTGCTACAGCTAGAGTATTTCTTAATGATCTCATTCAATCCTCACCATAGCCGTGAAAGGTGGCTCATTGTCCCCCTTAGACAGATAATGGCTCAGGTAGAGGAAAAGTGACATGCCCAAAACATAGCGCTGGATAATGACTGAGCTAGAGCTGCACTCAGGCTCCCTGAGTTGTTACAAGAACCCCACCCAGTGCATCCCATAGACACAGTTATACCCTTTTGGAAGCTGAGCAGAAGTGAGAAAGACCATGTGTTAGAACAGTCACAGCCACTCCTACTGCCACTAACCAGAACACCTTTCCTTTTCATTTCTGAGTTCCAATTCACCTGGATATATTAAAAGTACAGAACTATTTAATATATAATTATGGACTCCTCCACTGAAGGGATCTGAAATCCATTGGAGCAGGAATGGGAGAGCCTCTGAAACCACTACATGAGCATTCGAAGACACATGGACCAGGCTTTGGAACCTGTAAACCTGGACCCAAATTCTGGACTTACTCATCCCTGACTGTGTGGCCTCAGCTATGTCACCAAACCTCTCTTGTCTTTTATTTATTTTTTTCTGTACAATATAAACAGTTCTCTCCAGGACTGTCATGAAGGTATAATGAGGTGAGTTTTCATAGTGAGGCCATTCTCACAGTGAGACAGCCTTCCTAATGCATTGAGTTGAGGAAAAAGAAACTTTCTTCTACCCTCAAGTCTCTTTGGTCTAATAATCAAATAGACATGAGACCACTTAGCAAGAGAAAATAAGCAAATTTAAAACGTACGTAAGAATGGGCACCCTGCGTACATGAGAGAGTCAGAGACCCCATATGCAGGAGAGGCTCAGAGACAGAAAGGGGGCTGCGGTGTATGTGACACCCTGAACTAGAGATGAGGTAATGCACCTTGGGAGCTTCAAAAGGTCATTGCAGGATAATAAGAGCAGACCTGTAATAAATAAAGGTTTGCCCTGCCCTATAGATAGGTGAAAAGAAATAGATGAAAAGAACTCATCTCTGATAATGTCTTTTGGGCAAGGCCTCTAACGCAAATTCTCCGAGGTTGTTAAGCGGGGAGGGGTGGAGGTGGGCAGAAGTTTCTCCTGAGCCTGTGGCTAAAGGTGCCTGTAGTTCAAAACAATCTGCATATCACAGAGGCACATCTTGGGGTGACTTGTTCTGAACCCCACAATGGTTCTCAGCAGGCCTAGAGTCACAAGACATGAAAGTAAACTCCTAACAGGTGGGCTAGGGCCCCTGCTTTCACCTCCTTTTGCAAAGAGCCACAGAACTAGAATCAGGTTCCTGAAAGCTGTATCCCTCTTGGGGCCCGTGTTAATAATGGCAGCCCAGAGAAGGGAGATGATGAATCCCACCCCGCCCCCACCTTACCCTACTTGTTCTTAAACTCTTTTTGGTCGTAAATTTATAAGCACTTGCCTGAGAAAATGCACAAAAAATTTGTCTGCAAGTTAGGGGGTCTGTGGACTCCCAGAAAGCCCCTGTGGGAACTTAAGGAGACCTGCACGGGGGAGATTATTGGCAAACAGGTCACTCCACTCCTCTGATGGAAATATATACTCTTTTTTTTTTTTTTTTCTCTTGGTGTTTTAAAGTTTTCTTTTTAAGAATAACACTTTAGGACGGGGTGACCTGGACTGCTTTGATTTCTGACAACCTGGGGGCATCCGCCCTTCCCTGTTCTGAAGCAGCTGCTCCCCTCAGCAGGCCGGGAAAGCTTGAGTCAGCTCTGTCAGCCTCTCCCAAAGCGCAGGCAATGCGCTCAGAGGCCCTGCATGCCTTGACAGCCCCCTTTAGCCTTCCGTATTCCGGCAGGGAGAGGGTGGAGCTGGCAGGACCTTCGTTGTGGGACAGGATGACTACTGTCCAGGCCATCTATTCCACTGGGCAACAATGTGTTTATTTAATGGAAATTTGTCACAAACAGAACCTTGTATAACTATAGTAGCAGTTTGTGAAACAGCTCTGGGTGAATTTTCACTGACGCACTTCTGTCCTTGAAGCCAGTATTAAAGCTTTGGATTTTATTTTACAAAAATGCTGGACATGTCACAGTTCTGTATTTTTCTAATTTCACTGAATTCCATTTCAGCTTTCTATTGGCCAAGATTAGTCAGAAGCAACTTGTTTTCAAAGACTTTTCCCTCTGAATTGGATTGCAGAAAAGCCTTGGGGGTTTACAGGTCCCAGAATATTGGAGCCAGTCCTGGCCTAAGGCTGTTGTGTACAATGCAGTAATCTGTCTGTTCCACTAAAAGGCAGGAAAGTCACCACATCTGTACCAAAGGCTTCTGAGGTCCTAGGGCCTAGGGTTCTAGTGTCTTTAGAAACACAATTGTGGTCTCTTTTTCCTGAGGTAGAGGCAGATTGTAGGAGAAAGATGCCTTCTGAGTTCCTAGTGTGTCTACGGTGGCAAACAAACAAGATTCTGAACCATACATGTGGCATCCTCTTATGTTACTTTATCAGAATGACTATTAACCATGTGGCAAATGACCGCTACCTTTCAGGACTTTACACAATTGTCCTGGAACTATTTGGAACATTGATGGGACTGAAGAGACGAGGAACAGAAAGAGGCTGTGATTATCCAGGACTCCAGGAATTTTCTTTTTTTTTCTGAAGAAATTATAGAAGTGTCTATAATCACTTGGTATTTGGTAGATTTCATTATTCTAGTTGTATTAATACATTTGTTGGAACTGCAAGAAAAGGTTTTTTTTTTCATTCCCAATGTGCCTCCATGATATATGATTATTTATAAAAATATTTTTAAATGGCTTATACTTGGAAGCCTGAGTTTGTTATTTTTATTTTTTAATGTGGACCACTGATGCATAAAATAACTTTACTGTTAAATAAATGCTCTTTAGAAATAACAACTAATGAATGTACTCAGAAAAATGTAGTGTTACAGCAGGGATTATAATTGCTGTGATTATTGCAATTTCTTATATTATATACCAAATATTTCTTTTAACTTTCCATTTGACAGCAGAGCAAAAAGGGGGAGAATAAATGATATATGTTAGATCTCAAGCAGAAACTGTACAATCTTGTGGATTGAAAATTAGGAGCCAGCAGGGCTTAGTTCTAATGACAGTTTCACTTGACAATAGCCCCACATCTTAAGTCTCTCCAACTTGGGAAGATTAATGGCATAGCTGCTCTAAAATGTCATGAAGGCAAGTTTGAAATATCTGTGGCTCTCCTCACCTTAAGGTCTCCTCCTATTTCCTTTTAGTTTCTATTGAGTGACCACCACAGAAAGACTAAGTGTAGGGGCGGGGCAGGGGCAAGGCTAAAGTAAGGGATTTATTGCTTTTCATTCTTTCATACACTTATTTCTTCTTTATTTTTTCATTTGGTTCCTTTCTCAGATGCCATCCTCTTCTTTGTTTACTTTATATATTTCATAATTCGTCGGCAGCCGTCCGTCTCGAGAGACGATGGTGTAGCTTCTTAAGAGTCTATCTGCACCGCCGAGAATGGCTGTGCAGTCCGACTCGGGAGTGACACGGTATCTGTCTCCTCCCGTGTTGAATCGACATCTTGCGATGACGCTGGAGTGTTCTCTCTAGTGGAGCTGAAGCTACAGAGCCTGGGCAGGGTGATATGGAGGGTCTGCTGTTGCCCATGCAGCAGACCCCCCCTCTCTTCGCAGCTGAAGGGCCCAAGGGAAAGACGGAGTCAATACAGCTTGACTTCAGGTGCGCCGCAGGAGTTGCCAGTGTTGACTACAACGTCAAACCGCCTTAGGGACTCCGGCTCCGGATTTTCTGTCGGGGTTTACTCCCTTAGCCTTTCCCCTGAAGAGGTATGCCGCAAGGCAACGGAGGTTTTTTGGAATCAGAGTTTTCCTTCTCTGATGTGCCCTGACTGGAAGATCGAACCAGCAACACTTAGCTCGCAGGCCGATGCTCAATCCACTGAGCCAAACCAGCCAGGGATTTCATAATTAACCCCTTATATTTCATACCAGTATCACACACAGACATTCTTAGAGTGGCCTTTCCTGCTTCCTCCAGTGGGATGCTTCCCGCATTCCTATTATTTTCTTTTTATACAAGAGGGCTTGGATTATGATGGTGTAACTAAGGATTGGGGAATTGAACCAGCACTTACAGACTCATAAGTGTGAGTATTAGTGTCCCAGGACTGCTGTAACAAATCACCACAAACTGATGGCTTAAAACAACAGACATGTACTCCTTCACAGTTCTGGAGGCCCAGTCCAAAATCAAGGTGTTGAGGGGCTCTAGGGAAGAATCCGTCCTCTCTTCTTCCAGTGGCTGTCAGCATTCTTCACAGCTGCCTCACTCCAACTGCCTCTGCGTTTACATGGCCTTCTCTCCGTGTCTGCATGTCCATTATAATATAACTGCATAGAAACCTTATTGTCTCTAACCAGGCCTTTTATTTTAATTTTGTTTACCCTTTGACTCAAACTGGCCTCACCTAGCACCGTGACTCTCTCACCTCCCTCTCCCTTGCTTAATTATAACCTCTCAAGATAATGAGGTTCTGTTCAGCATCCAGTAGTCTTAGAAACAAGGTCCTGGATCCATTGACTATTGAGACAGAGTTTTCAAACAAACTAAAGATACTGTCTAGGTCTCAATTGTGTTTCAGCTCTGGACCCTGGAAAATGGAATGACCTCACAAAACAAATCCTTGTGAAATTGGACAGAATAACTCCATGGCTGACATCAAGACCAAATACATTGATCAATTAACCCTACCTTAGCACCAACCAATCAGTAGAGACCATGACACTGTCTCTGTTAATCACCATGATGAATGATTTTTTTCTATATAATCCATTCCCTGGAAGCCATCAGGGAGCCAGGTCTTTGAGCATGAGCTACCTATGAGTCCAGGCATGGCACCATCTCCTTAATAAATCCTTACTTTCTCAGCTACAAACTCCTGTTGATGTCTTATTGGACTTTGATGCATGCAGGCAAACAAACCCCTTCCAGTAACAATGAGAACAATGTTATTGGATTTAGGACCCACCTAGAAAATTCAGAAGGATCTATTCAAGAGCCTTACATCTACAAGAACTCTTTTGCAAATAAGTTCACAATGATGGGGCTCTGAGACATGGACAAATGTTTGGGGGGACCACTGTTCAACCCACAACAGCATATATTTAACATTCAGGTGTGTAGGTAATAGAAACTCTGATTTATAGATGAGAAAACTGAGGCCCAGAGCAGTTAAGTAACTCCATGAGAAGTGGCAGACTCCATAAGAACTTTAGGTCAGTGTGACATCAAAGCTTAGGTCTTTCCTCACTGGCCTTCCTTGTGGCCTCCAGAGATGGACACAAAACCACCTCAAGAAACAGGAGATAACTGATATCTCTAATAAATAAAAAGCATTCTCTAACCTTTTTCTTTTAACTTCTGCTACAATGGATTTTTTTGATGCAATTTAGTACTCATATATTAAAAGGAAAAAGCCATGTTTTTAATTTACCAAAAAGTCTCTCTTAAAAGTAAAAATGGCATGAAAATAGATATTAACTTTCTGACATAGAGCTAAGATGCAAAGAAAAAAGGTAACTGTGTTTCTTAGTTTTGTACTCTTTTTTAAAATTTGGATCCATGATCTCAAATGTATTTTCTGCCAAATGAAATTAAGGAATCAAAGGACTTCAGCCAATCAGCTCACTTTCCTTTACTAAAGGAGGACATCCTGGCAGTTTTCTCATCATGTAACCCATTATTTCCAATGACCTTCTGAACATTTCCACGTGGATATTCCAGCCTCACTTCAAATCCAGTTCTAGCATTTCTCTTCCAACTTCTGTCTACTTCTTCCAGTCTCTGTCATCATGCTTCTATTTACCAAACTAAGAATTCTTGACTCATTGAATTTTGTCACTCTTTTCTTCATAGTGTGTCTTATGTGCATTCATTTATTCCCCAAGTATTTTTTGACTGCTTCCTCTGGACCAGCCACCATGCTGGGTACTATAGATACGTAGTCTAAAAAGGTGGACGCTATCACATCCTTGTGGGGAGCTTACAGTCTGGTAGGAAAACAAGACGCTGAGCATGTAATTAAAAATATGATTCAATATAAAAGGGAAAGCAAAGGTTTCAAAAAGAATATGTTTCTGGAGAAACAAATTCATCCCTAGCTTTCCACCCTCTCTGGTCTATCCTATTCTACCTGGTTTCTTGAGGCAGCCTCTCTGCCTTTAGTCTCACTTCCTCTGATCTATCCTGTAGGCTGCTTGCTGGTTAAACTTTCCAGATCTCTGCTTATCATATGTTACTTTCCTCTCAGTAACACTCTGTTGCCTACAACACTGCTCTTTAATATGACATTTAGGACTTTGTTTTAATGAACTCTAATCCCATTCAATCATGGATAGAGACCCTGGAGAAGCTGGGGAACAGGCCTGGGGTCCCCCTGCAACATTGAGAGCTTGGACATGCTCTATAGCAAGCCCTATTCACCTCCTGAAATTTGCAAAAGTCACCCTGCCCAGTCATTACCTGTCCTATGACATCGGACTCACTCTAACCCCTGAATATTTGTTCAAACTGTTTTCCCCGTAGCATGCCCTTTTCCCTCTTATCTCTCAGATTTGGTCCCTACTTCAAAGAACACTACTTTTAGCCCTCCACAACCCTAAAAGCTTTCTCTTCTTTTCCTAAACTAAGGATACTTATTGCCCCACCTAGTCTTTGCATGAGAGAGTCCAACTGGTCTTTATGACGTTATATTTCTGTGCATGCATCTATATCTTATCTCTCCCAAAGAGACCAGAGACTTGTTAAGAAAGTCTGCTGTCGGGGTTTCTTTGTCCCATTGCACCTCTCACTTTGCAGTCAGTAGTTCATACAATCACAGGGCTGCAGGGCTGGGGCTTGTGTATAACGAGGCCCAGAGAGATAATGTGACTGTGCAAGGATACACAGCTAGTTAGGGACATGTTTCAGACCAGAACTTAGATCTGTTACTAGTGGATAGTGTTCTTTTTTATTTACGAACAAATGAATAAACATAAAGAGAATTTAAAAGTTTCATTCCTTTGGATTTGGTCCATCCAGCACCAAACACTTGCCAACCAAAAATTATCGTATTGATCTGCAGATGCTATGGTTCCTACTGACACACAACGCTAACCTTGCTATTGAATTTGAGCTCTGATGCCCATTTTGTCATCATTGCCATAGCCATTGTCTCCTCCCACTACCTCCCATTCACTCTGATTTACTCTCAACTATAACGAGGGGTGAACAGACTTTCAAAACTTGAATTCAAAGCTGCCAGCTTTATTCCCCGTGCCTGACATTTAGGCTGCAGCAAGTTGGAGAGGCACAGTACACATTCTGTAGGTGAGGTAGGCTGTTGTGTGAGTTGATGAAGACATCATTTAGTGATGTCGCTAGCCTTTGAGACAGCTAGGCTTCTACGCTGTCAATCAGGAGCCAGATGTGGGACCGAGCACCCCAAGAAATCAAAGAAAACTCAATTACTACCTATCTGATGACAATGACAAAACCATTTCATTTCTCAGTTCTTCACAGGATGGGGCGGTAGTTGTGAAGAAATTAAAACATGAAAATGTTTAATGAGTATAATTATAGGATCATCATTCTCACAGTCCATCTGCTTCAGAGCATTTTAGTACTAGTGAAATTCTGAAATACTGCATTGCATGTTTACATTTATGTAATCACATGTTTATAATGGAACAGCTAATAATATTCATATATCACACCCATCCCCTCTATAATCCAGCATTTTCATTTTGTCTGTTTCATTTTATTAGTTACTAATTTCACATTCTCACACTAACTTGGTGGGGATTTGCTGGCAAATGTGTGGGTAGAAGGTAGCCCAGTGACCTTAAATATTGTTGTAGAGTATTCATTTGTTATGATAAAATAATGCAAAATTTATCTCAAAGATACCGTGTAGCCTAGAGTTTTGAGAGCAACCTGAACTTGGTGTCACAGTTAAGAGCGAGAGCTCATTTCTAAAGTCTTTTCCAGAGATGATTAACCTACACATGAGAGACATGAAGCAATGACTTGTCACTGAGAAGACTTGTGTTTGTGGGTATGACTCTAAAAAGAGGGTTCTGGACCCAATTCCAATGTCAAGTTTGGGGGAATATCTTACAATTCAGTTCAATTCTGATGTTATCTACCTGGAAAAGCATGCATAGGTTTCAGGTTCAGTCCTACAAAACTGCCCGGCTGCCCACCACACACACTTCAGGTGCCAATCCCAAGCCCAGGTGAACTGGGCCTCTGACCCACTAGCTGTAAATCAGAAGTTCTCACTGCCCCTTCCTTGGGTTTGATTAATTTGCCAGAATGGTTCACAGAACTCAGAGAAATATTTTACTTACTAGATCACAAGTTTATTATAAAAGGGTATAACTCAGGAATAGCCAGATGGAAGAGAAGTGTGGGGCGAGGTGTGGGGAAAGACATGGAGCTTCCATGCTCCCTCTCCTTAAATCTCCATGTGCTCACCAACCTGGGAACTCTCCAACATAGTCCTTTAGGGATTTTATGGAAGTTTTATTACATTGTCATGGTTGATTAAATCACTGGCCATTGGTGGTTGATTCAACCTCCAGCCCCTTTTCCACTGGCAACCAGCTGCCATCCTTAAGTGGGACCCTCATTAACATAAAAAAAGACACAATTAATGCTCTCTTCACTTAGGAAATTCCAAGGATTTTAGGAGCTCTGAGCCAGGAACCCTGGACAAAGACCAAATATAAAGAAATATACTTTGGTCATCTGAATGATCACATATATACTTCTTATAAATCACAATATCACAGGCTCAAAATCTTTTGCAAATTGGAGCAAAGGGGAGGGAAGAGGGCAGAGAGATTTGGAGAATGGTGTCTTGGAAAACTGTGGAGGAGGGTGAGGCAGGCATGTTACGGGGTGAATTGTGTCCCCCGGAAAGAAAGATTGAAGTCCTAACCCTGGTACCTATGACTGAGAGACCTTACTTAGAAATGGGACCTCTGCAGGTTTTGTCGAGTTAAGATGCGGTTATTAGGATAAGCCCTTAACCCAATATGCCTGGTGTCCTTATAAGAAGAGAAGATGGGTCAAATGAGGCCAAGACACACAGGGACAACATGTGTGACAATAGAAGCAGAAACTCAAATGCTGCAGCTGAAAGCAAGGAATGCCTGGGGCTGCCAGAAACCTGAAGAGGGAAGGCAGGGTCCTCCTCTAGAAGCTTCTGAAGGAGCATGGCCCTGCAGACAACTTGGCTTCAAACTTCTCACCTCCAGAAGAGTGAGACAACAACTTTCTGTTGTTTTAAGTCACCCAGTTTGTGGCAGTCCTAGAAACTAATACAAGGCATGATGTCATCTGCTGTGATTTAATTATCTGCATATCATACCTTTATCAAGCACTTGCCTGTCTGTGTCTAATACTGGGCTCAGCAGGCTAAGGAGTCATGATACCTTCACTTCGCTCTAAACGTTCAGCACACTGGTGTCAATTCTACCAGCCTGCCCAGGTGCACAAATGGCTCCTGTTTCTTTGTGAATAACTATAATGCCTTTTGGAAAAATGAACTAGTGTCTTGCCTGATAGCATCACTTGGGAACACCCCATCCAATTGAGATAATATGTTTAAAAGTCTGAAAAAAAAAATCACCAGAAAGGACACTGAAGTAAAGATATCAAGAGAGAGCTTAGAGCTAAGAGTGAATACTGTGCACATTGGCTGCTTAATTACAGAGCTTGTCTTGACCCTTATGGCTACTGAGAGCTGGAAGCCAGGCTGCCTCGGTCCCTCTCCAGCTGCCCCACTTAACTGTTGTGTAACTTTAGGTGAGTTACCCAATCTCTGTGCCTCAGTTCTTTTTATCTGTATTTACCTCATAGACTTGTGGAAAAAATTTCTTAAGTAATTCATACAAATTGCTTAGAATAGTACCTGGTCCATAGTAACTGCTCCATAAATGTTAACATTATTTTATATATAAGCATCATGGAGCCCTTTGATATAGATTTCTGAATCTAGAACTATTTTTTCTACCTATTTTTTCTACCTATTTTTTCTATGGGATGGGTTAGGCACACAAAGCTACCTAAAAGATAAGAATTGTTTGTTAGTCCATAAAAAATTTATATCTAGCAACCTGGTAGATTGTGGAAAGGAAAAGAGAGAAGATGAAGGGGATAAGAAAGCAAATAGGCTTACTGGAGAAGTGTGTTATCAATGTGTGCATAGTGTGCCTGTGTGCATGAGTTCAAGGGTTGAGAGTGGGGAGATAAAGTGTATTGTGCAGAGATGCACACATTTTTCCTGCTCCCTGTGTATTTCTGTGGAACTTAGCTGATTTCCTTTTGCTTCTTCACAACAATAACCAGAAAAGAAATTGGTTGTGCCTATTTCTTTTTAAATCAAGATATTATTTATAGTGAGTGAATTGCACTAACCTTAAATGCATAGCTCAAAGACGTTTTTTATATATATGTATGTCTGGGAAACCAGTTGCCAGATCAAGATAAATAATCCTTCTATTATTCTAGAAAGTTTCCTTGTGCTCCTTTTTAGTCAATAACACCTTGCAGGAGGAGGACTACAGGTACAATTAGCATTGTACAAATGAAATAATAAAGTATCTACTCTTTTGTGTCTGCCTCCTTTAATTCAACATAATGTTTTTGACATTCGCCCATGTATTGTGTATATATATATGTCATCCATTCCTTTTTAATGCTCACTAGTATTTAATTGGGAGAATGCACTCCAAATTATTTAACTATTCTCTTGTTCATGGATATTTTGGTTGTTTCCTATTTTTATAGTTCCAAATTCAAATGAATGGAATTAATTCAGTGGCCCTCAATTTTTTTTAACCATCTAAACTGTTTCTTCAGTTGAGATCTTATATGGAAGTCCAACATGTATAAAACACATAAAACAAATCTACTCCACATGAAAGGATGGAACTTAGAGAGGCAGACTCCTAGATCAGCTTCTTCCCCATCCCTCCCTCACTCCCAATCTGTATTCTTTTAAGAATCTCCCAAAAGAATAGAGTTCCATGGAAAATTTAAAAAATAAAACACTTGTTTAACCAATAACACATCATTATATTTCTTTAGGACCAAAATCTTTATTAGGCATTATGATACACATTTTTTTTTAAACCTCAACAACTCATGAAGCAGTCAATGCCTGAAAGGAAGTGACTTCATTTACAGATGAGGACACTGCATAGCTAAGTGTCTCATCTCAGGTCACATAGCCAGCATAGATAAGGGCAAAGACTCAAAGCCAGGCTTCCTGGTTCAAGTCCAGTTACTGCCTCTGCTACATCAGAACTGACACCTGCTCACATCTGTGTCCTGTTTGCACATCCAAATGGCCCCTAATGTGCTCAGAAATGTGTAAATTTGTGTAAATAGTTTTGTTGTTTGACTTTAATTCAATAAGCATTTTAAAAGCATTTATTAAGGACCTACTATATGCAAGATACTTTGTAAGATATCCAGGCATCTGTGAATACAAAAGGGACTACCAGAATTTCCTTTTGTGTTAGTTTCTAATTGAATTATGTCAGCTATTTATGAATAACAGTTCAGAGAAAGAATTACATTCCAATTCACCATGGGGTGCTGCAGGTCCTCATTTTTATATTAAATTGTAGAAATAATTATGTTTTTTTCTCCCTCCTCATCCTCCAATCTTAAAACATAATGTGGAATAATTTAGTACATAATTTTGTGATTTCCTGTAAAAGTATGTATTTGCCCTTTTAACTTAAACATATTTAAAAGTATAAAAATAAAATATTTAAAATATATTTCTATGGAAAATCTCTCTATCCCTTCTGGATTATGTCTTCAAGTAACTTATTCCACACAGGCTTGTGCAGAAGTTCTGGATGAAACTCAGAATGTTTTGTCTCAGCTCATGAGAACTGGTATTTAGTTACACTGTTTTTTCACCACTGAAATAATTAGTTGTGACATGTTTCAAATGCCTTAATTTTGTGGAAAGAAGACACATCAAAGGCTCACCCAAGAGTGTCATCACCCAGCTTGTGGTCAATGAACACTTGAGTTTCTCCACTCCCCCCACCCCCATTACTTTTGGTGTTTGTCTTGACCTATGGGGCAGCTTTCATGAGTCAGGCCAACAACATCCAGACACCTCCAGGTGTTCACAAACATACAACCCAAGGTCATGTTTCAGGGTGGATTAGAATCAGTTCAAGGTTTTTTCTTTCCCCTGGCTTTGCAATGAGAGGTGCAGGAAGTGGCTCAGTGTAGGAAAAATTTGAAAGGAAGTTAGTTAAAAAGTTTTATGCCTTTAAAAAGAACAGGAAAATGACTAATATATATGAAGAAGGGAATGTAAAAGTCCCCTGGGTTACAGATGACAATAGAACCAGTGTTGCAAATGAGCCCTGAAATCTAAATTAGTTTAGAAATAGAAGAAAATGGTAGTATTCATGCCAGTTTACAGTAACTGCCATCACTTGGTGCTCTAGTTTGGCCTTTTATGTATTAATGTCAGTACATTGGGTGTCCATCCGGATCTTTTAATTTATCTGGTTATATGCTTGGGTGTGTTCGTTGCATAATATCCTTCCTCCCAGGCCTCTGGAAATGCATGAACAAACACTGACTTGGGGGAAAAAGAATTTTTGCTGATTAGAGAACAAAGCAAGAATGTGAAACACAGCAGGAGGTTTCTATTTGCCTGCCGTGGAAAGGCTGAGTGTAAACTTTCAGAGCATATGGGCCTTACTTGGTGCTGGAGATCTGACACGCTGAACTCTCACTGAAGGGAAGCACAAAGCCCTCGATGGCCAAACACTGCTTGGAAATTCAGAAGCCCTATAAGGACCAACATCTCTCTTCAGATGTGGATGCCACATTCTCACATACATCTGTGCAGGGCCGTGGAATGCAACCAAAAATAAGTGTAACCACTTAAGAAAATTTCTGGAGAAATGTTAGGCAGAGAGAAACTCAAGGAGCTTCTAATATCATCTTAATGTTTAGCTTATCCAGAAAAATTTATTAAAATTAGTGACCTGGTACTAGGACCAGCCTAGACTAATTGAGAATGTTGACTCTGGACCTAGTTCATCTGTGTCCATCTCTTGGCTCTGCTACTAACTAGATATAAAACCACTGGCCTTAGTTGATCACCTAATCCTTCAATGCCTTAATTTCTTTATCTGCAAAATGGGCATGATAACAATGTAGCTCTGTAGATCTTGCAAGTATTAAATAAGTTAATACATGCAAAACACAATAAGCTCAATATGAATACTCTCATTATTTTTAAGGCACTTATACTAGCAATTATTGAGGACTTTTTAATGTCTTCTTTTCTCTTCTATTGAAAAAATAAGGAATTTTTTTCTGTTTCTTTCTGAGAATGTAAGACAAACTACAAACCTCCAAACCTCAATTGTAGTAGTGGAATCTATCCAGAAGTGAGGCATTTACTTGAAACAGTCAATAATAAATAAGGCCTCCTTATATAGTGAAGTAAAGTCAAAAGAAGATTATTTTATTCCGAGAGTCTGGTTTAGGTTTTTTTCTGGTGCTGCTGTCCTCCATGGCCTTTTTCCTTTTCTTGGACTGTATCCATGGACCACTTTTACTCCCTGTTGTGAAGGTAGAGATGCAGTCTGTCTTACTCATCTCTCTGCCCCCAAATGAGCATAATATACAGGAGCTACTTCATAAACATCCTTGGTTGAATAAACAAATTAATATTTCTTCCATATTCTTCCCACTTCAAAACTCCCCACTCTATTTATTCATTCATACTCATACACAACACACACTCACACCTGGCTCTCCCTCTAGCACCTTAAATATGTTATATAAATAAATACATTTCTCAAAGCTTAAGTTAAAAATAACTCCTTCTAAAAACCTTTCCTCGTGTCTCTAACTCAGTGTGCTATATCCTCAAACTCACATATGCTTTTCTCTGCCATTCTTACAATACTTAAGATTCTTCACCTTCATTACAATTATGCATGGAGATGAAATTATGTCATAACAGATCTATAAGGTTAGGCAACAATTTCTGTCTTACACAGTGGTGATTACACAAAATAATTATTTAAAAAATAAACAAGTAAATATGTTTATATGTACATTTCAGATTATGTCAGGCTACAATCTGAATAAACAGGTATATAGTTATAATATTAGAACTGAACTTGTTCCTCAACCTCTAATTCCTTCATTTAGCCAATAGCTTCTATCCTATATAAACTTACTCTGAGGAGTTGCCTGGTAACCTATTTATGTAAACATTTAGATTTCCAAGACTTGTGAGCCCTTGGGTATTATTAAACTTAACAAGATGTTAAAAGTGATTTGTAAAGTATTTTTCAAAGTACATTTCCTGAGGTTGGAAGAGATTTTCACTGTTTCTTACCATTGCCATTCTTCTGATTGTGGTCCTGCTCATGGCCCTGTTCTGAACTTATTTTGGATTGTGAGAACAGGTAGCTTTCCTTAGCTGATTTCTGATAGCATACTTTCCAAAATATGTTCCATCAACAAACAGCACAAATGCTGAATGGAGAAGTCCAAGGACCCATGAATTTGCCTTTAGACCATGAGTGCATGCCACTCTTAATTAGCAACACCTGTTGAGTCAGGGGTCTCCCACCAGAAAACAGGACTGCTCTGCCCCTTTCAGGATGGTGAGTCTATTAGCTGCTCTGTGAAAGAGGCTTAAGTACCTTCTGCAGACATCAAATTTAATCAAGTCATTTCTAATTCCTGTTGGGAGCAGGCAGGGTATAAATAAACTGATTACTGCAATTAGATTACTAAGTTACGGATTAGAGCAATGCAGTTTTAAGTTATTTAAGAAAAACAACTAGATATGATGGAAGAAGCTATATAATAGGAACATAAACCAAGTCTTGACGCTGCCATCAACTAGTTGACTAATTCACTCAATTTCTACTCTTTGACTCAGTCTTCTGATCTGTAAAATGTAGACAGAAAAAATAACTCTCATTTATCGGACCACTTGTTGAATGGGAACCCTCAGAGGTGCCAGATCCTTACTCCTCTCAAAGCAGTGGCATTCTTATATTACTGATAAAGAATTCACAGCTCAGAGAGTTTCCTTCCCACACCAGACAGCAGCTGTCATATGGTGGAGACAGAATTTAAACACAGGTCTTTTAACCCCCAAATCCTGTCACCTTTCACTCTCCCCAGTATATCAAATACTACCTATCTTGATCTAGAGCCACAAGGAAGAAATGCACTAGTGGAAGAGAGAATACTTTATAGACTGCAATGTTTGTTTTAAAGGCAGGTTTGACCATCAGCTTTTTGTTTTTACTTTTAAAGTATATTTTATTGGTTATGTTGTTACAGTAGTTCCAATTTTTTTCCCCTTTGCTCCTCTCTGCCCAGTACCCGGCTTCCCTCCAGCAATCCCACCCCCCTTAGTTCATGTCCATGGGTAGTGCATATATGTTTTTTGGCTTCACTTTCCTATATTATTCTTACCTTCCCCCTAGTTATTTTGTACCAACCAATTATGCTTCTTAGTACCTGCACTGTTTCCCCATATCCTCCCTTTCCCCATCCCAGTTCATAATCCTCCAAATGATCCCCATACCTATGATTCTGTTCCTGTTCTGGTTTGCTTAGTTGGATTTCATTCTTATCTTTTAGGTTCAGTTGTTGATAGTTGTGAGTTGTCATTTTAATGTTCATAGTTTTGATCTTCTTTTTCTTAAATAAGTCCCTTTAACATTTCATATAATAATGGTTTGGTGACAATGAACTCCTTTAGCTTTACCTTGTCTGGGAAGCACTTTATCTGCCCTTCTACTGTAAATGATAGTTTTGCTGGATACAGTAATCTAGGTTGTAGGTTCTTGTTTTTCATCACATTGAATACTTCTTGCCAGTCCCTTCTTGCCTGCAAAGTTTCCTTTCAGAAGTCAGCTGATAATCTTCTGGGGACCCCTTTGTAAGTAACTTTCTGCTTTTCTCATGCTGCTTTTAAAATTCTCTCTTTAATTTTTGGCATTTTAATTATGATGTGTCTTGGTGTGGTCCTCTTTGAGCCTAGCTTGTGTGGGACTCTCTGTGCTTCCTGGACTTGTATATCTATCTCCTTCACCAAATTTGGGAAGTTTTCCTTTATTGTTTTTCCACATAAGGTTTTGATTTCTTGCTCTTCCTTTTCTTCTAGCACATCTATGATTTGGATGTTGGTTCATTTAAAGTTGTCTCAAAGGTTCCTAAGCCTCTCTTCATTATTTTCAATTCTTGTCTCCTCATTTTGTACAGGTTGAATGTTTTCTTCTTCCTTATGTTCCAAATCAGTGAATTGAACCCCAGTGTTCATCCCTTCACCATTGGTTTTGTGTGGGTTTTCCTACGCTTCATTTAGCATAGCCTTCACTTATTCCCTTATGCATTTGCCATATTTAAGCATATCTTCCAAGCCTACGAGCATATTTATCACCAGTGTTTTGAACTCCGCATCTGTTAGGTTAGCTATCTCCTCGTCGCTTAGTTCTTACACTGGAACCTTGATCTGTTCCCTCTTTTGGGCCATACTTCTCTGTCTCCTCATCTTGACAGGTTTCTGTGTTTGTTTTCTCTGTGTCATAGGTAGAGCTGTCATACCTCTTAAGGGGTGGAGCCTTAGGTATTCATCAGTAAGGGCAACCTGTTTCACCACATTGTCCGCTGTGTGTGGAGGAGGGGTCTCAGAGGGAACAAGGCTGCTTGCTCCAGCACTCACCTCTTTACCAGGCACTTCTCCTCTTTCCTCTTTGGGACCGGTGCCCCTCTAGCTGTTTCCCTGGCCATTGTTCCTGGAGTGAGTGGGTCTGCGGATGCTCTAGGACTACTGGGGCCCTTTCAACAAGCAGACTCTGTTGAGAGACTGGCAGTTTCTTCCTCTGCCCCAACCCCCACTGATTTTCACAGTCAGAAACAATGAGGCTTTATTTTCCCCAGCACTGGAACTGTGAGCTATGTGGTTCAGTCTGGTACTGGGAGTGCTCCCCAGGTGTCCTTCCCTACTTTTTAAAACATGTGACTGCTCTTTCTACCAACCTGCTGCTGCCACTGCCACTGCCACTGCCACCACCACACTGCTTCCTCTCCGCCCCAGCTCCACCCCTCTTACCTGTCTGGGTGAGTATTTCTTCTTTATATCTTCGTTTATTGGACTCCCATGGAGCTCGATTTTCTGGAACTTCTGGTTTTCTCTAGTTTTGAGATAGTTGTATTCCTTCCTAGTTGTGGATGGAGACACAGCGTGTCTGTCTAGATCTCCATCTTGGCAAAAAGTTGACCATCATTTTTACTCAGAAACAATTAATTGCCTAGTAGGCCAAAAAATAGTAAATACCCCCCAAAATACTAAAATAGAAATCCTCAATTTGTTTACTCAGTCATATTTCTGTCCTCCATACCATGAGGAGGTGGTGGTTAGTCTTAAGCATACAGTATAGTCCCAGACCATGTTCTTCCTACCACATTGAAGGTTTCTATATTGAATTTCTATTGCTGCTGTAACAAATTACTACTATAAGATAATATCTCAAGACAACACAATTATTTTTATCTTACAATTCTGGAGGTCATAAGTCAAAAATGGGTCTCACTAAACAACAATCAAGGTGTTGACAGGGCTCTGTTTCTTTCTGGAGGTCCTCGAGTAGAATCTGTTTTCTTGTTTTTACAGCTTCTAGAGACCCATCCACATTCTTTAGTTTGTGGCCCCTTCCTCCATCTTCAAAGCTGGACATGGTCAAACCTTGATCACATCTTATTATTCTGAAGCTGATTCTTCTGCCTCCCTCTTCCATATTTAAGGACATTTGTGATTGATTACATTGGGCCCACCCAGGAAAATATTCTTATTTTAAATTCAGCTGATCGGCGATCTTAAGTACCCCCATGTCATGAAATATAACATATTTGCAGGTTCTAGAGATTAGGAGGTAAACATTTTTGGGGAGGGGGTCATTATTTTGCTTATTGTGCTCTCTAAAGGAAAAGCCTGCATCTTAGACTTCATTGATCACTTCTAGAGGTCTAACCACATCACTGGGTACTGAGGTAGTATGGGACATTATAGGAGAGGACTCTGGCTAAAAGTGTGGTTCCTGGAGTTATATGCCTGGATTCAAATGCCAGCTCTGGTACTTTCTAGCAGTGTGACCTTGAGCCAATTCTATGCCTCTATTTCCTCATATGTAAATGAGGAAAATGAGTATAATAAGAGCAAATGCTTATATAGCACTTTCCATGTATCAAGCAGTGTTCTAAGTTATTTTACATATATTTACTTTTTATTGCTCAGAACAACTCTCTAAGATAGTTTCTATTATTAGTCTCATTTTACAGATGTGGAAATCAAGAAACTGAGATGTTCAATAACTCATCCAAGGTCATATATTTAATAAAAGGCAGAGTCAGGGTTTTCACCCAAGTAATAGTGCTTTATATTTTATAACCTTTAACAGAGCAAACATAAAGCAATCATTGCAAGGCTTAAATGAGTTAATATTTGTGTGATGATTAGAATTTTACCTGGAATATTTAAAAGCTTAACTGTTAGTTATTATTATTATATATTAGTTTTCTAGTTTCAAAACTCTGTTGAATTGATATACTTGGTAAGAAAAGTTTAGTATTAGATCATCTAACATTTACCCCTTTTCCATATACACATCAATGCACTCTTGTTTGACTTCTGCCTTTCAGTTCTCAACCTTGTAGTCCAAGTCTCCAAATCACAGTTTCAGGAAAGTACTATTGCCAACAAGCTACTTTTCCTATCTCAGTTCTAGCTTATCTTTAGCTCTACATAAATCTCCACCTTCAAGCCAACATTCTCTTTACTCAACATAGCCCATCCTGCAACCTTAAAAACCCCACAGGCTTCCTCCATAATAGGCTTCTCTTGTGTCCTGGATAACATTTACTTTCATCTCCTCATCTTGGTAAAAAAACAAAAATTCTCAAACACTATCATAGAGTATTGAATTCACAGTTGCAAGACTTTTGTTGAAGGCATGGATGGCAAAACTGTTAGTTGGCTACAAACTTTGGATTGAGCATTTGCATTTTCATCTGTATAGATAACAGGTTGTTTGAGGATTAAATGAGACAATGCAAATAAAATTGATGTGTAAATGTGACGTGCTTTTCATGTATGAGTAATATTAGTATTAACTCTCTCTCTCCCTCTCTCTCTCTCTCTCTCTCTGCCACACACACACACACACACACACACACATTGCTGATAGATACTGGCCATGGTTGTATCTAATCAAAGTGAATTATAGTTTTCGCTGCAATTTTAAAACATACTCCATAAACTGGCAACTCTGCCTTCATGATCACCCTCTCTTCCCTCTCATGTCCTAGTGTAGAGAGAGAAAAAATAGGATATGTGTCTGGACCAGAAATTAATCTTTTCGAGCCTCATTTCTTGACCCTTAAGAATTATAGCTTCTAGTCGTGAAGACAAAGTAAGATAATGTATAAAAACATGGCCAGTGGCCAAGTTTAGATCTTAGTTAAGCATGTACTAAAGTGTCAGCTGTCATCATCATTATCATTATCATCATCATTTGTATCATGAAACTAAATTTTTCTAGAATGCAGCTCAAATTTCACTGTATTTGCAAATCTTTTGCCATGGGCCACACTCACCTTCAGGCCATCCTGGGATTTCCCTTTTTACTTTTAATTGGGGATCTGAGCCTATAGGCTTGACTAACAGAGATGAAATTTTCATTGTCTTCATCAAGTTAAGGTCTATCAAGTACTTTAAGATTCTACTTCTGGTAAATAGCTTTCAATAAGTGCCGCCTAATTAATCAGCTTATTCACATATTAGCTAGATTTCCCTTATGCTGAAGCCAGTTTTTGTTCAGAAGCACCTAGAGGTTTGTACAATAAGGGTGAATATAAGAAAATTGGGAAGCTTTATAAATTAATGGTGAAAGAACTTAGAACTTTCTAGTGCTAAGATACAAATGAAAATTTAGACCTGGCCCCTGCCTTTTTGGAGTTTATTGTGTAGAATTTGCACTCATTCACTTATTCATTTATGCATTCATTTGTGCCTTTGTTTATTTTTTAAATGAACTTAGTCATCTCTTGGTACTCAAAGAGGTCTATGGGGGAAAAATGAAGTTGTTTAGAAAAGACTGTTTGCCCTCTGCTCATAGCCTAGTTGCCACAGGAACTGGTCATGATGTGATCTCACTGAGTGAGTAGTATTTGTTTATTTAACAGAATAGGATGGTACAGTAAGACAATGCAGTCCCATCAAAAGTCTTCATAGATTTCTCTGCAAGATAATTTATTCATCTATCTCTTCATTCAATGGTGAAATGAACACTTATTGGGCACCTACTTTATGTTGGCACTGTGCTGCTGATCTTTGGAGATACAGGTGGGCCTGAAGGGACCAGATCCCTCCCTGCTCTCATGCAGCAAACATTCTCAATGGAAGGAAATGGATAATAGTGAAATGTATGCTTATGTACAAGTAAAATTTGAAGAATGAGTAGGAAAAGGGGACAGAAGTGTGTTCATGGCAGAGGGTATAGACTGCAAATATCCAGGAAAAGAGGGAGGTTAATGAGTAAAATGTTAGGACATCAGGCTAATGAGGATTGTAGGTGAGAGACCATATCGAGACTTGTTGGTCATATTAAGGAGTTTTGTTTTTATCTTGGCAGTGATAGGAGGCATTGAGGGGTGCAATTCAGTGGCAGATCTGATCAGATTTGAGTTTTTGAAAATAACATACTGACTGCAGTGTAGAGGAACAGTCAGAGTAGGGCCAGGTTGAAACTTAGAGGACAAGTAGACAATATTGGAGTAGTCCAGACAAGGGATAGTGATAATTTGGACTAGGATAGTCAAAATGAAAATGGAAACCAGTGGATAAGGTAAAGAGATACCTGAGAGATAAAGTCGATAGGATTTTATAATGGACTATTCATTGGGAATGAGAGGAGAGATATAAGTGGTGATTGATATTTACTATCTAGTTCATTTGAGACAGAATTCAGATAAATCTGGACCGAGACTTTTGTTTTCAATGTTCTTCATTGCTCCTTTCTGCTTTTTGTTTCTGCTTAGTGGCACTCTTTTCTTTGGTTTCCCTTAGTCTCTACCTTCTGGAGTTCTGCAACTTCCTCAAACACACACACGCAGTGCACATGCGCAAACACACAAATGCACACACAAACACTCAAACATTTTCTCAAGATTTGATACTCTTTTATACTCGCTTGTAAGATACTGTGATAAGAATTAATGCTTTTCTCTTCCCAATGCTATTTGCTCTTCAAAGAGAAATGAGTCTGTTGTTTTGTGTGTATATTATGATGTCCCCAAAGACACTTCATTCATAGATCAGTGGTTTTAAACCAGGAACAATCTTGCCACCCAAGGGATATCTGGAAAGATCTGGGACATTTTTGATTATCACAACTACAGGTCAGTGGTCACTGGCATCTAGTCAATAAAGGCAAGAAATCCTACAGTGCACAGGGTAACTTCCCACGACAAAGGATTATCTGACCCAAATGCCAAGAGTAGCTGGGTTGAAAAACTTGCCCTACATGTCAACTCCTCATAAAGCTGGCCAAACTAAATCAATAATGTGAAAGCTACCTCTGATCTCTTACATATCCTCTCTGTACTTTTTAAAGATAAATAACAAAAATGAAAAATCCAGAACTAAAAATTTGGCCTATCAAGACGTTACTCTTGATTTTCCAAAACTAATCAAAATGGGAGAAGGGTAGTGGGAGAAGGAGTCAGTAATTACAGCATTTATGAATTGGAAGCAAGAGCAAAGCCAGCCAGAGGAAAGTATAATTTAGTGTCTAATCAACTAGCTGATTGAATTTTCCATGAGATTGGGTTTGAGGCTCAGATGGATTACAGTGGTGATTGTGGGCACCAGCTTGAACACTATCAGTCATGTATGAGGCTGGGGTGGTAGGGAGATCTCAAATATTTAAAAGCTTCTGTAATTAATTCAATGAATTATAACAATAGGGGCAAGGTACAAAACTGTTTTCCACAAGGGAACTCCAAGGAAAAACTGGCAAATAATTCCCATCTCATCCTGTTGTGTTTGTGGATTGCAGCACATATGGTCCTGCACCAGGGGTTGTAGAACAGAGGACAGTTCTAATGCCATATGTGTGGAAATCCTGTGCCTTGCAGAGAGCAAAGGAGCAGAAAAAGCTTGTCCTTGAATCCTGGACCTTTATGACCATTTTCTTCCTGGCTTAATATCAGATTTTGTCCTCTCCATATGCTATTTTTTAACATATTGTATTTCATCTTTAATGGAGTTTTCTTGGGGATTTTAATTGCTTATTTCCAATACTAATTTCCATTCCTGTGAATACAGAGGAAGCGTATTTGATTCTCTTTCAATAATACACAAAGAAAACAATTATGAAAAATACTCAGAATGAATAGTATTTAGTTTTCCAATGGAAGGTCTGCTCTGTGTCAAATCTGTGCACCTGTATGCATATGCATATCTTTAAAATTCTGTGCTTAGATTTATGTGGCTTTGTTGGAAGGAAATGCCCTCTTTAAATTCACTAAGATACTGTAATTATTTATCTAATAGTTGGGGACCTAGGGATTTGGAAGGGGCAACTTTCTATCATTACAAAACTTTATTCTTTCTTTTCACATTAAGCAGAAATAGTTTAAAATGATATAAAATTAAGAGGATCAGAGAGTGCACTTTTTAGTGGATACAACATTGAGATGTTTTTAGAGATTTATCTATAACACTACCCTAAAGTAAAAGAAAAGAGACCTGAATATTTAGTTATTGTTCATTGAAAGCACTTCTTTACAAACACTGTCAACTACTGGACCTTCCTTTTTGATGTATCAGCCCCCCACATCACACATAGTTAACTCTGGGTGCCCTGTAAATGTCACAGTCTCTAAGTTGAGTTGATCCTCTTGGCAGTTTCTTCTGTTCCCTTTAGGTATCATCTCAAACCTTCAGCAGTTGTCTCAAACCACTCGCATTCTGATGAGATGATGAGCTCAGCTCTTATTACTTTGAAGAACTCAGGCTATCAACATACAGTTTTGTTTTGTTTTCTTAGTTTTAGTATTTGGCTTTCCCATCTACACATGTGCTTGTTTTTGGAATCAAGCTCTCTCTCCTGTAGCCACAGATAATGAGATGGCTGTTCAGGGCCAGGCCCTTGAACTGATTTATTCCCATTTCCTCTGGAACGTGCTGTGTTCCATCAATGAGCCTCTTTCCATCCACAACAGTTACTTGTTCATCAATCTGGTGCTTTTCCTACAGCTTATAAACATGTGCAGGTATCCGTCAAACTAAAAAATATAATCTCCACTTTAATCAGAATCATCATCTCTCCTTCCCTTCTCAGCCAGGGCTTTTGTTGGAGGATTGTCATAGTCGCCATCCCCTCTCTTCCCACTCACTCTTCAATTCTCAGCAATCTGGTTTTTCTCCCCATCACTGCGCTGTAGCTGTGCTTGCTAAGGCTGCCAATGGCCTCCTTGTTGCTAAATAACATAGCCCTATGCAAGTGGTTATCTTTCTTAAGTTCTCTGAGGCATTGGCTCTGTTGATCCCTCATTCCTTTTCGTTTCTTCTTTCTCCTTGGCTTCTCTGATACTTTGTGCTCCTCATTCCCTTTGACCTCTCTGACTATTCTTCCAATCTTTTTTTGTGAATTCCTACCCCTCTGTCTTTGATTGACTGATCTTTTTCTCTTCAGGCTCTATTTCATCAGTTTCATTGACATTCTTGTAGAACACTATTATCTGTCTACTGATGAGTCCCACAATTTTGTCTTAAATTCCCATACATCCTTTGAACTTAAAACTCACAGAGTTTTTTGCATATCACTTTTTGAAGCCCCACTGGCCCTTCAAACTTAGTATATTCTAATCTGAATTCATTATATGCATCAAGGCTCTATCCTTCATAGACTTGCTCCTCCCTGTACTCTGATCTCAACTAATAAGAGTTTAAATCACCTTAGCATCCAACCTCAGTACCTGGAAGCCTATTTAGATTCTCTTTTCTTTCTCTACACATCTGATCATTAAGCTATTATTTTACCTTGCAAATATTTCTTGAATGTAACACCTGCCCCCTTTCACACTATGACCATTCGTAAGGTTCCCACTTCAATCATGGCTCTTGAGGACTACTATAATGTTTCTATAACTGGTTTCTCTGCCCCCAGTTTTGCCTCCATAAATCCATTCTCCACACTGCAGCCAAAGTAATCTGTGTAATATACATATCTAATTAAAAAGCCTTCAGTGACTCCCCACTATGTACAGAATGAAGTCTAAGTGTCTGAACAGGCCAAATAGGACCCCCCAGACCCGGCTCCCACTGGTCTCTTCAGAACTTCTTTCCACTGTTTTTCAGTTTATAGTTTCTGTCTATATATATGCTGTGATTCACACCTCTTCACTTGTTCCTTCTTTTAGGGTCACCCTTCTCACTCTTCCTCTTTTAACCAACTCAAACCCATCTTTCAAACTCCAATTCAAGTCTTGTGATAATTAACTGTATGTGTCAACTTGGTTATGCTAATGGTATCCAGATATTCGGTCAAACAATATTCTAAATGTTTTTGGGAGATATTTTTAGATGAGATTAATATTTAAATCAGTAGACTTTGAGCAGATAACTCTAATGTGGGCAGGCCCCATATAATCAGTTGAAGACCTTAATTTAAAAAAAGAAAAAAATGACTTCCCTGGAGGAATAGGAAATTCCACAGCAGACAGACTTTGAATTCAAACTATGACCTTTTCCTGGGTCTCTGCAGATTTTGGATTTTGCCAGCCTCTAAAATCTGTTTCTCTCTCTCTCTCTCTCTCCTAATTAAAATTTCACATAACTCTGTTTCTTCTTTTTATCTCATTGGCCAAATTCATTTTCATTATAGAATTTTCTAAGTCAGAGGTAAACTAACTTATTCACTTACATCTGTATTTTTCTCCCTTTTGATATAAGCTCCATGAAGTCAGGGTCCATATTCTCTGCTGCATCTCAAGTAGCTAGCACATAGTAAGCATCAAAACCCATTTTGAATGAATGTACTATGGATTCATGTGTTCATAACTCTATAATGCTAGTGGGAGGGATTATAAAAACACAACTCTTGCTATTAAAGATCCTGTAAACTACTTGGAGTGGTGAGGTCAACACCAATGAAATTCTCAGGGTTAGAGGCTTCAGTGGAAAATGAGATCTATGAGGCTGGAGACATCAGGCAGCAAGCAAGCTATTGGTCTCATTCAATGGGTATAATTTTGATGAGCATAGAAAAGAGTGAGTGAAGACAAGAAGACCGACATAAAGGATAAACTAACATGAGACAGAAAACAAAATGATTTTGACTATGGAGGTTAAAAGCACCAGAAAGTGGCCAAAAAAGAAAAAAAAAATTTCAGCCTGGCTAAGAAAGGTGAGGCAGGTGATTAAAAATAAAATGTTTAAAGATTGGCTTGGTAGCCAAGTGGGAGACATTGAATATTTTTGAGAAGAGAGACCTAAAAAAAAAAAAAAAAAAATCAGCTTGAAAATGCTGGGCACCAGGGGTTGAAGTAAAAAATCTAGAGTAACGTAAAACTGACTCATTGCCTGCAGTATGCCCTTGTATCAGTTTATTGTTACCTCTTTTCACCATGGCACAAGGCACTTTGGGGATCTCCCAACAGGCCTGCTTCCCCTAGATCTGAGCTCAGCAGTCTTGTTAGATGGATGGAGTGTATTCAGCAACTTGTCTCTCTTCTTGGCCTCTTGTTGCGTCTTTCTCTAGTTCCCAGGAGCCTCATGCTGACCCAGGGTGACTTGGAGTCCAATCCCAGACCTCTCACCACTCACTTGCTATGTAACATTCTAAGTGTTAGGAATTTCTTAACATTTCAATGCCAAATCTGACATCAACTCACAATTAAGGATACTCAGTGTTTTGTGTTGTACCTCTTCCTGGGAACAAACATTTCCTTATTTAGGAGGTTTGGAGAATCCAAGTACAATAATCTTCCAGTTCAGATTAAAGTCGGGCTCATTGTCAGAGTAGCTGTGACATTAAAGCCAGATTCTTATAGCCTAGTTTCTGCCTTTTTTCTTGTGCTGTCCTAGGTCTAACAATATCTCTGTGTTCATAAAATGTCTTAAAATATTTAATATTATTTGAACAAATTGCTCAACTTTGAATTAGCAAGAAACTATTGAATCCATTATGAGCTATTTTGAAATGGTTAGGATACACATAGCTCAGGTATAACTAAATAATCAAAACACATAAAAATCATTTGAAATCAAAATCACTTTTCAATAGCATAATTAAGCTGTAATCCAAAAAAACTGGCCAGAAATCTTTGCTCTTGTTAAGACAGGTGCATACCGGCTTGTTAGCATAAAACAGTTTGATCCAGTTTTCAACTAGTCTTATTCCAACTAGCTTAATGTAGGCGAATGAAGTTGAAACAGGAAAGAACTAGTTTAATCGTGTCAAAATGTTCCTTGCATATATACTCTTTATAGACATCTTTGAATTCCCAGTAATTCAGGGCTCAAAACAGAGTAGGAACTTAATACATGTAGTTATGACCATGGATGACCAAAATAGAACAACTGAACACTAATCTGTTGGGCAAAGGCCCTCTGGCTCCCCAAGAAAGGGACTAATGGCAAGGGTTCATCTCACTGATGCTACAGAAATTGCTGTGTCCAATACTATAACCACTAGTTACATGTGCCTTGAAATCTTGTTAATATGTGTTTAGTTGCATTGTAAGTGTAAAATACTTTCAAAGACTTAATTTTTTAAAAGTAAAATACCTTGTTAATTTCTCATATTGATTACATAGTCTAATAATAGTTTGGATATATTGGTTTAAATAAAACATATTATTAAAGTTGATTTCATTTGTTTATCTCTGCTTCTTATTGATGGGACTTCTAGAAAATATTAAATTGCATCTTTGAGTTTCATTATGTTTCTGTTGGGCAGCCTGGTATGAAATGTCCTGCCCTTACTCACTCATTAGAAGTGTCTATCACCATCTAATCAACACCTGCTCTCATAACAGGCCTAGGATACTTTCCCATACACATCAGGAATGTAACTGTCATTCTTGAGTTCAAGGACTATCATACTTGTTTTAAAACAAGCAAACAAAAAGCAAAAAGAGAAAACCTTATCACTCTACCTATCCTTAAATTCTCCTGCTTTTTCTTTAATATATTTTCAAAATCTGATCTTTTTATCTTTTCTCCTTCTTCCCTAGATTTGTGTACTTTTTGCCTCACCAACCCCCCCGCCCACTTATAATATTTATCTTATACCTCCACCTTATAAACATCTCTTAAAATGAAAAAATAAAAGCATATATATTTAAGATCACAGGCAATTTATGACTCTCCATGATACCCAGTTCCTGCTTGAAACACCTTTTTCTCCCCATATTTTCTTTCACTGACATGGTTATTACTACATGCTGGGCACTGCTCTAAATGCTTTTCCAACATCAGCTCATTCAGTCCTTATAACTCTCCTATGAGGATCATTCTACTACTGTCTCTATTATACTAATAGGAAAACAGCACAGAAGTTGTCACTTGTCCAAGATCATACAACTAGTAGATGGCAGAGCAAAGATGTGAACCAGACAATCCCTTTGTTACTTATTTAGTCTTTACTGGGAGAGGTCTTCTTCCTCCCTGATGGGTTAATTAACCAAGGTTTTGCCCTATTCTGGCAAGGATGAAGAGCAGAAGCAGGCCTCGGCCATTCCCCATCTTTCCCTTGACCTTCGTTTTCCTTACTTTTCTGATTCTTCTATCTTCCACCTCATTGTGCCAGGTTACCTCCTTCCTATTTCTAAAATAACAATAATTTAATCCAAATTAATTCAAGTTATGGCACTAATCATGCTAAATAATGCAATTCTTTAAGTTGGTTAACAGTTTTCAGTTTACAAAGTACTTGAAGATACAATCCTAAATTACCAATGTGTTGATGGTAGAAAATGCGTTCATTTTGATTCTGACATTTTGGAGAAATGGATTCATCTCCAAGAAGTAGTTTGGATGGTGGAATTTCAGGCACTGTGACAGATCACTGAGGGAGAGACACTGATATCACTGGAGACAGAGTGTTTCCCTGCATTTTCATTATATTTCTATATTCTTTCATTCATACATAAATATCCTATTTTTCTCACAAAGAATTTGAGGCATTTTCCAAAAGTAAATATAATCTCACATGACTAAATACATAGGTGAGGAAATTGTAGCTGTTATTCATGCACTTTCCGGTTGCGTAGCATGGCCATGGTGGACTGAAGAACAGGGGCACAAGGCACACTCCTGGCATACTTACACTCTTCTCCAGTTAGGGCTTTGCCTCAGTCAACCTGATGAGCAGAACTACAGCTATAGTGGGTACTGAGTAATCCTGACTCTTTTTATTTGTTTTCTGATTTTTCCCCAGTTTTACTGAGATATAATTAACATATAAGATTGCATTAGTCCAAAGCACATAACATAGTGATTTGTCATAGGTATATATTGTAAGAGGATTACCACAATAAGTCTAGTTAACATCAGTCACCTCACATTGCTAAATTCTTTTTCTTGTGATGAGAACTTTTAAGATCTACTCTCTTAGCAATTTTCAAAATTACAATACACTATTGTTAAGTATATTCACCATGCTGCACATTACATCCCCAGAACTTATCTATCTTATGATTGAAAGTCTTTCCCTTTGGACGACTTTCACATATTTCTTCCATCCATCATTCCCCACCTCTGGCAACCACCAATCTTTCTCTGTATTAATGAGTTTTGGTTTTTTAGGCTGCACATACAAGTGAGATCATACAGTATTTGTCTTTCTCTGTCTTATATCACTTAGCATCATGTTCTCAAGGTCTATCAGTATCACAAAGAGTAGGATTTTCTTCTTTTTTATGGTTGAATAATGTTGTATATATATTCAAAATTATTCATTCATCCATTAATGGACACTTAGGTTGTTTCCATGTCTTGGCTATTATAAATAATGCTGCAATGAACATGGGAGTGCAGATCTCTTTTCAAGATAGTGATTTTTGTTTCCTTTGGCTATATATGCAGAAGTGGAATTGCTAAACCATACTGTAGTTCTATTTTTAATTTTTTGAAGAAACTCTAAACTCTCACTGTTTTCCACAGTCACTGCACCAGTTTATGTTCCCATCTGACTCCTTTTAAAGATGAGTCTAGAGACCAGCATAATCAGCTGATCTGAGCTTCCTTTTCTCTGGGCCCTTTCCAGATTCCTACTGGGCCTTCAAAGACAGAGCACCTTTTAAGCAGAAGGCACTTTTAGTCTTTGACTCACCACACCAAGTTCTTGGGAGAAAATATAGAAAAGAGAGAAAACGAGGAAATAAAAGTGATGTCTCCCATTTTGTTTTGTCTTTAATTTGGTTAGCCCTTTAACTAAAATCTGTACCTCCTCCCCCAATGTGCTAGTCCAGTTTAATTAAGCTGAGAATTCCATTTTGATTTTGAACTATTTTAGAGTCCCCTTCCCAACAGGTGAAATAAGGTTTCTAGAGTCTCTTTGGAATTGGAGTTGTCGGAGACATAGCAGAGCCCAACGGAGTCAATGAAGGAGAAGTAGATGAAGTAGAAATCAAGGACAAAGGGAAGAATGTCAAATGAAGCCACATGGATGATGAACAAACAGAAACACACACTTTAAAATACTATACACTTGCTAGAAATGTTCTACAAATTTGATTCTGAGCTTCCTGGTAGCCAAAGGAAACAGAGACACAATCATTTATAAAAGTCAAAATGTCCATATTATAATGTCAACATAGTTACTCAGGAAAAAAAAATACAGCTCTTCCTGGAAGTAAGATCATTAAAGAGATTTTTTCCCACAGATTCTCATTAGGGGGCACTGTATGATGTAGAGCACAATGTTCTCAATAATATGCCATTATTAAGATTCCAAGAACTTATCAAATTCTTTGCAAATCTAAAAGGGTTGTTTTCTCTAACAAGGTGCTATACAGTATACGGTATAGTGAACATATTTCCATAACTAATAAATTACTGGACTCACTTATAAATGAGATTTGGGTTTTGTACTTTACTTTTTAGTAACTTATATCAGAAATAGTTACTTTTATGTAGAATATTATTTTTTATTAAATATTTTTATTGTTGCTCTGTTATAGTTGTCCCCATCTTTCCCCCTTTGCTGTCCCCTGCCCTGCCCCTCCCACCCCCTGCTCCCACAGTCAACCCCCACCCTGTTGTCCATGTCCATGTGCCATTTATACTAGTTCCTTGACTAGACCCTTGCTCTTCTTTCCCCCCTCCCCCCCTCCCCCACCCCCAAGTTACTGTCAGTCTTCCTTGTTTCCATGCCTCTGGTTTTATTTTGCTTATTTGTTTGTTTTGTTCACTAGGTTCCTATTATAGGTGAGATCATATGGTATTTGTCTTTCACCACCTGGCTTTTTTCACTAAGCATATTTGACAAAGGGAGCAGGAATATAAAATAGAGTTAAAATAGCCTCTTCAACAAATGATGCTGGGAGAACTGGACAAGCACATGCAAAAAAAAAAAAAAAAAAAATGAAACTAGGCCACCAACTTAAACCATACACCAGAATCAACTCAAGATGGATAAAGGACTTAACTATAAGCCGTGACACCATAAAGTCCTAAAGGAAAACATAGGCAGGAAAATTACAGATATTCCATGTAGCAATATTTTCACCAGTATGTCTACTAAAGCAAGAGAAATAAAGGAAAGAATAAACAAATGGGACTAAAACTAAATAGTTTCTGCTCAGCAAAAGAAAATATAAGCAAGATGAAAAGGCAACCAGCCATATGGGAAAATGTATTTGTCCTCTGTCCATATGGGAAAACATATTTGCCAATGATACCTCAGACAAGGGTTTGATCTCTAAAATATATAAAGAACTCATATGACTCAACACCAGGAAGGCAAATAATCCAATTTAAAAATGGGCAAAGGACCTAAACAGACACTTCTCCAAGGAGGACATACAGAGGGCCCATAGGCATATGAAAGGATGCTCAATATCACTAGCCATCAGAGAGGTGCAAATAAAAACCACAATGAGATACCACCTCACACCAGTCAGAATGGCCATCATCAACAAATCAACAAACAACAGGTACTGGCAAGGAAATGCAGAAAAGGGAACCCTAGTGCACTGCTGGTGGGAATGCAGATTGGTGCAGCCACTGCAGAAAACAGTATGGAATTTCCTCAAAAAATAAAAAATGGAACTGCCTTTTGATCCCGCGATTTCATTGCTGGGATTATACCCAAAGAATCATGAAACACCAATGTTCATAGCAGCACTATTTATGATAGCCAAGTGCTGAAAACAGCCTAAGAGCCCATCAGTGGATGAGTGGATCAAAAAACTGTGGTACATTTACACAATGGAATACTACCCAGCAGAAAGAAAGGAATTCCTATCTCTTCCAACAGAAATAGTTACTTAACGTGGATAATTTAGGTGCCCTGCCCCTTCCCAGACCTTTCTTTAACTATTGAAGTGTCCCCTACTGAGGGTTCTTCCAACCATAGCAGATTAGACTAAGGTAAGTTCCTGACCCAAAGGAAACCTGTTGCTAGGCTGAGCTGAGCTAATCAATCCCCCTCCCTCACACTGAGAAATTAAACTAAGAAACACAAATCGAGCTATAGTGTTTTACTCTACAAACACTGGTTGAAAGGATATCATGCCAGCAACCACAGCCACACCAACATTGTAGAGAAACAGAACCCCTGACTTTTGAGGATGAAGTCAGCTCCTGTGCATCCTTGCTGTATTGCCTGTGAGTGTCTCTGAAAAGCAGGAAAACATATTCTCCATTCCTCGTGCCCTCCAACCTATCATTTTCCCAGCCTCCATGCTTTCAGACATGTCCTTCCTTGGACATTGTCCCAGGAAAATGGCAATGCCATTGCCTTGGTGAGGGCAGGGATAAGGGGGCAGGTTCAAGGGTAAACCAGTAAACTGGTAGACTGAGGTGATTATCTAACGGGTGACAAGATAGGAGGGCCTGATAGTCACACTGTTAAATTTATTTATTTATGACATGTCACATGACGACTTCAAAATGAAACCCTTAAGAGGACCTTATGCACTGTGTGAGACAATGCTCCAAGCTCCAGAAGTAAGAAACTGACACTCAACTCTCCAGGAAATAGGATGTCAAGCATTACTTTGAGCTCTTGGAGATTAAGATGGCAGTTTATTACAGCGGGAGACCCAAGGAAATCAATACTGCAACAGTTACCTCTACAGCATGAAAACACTGGCCAACAAAATGCCTTTGAGACCCCATTTCATTCTACAGAGCAACAGCTCCATTTCTTAAAGGGCAAACATTCCAGTTCCTATTGTTTAGATCTCCAAAATACTAGTATGCTTCCAAAAGAGTCTTCAAGGCCCTCCTTGATATCCTGCTGGATGGCTATGAAATAACTGGCTTGGGAAGGGAACTCCATCCAGAGTAGGTACTCACTCTATGAGGAAGCAGAGTCTGAGCTGGCAGAGGCAACGGAGGCAGACACAGACACTGTCCAGCCTCCCCAACCACCATCCATCTGCAGGCCATACCGCCCTCCTGGCAAGGGCCTAATCCTGTCAGGCACTTCCTCAGGCTCGTGAGCTTTAAGGATGGCTACAATGCACTAGAGAGTGTCTCATGCCTGGGTCGAAGGTCCCTTTGTGCCACACATCCAGGGAACCCCTTTGTTCACCTGACATCCAAACATCCCCAAACTCAGCAACAGTAGTAAAATGAGCAAATATTTGAAAGTCAGAAGGAAACAAGGAAGTTTCAATAATCAGTCAGGAGGAACTTCTGGGCCTGAATAACGGGAGGCAGGGGAATTTAAACACATTGTTGGAATGGAGAGGGATATTAGCTGAGTTACATACCACATTACTCTTTTTAGACAAAAGGGTAGGTCTTGTGGAGAAAGATAATTTAGTTTAATTGATAAAGGATTTTGGTTCTTAAGGTAGACAGCCTTCAAACTAAGATTCCAAAAGATTTGTGTTGGTTTGTGCAAAACTATAGCTCCATCTAATGTGATACCAAAACATCAAGAAAGAGATCAAAAGGGAGTTATTAGATTAAAATGTGTCATTTGGAACTGGTAGTTTCAGTGTGTGGTTTTGTAAGAAGCTTAGGGACTAATTGTCCCACAATAAAATCATAACCAAAAATGCAAGAAGAGTAAAAAATCAGACACCATATCAAAAAAGCCTAGAAATAAGCAATATCAAAAAAAAGTAAACTGGCTGCTCTAATTATGGTTAGAGACAGTGTGTGATGTAGAGAGGAAAGCTGGCTCTAGTTGTGCAGTACAGCTAGTCCTGGACTGACACTTGTCCTGATCACTCATCAGCCAGGTGACCTTGAGCACATTACTTAGATCCCATAGCTACCAGCTACACATTCGTAAATATGGATAGTGTGATATATTCTACAGAGAATATATCTACATAGATTAATCCTATATAGATTAAGTAGATCAAGGATATAAAAATTTTTATAAAAGGCATTTAGTACATGTTTATTTCCCCCTTTTTATTTTTGTTTGATAATGTTAAGATGCATGAAACATCACAGACTGTAGTATCAAAAGGAATATTAAAGACTTCATAGAATTTTCCAGTCAAGACGGTTACATGACTCACCTTTTCACACAACATCAAAATTACAACTAAAATATAGAACAACCATCACTCAGAACCATCAGAAATCGAGTTGAATAGAAGTCTGACAACTATGAAGTTAAAGAAACCACATCCATCCAGACTGGTAGGAGGGGTACAAACATGGAACGGGCTGGTCCCTCATCCATGTGTGGTGGATAAAAATTTGGGAGTGATATCTCAGGAGCAAGGAGTCTCAGCCCCACAGCAGGCCTCCCAACCCAGAGTTCCAGTGCCAGGAAGATAAGTCCCCACAATTTTTGGCTGCAGAAGTCAGTGGACATTGAGTTGGTGGAAGAAACTCCTAAAGTCCTAAGCAGTTCCTCTTAAAGAACCCAAACATGGACTCACCTACTCAGACTCACTCCCTCTGAGCTCCAGCACCAGGGTAGCAGCTTGAAAGGCACTGCTGGCACACAGGGAGGAACTGAGGTGTCTAGCATCAAGGCCAGCAGAGGTCATTGTCTCTTTTCTAAATCCACCCCCCGACACACACAGAGCCAGCAAGCTGGCACCATATCTGAGACTACATAAACCTGCCTAACACTGTTTGACCTGCCTCCGTGATCCCCAGAGACTCTGCCCCACCCAAATTATGGGCCCACGCAAGCTGCTTTTCCATATGAATGTCTAGTCTTGGCTCCTGCTTCACAACTTCCCAAATTCTATCAAACAAGCAACAGCTGGCCTCAGTGAGCCCCAGGCCTGGCACTAGCAACCAGCCAGCCTAGATTTACAGCATGGCTTGGTCTGAGAATCTCCAAGCCTAGCACAAGTAGCATCCTTCTCAGGTTGCTTTATAACTCATGAAGGGTGCCTTGCACAAAACACAGGTGAGGGCTGACCTTGGCCTGTACCACCTGGGAAACACCAGGGCTAGTGCATCTACGGACAGCTAAAAACCACATTGGAGCACCAACCACCCTGTCCCTGCTCAGCTGATCCTCCACAGAGGGTAAGTGATCACAGCCAGTCTTTGCAGTTGACTGGCCTGGGTAAATCCCTCCTATTGACCTGCCAACAGCAACTAAGGCTCAACTACACGACAAGGGTGTACTCAGCCCATATGAAGGGTGCACCTCAAGTACCCAGCTCGGCTGATAGGGGCGGTTGTGCTACTGGACCCTACAGGACACCTACCACATTAGGCTATGCTATCAAGACACGGAGTCAAAGCTCCTATACCTAATACATAGAAACAAACACAGGGAGGCTGCCAAAATGAGGAGACAAAGAAACATGGCCCAAGTGAAAGAACAGATCAAAACTCCAGAAGAGGAGCTAAAGGAAATGGAGATAAGCAATGTGTCAGATGTAGAGTTCCAAACACTGGTTACAAGGATGCTCAAGGAACTTAATGAGGACCTCAACAGCATAAAAAAAGATCCAGTCAGAAATGAAAGATACACTAATTGAAATAAAGAACAATTTACAGGGAAACAACAGCAGAGTAGAAGAAGCCAAGAATCAAATTGATGATTTGGAACATAAGGAATCAAAAAAATAAAACCAACCAACCAGAACAACAAGAAGAAAAAACAAATTTTGAAAAATTAGGATAATATAAGCAGCATCTTAGACAACTTCAAATGTCCAACATTTGCATCATAGGGTTGCCGGAAGAAGGGAAAGAACAAGAAATTGGAAATCTATTTGAAAAAATAACGAAAGAAAACTTCTCTAATTTGGTGAAGGAAATAGACATGCAAGTCCAGAAACCATAGAGAGTCCCAAACAAGATGGATGCAAGGAGGCCCACTCCAAGACACTTCATAGTTACAATGCCAGAGGTCAAAGGTAAAGAGAGAATTTTAAAAGCAACAAGAGAAAAGCAGTTAGTTACTTACAGGGGAATTATCATAAGTTAATTTCTCGAGAGGAACTTTGCAGGCTAGAAAGGATTGGCAAGAAATATTCAAAGTCATGTAAAGTAGGGACCTACAGCCAAGAGTGCTCTACCCAGCAAAGCTATCACTTAGAATCGAAGAGCAGATAAAGAGCGTCACATGCAAGAAAAAAACTAAAGGAGTTCATCATCACCAAACCATTATTATATGAAATGTTAAAGGGACTTATTTAAGAAAAAGAAGAAGATCAAAACTATGAACAATAAAATGGCAAAAAATACCTATCTCTCAACAATGGACTCTAAAAAGCAAACTAGGCAAACAAGAACAGAGTCAGAATCATGGATACGGAGAGTGCTTTGATGGTTGCCAGATAGGAGGGGAGTATCAAGAAATGGGTGAAGAGGTGAGGGGGTTAAGAAGTACAAATAGGTAGTTACAGAACAGCCATGGCCATGTAAAGTACAGTATAGAAAATGGAGTAGCCAAAGAATTTACACACATGACTCATGGACATGAACAATGGTGGGGGGGATTGCCTGATTGAGTGTGTGGGGGGGAGCTGGCTGGAGGGAGAATGGGGGGGGGATCAGGACAACTGTAATGGCATAATCGATAAAATAGTTTTAAAAAGAAACTCATTTCAAATATAAAAAATAAAATAACTGTCCAATAAAAGAAATCACTAGAGAAGCCAACTGTTCCCTGTTGATCAGTTCTCCCTCATTTTCCCCCTGAGGGAACAAACTCCTTTTACAAATACTGAGAATGTGGTCCTTTCTTTTGTGTGGAACTGTATAATGTGGTGACAAAGGCATAGCAAGGCCATCTTCCAAAGTTTTTACTGATGCTTCCTGAGTTATTTCATTTTGGTTGCTTTAATCTGTAGCATATCTATACTCCCAATTTCTTTCTGGGAGTATCTTCTCTCTAAGCCTGGTTCTGTGTCCCACTAGGACATGAGCTGAAGGTGTTCCCACTCAGTCAGGGCTGAGAATGCATAGAAGACAAATAAGTTCTTCTTCTAAAAATGGCTTAAAGTAAAAATGTTACATGATTAATAACAAATATCCTATAACTTTTTTTTTAAATGATTTAATGTGTTTTATTGATTAAATTATTACATTTGTGCCGATTTCCCTTCCCTCTGCTCCCCTCCACCCGGTGGCCCCCCTCCCTCCAGTTGTCCCCCCCTTTTAGATTATGTCCATTAGTTGTACATACAGTTCCTCCCAACCTCTCTCCGTCTATTCCATTCCCTCCTACCTTGATCCCCAATTCCTATATCATCTCCCTCCCTTTCCCCATTCCCCCTCCCTGTTGACCTCCCCCCAATATGCTTCCCGTACCCACAGTTCCTCTTTCCCTCTCGTTGCCTATTTAGTTTGCCTTTGTTTCATCTCCCTAGCTTCTGTTTTTTTTTTTTTTAAACCAGACCCTTTAACATCTCATATAACAGTGGTTTGGATCTAATGAACTCTTTCAGTTTTATTTTGTCCTGGAAACACTTTCTCTGTCCTTCTATTCTGAATGACAATTTCGCTGGATAGAGTATTCGTGGTTGTAGGTTTTGGATTTTCATTACTTTGAATATTTCTTGCCAGTCTCTTCTTGCTTGTAGGGTTTCCCTTGAGAAGTCAGCTGATAGTCTAATTGGGACCCCTTTGTACATAATTCTTTTCTTCTCTCTTGCTGCTTTTAAGATTCTCTCTTTATCTTTAATTTTTGACATTTTGATTATAATGTGTCTTGGAGTGGTTCTCCCTGGGTCCAGTCTCTTGGGAACTCTCCTTGCTTCCTGGACCTGCAGGTCTATTCCCTTTCCCAAGTCTGGGAAGTTCTCCTTTATTATATTTTCACTCAATTTTTCAAGTTCTAGTTCATCTTCCTCATTCTCTGGCAAACCAATGATTCTTATGTTGGGCCTTTTATAGCTGTCCCAGAGGTTTCTGATCCTCTCATTGTTGCTTGCCATTTCCTCTCGCTGCATTGGTTGACTGCTTGTTCCTTCTCCAAATTCCAGTTTGTTGAAATGAACTCTGGATTTTATTTCCTTTCCTTCTATCTCGTATGCGGTTTTGTTCCTTTCGTTATGAAAGTTTTTCGCTTCTTTCATATCTTTTTCCTGCTCTTTTGTGAATTCTGTAAGCCACCTGATAACAATGGCCCAGAACTGAGCCTCTGACAGGTTTCTTATCTGTTCATCTGTCAGGTTCTCTATCTGCTGCCTGGTGAGTTGTGTTACCGGTATTTCTAAAGTTGCCTGCCTCATTTTGACAGATGCTTTTTGTTTTCTTGGGCTGGCTGTGGGGGCAGTGCTTGCGTACGCGTCACAAATTAGCGACCGGCGCCTGCTTGTCCGCGACCTATTTTGCAGCCCTGTGGTGCTTTCTGTGGGGGCGGGGGTCCAAGATGGATTCACACAGTTATTCAGCTAGGAGACCGGGATCCGTCCTCCCGCCCCCCTGGGCCTCACTGTTCAAGGCGATGGGGCGGCCGTTCTTCCCAGCTCCGGAGTCGCGCACCGCCAGGGACTTGGCCACCGGGACTCCTCGCCGGGGTCGCGCACCGCCAGGTACTTGGCCACCGGGACTCCTCGCCGGGGTCGTGCACCGCCAGGGACTTGGCCACCGGGACTCCTCGCCGGGGTCGCGCACCGCCAGGGACTTGGCCACCGGGACTCCTCGCCGGGGTCGCGCACCGCCAGGGACTTGGCCACCGGGACTCCTCGCCGCCCGCCGCTCCGGGTGCTACCGCAAACAGCACTGCCCACTTTAACTCTTACCTGCCCAAATGGCACCGTTGGTTTATAACTTCATATGTTGGACTTCCGTGTAGTTTTATTTTCTGGAATTTCTAGTTATCCTTTGTTTTGAAGTAGTTGTATTCCTGTATAGTTGTAGAGGGAGACCTAGCGTGTCCGTCTAAGCCTCCATCTTGGCCGGAAGTCCTATAACTTTTTAGTAAAACATTTAAAATCCTGAAAAACAGGCATATAAACATTAAGTGCATATGTGTGTGTGTGTGTGTGTGTGTATACACACATATACACATATATTTATTTATTTATATTTATGTAGGCTATATAACCCTCTAAGATTACTTTTTGATGCACTTATAGGTTGCCACCTACAATTGAAAATCCACCTACACCTTTAATTTCTTCTAGTTAGTGGAGGAAGTGCTTCCTGAACAAGTTGGACAGAAAAAGCCTCTCTTCTGAGTCAAGTGTTAACTTGTCCTGAGGATGTTGGTTTGCTTCTCTGTCCTCATGTGCAAACCCTCTTCATACCTTTTCACAGACTCTGGATCAGAGGAGAGACACTGTAAGTCCAAGACTTTTAGGATCTCCAGAATCTTCTCTAGCCACTCCAAATCTCATAGGATTTGGTGCTAGGCCTTGCTACAATACTAACAGTAATTTGCTGAGCAAAGGGAAAGCTATGGAAATGAAGGGACTTTCCAGAAGGCCAAGACTTGCAGTGTGGTGAGAGGACAGCCTGGCAAAGCCACCAAGCAGCCAAGTCTGTAAAAGGAGATCATTCAAGGCACTGGGCTCACGAAGAAGCTGGCTGGGCTCCCTCTGGTCCAGGAAGTGGGTCAGTTGCAGCAGTCAGGGAGGGAAATTGTGGTCCACCTCGCAGACCAGCTTAGTCATGCTCTCACTGAGGATGACCAGAGAGACTTTGATGGCTTTAAGGAATTTCCATATATTGATAAAATTCCACTAGAACTCTATCCAGAATATCACATCCACAGGCTGTTAATTGGCCAACCTCATTCACATAATCTCAGAGGAGTGATCATCACTTCAAGAAGGTCCAATTATGAGAAAATGACAGTCAAAATATAGAATCATGATTTGAAGGAACTGTACCATGCTCTCTCTCCTCTTTATTCTCTCTCTTCTTTATTAGCAGTTTTTGCAATATCACTCTTTTATCACCACAGGGCTTCCTCAATCAATTACATGAACTTACTTCTCAGTAGTAAGAACTCCATACCTTCAGGATTCTCATCTCCCTGACCATGGTTCAGTTTCCATAGGATGCCTGCCGTATGGTGTTGCTATGGACTGAATGTTTGTGTCCCTCCAAATTCACATGTTGAAATTTAATCTCCAATTTGACAGTATTTAGCATTGAGTCCTTTGGGAGGTAATTAGGTTATGGGGGGGAAAGCACTTGTAAATGAATTTGTGCCCTTTTTAAGAGGCCAGAGAGCTAGCTTACTCTCTTCCTCCCATGTGAAGATACTAGAAGTTGGTAGTTTACAATTTGAAAGAGGGCCTTCGAACCTGACCACGCTGACACCCTTTTCTCAGATTTCTAGCCTCCATAACTCTGAGAAATAAATTTCTGTTATTTATAAGTCACCCATCTATAGTAGTTTGCTAAAGCAGCCTGAACTAAGACAGGTGTTCATATCATTATAGCTGAGAGTCCTTAGGACCCTGAAAAGTCATCCTATAAATCCTTGTGATAACTTTCCTAGGAATTCTTCCTGGTAAAGTTCTTAGAATATAGCCTCTTTCTCTTTCAAATCCTAACAGAACTGTTCTTCACGATCAAACCGATGCTAGACCCACAGTCTGGGGACAAGATTGCTCACATCTTCCTCTGGTCTCTTCTCCTGACATGTTTTATTTTCCCTAACTTAATTCATAGAAGATTACATTAACTGAAACTTCTGGGACTCTCCAAGGACAGGGGATGCTATGCAGCATGGCTGCCTCCTATTTGTGCTGCTTTATTGAGGATTAACTAAAAAGAGATCTCATGGACCTAGCAGAATTCTCTCCAACTATGTCTTTTCTAAAAATATACATTTTAATTCTTATTTTCCATATATAAAAAATTAGAGATAAACAGGTAAGTTTCACAAACTCTAAAATAATTGCTATCATCAGAGTTCAAAGCAAAAATATGCTTTTAATCCCCATGTTGTTTCAGTCATATCACATGACTTATAGTCAAATTGATCTTTTTTTCTCTTCAAGGAACTTCTCTCTCACTTCTTGGTCATTATGGGCCCTGTTTCTTCTACCCAGAATGCACTCAATTTCTCCTTTTTCTACTAATTGCTGGATACTTCTGTGATGTCCCACTGGACTGTAAACAACTACTATAGACAAGGAGTCTGACAGATAGTGGGTTCTTAAAAATGTTTCTTGTATGGATGAATAAAAAGAATTAAATGAAAATAAGTAAATGATTATAAAAAGATTTTACAGTGTATTTCTAAGCTTTTGGCCAATTGTTTTTAGAATTATTATTATAAAATTTTCTAGTGTAATAAATTAGTAAACTGAATGACATTTTTTAATCTAAAGATCTATTTTTTTCTTTAATTCTGGAAAACTCTCAATATGTTATCTCTTGTAACAATTTCCCTCATTTTGATAGTCTCTCATCTGACACACCAATTATGCCTATGTGGGAACTTCTCACTCAGTCTATCCTCTATAACTTTTATCTTTATTTTCTGTGTGTTTCTAGAACATGGAAATTCCATTGACTTTTCTGTAGAGACCTTGCATTTAGTAACTTTGATACATTCATTTTTAATTTCAATAATTCTTTTGAAATGTTTATGTATACCATAATATTTTTATGAACAGTGACAGCTTATTTCGTCCTTTCTGGTCCTTATACCTTTCTTTTATTCTTTGTGCCTTAGTGTCCTCCCTAGAATGTCCAGTGCATTGTTGAATGGATAGTGGTGGTAAAAGATATCTTTGTCTGCTTCCTGATCTCAAAAACAAAGCTTTTCATGTTTCGCCATTAAGTGAGGTGTTTACTGTATGTTCTTTGTCACTATACCAAATTTTATTTATCCTATTTCTAATTTGCTAAGTTTTTTAAAAATATAAATCTATGTTTTCACCAGAGGATTAACTAAAAACAAAATATTACACAGTGAAAAACAAAAAGCAATGAAAGTAGTTAACATTTATTGGTGTTTATTTTGAGTCAGATATTATTCCAAGTATTTTACTTATATTAAATAGGTTAGTGGTCATAAAAAAACATTGATATAGATTATATTAATATATACATCTTGTAGATTAAAAATATAAATAAAAACTTGAGGCCCAAGAGGTTAAGTACTTTGTTCAGGATCACACAACTTGTAAATTGGGGAGCTGGGATTTGAATCCAGGAATCTGTGTGTTTACAGAAGCTATATGAAATATTGCCACTTCCATAACCCACGTACATAGTACTAATATATGAGATAAGTTATATTAAATTCTGGACATAGAATCAAGCACAAAGTAGGTGCTCAATAAATTCCAGTTTCTTCTGCTCATTGATTGTTCTCTGAGTCATCAAAAAAAGATCATGTATTCCAAAGTTTAAGGATAATTTGAATTCACTCTACTTTAACATTCTTCATCTCTCAGAATGTGAGAAAAGATGATATCACCATGAACTTATTCCAATTAAGCAAATAATCTAAGTTTCTAAAAATTCCTGGCTCAGAGAGAGAGATCCTGACTATACACTTTCCCTTCTTCATTCTCCACTTCATCCTGAGAGTGGCAGATAGGAGATATGTCACTCCAGCTAAATTACTGTAAGATTATTTTATCTTCAGAACTCATCTTTCAGCTGAATGTAGCATGATCATGTGAATATTTAAACAGTAATATATCAAGTGAGTTTCCAATATCCCATTAAATTTGTCCAAAATATCCAACTATTTTCTTAAGCACTTTCCTTGCCCTTTTATTACATATATGTACAATTTCAAGTACTATATTTCTCCAGCTTTATTTTTTATATTCTTATGACTATTTTTGTGCTTACAGTCTATATTTATACACATTGTTTTGTAAATATTTCTTTCCATGTCTGCTTTTACTGCAGAAGTATGTGCACTTTGATGAAAGTCACTATGCCATGTTTATCTATATCTCCACCTAGCAAAAAATAAGACTAGAAATGGCTAAATAAATGTTAGTTGAATGAGTGAACAAGCCTTTAAAAGCTGTATGAGTGAACCTGACTAACAGTGACCCTTTAGAGCTCCATTCAGAGTCCTCCACAGACTCTTCATTTCTGTTGCTCTGTTGTTCAGATCACTAGAGCCATGAACACACATCTGTTTGTCTTTCTGGTTCAGAAATAATTACACCTTTTCTTCATGCTATTATGTTGAAGTTGCTTCCCAGATGATGGACAGTTTGCTTTTTGTTCTTCTGGTTTGCCAGACGTTACCCTCTGTGGTCCTTTAAACACATTCCCAGTCTTCTTTTCTTTCCTTTCATTTGCTTTCTGATTTGCATTTAGCAAGTGAATGAAGGAAAGAAGCTGGTTCAAAGGAGTTCAGACTCCAGTGCATTACTCACAGGGCTGCCAGAAATAACAGGCTGTGCTTCAATGCAGTCCTCTGCAAATAAGCATTTAACTACAGCAAAAGTTCATGCTTAATGTTAAGTTTAAGCCTTTAAGTCAGAACAACATGGAACTGACATTGTTTTTTATCTATTCAGCTTCCAACAAAAAAGTCTGAGGTTGAATTGCAGTTGGTTGATCATTTTGGCTCAATATCCAAGTCCTGGCTTGGGGGCCTGGGTGGATAGAGGGCATCCAGAAAGCAATCCTACCTGCTGTACCTTCAAGTGAACAATATATTTTTGTGATTAAATGCTTTTGTGGTTTGCTTTGCATGCAGCCATTGGTGGTGTGTGTGTGCGTGTGCATGCTTAGTTGAAATATGGATGTTTTCTTTCATTCAGCTTGAATGCAAAAGCAGCTCTCTGAATCGCCTTGGGGTACTTTTCAAATTCCCTGTGATATCACCAGTTGGAATTATGCGCACTCATTTTCTAAATTCTGCAAAGAGAAGTGTTGAATTCTCGGTGACATTTACCATAACTCTGAAAATTTATGCTGTTTTTTCCCCCTTCTCCCATCCCTATCCCCCTTTCAAAAGCATACATCCTCCTGGCTCCATCTCCTTGAGTGTTAAATGCTTTTAGAGCTCATTCATTTTTATTATCAGCCATCTTGCTCTGTTTTATTTGCCACAAAATTATTCCATAGTCTAGTCTGATTTGGGCTATAAAAAGAGAATACCATTATTTGAGCTGGGATCCTGTCCCACATGTATTAAGTTTAGTTCAACAATATCAAAATCCCACCCAGATAAATATAATATACTCCAAAATACTAAACTAAAAGGAACCCAGTGCATGGGGTCCTCATCTCTTCTTTCCTCATGATTACCCAATGGAAACACTTCTCTTGGCTCTCTATACCATATCAGGGATTCTCACACTGTAATGTGCCTTTAAATGCCACAGACAGATTATGAAAACTGTGGATTGCCCACACCCTTCTCAGTGATTCTGGTTTAGAAAGTCCAGGATGGGGCCTTGAAAGCTGGGTATCTAAGAAGCAATCCCAGTGGATTTGGTGCCAGAAGCACAGGGATCACATTTTAAAAAGCACTCACTACAGGGTAATGTCCAACTCTAACATTGCACTGCACCTTTTATCAGCTATCACCTATCATTCTCCTCGCTTTGCCTGACACTGCCTTAAATGTCCACAGTCCATCTTCACTGGTCTTGCCACCTCTCCTGACATCCCCATACCCTTATCACTCCTTCACATTTGCTGTGCTCAGAATATCCTTTCCCTCTACCATTAGGGATACGTACTTATTTCTTTAAGGTCTATTTCCAGTCTTTCCTTCTCTATCCAGCCAGGAGTCAGTCACCTTCTGTGTTATGAATCAATAAATGAAGGAATGAATCAACTACTACTTATCAAATAACTGCTAAGGACTTAAATATATGCAATCTCATTTACTTCTTCCAATCCTACAAGGATCGCTTATTCTTATCACTTTTCAGATGAGGACACTGAGTGTTAGAGATAATAAGTGACTTTTCTCCAAAGTTACAGAGCTGCTAGGCAATAGAAGAGAGAGTTAAATCCATCTCCAATCAAATCCATCTATATCCAGTCAATATTCTTTTCCCTCCCTTTCACTTTTTTTGTAATTCCTATTCACTGAATTTCCTTATCACTTTATTTATGACTTATTGTGACCCTAATCATACTACATTGTACTTAATCCTTTATAGGGTTCTCTTACCCACTAGATAGATAGTTCCTCTTAAAGGTCAGGGGCAAACTTCTCTGCTCAGTAGCTCAACTGCCTGAATGAATGATGTAATGAATAAATGCCAGCCTGGATTTTTCAGCAGTTACTGTGGTGGATGTTTGTCACTTGGGGTCCCCTCAATATGTATTCATTCTCCTTTATAATAGCTTCCTGATTTCAGGAAAATTTCTAGTGTAGTTCCAAGCAACTCTCTCACACAAAAGAAACTAGAAAAGAAGAACTCTGAGTGGGTGACTCAAGGATAGGGAAATTATTGTAAATTCATTCATTTTAGCAATGGTGACAGTAGGGTCCTGACCAGACAGGTCAATTTATTAAGAACACCTATTTTGCCCTAAACCCTGTTGCTCAGCTGGTTGGGCATCAATTCCTTGTTGGGGCACATGCCTGGGTTGTGGGTTTAATCCCCAATCAGGGTGTTTACAAGAGGAGAGGCAACCAATTGATATTTCTCTTTCACATTAATGTTTCTCTCCCTCTTTCTCTTTCCATTCCCCTCGCTGTAAAAATAAATAAAATCTTTTTTAAAAAAGAACAGCTATGTTTTGGAGCTTTCTCTGGTTTCCACCTATCCTCAAGCGCCATCCCCCAGCATCCTGGAGTCCTTGTAAACCCTCCATGCCCAGGCAATAAATTCTATTTTATTGGACATAGTCTCTGTTGCTTGCAGTCAAGAATCACAACTAATATGCCTGTCTCCAAAGAAGCCATTTTAGCTTTCTTTGCTGCACAGTATGATTTTTTTTTTTTACACACACAATCAAAACCTATGGAATAAGTAAAAATTGTATGTTACTCTTAGGACTTGAGATGTGATAAGGAACCTTAACATCAAAATGCTTTTAAAGGCTTGTTTTGAGTTAATTATTCATGCTGACCCTTCTTGCAGAAGTAGAAGTGGACTTTTTCACTCGCATTTTATGAGGAAGGCCATTTATTGCATCCAGAGGCAATGTAAATTTGTGATTCATACTTATAAATGGCAACAGTGGCTACTGAGTTTGACATCATTTACCCAAAGGGAATAATAAGATTTTATGAGTTTTTGCCAGTATTTGCTTATTGCAGATGTGATTAGACAAGGGCAACTGCCTTCTTGGTAGAGAGACTCTGTTGGGGGAAAACAAAACACTGAAGTTCATGGCATATTAATAATAATAATAATAATAAAATTTATGGAAATTAATGTGCTTTGAAAGGGAGTATTTACCTGCCCAATAAAAAGCTCAGATTTGAAAGGTATTTTTTTGGTGAGATGAAACTATTTTCAATAAACCTAGTGACTACAAAAAGCTCTCAAAAAGAATATTCATTCATTCATTCACTCATTCTTTCAACCAACCTTATTAAACACTGGCTATGTGCTCGGTGCTGAGAATGAAAAGATAAAGCAGAGTCCTACAAACATGGTAGTATCTGATCTGAGTGTAGATAAATGAGCAGGATTGTTTCAGCCCATGTAATTTGGTACAGCAGAACCATTAATTCTATTTTCCTCAGTCAATAATCTATCAAAAATATGCTGTTAACTTCTGTGAGAACATTACCATGTTAGATTCTTTGACATAGATGAGAGGCACATCAAAGAAACCTAAATCATGGTTCCTGCCCTACAGAATCTTATGGTACATTCAGAGAGCTAATCATGTAACTTTATAAAGCAAAAGAGAAATGATATAAGAGAATATGTATGTCAGTAACTGATTGTGTAGTACAGGCTGCAGGTGCTGTAAGACTTCAGAGAAGTGAAGTTAGTGTGTGCTAGTATGATTGGGGAAGGCATAAAAAGGATATGGAATTCGACAAAGAATTGTAAAAAAAAAAGAATTCAGTCTTGGAAGTAAACTTAGTGATATCTCATGTACCTCCCACCTGCCCTGCATCCTCTCTCCCTGTTTTACAGATTAAGAATCTGAGATTCAGAGAGATTAAGTGATTTGTACAAATACTATAGACAGCTAGTGAGTTACAGAGCCAGGATTAAACTCCTAATTCCAAAAAATTTAGAAGAAAGATAGAAGAGGGAGAGTTGTTATTGAGAATGTGTTGACAGAAGTAGGAAATATAAATAGATAAGTAGGATGAGATAACTATTAAGGACTTTGGAAGCAGGCAGAGTAGCTAAAATGGGGTTGCAGAAAAGTAATTAGAAAATGTTGAGCATACAGTGGTGCTACCAACTTGGAAAGTTGATTTGGAAAGTTAAAAAGCAGAAGGAGGTTAAGTATCAACAAATTAAATTTCAGATTATGGGAATGGATTAGCAAGCAAATATCCAGCTTTATTTACCATATATTATTTTAATATCAACAGTTGACAACATCCACATGACCTGACAATATTTACATTTAATAGTTTATTTCAATCCAACATTTTAATGTCCAAAACCTTCTCTTTCAGAATCCAACCACAATAAGGTATAACACCATCCTATCAAAGAAGAATATGGTAGGAAACATGGGAAGGTAGGGAGGAGTTACAAGATAAATGTCTTGGAAAGCAAGTCCAGCTATACATTTTGGTCAAAAGTAAAATTTAAAATAGGAATGAAAAAGTAATTTACCTTTAACTATAAACAACTGCATTAATTCCAATAAAAATGCATTTCCATATTTTATTGAATTAAGATGAAATTTATTGTAAGAGTCACTATCAGTTAATGTATCATTAAAGAAAAATTCACTTCTAGTTAAAATACGTGCTAAGATGTTATTGATTTAAAAATTCACTTCAATTTTAGAAAATTAAAATATAAAAACATGAACATTTTAGAGTTAATGAGATACTACAAGTACCTAGTATTAATTAAGCCACAATAAGTTAGACTACATGTTTCTCTAAGTAACCCCTATAAACTATATTATAGAAACAGCCTGGTGTGGGGGAATAGTTCTGGTTCAGTTGAAAGAGACATGATAATAAATCACAGGTTTATCCCTTAATAAACCAGTGACTTTGGGACAAGTTACTTAATTTCTCTGAGTTTCAGTTTCTGCATAAGGAAAACAGCAATTCATAACTGCTACCTCACAATCTATTACAAGGCTAGAAAATAAAAAACATATGTAAAATGTTTTTTAATACTGGCACATTATAAATAGTGCTCAAAAATTACCAGCTTCATGTAATAATTCTTCTCACATTCTATAATGCCCATTAAAAATAAGAAAACATCACATAAATTTTAAATTAGGTATTTTGTTGTGATAGGAACACTTTACATCAGTTTTCTGATTTCCATCAACATACCTCTCTAGCCTCCAGCATCAACAGAGGGGTTTCTAGGAAAGAAGCCAAAAAAACAATTTAATTGTATTCACAATATTATGCAAAATTGGTTATGATGGCTTGTTGAATAAACAGCAATTTGGATGAATAGATGGATGGATGGATGAATGAGTAGATGGATGGATAGAGGTGAATGATGAATTAAAACCCACAATGGCAAAGTCAAAGATTTTTAAAGAAATTTTAAAATCATCTTACTCTAAGTGGCAAATTTTGTATTTTCTCTCAAAAGATAGAAACCTTCTCAAACAAAATGCATTTAATCTTCAAATGGGTACCCAAAGGAAGAATGAGTTTTATTCGCATTTAGTTATTGTTTGGTTGATAACACTCTTTTAGTAAGAATCAAGAGAGAAAAATATATAAACTAGTTGACTGTGTAGTTATAAACATAACCTTTGAAATAAGACCTGTTTCAAAAGAATATTTTAGCTAAAGTAAGTGGAGGATTCTTGCTGCTTAATAATTTACTATTGGTTGCATTTGAGAATATTAACAGGCACAATGCAACAGGTACACCAGGATACCTAGAGATTATCTTATAAGTGCTTCAATAATCCACAGAAAGAATTAATCACAAACATATTGTTAAAAAACAGAAAAATTAAAGCATTTAGTAGCTGCTTAGCAATATAGATATATAGGAATTGGTGCTGAGAAATCAATGTTAATGTTTTTTCATAATATTTGACTTGTTCACCATAAATATTTAGCTAGTTAAATTACATTTAATAACCATAAATTGTAATTACACAGTAGTTACCACTGTCATTTTAAGTTTATTTCACATCAGCCAGATTTACTTTACACTACATAGATTCTAAATTACAAGGGAGCTCTTAGAATAATCAATATTTAATTAACTTACAATTACTCATACTAACTGCCTTTTAAATTTAAATTAATGCTACCATGTGACATTTAAAGAGATTATCATTTTTCCTGTTAGGTCACTGTACAATACGTTTATTGCCTTAATTTATCCTTATCGCTAGTGAGAGTATTTGTAGTCTCAGAAGATGTATAAATTTACAGAACATTCCAGAAAAACAAGGCACTAACAACTGTTTTGTATTATCTTCTAAAGCCATAATTTAGAAGGAGAATAAATAAAAATGTGTGTGTGTGTGTTTAATTTAACAATTTCTGATCTTGCTCGCAGGGACATACTGACTGCTACTCAAACTCTCCAGGGGCTCAAAGGAACTGCGCCCCCTCCTCCATTTACAACATATTCCCTAGTACCTGCAGCAAAGAGTCAGGGTCCAGGTATTCCTACACTGCACTCATCAAGTTCAGATGTTGGTCTCTGCTTGCAGCTTCCTCTTCTCTGAAAGCTGTAGAAATTCAGCCCTCAGGGTGCCATTGAGAAGGTAGCTACTTCAATGCACTAAATGTTACTCTACTGGTTAGAAAGCATTTTTCAAGAGTTCAGAATGGCAGGACTTACAAATAAGAGCTAGATTCAGCTAATAGCTAGAAATGGCTGGTAAGCAGACTTACATCTTTGATAACCTTCCTGTTGCCTAGATCTGTCACTGGCCTATTACAAGCACTCTTCTGTTACTTAATTTGCTACACAATGGAGAACCCTAATAGTTTATTTTAATGAGGTCCCTTACATCCAACACCAAACTACTTTAGCATGATAGTCAAGCCATGTTTAAGAAAATTGAATTCAAAGATACCTATAAAATCAGGAAATCCCAAGGAAATGCTATGGTTTTCAACAGAGACACAGACCCATGCCCCCAGTCCACTAGAAAGTGTATTCCAGTGAAAATAGTGATTGGCTATAGGTTCAGTAAAGGCTCCATTTGTGGAAATGCCCTGAGGTGACATAAATATCTGATGGCAAATGGCTATGGATACTATGCTCCAGTATTACAGACACAAGGGCAAGAACTGAAGACTGTGGTGACCAGGAACACATGCCTCATCTATTGGGAACACTTACCAACTCTAGATAAATGTTTGCGGACCTTCTAATTCTTTAAAAAATTATGACAATCCATATTTTTTATATGAAATCTGATCATATGGAAACTAATGTAAATTTTTACAAAATATTATATGAATTTCCTTCAGGCAAGCAACACAAAATATACCTTTGGAGTCTATGTAGCTCATGGGTGGTCAATTAGCAACCTCTGCTCTGTTGTGTCTAACACATACCCTTCACTCCAACCTAATAGCTTCTCAGCAGATCTTCAAGCCCCTTACTGCTCCACACCTGCATATCTGTCATTTTTCTCCACTACTTCCACATCTAATCACATCATTCACTGGCAGCATTTCTTAAGAACTTTCCTGTTGTCTAAAATAAAGTCAAATTCTTTGCTCAGCTCTATCAGATCCCATCTACAGTCTTAACTCTTACTACCCCAAGGGTCAAGAAAACTATGCTCAAAAAGTTCCAAACAATTCACAGCTTCCCAAGTATGCCATGTTTGCCTACATATGTGATTGCACATGCTATTCTAAGTGGAAATTTTCCCTGCTCCTGTCTCCTCCACCTGGACAATCAAACTTAGTCTCCTGGTCCTACGGTCAGTGACTTTTCTTACAAGAATTCCTTACTGGTACCATCAGTTTCTCCTCCATGTTCCCATTGCTCCTTCAGCATTTATTATACCAGATAATACATATGTATGTATGTGTCTCTCCTTATCAGACTGTGAATTCTTTGAGAGCAAAAGTAATTCTCTTTATCTTTAAATTCCCAATGCTCAACAGAGCACTTGCTTTTTTTATTAATACTTGATAAATAAATAAGTGCTATATTCACACCTTAATATTTCATTAGAAAAACACAGATTTATAAAACATGAACTATATTTAAGGAGTGTGCATTAGACAGGTATCTGTTCATGAAATAAATATGTTAACAAGTAAATGTATCAGTCAAAATATACCAGACGGGCTTTTAGAAGTACTTGCCAGATGCTGGACATTCCTGGGAAAGGCTGAAATGGCATTGAAGCAGACTGTGAAATAATCCTGGTTTATTTCATGAATACCCATAAGATAAGTGCTGATATAAAAATTTGACAGTGATAAACAGCCTGTGGGAGAGTGAAATGCTGGGTAATACTCAAGTTTTGATTAATCTAAGCATTCCACATTCTGTCATCAAGTAGAAGTGAAATTGTAAACCCAACCCTGAGACCTATCCATGACAAAAGGAAATAGGAATGGGTTGGCAGATCACTGGTGTAGCTGAGGATGACACTAGATGAAGGATGATGGTTGTGTTATGGCCTTGACAGGTGATCTGGGTTTTGGTCTACATTAATCTGCTGCAAACTTCAAGCAAAGGATTCTCTTGGCCTTCATTTCTCCATTTGTAAAATACAAGATTTTGATTAAATATTCTCAGAGACTCATTCCAACTCACTAATCTATAACTTTATTTAGTATATAAATATCTAAAACACATCTGGAGGAAACTTCCTGAGTCTAGAACTGCCCAACCCTAAAAGCTAAAGACACAGAGGTGCTACAGTAATACCAGAAGTTAAGCTGCAAGAGAGTAGGGATTTTGTCTATTATGTTCACTCCTTTAAGTGGTTGGCTCATAATAGGCTCTCAGGAAATATTTCTTGATTAAATGAATTAAATACATTTCCACAAAGACACTCCAAAGACTGTTCTAAGCATAGACATGCTGTACACAAACCAGTCTTATCAATAAGCTTCTGAGTATATGCGTGTGCATGCATAAATGTGTGTGCATGTATGTCTTTGTACCTGAATTCACCTGAAATCTAGGTCATTCTTTCATTTATCAGGTACACAAGGGTTCACTTTTCTCCACATCCTATCACTTGTTGATTGTTGATTTATTGATGATAGCCATTCTAACAGCTGTGAGGTGATATCCCATTATGGTTTAATTTTTATTTATCTAATGATTAGTGATGTTGAGCATCTTTTCATATGTCTATTGGTTATTTGTATGCCCTCTGTGAATAAGTGTCAATTCAGGTTCTTTGCCATTTTTTAATTGGATTGTTTGAGTTTTGGTGTTAAGTTTCACAAATCCTTTATCAATTTTGGATATTAACCTATTATCATATGCATCATTGGCAAAAATATTCTTTCATTCAGTGGGCTAGCTTTTCATTTTGTTGATGGATTCTTTTGATTTCCAAAAACACTTTGTAGTTTGATGAATTAAAGATTTAAATGTTAAACCAAAAACCACAAAAATCCTAGAAGCAAACATAGGCCATAAAATCTTGGGCATCGCTTATAGCAATATTTTTTCTGCTATATCTCTTCAGTCATGGGAAACAAAAGATAAATAAACAAATAGGACTATATCAAACTAAAAGTTTTTGCACAGTGAAGAAAACCATCAACAAAATTAAAAGATGACCCACAGAATGGGAGAACATATCAGTTGATACATCTGACAAGGAGGTAATAACCAAAGTTTATAAATAATTTATAAAACTCAACACCTAAAACCAAACAATCCAATTTAAAAACAGGCACAGGACCTCAATAGACACTTCTCCAAAAGGAGCATGCAGATGGCCAATAGACATATGAAAAGATGGTCAATGTCACTAGTAATCAGAGAAATGCAAATTAAAACCAAAATGAGATATCACCTCACAGCTGTCAGAATGGCTAGCATCAATAAATCAACAAACAACAAGTGCTGGTGAGGATGTGAAGAAAGGGGAACACTTCTGCACTTTTGGTGACAAAGCAGATTGGTGCAGCCACTGTGGAAATCAGTATGGAGTTACCTCAGAAAATAAAAAATGGAACTACTTTATGACCAAGTGATTCCGCTTCCAGGAATTTATTCGAAGAAACCCGAAACACTAATATGAAAGTATATAAGCAGCATTATTTACAATTATCAAGATATGAAAGCAGCCCAGGTGTCCATCAGTAGAAGAGTGATTAAAACAACTATGGTACATTTACACAATGGAATACTATTTGGCTGCAAAAATACAAGAAAATTTTATGCTTTGCAACAGTTTGGATAGACCTGGAGAACATTATACTAAGTGAAATAAGCCAATCAGAGAAAAACAAATACCATATGATTTCACTCATATGTGGAATCTAATGAACAAACTGAACTAACAAGCTAAATAGAGACAGATTCGTAGAGAGCAGGCCAACAGCTCCAGGGCAGGGGGTGGGGGCTGGGATGGAGGGTGGAGGGACTGAGCAAAAAAATAAAAGGAACTCATGGACCTGGACAACAGTATGGTCATTGCAGGGGGAGCGGGGTAAAGGAGGGACAAGTGGTAATGGAAAAAATACACTATTAAAAAATAAATGAAAAAGCTCACAAATAAAAAGTACAATAAAAATACACTATGAAAAAGAAATGAAAAATAAAAAGACAGTAAAATGAAAAGATCAGAGAGACAAAGACACAAATGCAGAAAACATTACTAGGGTACTAGCAAAGCTAATCTGGAGAAGAGGGCATTGAGTGAACTCTTTCTGCCTTTGGAAAAAAGCAAGAATTATCTCCACAATCAAGAATATTTAGTTTAGATATCATGAAGATAACCAAAGAAGAAATGATAATTTCATTATCCTTTTTTAACATACTTATGTGACATTTTTATGAAGTTCTGAGAAAAGCATTTTAGTCCATGATGCTAGAAATCAAGTTAGTAGTTACTTCAAGGGGTGAGGCATTTAATAGAACGGGGAGAAAGAAGGATTGTGTTCTGTTTCTTGATTTGTGTGGTGGTCACTGGGGAGTAAACATCAAGCTTACATCTTAATTATCAACCTACTAAAGAGCAACCTATAGCCATGTGACTCAGTGAGCTGCTATGGGTGGGCAGGAAATAAGGGCTTCAGGTGTGAGCAGGTTCTGGAGCACCAGGGTACTTTTCAAGCTCCCTTTCAAAAAATTCTGTGGGCCCTCGAGAATCCTTTGTGTCCTCAAGCAAGTCCCTGGTCATTTTGGGGACTCAGTTTTCTTTCTTATCTGTGGATTGGATCCAGGGATCTCTGAGGCCTCTTTCTGCAATTCTGTCTCTTTTGACAAGAGCTCACATAAGGAGAAAAAGAAAAGAAAATAGTCTGAATGGATCTTGCTGCATGTGAATTTCCAAGAATTTGTAACCATATTTTTAGCTCTAAAAATCATTTGACTTAATGCACAACTATTAACTTCAAAGTCATAGGAAGGTAAATTGGGGTTATGGTATGTGAAAATTACTCTCCATTAGGATCAGAGAGAGAGGGAGTAGTCTATGCTCTCAGGTAACCTATGATAATTCTAGTCCAAGTATAATATTGACAAAATCAGTATGTATGCCTGGCAGTTATGCATTAAAGGTAGAACCTGAATGGCATTAATAAATGATTAGCTGAATAGCTTGCTCCCTGCTGGGACAATAGTCTGTTTTTGCTTTATTAGTCTGCAATATTTAGGACATGTGACTGCTGAAGGAGACCCAGGATGCACTCATAATTAGAACAGAGAATAGGTGTGCAAGATTTGGGGGGAAGTTTGCTTTTCTCTCAGAAGAATAGGTCAGGTGAAAAAGTCAAACTTTTACTGAAGCTCTGCTAATTCTAGACACTGCCCTAGGCATTTATCATGATCATGAAAATGTGTCTTGGATCTCTGTGTGTGAGGGGCAGGATTGATCTAGGCCTCAAACTCTGTGCTTTGAAAACTATCACTACCTTCTCATGGAGGCCTTGCTATTTGTGGGCTGCTGCTAACCAATAATTGCATATGGCTGGATATTGAGGTGGGTCTTTGCCTAGGGGATGGGGATCTCCTCTGGTGGGTGACTTTGACTCAAGGACTTCCTTAAAACCATGAGGAAGTCTAAGACTCTTCCACACAACCTTCCTTCCTTCCCTCTCCCCTTCACAAGGGTCAGCACTATACCACATTCCGGGTGCTCTCTCAGCTTCCCTTTACTGTCTGCTTCCCAGATGACCCAGACATACACAGTTACATAACTTATAATTAATTGCATATACATTTATTTATTTTAATCCTTATAAAAATTTCATGGTTTATTAATCAGGATTCATTTTAGATAATATAAAACAATTATTTTAATAAGAAAACATGTTCAAGTAGTGGAGACAGGTGGAAAAAGGTGGGGATTTTTTGTTTTTGTTCTTTGTTTTTGTTTTTGTTTGGTCTGAAAAGTCCAGGGGAAGACCCTCAGGCATGGCTGTATCTAAGGATTTAATCAATGTCAAGAATGAGTTTCTGTCTTTTGACTATAAAGTTCTCTCTTCTGACACCATCCAATAAGAACTTGTGTTTTTGTATTAACTGACGGTTTACATTCTCCTCTTAGCAACTTTGATAGTAGAGAGCTTCTATTTTTCTCGACTCCAGTCAAAATCCTAGTCATGAATTTCATTGACTTGAATCAGATCACATGTCCATATCAGAAGTAATCATTGTGGCCTACAGGATGGGATACACTAACTGACTTAGTGTTATACTTCCATCTCGTCCTAAAGCTAGGGGTGAAATCAGTTCCATTCTACCATATAAACTGAGAATGGGGAAGAATGGTTTCCATGGCGAAAATTTAGGATGTTTGTTTCAAAAGAAGGGGAACAGTTTTTCAGCATCTTCGTTGATCATAGAAATGTATTACAGATTGAAAAACGGAAATCCAAAAATGTTCAACTATTTGGATAAGAAAATGTTTCTTAAACTTTAGATGCATCAGAATTACTTGGAAGGCTTTACCCTTAAAGTTTCTGATTTAGTAGGTCTAGAATGAGTCACAAGAATTTGTCTTTCTAACAAGTTCTCTAATTATGTTGATGCTGGTCTATGGACCAAACTTTTAAAAATCACTGCTATGGATAAGTAAAAAGTATTAACTCTTCTGAGTACTTGACAAGTTCCAGATGCTGTTATAAGATTGACATACGTTATCTCATTTAATGCTAGGAAGTATGTAGTTACTATTATTTTCTCCATTTTACAGTTCTAGAAAGCTAAGTTACAAAACCACAGAGCAAGAACCCATATTAGAAAATGTCAAAGTTGAAACAAACTCAAATAGATCCTGAAGTAAATTTTTCTAGCACAAACAGCTGGGAGAGTGACATCTGCTTAGGGAAAATAGAAACCAACTAGTTTTCCACTATTGGGTTATCCATGGCCTATGTGATTTGATGTTTAAAAATCAATTAACTGCCATATTGCAAGATCATCCATCTTAATTATATCCTAAGCACATATAGGCACATAATGTGGTTATTAAAATGGTAATGGTTTCATTCCAACTTATAACCCAGACCAGAATCCACATCATAGAAATACATAGTAAAAAGGACTCGTGATCTAGGGACAGCCAAATGACCTGGAGTCTGCAAGATCCTTCCCCATGTGGAAAGGCCAGCCTCCCCTCCACACCCCAGCTCTTATTAGGGATTTCTGGACCAAAGGCTAGGTAGGATGATGACCATGTCCAGCTTGAAGCAGCTAGAGGAGCTCGAGACCTTCGCCCATTGTCCTTTGTAAGATTATAAAGGGTCTTAAGTCTGAGAGGGGGGGATTGTTATTTTTTATTGTTATAAAAATGAGTTAATTAATTTAAAAAATAAGAAGAATATAAGAAATGGTGAAGCCAAAGAATTTATATGCATGACCCATAGACATGAACTAAGGGGGGTTGGATTGCTGGGGGAAGGGGGGTACTGGGCACAGGGGAGCAAAGGGGGAAAATAATTGGAACCATTGTAAAAGAAAAAAATGAAAAAGCAAAAAAGGACGTTTCTTTCAGATATTTTCTTTTTAGCTCCTGCTGCAGTTTGAAATGTTAATATCTCATCAATTATATAGCATTCATAAACCACCATCCCTTTTTATCTAGCTTTTAATGCAAAAGCAGCACATTCTTAATAATGACATACATGTATCTTATAAAATAATGCTTGAGGATGATGAACTCTAAATTATGAGTGATTATTTTTAAATTCATGGCAACTTTTCTGAGCATCTTTACTACCTGCTTAATTTCTCTAGAAAAACCATAGTCTTTATTACCTATAACGTAAGCAGTTCATCTAGAGGAAGGAATTCCTAGCTTCCTTAAAGGTTTATTGATTTTAAAGAAGAATTTATCATGTCATATCCTGGCACATCCTGCTGCCAAGCACAACCTTATCCTTACAGAAACTGAATCATAAAAAAAAATTAATTCTAGCCTCTAAATAGCCTGTTATTGAAAAAGGGAAACCACAAAGGTCAGATATGGAGAAAAAAACAATGCATGAAAACTAACACTTTAAACTTCAAATATTATGAACTATAATTTGATTTCAAGAACTGCATTTATTCAGTAAAGAAGTGTAATAAATTTATTATGCACAAGACTGTGGATACAATCGAGATAGCAGTGTAGGTAGACATGGCTTGCCTCTTTGCACAGCCACATCAAAATTACAACTAAAATATAGAATAACCATCAGCCAGAATCATCAGAAATCAAGTTGAATGGAATTAAAGAAACCACATCCATCAAGACATGCAGGAGGGGTGAAGATTAAAAATAAGATGGTCTCTCACCCACATGTGGTGGATAAAAATTTGGAGGGATATCTCAGGAGCAAGAAGTCCCACCCCCCACACCAGTCCCACCAGCCCAGGGTTTCAGTGCCAGGAAGATAAGTCCCCACAATTTCTGGCTGCAACTACCATCATGGATTGAGTCGGTGGGAGAAACTGCTGGAGCCCAAAGCAGTTCCTCTTAAAGAACCCACACATGGACTCACCTACTCAGACTCACTCCCTCTGAGCTTCAGTACCAGGGTAACAGCTTGAAAGGCACCAACAGAATAGAGTGAGAAACTGAAGTGTCTGGCATCAGGTGAGCAGAAGCAATTGTCCCTTTTTTAAACCCTCCCCCACAGAGCCAGAAAGCTGATACCATATCTGAGACTCCATCAGCCTGGCTAACACTGTTTGACCCACCTTGGAGATCCCCAGAGACTCCACCCCATGCATAATATGAGCCTACCCATGCTGCTTATCTATATGAATGGCTGGTCTTGGCTCCTGCTTCATAACTTCCTAAATCCTGTCAATCAAGCAACAGCTGGCCTCAGTGAGCTCCAGGTCTGGCACCAGCAGAAGCCAGCTTAGATTTGCTGCTTGGCTTCACCTGGGATTCTCCAAGCCCAGCACAAGTAGTAGCCATCTCAGATTGCTTTATAGCTCAGGCAGGGTACATTGGGCAAAACACAGGTGAGGGCTGACCTTGGCTTGCATCACCTGGGAAAATGCAGGGCCAATGCACCCAGTGGATTGCTACAGACCACATCAGAGCACTTCCACCCTGCCCCTATACAGCTGATCCTCCATGGAGAGCAGATGTTTGTGGTCAGTGGTCATAGCTAGTCCAGGTAGATGACTGACCTAGGTAAATCCCTCCCATTGATCTGCCAACAGCAATCAAGGCTCAACTACAAGAGGAGGGTGTACTCAGCCCACATGAGGGGCACACCTTGAGTACACAGCTTAGGTGATTGGGGAGACTATACCACAGGACCCTTCAAAACGTCTACTAAATTAGACCATACTACAAAGACACGTAGTCAAAGCAGCTGTATCCAATACACAGAAACAAACACAGGGAGGCTGCCAAATTGAAGAGGAAAAGAATTATGGGCCAAATGGAAGAGCAGAACAGAACTCCAAAAATAAAAAGAACTAAACAAAACAGAGATAGCCATTTATCAGATGTAGAGTATCAAACACTGGTGATCAGGATGCTCAGAAAAAGGATTGAGTATGACCACAAGATAAAGATAGAAGTGAAGGTTATACAAAGTGAAATAAAGGAAAATATACAGGGAACCAACAGTGATGGGAAGAAAGCCAGTATTCAAATCAATGATTTGGAACACAAGGAAGAAATAAACATTCATCCGGAATAGAAATAAGAACTGAAAAAAAGTGAAAGGATTTAGAAGACTCTGGAACAACTCTAAATGTACCAACAATGGACTCATAGGAGTGCAAGAAGGAGAAGAGAAAGAGCAAGAAATTGAAAACTTATTTGAAAAAGCAGTGAAAGAAAACTTCCCTAACTTGGTGAAGGAAATAGACATACAAGTCCAGGAAGAACAGAGAATCCCAAAGAAATTGGACCCAAAGAGGACCACCCAAGACACATCATAATGAAAATGCCAAAAGTTAAAGATAAAGAGAGAACCTTAAAAGAAGCAAGAGAAAAGAAGAGTTACCTGCAAAGGAGTTCCCAAAAGACTATCAGCTGATTTCTGAAAAGAAACTTTGCAGGCAAGGAGGGACTGGCAAGAAGTATTCAATGTGATGAAAAGCAAGGACCTACAACCTAGATTACTCTATCCAGCAAAGCTATCATTTAGAATGAAAGGTCAGTTAAAGTGCTCCCCAGACAAGGTAAAGCTAAAGGAGTTCATCATCTCCAAGCCATTATTATATGAAATGTTAAAAGGACTTATTTAAGAAAAAAAAAAGATCAAAATTATGAACATTAAAATGACAACAAACTCACAACTATCAATAACTAAATCTAAAAAAATAAAAACAAAAACAAAACAAACTAAGCAAACAACCAGAACAGGAACAGAAAAATAGGTACTGGGATCATTTGAAGGGCTATTACCTGGGAGAGAGAAGGGGGAGAAAGGGAGAAATGGTGCAGGGATCAAAAAGAATAATTGGTAGGAACAAAAAGATTGGGGGTGGGGGTGTTATGAATAGTATAAGAAAGGGTGAAGCCAAAGAACTTAGATGCATGAACCATGGACATGAACTAAGGGTGGGAGAGGATTGCTGAAGGTAAGGGTGGTACCCAGTGGAGGGGGGTTAAGGAAAATAATTGGGACAACTGTAATAGCATTTTTAATAAAATATACTTAATAAAAGAGAATTGACTCAATTTCTATAGTTTTGAATACGTTTAACTAGTTGGATCTCATCTAGATACCTAGTTAGGGTAAAGGCTATAGTATTCTTACAAGGATATTCAAAAATATAATACCTCAAACAAGATGTTCAGGGTGACTAGATGGCCACTGTTCCATGAATCAACAAGGGACCCGGGGGTAAAGAGTCACACCTGCCATCTTCCAGCATCTAGAATCTAGGACATGGTACCTGCATAGATAAAGAAGAAAGGTACCACCATGTCTGGTTTCACATGGAAGAATGAAGAAAGAGAACACAGAGACAATAGACACAAAGCCTTAAGACCTAGGCCCAGAAGTGGCACATATTACTTCTGTTCACATTCTATTGGAAAGAGTTTAGTTATATAACTACCTTCTCACAAGGGATAATAGAAAACAAGGTCTAGTATTAGGCCCAGGAGGACAGGAAGAATGAGTTTTGGTGCAAAAATAGCCGTCTTTTATTCAGTACTGTTCATTATTTATTTCACTTAATCATCACAACTACACAATGACATATTTTTATTTCCACATTGTATATTATGTGACTGAGGCTTAGAGAGGTTAAGCAACTAGTCCAAGTTCACATTAAGCCATTGAACAGAAGAAATGTAATTCAAACCACAGCACACCTGAATTCCAGCCTGTGATTTAGCCACTACGATAGGGAACTACTATGACATACTGCTTTCTCATCACTCCAAACACATGGCTGGTTATAATATTGGGTAGACTGTAGAAGGAAGTTCTTTTTATTTTAATGTGAAAGTTAATAGTAATGATGTATATAGAAGTTCACAAAAGTTGTGAATCTTGACAAAAGGCCAAAAAGGTATAATCTGTCATCCAGCTGCCAGGGACAGAGAGTCATTTATTTCACTCCAAGTGTCTCATGCAAATATTTTTATCCATTTCTGTATTTTATGGGAGGTGGTTTTGGGGGTAATGTTATTATAATTCAATAATTTCTAAATAAGAGGTATTATTTGGCCAGAGTTAACAGAAACTACAGTCAAGGCAGAGCTGACTGTGAACATTAAGTTGAAAACTATTGCTGAGCTGCATGGCATTGGAAAGATTGGAGAGTTTTTATTGTCATTTTGTTTCACAGCAGCATTTTTATTTCTACAGCCTTTTTTATTCACTATATTTCAAATGTCTGTCACCATGCACCAAACTGAACAGATAAGTGGTGCCTGCAAAGGGAATCTTGGGCTGCCTGCCAGTCGGAATGTAAAGAAAGGCATAGTGGCTCCTTATTTTATAAGGGTACTGGCCACATTCTGTAGGTAACTCATGCAAATCTGCACAACTGGGAATATAAAGGGAAAAGAAAAGGAAGAATGAGGGGGGTGCTGGAATAAAGAAGGCAGGAACGCTTAATAAATGACAGTGTTTAAAATGTCTTAAGTAGATACTAAAGAGCTAAAGAACCATTCGGATATCTGGGATTGTTGTTGTTGTTGTTCTTTAAGATAGGGTTCAGAACCTGGTGGTTTTTGCTACACAGCCCATCACTTTCTGCTTGGGAATGACATCTGCTAGGCAGCTAGCATTCAGCACTGAAAGGAATGATTAGCTTGGGCTCACTACACTGTCACATAACCTCACCCACGGCTGGCAAAACACCCATCAGCGAAAACAGCAGCAGCAACAGCAACAGCAGCCCTGTCATCTCCCTGAGGAAGGAGGGGGTGGTGTTGACTGATAAGTGACAGAAAGCTTGATATCAGGCCCTTTATCATTTGAAAAACTCCAACAAACAAAAGGGTATGCAGCATATGTGCCATCCTAGGGAAATTCAGGTGAAATAAACCATCAAACCTCACCCTCCCTGTTCCACAGGTGCACCCAGAGCAACAATCCAGACACTACACTACACTGCTCTGCAATCTTCCCTCCATGCTGGAGTCCCCCAGATGTCCTGATGGCCGTGACTCACTTCCACTGTGTCCTGGCAGGTAGGTGCATAGCCTTACTTTTTCTTTTTCCAATGTACCCTTTAAGGCTATTTTAGGAGGCAGGAGAAACATTAGTCAAGAAGTAACTTTCGTTAGATTAATCACATTAATCAAAGTGTCTATGCACATTGAAAAGTTTATCAGAAGCCAAGATGGTAAAGAAACACGAGGTACATGAAGCTTTTGTTCCAGACTATCTTTTTAATAGTATCTACATAGCAAAGAGTGTTGGAAGGTAAAGATAGATTATCCTTCTGGAGCAGCAGGCAGGTTTGTTTACTGTCCAGTATAAAACAGATAACATATCCCCCTGGAACAGAGGTTGGGTAGGTTTATTTGTATCCTATTATAAAAGATTTGGGTTTTCAATCTTAGGGTTCCTCAGCTGTGACCCAAACCCTTTGCATGTACCACATTCACTTGCCCTTTCTGTACAGCCCCCATGAGACTTAGGTAAAGAGGGGAATCAAATGCCAGTGAAGGTCATGTTGTTTGTAGTGCCATGAGTAATAAAGTTCTTTGACTCAAGTCTTGTGTTTTCTGCTTGCGTCCATGAAAATGTAGCAGGCTAACTTGTTATTTTCAGAGAAGGAAAACTCTGACTCCAAAAAACCTCCACTGCCTTGCGGCATACCTCTTCAGGGGAAAGGCTAAGGGAGTAAACCCCGACAGAAAATCCGGAGCCGGAGTCCCTAAGGCGGTTTGACGTTGTAGTCAACACCGGCAACTCCTGCGGCGCACCTGAAGCCAAGCTGTATTGACTCCGTCTTTCCCTTGGACCCTTCAGCTGCGAAGAGAGGGGGGGTCTGCTGCATGGGCAACAGCAGACCTTCCATATCACCCTGCCCAGGCTCTGTAGCTTCAGCTCCACTGGAGAGGACACTCCAGCGTCATCGCAAGATGTCGATTCAACACGGGAGGAGACAGATACCGTGTCACTCCCGAGTCGGACTGCACAGCCATTCTCGGCGGTGCAGATAGACCCTTAAGAAGCTACACCATCGTCTCTCGAGACGGACGGCTGCCGACGAACTTGTTATTTTGCCAATAGGGTAAAACTACAAACTTTTAGTCTTGACAACTATCTCTGTACTTTTGTCTACCACTTAATCTCAACTTAATTCCCAAATTTAATTGTTCCATCTATGTATTCCTGACATTTATACAAATTTTATTATATCACTTATTGAAAGTCATTTTTCAAATAAATGTCTTTCTCTAGCTTGGTGTTGTGTTTCTAAAACAAAGGTCCATGTCTTATTGAAACTTTAATCACTAGTATAAAATAGATGCTTACTAAATAAATCAGTTTAGGGTATTTGAAAGAGCCAAGTTGAGTCCTTCAGATATTAGTTGTTTTCTTGGCGTGGTAAACTCTCCATCTGGTTCCTATTTATGGATGAAGTTGTAACATATTTTTGTCCAATCATACATTTAGCTATCAAGACAAACTTGAGCACCACCACTCAAACACTCACAGTTTCATCTGGTAGCACTACAAGAATGATCTACAGCTGAGAGGCACAAAGAGGCTACTTCAGTAATCCTGTTTGTTGGAAAACTCCAGAATAAAACTGCTCTTGCAGTTGAATACGTCTCCAAATGTCATTGCCTGTACTCTAGGGGAAAAACAGTCTGGGAATAAACTATTCTTACTAGGAATATGGCATTTTTTCCAAGACTCAAATATCCCTACCATGGAAAAGATAAGAAGACTACCATGGTTTTCTGTCGTGGACTCCGACCAGCGGTGTCCATGGTGTAGTGGATGGGATGAACAAAATCACATGGATTGCACTAATCTGGTGGAGAAAAGGGACAGAATGGCCACTCTCTAAATCAATGAGAGCACCACAACCCTTTCCTGGACAGGCTTTTGTTCCTTTCTGGGTGGATCACATCAAAGTTACAAATCTCTTTGCTAAGATTGCTTTTGATGGTTGTTGTTTACAGATAATAAAGAAAAGAATGTTGTGCATATAAAGAAATGATAAGGATTGGAGATCTGGCCACATCCTGTCCTTAAAACAGTTCAGAATAGACCTTGAGAAATTACTTTAAACTTATACATTAAACATCTGTTGTGTTTCAGCTCAGGGTAAGGAAGTTTTTTAGCAAAAGCAAGCTTTTAAGTAGTATAGATACAATGCAGACCTGATTCCCACAGGAAAGCTGATCTGCGGGCCTGGCTCCTGTGTGCCACCTCATGCCTGTCCGTTTTCCAAACCAGAGCTGAGCTACATTTGCCATTGACACGTAGATCGGTGCACTATAGTTTTCAAGGCTAATGGTGATTCCTCCATAACTTTTCCAAGGAAGGTGAATTCATTTTTTCATCCTTCCATAGCTCTGATTCTCTTCAGTACCCTCTCCATCCCCCAGATAATGGGTAGATTTGAATGCCAGATGTTCAAGGAGGCAACAATGGTCCCCGCAGTTCCCACCAATAAAATGTGGTGTTATTTTCTAAAAGGAGGTATTTATTTTTTAATTATATTGTATTGATTATGTTATTACAGTTGTCCTGATTTTTCCCCCTTTGCTCCCCTCTACTTAGTGCCACCCATTGCCTCAGGAAATCCCCTCACCATTGTTCATGTCTATGGGATGCATAGACTGGCTACTCCATTACCTATGCTATACTTTACATCTCCATGGCTATTCTGTAACTACCTATTTGTACTTCTAAATCCCCTCACTTCACCCATTCCCCCACACCCCCCAATTATCTGGCAACCTTTTTCTTAAATGTGTCCCTTTAACATAATAATGGTTTGGTGATGATGAACTCCTTTAGTTTTTGCTTGTCTGGAAAGTTCTTTATCTGCCCTTCAATTCTAAACAATAGCTTTGTTGGTTAGAGCAATCTTGTCTGTAGGTCCCCTACGAAGTTTCTTTTGAGAAATCATCTGACTTCCATTCCACTTGATTTTTGACAGTTCTGAGTAATGGTTGTTCTATAGCTTAGTTGTAATTTTGATGTGGTTGTGCAAGAAGGTCAGCCATCTTTACCTATGCCTCCATCTTGACCAAAAATCTCCTAAAAGGGGGCATTTAATTAGAACAAATCTCTGTGAAAATAGATTTATTGTAAGAGTTAAATACAAAGCTTTTCCTTTCTCAAGATCTTATTTTTTTTAAGGAAATGAAAATTCCCTCTATGCAAGCATAGTTAGATCATAACAATTGTATCTGGTACAATTCAAAACCCATTTTACAACAAAGTGAAGAAATATATTTGAAAAAACTTATCCATTCTTCTGCCTCTCACTCTCAAGAAAAAGCAGAGGGTATAAAATCTGCAGATTCTACAAAATCCTTTAGTTAAAATATATGATACCCATATGTAAAATAGATTGTTACAGATGTATAAATAAATTAAAATGAAATCAAAGACTTTTCATAGTCATTAAAAGATATTGATAGACTGATGAGACTGTCCTTATTTTTACCTTTGAAGAGAGTTTATGGTTATATTTTAATTAAATAGCTCCACCCAGATTACCATATTTTAAGAATAAATAATTCATCTTTATTACTTTCCCTCTTCCTTACCTCTCACTAAAAATACTCTGTGAATTAAAATAATTAGACACAGCTTTCTAATATGAAAGAAGGAAAGAACAAATGGTATATAATAATAACTTAAAAGCCTGTACTTGACTCTTCAGTTCAGCTACTTACTGGCTTGGGGAAAGTTACTTAAGCTATTTCACCTCAGTTTCCTCATCAGGAAAGTGTCAAATATATAATGTCAACCTTAAATATTTTATAAGGTTAAATAAGTAATATAAAAGTGTTCCCATAGTACTTGCTACATGCCAAATGTTCAAAGATTAACAGTAGTCACCATTTGGTGAGACCCACAACATGCCAGACACAATGCCAAACACTTGACTATATAATAGCTTTTTTAATAAAATAGTTATTATTAAAAGCCCTACTTTACTAATAAGGACACTTGAGCTCAGAGAAATTACATAATTTACCTGAGGCCATAGAATTAGTAATGAACAACACAAGGATACAAGCCCAGCGAGATTTTCTGACTCTGGGCCCAGCACTCTTTCCAATAAATATAAACAACTGGATAGATATAAACCAGTTCCATCTCACTCTCCAGTCTAGCCACACATGAACTACCACTTGCTATCTCACAAACATACCCCACAGTATCACATCTTTAAAATTTTAATGAATAAGTTTTATTTGGGGACTGGGATTTATAGGTCTCTACAGCTACCTTTGCTTCCTGGAGCAGAAATTGGGATCAGGGGCACCTATAATAGGAGAAAATAACTATCCTTAGATCTGAGTTCAATAAAGCATCAAATCCCTAAGGAAACTTCTCATAAACAGCTATCTTCCCCTGAGTCTTAGGAATAGTCCAATGTAGACTTATTTTTTCCTACTCCCAAACTTAGCATGTTAAATCCTTTTCCCTCTCTGGCCAAATTCCTCCAAACACATTTCAAGCTTCTTAAATATAAGGGTCCCCTTCACAGTGGTCTGTGGGCTGATGCACATGCCATCCCAGAACCCTATGCCTTACTCTGGCCCCATATTTTCACTGATGTTTGTATCAAGGGTCTGAACTCTAGCCTGATCTCCTCTATAGCCAAATGCATAGTTTCCTATTTATAGCTTTGTGTGTATTTTAAAAATAGTCTAAAATATTTTTGTAGTAAAAATAGTATATACTTCCTGGAAATTTTTCAAACAGCACAAAGACAGAAATGGAAGTCTGCACTCTAATTTTATTCTATTACTTGAAGGTAAATAGAATTAACAATTTAGTATGTATCCTTCTAGAATATTTTGTATATAAACATCTACCCAATTGTATATAAATATGTATATGAATATATATAGTACTTTCTATACATATACAAAGTTATACATACATGTAATATATTGTATACATATATTTCTTTAGATAATTAGATCATAGACTTTGTTAAAAGCTTTTTTTAATAAATATCACAGATAACTTTCCATGTCAATATGTATAGATGTACCTAATTATTTTTTACTCTTTTATATATTTTCATATTCTACTCTATTAATATTCTATATTTAACCAATTTTCTACCAATGGACACTCAGGTTGTTTCCATTTTGGAAGTTATTATAATGAACACTGAAGTAAATATCTTTATAACAATTTGAGTACTTGTTAGAATATTTTTATAGGATGAATTCTAGAAGTGAAATTTCTGAATCAAAGGGCACATAGTTAGAATTTTAACAGATATTGATAAATTGTCTGCTTACCCATTGTATTTGAGAGTCCTTGTTTCCCAACATATTTTCCAACATTGGATATAATCAAACTTATCTTTTTTGATTATCTGATAGGCATTAAATTTTATTTTAATTTATTTCATCAACTATTAATGAAATTCAATATTATAGTTTCAATTCTACCTCTCCATGAAGCTCTACTAGTGATGTATCTTAATTCCAGTCTAGGTCTCCTGCTGATGTCCCTGCCAACTGAACCAATTACTATGACACTTAAGATAGACACCTTGAGGTCATCTACCATCCCCATCACTTTATAAAAGAAACTGAAACCCAGAAAAGGCAGGGAATATGCCAGAGCTCAAGCTAAATGTAGTGGAATTGAGGCGGGTCAATGCAGTGACTGTCTTCCTAGTTAATAGTTCTTGTCTCAGGCAGGTACTATGTTCTTATTTATTTTTTATGTCCCTCTGTCTACCATAGTGTAGTAAGTACAAAATAATTGATTATTTAAAAAGTGGATAAAAAAGAAAATTAGCTCTTTTGTTCTCTAGTGGTAAGAAGATGTATTAGTGGATGTCTCCAGTGATTGCAATATTGAAACCTGCCTCCAAAAACAAAAAACAAAAAACAATACTAGGCTTTTATTTATTTTCTGTAATATGATATCTAAACTATATTTGTGTTAATGTGAAAAAGAGATATATAAGCAGAGTGTTCAAGAGACAAGATTATTTAACCAGGTAGGTAAATAACAATCAGGTAATAGTGCCAAAGCCTTCAGATGTTACCCCTATTAGAGTGAGAACCAGCATCCAGCACCACAGGGAGAATAACTGAACTAGGAGGGTCTGGTTAAATTATTTATACTTAAGAAATGGTGAGTCTTAGGTAGATATTTCCATAAAGAAAAATCAGAGGAATAAAGTGGAGGGAATCTAGCTATGAGCATTTAAATACAGGTAGTTGCGCTCCAGAAAGAGCTAGAAATTGGACCTGAGAACCTTCTTTCTTTTTTTCCCACATCTTCACATAGTCAACAAACCGCCCATCCTCCAGTGGGCCATAATGTTCCACCATCCACACCACTCTCCTCATTCTAAGGGGACATCAGTGGTACTCATTTTAATTTCAGTATAACTCTAGAATGTGAATGAACTCTAGGGTATGGGAATCTTGGGAATCAACTTAGAATTCTCCCTGCCACAAAAATATAGCAGGTAGAAGCCCAAAATGACTCTGGTGAAAAATGCAAGACTGGCAGACATGGCAAAAGATGCTTAGCCTCATAACCAGCTTAGGATATGAGAGTAATAACAATAAGACTGCAACTAGAAATATTTTAAATGACAGGAATATGATCAGAAAAGTCTGAATATACTTTGTTAGTTTGAAAATGATCACCTCTGGTATATCTTAAGACAAATAGTTAAGATTTCAGATTTCTCAAAACATCAAATAATGGTATTATATCGACATAAATATCAGTATTTAGTCCTTTAAAATAACTCAGCCCATCAAAATATCAAAATACTGAAAACCAATATTAAAATTACAAAATGTCTCCTGATTTGGGGGCTAATCTTTATAAATTACTCTCCTATTAAAAGGGCTACCTAAACATTAAGTAAGCTTATTCATTTTCTAAATATACAGGCTTTTTCATAGTCATGAAATTCTTCCCTATTTCTTAGCTTACATTCTTTTACAATTGATAATGGAGCATTTCTTCTTTTCCCTCCTCTTCTTCCATTTCCTCCTCTTCCTTCCCATCTCCCTATTCCTCCTTTTGTTTCTATACTGCTTCACATTCCATTAAATCTGTATTCTTTCATCTTTTTTTTTTTTTTAATGAAGTCCATCCTTTCCCTCTCCAGTTAATTTTTTAAATAGAGCTTCCCTGATGCTGAAACAGCCACTGCCTGTTGTTTTTACAGGCAATATCCTTGTCACCCATGGGAAATGAATGAATTAGATATTTCAAACAAATAAACATAAACAGTTACACTTTTGACACATTCTGTCTTTGAATTACTAATGCATGAGCTCTGATACACCCTTGGTTAGGCTGATTGAGCTTAGAGACCTACACCTGTGTCCCAGCAGACTAAACATGCAATGATGGTTCACTGAGATAAGCATACGAGCTGGCAAGGATTGTCCCTTTATTTGCTTTTCCTCAAATTATGTCTTACTCATCACGGTATCTAAAAACACTTATTACTCACTTTTGTAAATTGTATTTTCAATTTTTAAGTTGAAGTTGCAAACATAATCACAAATGGTGGCAATAGTATGTTAAACTCAATGTACCCATTTTATCACCCAGATGCAATAACTATTGACACATGACAAACTTGTTTCACTATACTCATACCCACCACTCCTCAATTATTTTAAAGGAAATCCTATATATCATATTATTTCAAATGAAAGAGCTATTTCATCATGTATCTCTAAAACATCACATCAATTCTATAAAGCATAAAAGACATAATCACACTCAATAATTTAATTAGAGTTCTTTAATATCATCAAATATCCAGACAGCATTCACATATCCTTCATTGTTTTATAAATTTTTTAAACATATAATTCACTTAAATCAGGATTCAAATAAGGTCCACACTGATATGTTTTAAAACCCACTCCTTTTGCTTTTGTTTCTTGCACTATTTCTGTTGCTGTTGAAAACACTAGGTCATTTATCCTGCAGTTTTCTGAAGTCTATTATACAAATTACATTCCTGTGATGTTATTTATAGAGTTTATTTGTCACCTATATTTCCCATAAATTGGTAAGTATGCCTAAATGCTTGATCAGATTCAGGTTAATTTTTTTCTTTTCTGGACAAATTTCATACACAAGTAATGCTGTATACTTCTGCTACAATGTACATGGTTCTTTCTTTTTTGATGTTATCAACCACTGACCATTATTACTTAGACCCATTAATTTGGAGAGTGAAAAATAGTGATATTAGTCATTTTTCATTTATTAACTAAAATATTTATATAGGAAAATTTCTCATCAATTATTAGATTACTGGGGGCAAATGGTTGATTCTTTCTCTTTAGAAGTTTTCAAAATAAATAAGTTAATATTCCCAAAAGGCATCAATGAGTTATTTTTAGTATCATTATAAACCAATGGGATTAAACATATTTGATGTGTTTCAATCCACTGTAGTTTTCATCTCAACTGATGCTCAAATTATATTATCCTTGCACAATGAGAGCTTATTCAGGTGGCCTGTTTTGTTTTATTGAGATAATGCAATAGTCTCTGATAATACCTAGGTTTCCAATACTAGAGGATGTTTCAAGCTCACTTTGTACATTTCTTTTTACCCCATGTGTATAATCAGTCATTTCTAAAAAAAAAAAAAATCCACAAGTTCCTTTTAATGTCATTGGTAGAGACCAAAATCTAGGTCCTAAAGGCAGTTTCTGCTATTGGGTTGGTCATTGTTTGTAGGCATTTTCAGTGTACAGAAGTAGAAAAAAATTTTGAAGATAAAATATATCACTAATTCATTATGGTAATTAAAATTCAAATTTATGGAGTTTAGGATTTTCTTGGTAATAGCATTATTGAGATCTAATTCACATATCATAAAATTCACTCTTTTAAAGTGCACAATTCAGTGTTTCTAGGTATATTCACACAGTTGTACTACCAATATCACCATCATTTCTATTATTGCCAAAATAAACCCTGTACCATTTAATTACCAAACCCCCAAGTCTGCACACTTTTCCTTCCACCACCAGTCCTAAGCAATCACTAATCTACTTTCTGTCTTTAAGGACTTGACTACTGTGAATATTTCACATAAATAGAGTCATATAATATGTGGCCTTTTGTGGCTGGGCTCTGTTACTTAGTATCATGTTTTCAAGGTCCAACCATGCTGCAGCATGTATCAGTACTCAGTCCATTTTATAGCCAAATAATATTTCAGTGTATGGATATACCACATTCTATTTATTTATTGACCAGTTGATTAATACTTGGGTTGTTTTCATTGTTTGCCTATCATAAATAATACTGAATACTTATATACAAGTGTTTATGTGAACATAAGTGCTTTTTTTGTTTTTGTTTTTTTTTTGTTTTGTGTGTGTGTGTAGATATACACCTAGAAATGAAATTGCTGGGTCAAATGGTATTATTGTGTTTAACTTTTTAAAAAATATTTTATTTACTGATTTTTTTAGAGAGAGGGTAAGGGAGGAAGAGAAGGAGAGAAACATCAAATGCTTGTGCCTCATATGCTCCCCAACCAGAAACCAAATCTGGAACCCAACCATGTACCCTGACCAGAAATCAAACTGGTAATCTTTTGTTTAGCAGGATGATGCCCAGCTAACTAAGCCACACCAGTCAGGGCCATGTTTAACTTTTTAAAGCATTACTAGGTCATTTTCTAAGTTACTGCACCAACTTACATTCCTACCAAAAGAGTATGAGTGTCTTATTTCTTCAAATACTTCACATTTGTTATTATCTGCCTTCTTTTTGTTATGACCATCTGATGGGGGCAAATGGTATCTCATTGTCATTTGGATTGACATTTCCCTGCTGGCTGATGATGTTAAGCATCATTTCATGTGCCTATTGGTGATTTGTATATCTTCTCTGGGTTGAAGTCTATTCTATTAAAATCCTTTGAATATTTTTAAAATTGGATTATTTGTCTTTTTATATCCTAGTTGTAAGAGTTCTTTGAATATTTTAGATGTAAGTCCCTTATCAGATATTGGTTTGCAAATATTTCCTCCCATTATGTGGGTTGTCCATAATCTGGCCGCAGCCTACAGTTCAGCTTCCTCTCCTGCCTCACTTCCCATCATAAACTCCATAGGCTAGCCATGGCTTACTTCCTTGCCCTCTATTTAGAATTCCTAAATTCTAACTAAAATTTCTTCTCTCCTTCAACTTTCAGAACAATAAAGACCTTTCCTGGTTACCTCAAGAAATTGATAACCTGATTACCTTTTCATATATGTATCTCCTGTAATATCTAACCTGGTCTCTGCACATATTTGCTACAAGTAAAAATTAATTATGGAATAACCTGCATGCTATTGACCCTAAGAGAAATAGAAATTCAGAGAAAGATCAAATAAATGTGCCCTTTGGAAGGCAGAGAAAATATCTTCCTGGAAGGTACAGACCTTGACCTAGAATCTTAAATAAATAAGAGGTTATCTCTTTTAAAACCTATTTACATATTTACATATTCCAATGTTTAGCACTACTCATTCTCTAGCCAAGATCATTCAGAGTCATACCTATTTTCTAAGTTATAATCTTAGAAAGAATAGGCATAATTCATCCATAAATCTCTCTCATATATATATCATTTTAAATTTCTTATTAAATTTCTTAGAGCCAATGTTTCGATTGATTCCAGGCTCCAGTGCACATTTCCAATTCTTACTTATGCTCTTAAAAGAGCCAAATAGGATCTTTCTTAGCCTGATTGATCCTATAGCACTATCCCAGACATGTTGCATTATTTTACATTTATCTGAGAATTAAATAGAGTCATCTAACTAAACCCTGTCCATTTATAGAGGGGAGATACTATAGCATGCCAGTTTGGGGCATGTTATCAGATTTGTCAGACTTTCCAGAATTTTTTCCAATTTCCTTTTTAAAAATAACTGTTGTTCATTAAGATTTACCCAAGACTGTGATTCTATAATTACATCTGTAATATCTTTCAGGATTCTGATATGTAATTTTTATGACTCTAAATTAATATACTATTTTAAAGCATATAAGTGCTTGTTGCCCCTGATCTTGCTGAACCTCAAATATCCCTTAACCATTCTTGCTCTACTCTTTCCAATTTGCAGTTCATTTCTTTAGAGGCAAAAGTAAAAAAGGATCTGCAGTTGGCTGAAAGAGCAAACCCTTGAGAACTGAAAGAGTGAATTTGTTTTGCCTTAGTTCAGAAAGTCACAGTGTGTGTGACCTCAGGCAAAGCTCACAATCAATATTCACCCAATGTCCTCATATGTATGAAAAAGCAAGAATAGGCAACTCTCAGACCATTCCTCTCTTTTCTCAGTGAATGTGCTTCCCACTAACCAGATAAGTCATAAATGCTTTTAATATTCAAGTGCTTGAAGCCACCATCTTTTCTGGTAAAGCCAATTTTCTCCTGAGGTTTTTCATCTCAAGTTATTGCTAAACAATTTAAAGAATGTTCATAGGGCTTATGAATCCATCATTTTCCTCCTGCACATGTGACCATCTGCCTAGAAATCTCAGAGACTCTTTTGAAAGAAGTTCTCTAGTTTTGCTGACCTTGATCTCCCACCATTATTGCATACTATTGTCATTAAAACCCAAAGCAAGCCCTGGCTGCTGTGGCTCAGTGGATTGAGCGTCGGCCTGTGACCCAAGTTTCACTGGTTCAATTCCCAGTCAGGGCACATTACTAGGTTGCATGTCAGGTCCCCAGTTGGAGGTGCGAGTAAGAGGCAACCACACAATGATGTTTCTCTCCCTCTCTTTCTCCTTTCCCCTCTCTCTAATAAAATAAAATAACGAAAGAAACAAACAAATAATTAAAAAAAAAAAAAAAAAACCAAAGCATTTGGGCAGCGTGGAAGAGGCTGTAACTTCTGTGCCGTGCCACTCAGCAAAGGGGCCTAGAAGTCAAAAGCAAGACTCTGAACTCCTCATAACTTCCAACTCACAGTGAATGGCCACTCAAGGGGCAGGAAAGCTAACTCTTTTCCCTCTGGGTCTTACAAGTACACATAAGTATCAATAAAAACTGCCTGAAGCCTAGCGCTACTCCTCCCGTTAACAAACTCCTTTACGACACACACACACCCCACCCCACCTGCCTCACAAAGTGGTTGAGTCAGAGAGGCTTCAATATCAGACACAAGAACCTTTAAAACTAAGTGCCTCAGAGAGCGGAGGAATCTTCTCTTTCCCTTTGCCCAGGACCCACTTTATTTAATTGTAAATGCTTTATTGATGCTTTATATTAGTTTTGACTTATGTACACACCGGAGGAGCCATCACTACAATTAAAATAAAGAACAAATCCATCATCCTCAAGTCTTCTCCAGCTTTTCTGACACCTCCATCTTACCCTTTTCCCATGCACCCCTGTCCTGTTCCAGATACTTATAGAATATGGGCATCCTTTAAGAATGGGGCCCAGAAATCTTATTATTAACTAGCTCCCCAAGTGATTACCTACATAGCAATGTTTGAAAACCACTGCCTTAAAGAAGAGACTCCACCCCTCTTTGAAACATTCAATATTGAGCTTCTATCCATTTTTTCCCCATAAATGTTTTTAAAGTCTTCTTTACTATTGTTTACAATATGTTCAACTATTCCCATTGTCCTCTTCTTTTAGTTTCTTGAAAATCAAATCAAAGTATTGTATAGTCATAATCATTAGAAACATATAAAAGCATGACATATAGTTCTAAAAGAAGATGGGGGATAATACAAATCACTGAACTTTACAGTTCTGGTAAGTTTTATAAATGTTGCACATTTTATCATACACAAATTTCCAACATTTCTATGTACAAAATTTCCAAAAATGTACCATACACAGGATTCACTTCACAATGCTAATTAATTTAGAATATTATTTTTTGAAAAATGTTCATCATGGCTTTTAAGTCAAAATTTCAAATTATCTGTACTTTACTGGACATATGCATGCTTCCAGTTCAAATTTGTCCTCAATGAAAATACATATGGAACATCAAATGTGGTCACCAAAAACACTAAATAATTTACATTAGTAATATTAACAGTTAACTTTATTTTTATTATTCTTCAAAATGTTTCTAAAGGGAATCAGATAAAAGTACAATATTTGGAAAGTCCATTGAATGTGTTTATTACATATTGTTGAAATAAAAGCAAACTAAAGTCCCACTCCATAATTAATGCTTTATGCTTATTTATTCTTTTGATGATTACAACTCCGGGTAAATTAAAGAAACAAATAATTTAAATTTCAGGTAGAAGCATTATTATTCTACTCCTGAGCAAAGGAACACACTGTGAGTCATTGCCATCAAATGGAAATACCTTATAGTAAATAATGCTTCTTTTTATTGTTGGTATAAAATTCACAGGTTTGAGAGTAACCTAGGAGGCATTACAAGTGGTTTTCTGTGAAAAGAAATGAAACTAAATGATCAATGCAAAGACTTGAGTATAACAAAAGCTCAGAATCCGGCAGAAATCCTCATACCTCAGCTTTTATGGCTGGGCTTCCAAAAGATGTTAAAATTAAATGGGCTAAGTCAGAAATAAGGATGTAACTGAAGACTTTTGGCTTGATGTTCTCCCTCTCAAGGAAATGATGCAACTTCTCAAAGATGTTTATTTCATGCTTTGATTATACATCCAAAATGCTTCTCTGAATTGTAAAGGCTTATTAAATCTCTGTAATAGAGTAAAGCACTAAGATACTTCTGTGATTTTAAGAAGGACTAAACTGAGTATGGCAAGATCATGACAGTGTTTTGACATTTCTTATCTAATTTATTCCAAGGAACACCAAGATATCTCCAAAGCATTTTGCTTTTGAAAGCTAGTATATTAAAAATTTTGTTCATTCATTCACTCAACAGAAGTATTTTGAATGCCCACTATGCCCACCTACAGGGTACTGGAAGATTTAAATCTCCTACTTCTTATTTTCACTTGTTAATCCATAGGTTGCTCTAAAATAGGGACTACAGAAATCCTGATTACTTATTTGTCATTCAATAAGTGCCTTTCCCATGATGCTTTTCCTAATCATCTCAGTTAGAAATTATGCCTCTCTTCTCTATACCATGGGTGCATGTATCAGTCTTGTATTTTATTCATTTAGTTTCCTACCTTTAATTTAGTCCATAGCTTCCAGAGAGCAGTGGCCCTAACTCTATGCTCCTATTCATTCATTGTTTTATTTATACATTAAACTGGAAAGATACCGAGCCAGGCATTACATAAAATGTAAAGATAAATAAGACACAGTTACCATCTTTGTACCTGTGTCAAGTTTTTAATATTAGTTTAATTGACAAACCAAGACATGTAAGTAATTACCACAACAAATATTTTTACCTCTATAAATGCGTTAACTTGAGCTGAAAGTTTTTCCCAGCATTCCTCACCCTGCTGATTTTTATATAACACATAATTTAACACGATGTCATGGACAAAGTAGGAACTAAATAAATATGTGTTGGATGAGTATTTGTCAAAAGAATTTTTTAAAAAGATTTCAGTGGTAGGATCATCAAATTTCCCTTTTTGTTCATGCATTTTCTAAAACTACCCACTGTGATACTTTATTACATTTGCATTTTCAGATTCTGGTGGCTCATAACTAATATAAGAAAATAGGAATCTTAGTAAAACTATGAGGCAGCAAAGTGCAGTAAGAAGAGCATTGAACTTCGATTCAGGGAATCTTCCTTGGACTTTTGTTCCTCCGTTTCCTAGTTGTGTGAGCTGAGTCTTACACTCTGACTCTGGGCTTTAGTGTCCTTATTTGTTAAACAGGGATACTAATGGCCACCCAACAATGTTGTTGTGAGGTACAAATGAGACAATACGTTTGAAAACACTTGGAAGATTGCAAAGCATTTTAAAAATGATATTGTGAGCTCCAGGGTGGCTTATGGTCAGTAAAGAGCGGCATGCAATCAAGCACGATGAGAACTTTCCTTGTTCTGCCTTGCCAGCTGACTTAATACTGACACCTCAATAGTTTAGACAAGTCATATTTTGTCACTGAATCTCAATCTTTCCAAACACAACCTGCAAAGTCTTACACAAGAAAAAAACTCAGTGAAATTCAGTGTTCAATGATCCTAACAATAGTTGCAAAATCATCAGAAATCTTTAAAATAAAGGTAACAGGCAAAAATACCCTTGCTAATGATGCATTAATTAGTAGCTCACAACTACAGAATGTTTCTTTTATGTGCAAGGCAGTGTGCAAAGCACTTTATAGACATATCTTAGCACATTACAAGGATAGAAATCTCAAACTGCTGTCAAAAGATGCCACGTGACTTGGGCTGCACCACAGTGTAGAATGGGTTCAGGAGTCTGAAGACCTGGATTCAAGGTTAATCTTCATCCCTTAAAATAACTGATTTCTAGTACCTAATTTCTTATACATTAAAAACATACATTGTTGTGAGGATTGAATTTACTAATGCATGTAGAGCAGATGCAGAGTGCCTGGCTCAATATTAGGCATTAGTATTTCTTTTTCATCTCTTCCACCTACTAGCAAATTAGCTTGGACAAACCACCTAACCCATCCAAACCTTAATTTTCTTATCTGTAAAATGGGGATAATAATAATACTTTGTCACTGTACAATTGTGAGCATCAAATGAGATAATGAATCACCTGGAAAACACTACTGACATTTTAATTCATATTATCACCTCGTATTCTTTCTCTTCTGCCACTTAGTCTTCATATTAACCACAATAAACTACCAGGATATGCTTTCTGGAAGGCTATTCTGGAATAAATTAAAATTCCAAGAAAACTGTGCCTTTCATCACCAAGAGTAGTTATCTCCTTTGGGTTCTGTGTGCTTCACCTCAGTGGCAGCCCCAGAGCCATCTAATTTGACAGTATGATGCCATGTGGATCAGTGTCAGCAATCCCTAAGATGCAGCAGGCTGCAGGATGCCTGGGCCCATCTCCTCTTCTGCTGATCCACTGGACAGCCAAGAACAGCATTCCCAGATGTTTACCCATGCTATACCCATCGGGCCTAAAAATGATTACAAGAAGGATCAATATGAGTTCCTTCTTCATTACAGCAATAGGGAGCAGGGAGTAGAGAGGTACCCTGTTAAAGTGAATAAGTGCTATGGGAACAACTAAAATAATTAAATCATTTTTTGCTCCCAGCTCTAAAGGTCTGGACTCACTAACATGTAGTTAACTACTTTTCTTTCTCAGTTGTGTACTCATACATACATTAAACATATCTAAGTTAAGAAGATTCAAGACATTATAAAGTGCCATTTCTTGAAGAGAATCCAAGCTACTTATTCTTCATCTAATCAATAACAGTATCCAGGCCAAAGGAAATATATTCCTTAATAGCCTGTATACAACTTGTTGAATTCATTGAACATAAACATTAGTACTGGGCTGTAAGAGTGTTTGCTCCTATAAGAACAGAATTTACTTAAACATCATTTTGAATGACATTTTTATTTTTAGTTCTGGTCGAATTGGATACTGCAAGGAATAAAGGTCAATAGACTGCAGCAATGTGGGCATACAGAGTACACTAGCAGCCATTTTTCATGCCATGAACATTCTAGGTATATGTATACACACAATCATATTGAGAAATTTGTGAGAAATTATTATAGTAATTTTTTAGTATATGCAAATGTTTAAATCCATTAATACTATTTTTCATATTCCAATTATAAAAACCATTGTTAATACTAAGATAATCATATGAATAGTGTATGCAACAGCACACTTTAACTGCTAAACATTGTACCTCTTAACCCTGCCCTTGGATGATGGAGTCAGTGATATTTACATATTATTCAACAGTCCACACATTAGGCTTCTTTTAAATTCAGCTTAAAGTACTCTTCCTTCTGGACTCAACTCATTTGCCTGCATCTGATTAGAAAAATCTTTTTTTCTATATTGTCACTAAATTTTCTTACTGCCTCTGTTATAATATTTGTCACAATCTGCAGCTATTAATTTTATTTTTTAATTTTTGGTTTTTCAATTACAGTTGTCCCATTTTTCCCCCATTTCTCTCCTCTACCCAGCCCATCCCTTCTCCCACAATCATATCCCTCCCCATTGTCCATGTCCATGAGTCATTTATACACGTTCCTTGACTAAACCCTTCCCTTACTTATCCCCCTTTTCTCCCTCCCCCCTATTGACTACTATTCTGCTCTTTGTCCTATTTAGTTCCTCTTTCTGTTGTTCTTTAGTTTCCTGTATTAGGTGATATCATATGGTATTTTTCTTTCTGCCTGGCTTATTTCACTAAGCATAATTCTCTCTAGTTCCATCCATGTTGTTGCAAATGGCAGGAGTTCCTAAACCAACCATATGGGAAAACATATTTGCCAATGACATCACAGACAGGGGACTGATCTCCAAAATATATAAAGAGCTTATATGACTCAACATCAAGAAAACAAACAACCCAATTAAAAAATGGGCAAAGTACCTGAACAAACACTTCTCCAAAGAGGACATACAGAAGGTCCATAGACACATGAAAAAATGCTCAACATCATTAGCCATCAGGGAGATGCAAATAAAAACCATAATGAGATACCATTTTACACCAGTCAGAATGGCCATCATCAACAAATCAACAAACAACAAGTGCTGGCGAGGTTGTGGAGAAACGGGAACCCTACTGCACTGTTGGTGGGAATGCAGACTGGTGCAGCCACTAAGGAAAACAGTATGGAATTTCCTCAAAAAGCTAAAAATGGAACTGCCTTTTGAACCAGCGATTCCACTACTAGGATGATACCCGAAAAATCATAAAACACTAATTCAAAAGAACTTATGCACCCCTATGTTCATAGCAGCCCTATTTACAATAGCTAAGTGCTGGAAACAGCCTAAATGCCCATCTGTGTAGATGAGTGGATCAAAAAACTGTGGTACATTTACATAATGGAATATTAGATTTATTTATGCATATGCTTAGCTTCCAGATAAGATTCCAAAAACCTACATGAAATGTTTGTCAATGTAAGCCACTGTCCCTCCCCACTCCTCTCTACTTGGAGCTTGTACTTAGTTGGTATTTAATTTTCTCTTTTTAATGATTTTTTAAATGTTGTTGTTCACCTCTGTTAGTGTTTTAACTATAGTACTATTTTTTTTCCTGACCCTTTAGGTAAGAAAATTACATAGCCCACCTCACCTCTTATAAAAACATGTGGTTATCTACTAGGGACACATGCAACCAGATTTATTTTGTGCCTTTTAGCTACATGGGATGTTCATTCCTGCAGTTCTGAGGGTGATGCTTTCTCCCCAAGCTGTCTGTGGTTAAGTGGTAAGCCATGCTTTTTCCTAGTGAGAAGAAAGTCAATAGGCTGTATTTTACTGTGACAGCTGGGCCATTTGACTTGAGTCTTATTACATTTGATGGCTACCTTTAGGGAATGTCTTTTTCAATTGTTTATTTTCCAAGTTTCTTGTCAGTTCAAACTACAGAAAACTAAAGGAGAACCCACATTCTACAAATGTGCACCCACAATATAGAACACACTTTATCAAACACAAGCCCACAAAGATATTTCAGTCTAACAAAAACACAGATATTTATTGAGCATGAATAACAGTGTGAGAATGATGTGAAAATGAAGAAACTCTTAAAATCCATTCATGGCTATTATATTTAGAAAATAATAATACATATATAAAAATTAAAATTATTTTAATTACTTAAAATGGAAGACAAGGAATGCCCAAAATATATTAAGTTGGGAAAGGTTTTAATAATGGACACATTCCAGGAAGGCAATTTGGCTGTACTTTCAAGCCATTTACTGAGTTTTTCAATGAGGGAACAGCTTTCATTACAGAAAAGCAATCTTTATTGCATGGGACTGTTGCACACATTATCAGAGATTTAGGATCCCAGATCCATGGGCCCTGGACACTGCCATTGTGACAAGCAAAATGCCTCTTTATATTTCTAAATGTCCTCTAGAGTAGCACCCTCAGTAGTGAACCAACTGTATCAGTCAAAATAGGCTAGAGTATGCTGCAATAAATAACTACATCAATCTAAGGAACTTAATGTAACAAACATTTACTTCTCATTCGCACTACCTATTCAAAGAAGGTCAAGAAGAGTATTCTGTTTATTCTTATGACTGGGAGGGCCAGGGAGGAAGTGGTACCAAGGCTGGTGAAGCTCCGTCGCAATATGTACATTCACAGTCACTACAGCAGCGGTGATCGTACAAGTGCGTGCTAGAACAAGGCAGAGCGCGGGCATGGCCGCTGCAGACATCCAGATGAGTCAGCACTGTAAAATTCTTGAAGGTGAAAGGCACAGCTTGAGATGCAAAACCTAAACCCCTAGGTTCCATAGACTTTGTTTTTGCTCCATGAAGAAAAGAATGTAGAGTTAAATAAGAAAACCCACCAAGCAGCCATGTATGCAGGAAGCACACGATCACTGCGGCAGCATAGGAAAACAAAAAAACTTCAAGCTGTAAAAACTCAAAAGATACAAAATAGGTAGCTGGAGAGAAAAGAAGCCTACATAAACAATATACCACTCCCTGAACCATAAAATAATCCCAACTGGCCTGGAATTAGTTCTGGCTCTGTTCTAATGTAAACCTGCTCTTAATAGCTGAGAAAACTCACATCTTCAAAGATGCTTACTAAACAAACAAACCAAAATAATATAAGAAGAAAAATAAATGTAAGGTTATAATAACATTCAGAAAAATATTGTCATGGAGCATATAAAAATTATGACCAAATATTTCCCCTGAATTTTAAAAATTTAAGAAGCAATCAATTCTATGAAGCAAGAGCTCAAAGCACAAGTAAAAAAACTTACAGACAGGATGACTAGGCAGCAGGAGAAGATAAAATATGAGTTTTCAGAGCTCTGTAAAAGCAGTAGGAGAAAAAAATGAAACCATCAAATTTATAAAGTACAAAAGTAGAGTAATGTAAAGGAGACAGACAGAAAACACCTGTCTAAAAAGCAAAGAGAAAAAAAAAGATAACAAGGGAAAGGGTTTGTTTAAACATGAAAGAACAACAGGGTATATAACTAGAATCCTTGAAAAAAAAGAAAAAAATAGGAGGCAACAGTGCAGAAGGAAGAAGTGATGTGATTATTGCTCTGCGGAGCCACACAGGGCACAGGTGAGTTACAGCATGTCTCACCGCCCTGCTGTTCTTCCCCCTGTGTTACTGCTACAGCCAGCCTGTGACTCTCTGGACACTCCCTATCTTAAGGTCTATGGCAGTGATAAAGATTCCTTCAAGTATACTCAGGCTTCCTTTCTTTCACTTTCCAATTCTAAAACTGCTTCTCTTAGAGGGATTCTTAGAAGAGTATTCTTCTTGAGAATGTTCCAGAAGGACTTATGGGTAAGTATAATAGAAAAGCACATAAGAGAAAAAGAAAGAGAAATAATATAGTTTATACGTAATAACAACAACACACAAAATACCACCATAGTCCCCAGAAGTGCATAATCTGTCAGGATTTCAGGAGAAAAGGTATATCCCATAATTTAGGAAACAAGCATGTGATATATTCAGCATATCTGATTTGTTGACTCAATCTAAGGAGTTCAGATTCAGTATACACTAAATTCTTAGAGGTTCAGTTTATCCTATTATAACACAAATGGCTACTGAGAGATCTCTTTTCAAGAAACAATGATTTTTCTTAGGGTTATAAATGTATAAAAATAAGTTCTATATAATAATCTATCAAATAATGTCATAATTCAACACCAAACTTAAAATGAAAGCCTAAGGATATGTTCATTTTGTTAAGCAAACTTTATGTATTCATATGAGGTGAGTAAATTACATACTTTCCTAGGAGTAACTCATATACCACACTTTTTGCTACTTTAACATCAAGATAACATTAAGACTAACAGAATTCTTTAGATTTCCATTTTATGAGAAAAAAAACAGTTCTCTTTTCTTAATTAGCAGTTTATATAATTAATCAAGGTGCTTTCATAAATTTAACATTTTTGTTGTATAGTGCATTATTTAAAATATCCAATAAATTATACTTTTGCCTTTAATGATGGATTAGTGGAAGTAATGTTGGTTGTCTATATTTGGTTATAAGAAAACAATACAATAATAGTAATTTTAAAAGATATAATTCAGGTAAACATTTATGAAATAAACATAATATATGTGTGTGCCTCTAAAATATGGTCTTTTATGTAAATATACATATGGTATTCTTTATGCCTCGAAAACTGAAATAGAATAGTCAACAAAAATATAATCCTAGTAAAGATATTATTGGATTTCAACAATTGAAAGAAGGATGGAAGAAAGGAAGGGAGGGAGGGAAGAAGAGAGAAGGAAAAGAAAACCATTTAGACATCTAGGCAAAGTACGCATTCACTTATATCAGAGAATAAATTGGCCTGGCTTTAGAATTCTCCACAGCAACATTCAAAGTCAAAAATAGTGGAGTAACACAAAAGCTTTAACAAAAGAAAGTGTTATCCCAAATGGTTATACTTTGCTGCCTTACCTTAGGTTAATCAGAGTGCAAGTCTGGGACAAAGGTTTAATCAAGTGTGTGTATTAGTTTGCTATGGCTGTTGTAACAAATTACTGCAAACTTGGTGGCTTATGACAATAGAAATGTATTCTATGTTGTGGAGGCCAGAGTCTGAAATCAGTACCACTGAACTAAAATAAGGTGTAGTCAGGGTTGTCCTCCCTCTGGAGACTCTAGGGGAAATTTTATTCATTGCCTCTTCTAGTTTCAGGTGGCTGCCAGCACTCCTTAACTTGTGACCCCGTCACACCAATCTCTGCTCCCCTGGTCACATTTCCTTCTCTTCTGTGTGTAATTTCCCTCCATGTGTTATTTATAAGAATACTTGTGATTGCATTTACAGCCTGCGCCGATAATCCAGCATAATCATTCCATTTTAAGATCTTTAATGAAGCCCTGGCTGGTGTGGTTCAGTGGATTGAGTACCGTCCTCTGAACCAAAGGGTCACTGGTTCAATTTCCAGTCAGGGCACATGCCTGGGTTGTGGGCCAGGTCCCCCAGTTGGGGGCATGTCAGTAGCAACCACACATTGATGTTTCCATCCCTTTCTCCCTCCCTTCGTTTCTAAAAATCTTTTTTTTTTAATTCTTAATTAACCACATCTGTAAAGACCTCCCTTTTTTCTCACATAAAAGGTAGCACTTACAGTGTCCACACAGATTATTTAAAAATAAATAAAGGAGCTGTAAGGAACTACTCTTCTCAATTCATTAAATAAACTTGAGACTGGGATAAAAGATGACATTCCAGAAATGTATATCTTGCCAAAACCATTTCCAGCAGAAATAGTTTTGTACTTTGATTAACCTAAGGTAAGGCAGATTTCCAAATTAAAACAGAGAAATTGTCAAAGAAACTTCCTCCCCATTTTCCTCTCTCAGAGAAAGTCTAACAAAAGTTTTAAATTCTAATGGTATTTTAACTGTTGTACAGTATAGGGGAAAAAGATTAATGCTTCCAAATTTTTTTTATAAAGTGGGCATTAAAGTTATCCCCCAAATCAATTAGAATTGCACAAAAAGAAAATTATCAACCATATATCAAAGGTCCAATAGAATGCCCTGATAATTCAGTATTAGGATATATAAAAATTAATAGCCTTTTTACATTCAAACACAACCAGTTAGAAGACATAACAAAAATTAAAATTCCTTATTTTCAATAACACAAAAAAATGTCTGAAAGAAAATGTATGAGATAATTACTTTTAAAAAAGCTTTAAAATGATACAGAGGAACACAAAATAAAATAAGAACAAAAGACAAAGCATCCCACATCCTCAGATAGGATGACTCAGCATCATAAAGATGTCAACGCCCCCTAAATTAAACTACAATTTTCACACAAGTCTAATAAAAATGTCAGCATCATTTTGTCAGAAGAGTCAAGCTGAATCAAAAGTTCATGTGGAAAAATAAACAAGAAGAATAGCCAAAGAAAGTCTGTAACAAAAGAGTAATAAGAAGGAAACCTGTGTCCAAGTATTAATGCATTTCAGAGCTTCAGTAATTAAAATAGTGTAATAATGTCACATGAATAGACAGAAAACTCATGGAAGAGAATATGAAGTCTAGTAATATATATATCTACATGTGGCATTTTAGAAAAGTGGCATTGCAAATATGTGGGGGAAAGGTGGATTAGTTAATAGTGTTGAGAAAAATGGGTCAGAGAGTAGAAAAGGAAAAGAAGGTCTGGTTCTACTCCTGACACCTGATAATAAGATAAATTCAAAATGTATTGAACTTTGAAGTATGGGTTCAAAATGATCAAAATACTAGGTAAACCATAAACTGTGGGAGATCTTTCTATATGGCATGAAACTCAGAAACTATAAGAGAAAAGACAGATAAAGACAATTACATATTTAAAAAATATGTATGGCATAAAGGACAAGGAAAGTCAAAAGGCATATGTCAAATTGGGATGACAATATCATGAATTTATATTACAGACATAAGGTTTATCTCACTAATGTATAAAGAGTTTTTAGAAGTCAGTGAGAAAACAACAATTCAAAAAAATGGACAAAAATTATTGACAGAAAAGGAAATATTAATTGCTCTTAGACATACATTAAGAAGCTCACTCACAATAAGAGAATTAAACCATTTTCACCTATAAGATAGGCAGAGCTCAAAGTTAAATTACTGACTAGATGGAGGAATAGAGTGAGGAAACGGGTTTCATAATTGTTGGTGAAAGTATAAATTGGTACAAGTTCTATGAAAAGGAATTGTAATGTATATCAAGGTAACAAATACCCTAACCTTTTAGAAATATATTCTAAGATATAATGATATGCTTATTATATGATGTATGCATAAGGTTATGTACTATGGCACTATTTTTAACAAAGATCTGTCCAGAAGGTATCCAGCCATGTACTATGAAAAATAGAGACATTTATTGAAGAACATACAAAATACAAGAAATATTGAACACAGGAAAATGATGCCTCAGTCCCCTTCAAAGTAGGCACCTTGGGACTCACACGGTTCCCCCAATTACCATCAGCTACCCCATTGTATTTTCCTGAATCTCATCGACAGTCTGAAACCTCTTCCCTTTCAAATGTGATTGTAGTTTTAGGAAAAGCCAGAAGTCACAGGGCACCAAATCTGGGCTTTAGGGGGCCTGAGTCACCCAAGTGGTTTGATGTTTGGCCAAAAAACTCTGCATGAGACATGATGCATGGGCAGGCATGTTGTCACAATGAAGCTGCCAACCAGTTGCCCACAGCTGCGGCCTTCTGAACCATCCAAATAGTTTCCATGGAGGAATGTTCAAGCTTAACACAAAATTTGGTGCAGATTCATTGCTCTACTCACTCAGTCATTTTGAATGCAATGGTCACATAATACACATGCTCACTCAACAGCATCTACCACCCCCACTGACTAGTACGGTGAAGTCATCATTGTTCACGCACGTGCATTCCGGCCCACTCTCCTTAGCTGCCATGTTACATCAATGTCATGCAAACCATTCTCATTATATTAAGATTGGTTTGACTTTTCCAGACAGACCCCATGTGTGTATGTGTGTAAAAATACATGTAAGACATTGATAAGACTGGCTGTATAGACTTAGGGAAGGGAAGCTGGGTGGCTGGGCGAGAGAAATGTAAAGGACTTTTTAGTATATACCTTTTGCATTTTTAAAATTTATAAATTAATAAGAGAGGTTATAAGGCCTTGTGAGTCATAACTGCCAAAATGAACTATAGAGATAATAAGTAGTAAATTAAATAAATACTATAGAGATAATGAGGTAAAGTTAGATTTCAACCTTGTCCTCATTTTTACTTCTAGCAGAATACACACATCTTTCTCCAATTATAGTTTAGCTTGTTTTCATTGGTCTCAGACCCCACGATTTTATTTATCTTGAGATATCTTAACTTTTCTAATAGTTTTCCAATCAAATTTTAACAAGTACTATGTGCAATTCTAAAATGTGGATTCCACAAAAGCCACTGTTGAGTTCTGAAGGGATATCACAATAACAAAAAAGCTTAAAATCCATCACTATAGACAATCATCAGAAAACAAGTACACCTTTTGGAATTACTTTAAAAAAACAATGGTTAAAAAAAATCTTGCCCGTTATTTGGAAAATATGTTATAGTGTATTTTAATAATATTTGTTTGTAGAATTAAAGATTTCCTTTCCAGGCACTCTTAACTACAATGAGCACACTAAAATAGATATGCTTTTAGATGAAATATAAATTAGCAGTCACATGTCAAGTAATCATGGCATCCATGGAAATGCACAGTTTCAGATCGTGGGATGTAAGAAAATATTGGAATTTCAATTTCTATTATTTTATCTCAGTCTTATAATAAAGTAGTATATTAATATATAATATATAGATAATAAATAGACATGCATAAATGCTATTGTGTGCTCAATCTTCTTTATTCACAGAGGTATGTACTCAAAATATTTGGTAACCACTGCCAAATGGTGATAATTTTTTTATATAAATAAGGAGAAATCACATGCACTATATAGAATGTTTTAACAGGCATAGCAAGAAGCAGCAGCCATAAATTATGAATCTCTAAGTGAAACACTACTGAATTTATTTGGTATGGCACTTAGTACAATACTGTATGAAGATAGATTCTTAATAATTCCTTGAATTTTCATGTTAGGAGAGAATGTTAGATATCACCTATTCCAAATCTCTTTATTTCAGACATGAGGTTACTATGGCCAGAGACAATAAAAATGTTTTCTATGTCATATGGCTAACTCATAGTGACAGCAGGTATAGAACCCAAATTTCCCAAATCTTTGTCTTTCTACTATACAACACATAGTTATACACGTATATGTGTGTAACGAAATGGAGTCTTTGAAATTAAGCATCATGCCAACCAGTATTCTAAGTTATTTTCTTCTATTACTTTATTCTTTCCTATTTATCTGTATCTTTATTTTTGTCATTTTATTTTTTAGCCTTCTTAAAATCACATGTTTTAGAAAGTGGAATGGTGAATTTATTTGTTATCATATTAACTTTTAAGCCATTTTTAAGGAGAAAGCTTCAAACCTGAAATTAATTCTATTTTTACTTTTAAAAAAAAAGTTTTTTGTTTGTTTGAATTTTCAGAGACAGGGGAAGGGAGGGAGAAAAACAGTGAGGTGAGAGAGAAACATCAGGTGGCTGCTTCCGCACACCCCCAACCAGGGACCTGTCCCAGCACCCAGGCATGTGCCTTGACTGGGAATTGAGCCAGCCACCTTTCAGTTCACAGGCCAGCACTCAATTCACTGAGCCACACTAGCCAGGGCAATGCCTTGATTACACTTGTTTAATCTTTGCAATATGTAAAGGTAGCATTTAAGAAATTAGGTGGTTTTCATAGACAGTGGTTTCAACAATGATCATGCCACTTAACCAGTTTTGTCATATATGGAGAAACTGATACTGCCTTAGGTTGGAAAGATTAAATGGCATAATGCAGATAATCGTTCAACAAAGTATCTAGGGTACAATTAAGCACATATAAAACTCTTCTGTGTCATCTGCCTCCCCACAGGTTAAAGTGACATGCCCAAGGTCTCACTCTGAAAACTGAGAAAACCAGACCTCTCTTCTTAGGAGACTGAGAGTCGAGATATTGAGGGAGTTGGCTAAATCATTATTCTCAGAAAGACTTGGGGCAGGGGAAATGGCCTCTGGCATTAAGGTGTTGACCACATAAATCCACTGCAGCAGCCCCGCCTCCCTCCGTCTTGTTCCCTTCTGAAGCAAGAACTACATTTCCCAGCCGCCCTCAGTCCGCTTCCTGCGCAGCACTCCTATGCCTTGCTTTCCGGCTGCATCTTTTACGTCAGTTCTATTCCAAGGTTCCTACCACTGAGGTAGAGTTCGTGAACATGGGTTCTTTCACGTCCCAGCTTCTAGAGCCGCTGAACGTCGCCGCACCTCCTGAGGCCGTCTCTTCCGCCACCCCCGCGCCCCTCGATGCACCCAGAGCCCCGACCCCTCCAGAGCAAACCTCGATTAGTAACTGCTGGAGCTGTCGTGTGCTCTCCGGGTCGGGGTTGTTAGGGGCGGGCGGGTACGTGTACTGGATGGCGCGGAAGCCCATGAAGCTGGGATACCCCCCGAGTCCAGGGACTATTACGCAGATGGTCATCGGCATCAGTGAGAGGCGGGCCAGGGCCTTTGGGGCAGGGAGGGGGAAGGGAGAACCGTGGCGCAGCCACATGGGCGGGGTTGCTTCGCTGGGGCTGTTCACCTGGTGGGAGCCAACTCAAGCAAGATGCAGGGATGGTGAGAGGAAGTTGTTGAAACTCCGTTTTTTAAAACCAGTATTTTTTGAGAACTCTTCTTAGCCTCGTCTCTTTAATCCTGTCAATAGCTGTTAGTTCAAAGTCAGATACCCCGGATGTGACCCCGCTAGCCTTTCATCCTATGTTTATCAGGAACCAAAGCCCATGTTTTCTCTGGGTCCTAGAGAAAGCCTGAGAAAGGGCATTTAGAGCTTGAGGTCTGAAGTCAGATTGTAGACGTGGGTTCAAACCCTGCATACTAGGTATGCCACTAGATACAGTGGCCCACAGTCCTTCTGCCAGTACAGTGTAGTGATTCTTTTAGCTTTTCAAACCAATTATGTGAATAGAATTTTAGATTTTCAGATCTCTTACCTCATCAATTAAGTTCCTTTCTAGCTTGGGAAGGTAAAGGGATTTTTTTTTTTTTAAGCAGCTGGTAAAGTATAATGTAATGTACACATAAAATACTGGTTTTTTTTCTTCCCTAGGCATTGCTTGTTGGGGAATAGTCATCCTGTCAGACCCCAAAGGAAAGGCCTCCCGCATTGTTTGAAAGTACCACCAGTGAATTTATCGTCTTCTGTCCTTGTCCCCATGACACACAGAGAAGCACGGGGCTTATGGATATTCTAGACACATACGGACACTGGCGTACTTCAGTTCTGCAGCTACTACAAGACTGAAAGGACAGACGTTGTTTGGCATTCTTTGGACATGAGTATTTGTGACCTTGTGCTCCACAAGGACCAATAAATTTCTCAGAACAGATCAGGTTCTGTGTCTTACCTGAGGAAGGAGAGTATAGGGGAAAAAAAGAGGAAATGATAAAACAAATGGGAAAATAAACTGAAGTTCTTTTTACTTCTCCCATAACAGACCAATACCTATTTATTAACCTAACCCTGGATAGGCATCGTGTGGTAAAGCAGAATTATATAAAACTGTATCGCTGTACTGCTCATACTTCCCAAAGCATTATCAAATCCATCACCTTACACAGTTTCACAGCTACTCTTAGGTGGTTATTTCATTGGTAAGAGAACCTTAAAAAAGAGAGTCCTAGTGATTTGCCCAGGGTCATTCAGCAAGTCCTTGATGGAGCTAGAACTTGTTGTTGTCTGGGTGTTCTTTTTCTAGTCTTTCAGAACCAGGATGGTTCCAAGGAGGCAAGGATTACCTTCATGAAACAATTATATATAACCAAAAATAAACATACAATAATAAATGCTAAAATATTTCAGAGAAATTCAACCTTTTATCATTAAAAAAAATAATAAAAAAATCTTCCACCAGCACTGCAAATGTTTCTGTGATGAAATTGAGATGCCTATGTCATAAGGACTAAAAATTAGGCAGTTCACATCTAGGACAAGTCTGTGCTTCCTACTAGTTCTTTTTTCCTTTGTGCTATACCCTGGCTTCTCTATAAAATTATATGTAGCCATATTTCAGAGTAGAAAGAAACTAATTCACCTGCCAATCACAGTATTAAGTTTTGAACGCTACACTGAGCAGGTGCCTTCAGGGCTGTTACTTTTTCTAGCAGCACGTAGAAGTGCCTAAATCTGTTAAGCCTCACAAATGACAGTAAGACTTGCATTGTCTATATCAGAGTTCATGGTATGGGTGGTGTTACATGTTATCTATGCAGTTGAGAAAGACATTTCAGCATAGACAGCAAGGTACTTATGTGAAATGTATAATTCATTTATGTGATGTTAATAAATATAGAAGTATTAGATTGGATGGGGACCATAGAGGACCCAAAGCAGGATATTTCCTTGAGGGCTTATGATACATGATATATGATCATTCGTCCTCTAAAATACCAATGAAGACAAGTTACTCCTGCTTTAAAAGGCAAGCCATTCTGATACACAACTGCAGTCTGAACACTTTCTTAAGTTAAACCAAAAACACAGATCTAATTTATTTACTTGACCTACTGGATGAACAGAATAACTTAAACTTACATATACAGAGTAGGGCAAAAAGATTTACAATTGTGAGTATGTGGAACACAAAGTTTATTCTTACTACTTGTATTACAACTGTAAACCTACTTTTGCCCATCCCTGTAATTTTATCTTCTCAGAGTTTGTACTTCAAGGAAATGAGAGGTTTTTCCAAGTAAACCTGCCTACTCACCATGTATTATTGCCAAGGTATGTATGGTTCTTCTCAACTTGGAGCCATTTAACTATATGTGAGCTAAGTATTATTCTATCACATTTATAGGCAGTTACTTAGCTACCTCTCCCGCCTCCCCCTCCAAATAAGTTAAAATTAATAGCTAGAAGTTTTTTTTTTTTTTTCAGGTGTATTGCAAGTTTTGATTTCTGTCAATGCTAAATCAGAAATACTGTTTGTTTAGGGATGACTCTTAAGAGAAAAAAGATATCACCTTAGTCCTGCAATGCAGGAAGTGTACTTAGTAATCCTGTTATCTTCCGCTTTGTTGAGGACAAAGTGGGGTGAGCAGGACAAACAAGCTCAAGAATCAGTGGATTATTACTCAGTAATGTAAGAACACCAGCTTAATTATGATGTATGGGCTTTAGAATCTCTTTAAGCAGCATGGAAATGAGTTTATAAAGGCTCATAATTACCTTTAGCAAAGAAGAAGAGAAGTACAAAAATGCATAATTTAAAATGGACTTAGAGTTTTCCTTGTAACACAGACCAAATGTGTACATGTGAACATTGACATTATTCATGATGTCCAAGATACCTATTGGCTCCATCTTTACAAAGTATAAATATAGGTATCTGAAGATGAGCAAGGAAAGCATTATACCATCTCTGTTTCTTTTGTGTATTACATTGACTAGTCTGGAATTCTGTGACCAGCTAATAATATGTCTGAACATATTAAAGGACCCAAGCATAAACTGATAAACAGGATCTTTCCGTGTGTTGCGGGGAGAGGTGACAGGTCTTGCTCTCCCTAGGCCAATTGCTGAGACAGCTGTTGTTGGCAGCACTAGAGTATTCCAAAGACAGATCAATCTAAAAAGTTCTGGAATTTCACCTGGCCAAGACCAATTGCAGAGACAGCTGTTTCTGGTGGCCCTAGAGGTTAAGCATCTCAGCCATGATTTATACTTCAACTCCACCCTCAGTTCAGCATTTGCTCCTCACTCCTTTTTATTACTGATTCCTCAGCCTGGCTGTGTCTGAATTTGGAGCCTCTTGAACGATGCCAGTTGATCTGACAACATAAGACATATTGCTTCTAAATTAAATATATGTTCAGGGCAAGCATATGTTCAAGTATCGCCTCAAACCAGCCTTGGCCTCAGCTGATTTATTGTTGGGACTACATTGATCAAACAGACACTTCACAAATCTTAAAGTTAGGAACAGTGAGCAGTTTTGAGCTGAAAACTATGCTTGTTTGTTTTTAAGTGACAGATAAGTCCTTGACTCAATGATTATATAGGGGTTAGGGGCACAGAGTTCAAAGGTGAAAGACCTATAATTTCACATCATTCAGAGGTATCCTAAGAACACCCAGAGAAAATATGTCACTCTCCCAAATGTGTGTCTCTTGGCCTTAGAGATATATTCAATAACTTGTCATTGAAATGTAAATAGTGTAAAGAAATAGCCCAAAGGGCAAATGTTAAATGCAGCAATGCCACTGCTCAGCCCTGTGACTGAATTTGCACGTGCTTCAGAAATGTGGTAGGCAGGATTCTTAAAATGTTCCCCAACACTTCCAGACCCCTAGTGTACACACACTTTCTCCCAGTTATTTAATCAAACACCATTCTAGGTGCTGCCGTGAAGGAATTTTGCAAATGTAAGACCTTAAGATAGGGAAATTGCCAGATGGACTAATGGCCAGAGCCCATTTAATATTGGCCTAGAAGTCTGAGACCTGAGAAGTTGGAGATTAGAAGCAGGAGGGGAATCCAATGCCTAAGAAGTCCATCCCAGACCTGGGAGAAAACAAACATCTATGTGGTGAACAGCCTATGAGGGCCACATAATTAGGAACTGCAGGCAGCCTGGAGTTGCTGAGTATAATAGCCAGCCAACTGCTAAAAGGGAAATGGGAAACAAGGACCTCAGTGCCACAACTGCAAGAAAATGAATTCTGCCAACAACCCATGAGCTTGGAAGAGGGCCCTGTGAGAACCAAGAACTACAGCTCCAGCCAACATCTTGGTTTCCGTCCAGTGAGACCCTAAGTAAAGTATCTCTCATTATGCTGTGAAACTGTGAGATAGTAAATTTGTGTTAAGTTGCCAAGTTGGCAGTAATCCGTTACACACCAATAGAAAAGTAATACAAGAAATGTTTTGCAGAATCATAGTCATAATAGGTGGCACGCCAGACCAAATACACACCCCCATTCTGGGAATTCTGGAAGCCTCAGAAAGGGGCCATCTGAATAGTATTCGTCTTTACAGTTACTTTCTTCACTTGTCCTTTGAATGGTGATTTCCTTGGATCGTTTTTATTGTCTGTTTTCTAGCAAAATTGTTTCCTGCTAAATTTTTTTTTTTTTTTTTTTAATTACAGCACCCTTTTTATGTGCTAAGCATTATGCTGAGTGCTTTGCAGGAATTGTTTAATCATCAGCAACCCCATTTTACAGAGTTGCTGAGACCTGTTTACTGGGGCCTGGAGCAGGTAAGAATTTTCCCAAGGCCTCAAGGGATAAACCAGTAGTGGCCTGGAGAAGAGTATTAATTGGAAGTTGGGTATTTGTGTTGCTGTGGTCATTTTTTCTTTAGCATCCCTTCTCAAAGTGTTCCGGTATCAAAAGTAGAAATTTTGAACCCTCATTTTCAATTTTTTCCTTGGTTATCCCTTAATTTAACATGTATCATTAATCTCTTGGTTTCCTTTTTAAAAAAAGAAATAATTGAAGTTCTATCATTTATCACTGTGACAGCAATTTACATATTAATCCAGAACTAGAGCTTCTTTCTGAGTAGGCACACACCCTTCTGTGACTTTACATCAGTCTTTCTCCTGAACCTCAGACCCCATTTCCCAGCCACAGAAGGGGTTCCTACCTGTCTGTCTTCACACAGCAGAGTCCCAATTTGTCCCATATGAACTTTTCTTTCTTCAACCAACCTCTCTTCTATTTCCAGTTCATAGCATTTTAATCTCATCAGCTGGTCAAGCTAGGAACTATAATATTATCTATGAATCTCTTTATTTGTGATCTGTTAACAAACCCTTGTTATTTTAACCCTTTAGATAACCAATAAAGTGTTAATATCCAAAATATATAAAGAACACATACAATTTAACACCAAAAAACAGTCCAGTTAGAAAATGGGCAGGAAACCTGAATAGATATCTCTCCAGAGAGGACATACAGATTGCTAAGAGACATATGAAAAGATGCTCGATGTCACTAATCACAAACTAAATGCAAATTTAAACCACAATAAAATATCACCTCACTTCTGCCAGAACTGCTAACAACAATAAATTAACAAGTGCTGGCGAGGATGTGGAGAAAAGGGAATCTGCACGCACTGTTGGTGGGAATGCAGACTGGTGAAGCCACTATGGAAAGCAGTATGGAGGTGCCTTAAAAAATTAGAAATAGCATTGTCTATGACCCAGCAATTCCGTTTCTGTATATTTATCTGAAAAAACAATCCAAAACAGTAATTCAGAAAGACATGTGCACCCCTATGTTCATTGCATTATTATTTACAATAGCCAAGATATGGAAGCAACCTAAGTGCACTTTGCCGACTGGATAGAAAAAAAAATGTGGTACATAATATATACAGTGGAATATTAGTCATAAAAATGAAATCTTACCATTTGAAACAACATGGGTGGACCTACAGGGTATTATGCAAAGTGAAATAAGTCAACAGAGAAAGACAAATACTATATGATTTCACTTATAAGCAGGACCTAAAGATTAAAATAAGCAAACAAAACAGAAACAGACTCATAGATACAGAGAACAAACTGATGGCTGCCAGATGAAAGGGGTCTTGGGGGATGGGTAAAAAAGTGAAGGGATTAAGAAATACAAATTGGTAGTTACAGAATAGTCATGGGATGTACAGTACAGCACAGGGAATATAGTCAATAATATTGTAATAACTGTATGCTGCCAGGTGGCTCCTAGACTTACCGAGGGGAATCACTTTATAAGTTATATAAATGTTTAACCACTATACTGCACACCTGAAACTATTATAAAATAATATTGAATGTCAACTGCAATTGAAATATTTTTAAAAATTCAGATTTTAGAACCACTGGTGTAGTTCATCCTAACTGATGTGTGTACAGCAGGTCTCAGCTTTAAAGTAGTGGAAGGAACATCTGACTGGAGCCATGAGACACAGGTTCTAATCTCAGTTCTGCCACTATCTTCTAATATGCTCTTGAGCAAGTCACTTAACTTTTTAGGAAATAAATATTACCCTCTGTAAAGTCAGAAGATCAGACTAGGTAATTTCTAAATGCCTTTTCAGCACTGACATTCTCTTTGTATCAAGATGTACTGTCTGCTACCAAAGGACAGACAGTAGCAGGGAACTGAGAGAAAACTGACAATGCACCCTCTGTCGTGATCGTATGAAGCTGCCACAGATCAGACCATCACTCCTGCAGGTTCACTCCTGGTATCTTGGAGCTGCAAATGCTTGATGCTTCACAGGAGTTTAGCTACAGCTCACCACAATTAGTACACCTGGCCAACCAAACAATCCTACAGAAGGGAAGGAAGGGGTTCCTCCTGACCCTCTCATGATCAGATTATGCCCTGAAGCATGAAATGTGGCTCCCCTCTCCTCACCTACAGAAATGCCCAGGCATTCAAAAGAAATAGGGGAAGTCAGTCAAGGGCTGGAATTGGTGGTGGTGGTGGTGCTCTGTGTGTGCATGTGATCACTTTCTGTTCCCCAATAATCCAAATAGGAAAATCCCGCCTTCACTTCAGTTTTATCCTGCATAATACTGGTTTAGTAATGTGAATTCAACATGTTAAGTTATGCAGCTTGTGTCTAGAGTAACAACAAATCTCAGCAAAGAAAAAGATGCCACCAGTGAATGGGCAAAGCAAACCAAAAAAAAAGCACATTCTGTCCTGTGTCTGGTGGTATACAACTATGTATGATGCTGAGTGGACACAATAAAGCCCAAAAGGTGACTTCATCTTTATAATGGTCAACTACAGAAATAGCCATGAAGCCTGCAACCAGGAGTCAGTACTGGTGAAAGCCCTAGATTCTGGCCATATTATCACCAAAAATGTTTCAAACAGAAGAAACTGGGCCTATCCTTCAAGGGAACTACCATATCCAGTTACCTCAGATACATTGCAGTGAGATTCAGTTCCATTTGTATTTATCAGCCTTTGTTACATGCCAGGTACTCTGCTAGCTGGGCTAGGAATATTGCAGAGTCACTGCTCCAGGAAGCTGAGAGTCTAGTGGGAGAGACAGACATTTTTAACAAGTGATTTGATGTACAGAAGGATTATCAACCAGATACGCAGGAGCAAGAAAAATAGATATTTGAGATCTTATTAAACAGGCACAGAAATCAAGCCAGATATTACCTGGAGCAAAGCCCAATCACTAGTGGGACAGACTTTGGACCTGTCTGCCACCCACCAGGAGAATGAATACTAAAGCAGACGAGCGTCAAGAAGAAGGGATACCAACACTCACACCTAGCCCGGTCATCAAACAGAAACTAAGGGGGGATTGCCTGAGTTCCCGGACTTGGAACTGCTTTAAGCAGCATGCTGTGCAGCCAAGCTTAGAACTGTGTAACAGAGAACTGCAAAATGCCCCTCAAAACCCTTGACAAGTGAGAGACAGGCAAACTGGAAGGGGCGGGGTGGGGGGGAGGGCTTCCTCTCCATCCTCACCAGCCCACAAACACCTGTTACTAACGGAGCAAGCTGAGAGACACGTTTTGCACGTGTTGGCAGCACCAGCAGAATCAACCCCTCCTCATGACTTCATGAAAACATGGTCCTTTCTCTGTGCCTTCAGCTGCACAAACCCATTTCCTTTGCTGTATAGTTATTAGATGTGACAGGGAGAGGTAAATTTGCATAGATTTTACCATGGCTAAACATGAGGATGCCATACATTTTAGCAGCACTTTTCTTTTTAATGAAAAAATTCACACTAACCACATCTATAGGGAGTTTTCAATTGACAAGACACTTTCATTCATTTAGATATTTGTCTCTACAGTAACCCACGAGAACGGGCAGGGCATCCCTCACAGTTCCCAGTTTACAGAGGAAGGAATGAAGGTGGTCTTAGTCAGTTGAGGGACTATGCAGTCACCAGGGAGAAGCAGATTTGATTCCGTGACCTCAGGTCTTTGGCTCCTTTGCAGAATGCTCCTTGCACTTTGGTTCTCAAAGAATTCACAGAGGAGTGTCTATTCTAAACTGACCTGTGGGTAGGAAGCAGTTCAGGTTGAGCCTTTCCTAAAGCAACAGAAATTTAATTTTCCCCCCTCAGAGTGCGATGCCTCAACTGGTTTTGGAAGCCTGAGATTCAGAGGGACTAGGATGAGGTAGGCAAAAGGTATGCTGTCAGCATCGGCCATTTGGAAGCTTTCTGTCTCTAGACAAGCTACTTTCTCTGAAAAAGCCTCAGCTTTCTCATTTGTGGGGCCAGAATGTGTATTTAACAGCCCTGTGGTGTACTAAACAGCGATGAATGATCACCAACAGTACAGGATTTACTAGTATAATTAATGTGTCACCACCCCTCCTGCCATCTGGTGGAGGACTCATGCTCTGGGTGTGTGGAGGGGGCTGCTACACCAGCTTCTGTGCAACTGGGTGTTTTTGGTCACATAATACCTCATAGGCAGCTGCCAGAAAGGCAAAATTATTGTTAAAGAAATTAAAAACCTGCACATTGCTCAAGGCATGTTTATATTTGTTAATTTGGCTCAATTTGTCCCAATTTTTTACTTTAGAATATTTCACTTAGAAATGTAACTTTAAAATATATAGCACATGAAAATTTTTAAAAGAGAGAGAGAGAGAGAAATGACAAACTCTATCTAGAAAAAAGTTTTCTTCTGAGGGGGCTCCAGGGTTGGCTCTACAAAAATGCCAGCTGCTGGTTTCTTTTCTTACGACTCGGTTTAAATATATCCATGGCTGAGGGGGAGGAGGGCAATTCACAGCAGCTCTGGCTTCCTGCAAAGCCTGATGCTTATTTCACCAAGTCAGTGTGGCGCTGACATGCTTCTGCTTGACACGAGCTCTAAATGAATCCCCTGTGTTAAATCCTTTCTCCACCAGTTATGGGGTCTTGCTTCATCATCTGGAAAGCAGGATGATCTTACCTGTCTTGTCTATCTCATGGCTTCTTCATGCAGATCAAATAAGAAAAGTAGGTATGGAAGTCTTTGAAACTGCACTTGGTATCGTACCAGTGTTACATACATCTCCCATCCACTACTTTCTCAAAAATGTGCAGTGAAACTCAGGAAATGGAGTTACCCATCCAGTGGCGCTGCTAGGCACTCCAAATCTAGGCTCTTCCAACTTATCCCATTTTTATGTAATATTAGACATTCTCCTTTGCACAATGTAGCTCTTCAAATACACACTATGATACTAATCCTAGAATAAATACCATGATTTCTTGGAACTCGCTTTCAAACAGATAACCTTGTTAAATAAGACTTTCAGGTCTGAATCCTTTAAATTAGAGAATAAAGCATCAGGTCTTCTCCTTCTTTCTACCAATAGTTCACATACTGTTCTATGATTCCTCTTCCCTTTCCTCTGACTTTTGACTTGAAATGTGGCAGCTCTTTCCACAGTAATTCTGTTCAGAGCCCCAGCTGTTGAGGAGCACAACCACCACTTCTCTTAACAAAGGGGGTCAAATGGAACATCACACCGGGGCTCTGTAGGCTACTGTGTAGTCCAGGAGCTCTTTGCTGACATTCTACTCACTCTATGAAGCCTTATGTGATCTTATGATCAGTTAATGTTGATACCATTTCTCAAAATCATATCTTACATAAAATATTACATATATTTCAGGATAAATATATTTAAAATTAAAGTAATACTCAATATGCCAATTTCTACCAAGTCTGTTTTAACAAGCCATCTAGATATAGCCATTGAACAAAGAAGGAGGTAAAAATTTAGGCTTCAAGTCTGACTGAGGTCTGCCACAGTGATTAGATAAGTCAACAATAAGGATTCTCAAATTTATATGATTGTGGGAGAAGGGATGGGCTGGGTAGGGGGAGCAATGGGGAAAAAATGGGACAACTGTAATTGAAAAACCAAAAAATAAAAGGAAAAAAAAAAAAAAAAGGATTCTCAAATTTACATCTCTATATTCAAAATCTTCCTGACCTCAGGACTCATATGGGCAGTTGCTTTTTTGACATCTCTGGATACTGATAGATGTCTAAATTTAACCTGTCAAAAACCAAAATAAAAAAACTCTTGATTTCTCCTTTCATTTCCCAAATCTGCTTCATCTTTTTGTCCCCAGTTTAAGAAATAGCATCTGTATTTTCCCAGGATGTCAGATCAAAAGTCTTGGAATCATCTTGGAGTCTTTTTCTTATACCCCACACATGTTAAGTTAATCAAACAAGAAGGCTATTCGACTGATGTGACTCTATAATGTTGTGGTGGCCTACATAAGCAAACCAGAAGCTAAGCCTGTAAGTGCCTCCAGGTTACCAAGCCAAAACACTAATGATAACCAATCACAGTCAACTAGGCTTTAAGCTATAGTCTATCAAGTAATTTCCTTCTTGGCTTCCATACTTTCTTGGTATAAATCTTGCCCCTGGCTCCTTTCCAGGAGCACTCCTAATCCACTTCTGGTTTGGAATGCCCAATGGAAATCATTTTTTGCTCAAATGAACTCAAAATTTTCTAACACACTGAACTCCTGAGCAAATCCTGTTAGTTCTATATTCAGAATATTCCTAAAATCTGATGCTGTATCATCATCTATCACCCTGCTTCAAGTCGCCCCTTGTTGTTACCTGGACTATTATAACCCTCTCCTGATTCTATTTGTGTATGTGGTTTTTGCCTCCTGTCTTGCCCACCCTCCACCCCTGCCCCACCCAATGTCCATCCACACAGCAGCCAGAATGACTAATTCAATTATAAATTGAATCGTGTTATTCTCTCTTTTAAAACTTACCAATTGCCAATCTTCTTCTACCATACTTAGAATAGATTATAACTTCTTGGCCCTGCAGCCTTCCACAACCGAACTCTGGATACTTGTGAGATCTCATTTCACAGTTTCCCCCTTGCCCAGAGCTCCAATTACACTTCTTGATGTCGCTCAGACATCCTCTCACCTCCAAGTCTCTGCACTTACTGTTCCCTCTGCCTGGAACACCTCCCCCAAGATATCACATAGCTTATCCCTCACACCAGTCAGGTGTCTGCTCAAAGCCCCTCAGAATGTTTCTTTCATACCCAGAAGAGCTCCCACTTTTGATCCTATTGCCTTTTCTTTCTCTTCCTAGCCCCCATCACCACCTGATGTTCTGCTCAAACACACATCCATACTTCTTTATTCCTCAGTTGAATGTTGTCATGAGAGTAGAAACTTAAGGGTATTTTGTTTACTTTAGTTCCAAGAACTAGAACAATGCCAGCTATTCAGTAGGAGTTAAATGAGTAATTGTCAATGAATAAAAGCATTCAGGCTCTGTTTTTTTTTGTTTTGTTTTTTTTCCTGTAAAATAAAATTTTAAACCAGATAATCAACAAGAACACTGCTAGCTTTAAAAGCCCACAATTCCTTGCTTTATTTTTCTATTTGTTTGTTTCAGTTTATTATACACAGAAAAACAACTGCAGCAAAAAACAATAGCAAATGAGGCAATGAGCTGAACCCAATAGCATCTCCACCATAACTTTTAAGGCTTTGTTCTAAAAATTTCCTCTGATTCAGCTTCTCGTTTCCTAGAATTTATATATCCATGGAAAGTAAATGAGTTATAACTAATGCCGAGTCCAGAGAATTTGAGTTTGTCAGATAAAGTAAACTAAGACCCTGGCGAGCTCTGGAGGCTCAGGACCAGCTTTTCTGTCTCCAGAGAGCTTTACACAAGTAGCCACATAGGCAAGGACCCCCCTACACTGTTCTGTTTGAGGTTCTAATTTGTAGACACTGCCAGGCAGTATACTACAATCAAATGAGTAATCTGATTCTGATCGCCTGTTCCAACACATTCTATGGGTATAGACAGATAATAAATTATCTGATCTTCATCTATTGAATGCATTGATTGAGTTAATGAAATAGTTTCATGTAGAAATTGATCTGTGTGTTTAAGGTAGAGAGATAGACCGACAAAGCTCTTCCATAGTGTTTATGGCTACAAATCTGTTTTGGCTTCCATTCAACATGAAGAAGATTGAAGTCAATTTAGAGTAAGCCCAGTACTATTCTTTACTAATAGATGAGACATAGTTCTTTTTTTTTTTTTTTAATTCCCTTACTCTTGGGCACGTATTCACAGATAATACAGAGGATATACAAATTATTCTTGAAGACACAACTTCCATCCCATAATCACTCATAGGGGTTAGAGTTTGGGAGTGGCTTCTCAGCTCTCAGAATTGTCTCTCACTTTTACCCTTGGAAATCACTAGGAAATCAGACCCATTTCTCAATGGCCGAAGTCTATTTGACCCTCTCTATTTCTGTCCCTGGGCCTTCCTCTTCCTCTCAAGTCTCTGGCGCATGTTAGCAATTATTTGTGGGTAGGGGTGTCATTTATGGAGGGGGAAGGACTTCGGATGCCCCAGGCAGAGGACTGGTAAGACCATGGAATAGTTTCTAGGTTTTTTGTTTTTTTCCTCATTTGATCTGCACTACCAAATTCTCCCATTGCTATCCTGCTTTTTATGTGTCTAATCTCCATGAAGAAGGAAGAATGGGAGAGATCAATAAGTTTATCTCATTATGATTAGCAAAATAAAATGGAGCAGGTTTTGGAGGAGACTTGCTCATGAAATGCATTTTAGGGAAAACACACAGAGAAAAAGGGTATTAAGCAACAGTGACAAAAATTATTGGACAAGTTAAAGAGACAAAGCTTTAGCACACAACCTTCTCTTCCTTATACTATAAACTATAGTAGTGCATAGATAAGATTCTATACCTTAGATCAGAATTTCACCTAAATGTCTCAGAGGTCTGATTCTAGTTTGGAAAGTTATAAGTGAGAGAGATGGAAAACAAATGAAAGGGTTAGATCAGCTTTTTACTGGCAGCTTTGTTGTCAAAATTACAATCAAGTTTAAACCTCACATTCATGAGGCCTATTTCTGCAAAATGAAAAAAATTAAGCCCATCTGAGCACCTGATATTAGGATGTGCAAACCATTGTGCTCAGCATTCCAACTGTAGTCCTGAAATATAATGTCAGGCAGAGTGGGGAACCATAAAATGGGAAGTCAAAAGGCTGACTGAGTTGTCAATGGGAGGTTCATTACAAACTCTGATGTGCTTCTTGGCATTTACCCAGACAATCTGAGACTATGACATTAACACACAGTTCTTTATGTGAATCTGAGTCTTGCTACTTCCCCAGAAAAAAATAGGAGGTGGGGACAGGGTGGGGAACAAAAATATTTCAATTTTTTTCTGCAGTTTCACTAAAATCCCAGAAATAGTTTTAGATCTATATAAAGGATATCAGTAAAAATAAAAGTATAAGACTTTAAAATTTCATTCACATATTTGTAATGATTAATGATGTCATCATTCAGGTATGTTTCAAATAAATCTGCATGTGCATCTTTAAAAAATACTTAAATCACTGGAAAATCGGGGACTACCCCTAATTTAACTGAGGGTTATTAAATTTGAAGAAGAGAAAGGAAAAAATGGCCTTTCTGCTGGTTACAAAGCAATTCAAAGGTCTTTTCCATTGATAACAGCAACTTCAAAATATGTACCTAAATGTGTATCTGTGTCCAAGGTTTGGACTGCTTTCTGACAACACATGACATAAATCCTGGTTAGAAAATAATTGCCTGGGACGGTGCCGAGTTACTAGGTCATTTAAATCGATGCTGTGTGCTATTGCACACTTAAAATTATTTATACTGCTCTTATCCCAGCTACAATCTGTTTTCTCTCACTAATGCAGTGAAGAACAATTTACTCTGGAACACCAAAGTCCTTGTGATTTCATTTTTGCTCCACATCTGCTGCTGTGAGTACCAGTCCTAGAAATAAAACCAAATAAACACATGGAAGCTTTGAGAAAAAGTAGGTTTTAGAGTAAGCATCAACAAAATTTTAAAGATCTGTTTCTGACACTTTGTTCTAATTCACTTTAATGGTTGGTTGCAGTTGTTCGAGAGGTTTAAAGGAGTTCTTTCTTTCTTCCTTCCTTTCCTCTCCCCATCCATTTTTAGGGACACATGTTGCCTTCTGGAGTGAGGTGGAGGGTATACATTTTACAGCTTTCATTCAGAGGTTGTGCTCAGTGGCTTATGCTACTTACACAATTGAAGTCATTGGCTGTTTCTGAAAAATAAGCGTTCTGATGCTCAGAACTGAAATGATTAGCAAACCCTAGAAGACATCAATAAACAATGTTTTGTTTAAATCACAGTTGTTCCCTTCACATAAAAGTTCTTAGTTTATTAATCCTCTCATGAAAAGTCTGCACAAGCACTACAGTCACCACCGAAACGTTACTTCTTTATGCCGGCACCAACAATGGTCTTTGCAGTTCCCCCGGCTTTCTTCGTTTTGTCCTTGTGGGTCTTTTTTTGATTTGTTTTGTTGAGGTCTATTTCTTCTCATACAGGCCATGTCTAAACCAAGTTTTTGTTTGGGTTAATTTTTCTTTGCATGATCTAAGGAATCATAAATCATGCTAAAGCCAGCTGTCTTGTCACCACAGAATGGGTTCTAAATCCAAGCACAAAGATGACATCTGGTGTGGTCTTATTACACTCAGGCTAGTTCTCCCTGAATTTCTGACTTAGGTACTGTCAACTCCTCAGAGTGCAGGATGTCAGTGACCATTTGTTTCTGCTGAAATCATCTGTAGGCCATGAACTTCCTGGTCTGGATAGTTACTGTGTTGTTCATGATGGCAGCCGATCTTCAAGCAGCCAGGTAGGAAAGAAATGTAGTTGTTTTTTATTAAACTTTTATGTTTCTTATATCTAACTGAAAAGTTATTGAAAGTTCTCAGTTGTATTTATTTATTTATTTTTACAAAAAAAAAAAAAGCAGGGGTGATCAGAAATGAATTGAGAAACCAGACACTGTGGATTGTGGGTAACTAATTAAAAAATCAAATAACTCCCCATTATTGTAAGCCAAGACATGAGATGGGCTTCTGGCTATTATGGGATTTCAGAGTCAGAACCTAGGAGTTGTGAACATGCTGAAGATCAGGACATGAACGACTCCATTGGTCTTCAAGAGCTGTTTTTATCATGAAGGACCAGGAGTCTCTCAATAGAGACTCTTGGTTGCCTATCCCAAACCTACCTCTTTTCTTCTCTTCTAATAACATTTCAATTTTATTAATGTGTCTAGCACTCAGGAAGGAAATATTGAATATTCTAAGTGAAAAACAGCAAGGTTAACTCATTCTTCTTGACAGTGGTTGGTGTGGGGGTGGGCCTGTGACCCCACAGTTCCAGTCTATGAGATTAGTCAACTTGCTGGGAATTTTCTGAGAGATTTCCTTAGTGTTAAAACAGAAATGAAGGAAGGGACTATCCCATTTCTTCTTTTTGGATGTTGGGTCTGTATTTGATTTCTGCCACTTCTGCAGCCATCCTTTCTTCTAATCATGGAGTGAACCAGTGTGAGAACAAGCCAAGAAGCTGTACCTCATGGAGCAAGAAGACTGAAAGCCTTGTGTCCTTCATGACATTGCTAACCCAGGGAAGAATCTTTGTAAGAAAAAATGATTAATGTGCGTACCATCAGCTCCTTACCCAGTGTCCCAAACCCATCCATGAATGACTTCTGACCAGTTTCTATGCAGAGGAAGATATGTCCAAAGGAGAGTCACATCAATCCACTCTCTGGCAAGACATTGAGGGTAAAAGGTAGGTCCATTTAAAGCCACAGGCACAGAGGACAAACAGGGCTAGCTAAAGAATGTGTTCCTCACTGGCAGGATAGTCTATTGGAACTGGAAGCATGAAAGCAGGAACAAATTGAACTCCTAGGTTTAGAACACTGGGAGCAGAAAACTACAGCCTCTGCAGAGCTGTTTTTGTTGTTGTTGTTGTTCTTGTTCTTGTTGTTTGTTTTTGGTTGGTTGTTGTTTTCCTAGCAATTCAGTAGTAGGAAGCCAGGCCTCAACAGTGATAGGGTCAGAGCCATATTATTGCAAATTTGAGGAGCAAGAAAGAAGATGAGGCCATCTAGGGGCTGCGCAAGAGCACGTAGGAGGTACCTCTCAGGATGTCCCGGATATTTCAGGAGGAATTTGAGGATGGAGTTGCTGGATGTTGCTATTCTTTTGTTAATGTTATTACATCCCTAAATTATTGTGACGTGGGAAAACAAGGATACTCTGTTATCAAGCCAAGGGTCACTTTCATTTGGGTAAGAATAGAAAACTGATGTATGGAGAAAAATTCCTTAACAGCTACCATGCCCAAATGGCTTTGTTTAATGGTATATTGGGGAGTTGTTGTTGCTGTTTTAATTGAGTTCATTAGTGTTGCGGACTCATGACACAATGAATGACTACATCCTACACAGTAAGATTGGTTACCCATTTGAGAGCGTATACAACTTAAGTTTTTGAAATATTGTTTCTGAAACATTTGTGTACGCAAGACTCACCTGGGGTCCTTGTTTAAATTGCTGAATTCTGGAATCTGCAGATTCTCATTATGAAGGACTGGGGTGGTGCCCAGAAACCTGCATTTAATAAGTTCTCCACGTGACTCTAATATAGGTGATCCATGGACCACATTCTAAGAAACTCTGCTCTAAGAATTCTGCATTAAAGAACAGATGTTATAAATAAAAACATGTAACTTTCCCCTCCAAGAAGGCTTTGCGTTTGAAATATTGTTTCAGTGTTAGGAATGAAATTGATACTGAACAGTCCTCTTGGGATTTACAAATAGTCCACGAGTTGTGATTTAGCCACCCAAGAGCTATTGTATTGTCATCATTTTTCCTCAGAGTGGTTCCTTAAACCTCACAGAAGGACTTTTTTTTAAGGGGGGGGGGGCATGAGAAATATAGAAGACAACACTCACTTCATATTTCCTCCCTCGCTGCAAGTGGAAGACAAAGAGGAGGTTAAAAGTCCACCATCTTTGAGACCAAAAACTATTGATTTGTGATTTTTCTGAGAGCAGAGATTGCTATTCATCTTTCATTCCCAGCGCCCACCAGTGCCATTGCTCTACCCACTACCTTGCATGTAATAGGAGCTTTCTAAATAACTGTCAAATGTTAGTGGATTTGGGGCAGTTTCTGAGTTTATACTAATCCCAAGACAACAACAGATATATCCTGAATTCTTAGCTCCAAGAGGGAAGAGAAGTATTTTGTGTCTGTTTGCCCAACATTGTGTATAGTGGGTACTAAACAAATGTTTGAGAAAACGGAATGAATTGATTAACTTATACAAACACTGTATAATCTGCTTTTTCATGACATGAGTTTTTGAAACGAGTTTTTTTTCTTTTTCTTTCTCTCTTTTTTGAACAGAATCTTTCCTTCAAAGAAAAATTCATGCAGGATAAGACAGACAAAATCAAATTAAAAGACTAGAAGTTGAAGATTCTTCTTCTTTGCATCTCCACCATCCTTCAGCAATAGATAGTTCCTGAGCTAAAGTTTAAAAATATTGGGTACGTATACAATTTTCACAATGTTTTTGTGCAGCTTGCTATACTTCAAAATTTTATACTTTATAGGTTACTTAAAAACTAACTTTTGTGTAGCCCATCTTTTAACAATAAGCAGGAAAGATTTTTTTTTCCTTACAGGTGAGATGTCTTTTAACCTTGAAGCCGTAGGATATACAAACCACGCACTTTCTTCCTTTATAAAATCTAAAGTAAATTGTTCTACATATAATTAGGAAACATAGTTATTCTAAACAGTTCTTCTTAATTCATTTTACAGATCACTTCTATCATAAATTCTCCTTATTATGTTAGCTATAATTTTTCCTATTTCTAAACACTTTCCCACATGGTTTCTTCTGGTTCCTTTGGTGAGCTAGTGGAAATAAAAATCAAAGTTCCCCCTGACTCTGGCCTCATGCACTACCCCACCACCATCACCATCATCATTTTCATCTCAAAGAAATCCAAACAACAGACTGGCCTATCAGGCTACTCATCTATCTCCCTAACTTCAGTAATTGGCTCAGGAGTGAGCATGTGACTTGAGACTGACAGATGGGAACTGGGAAAGAAAGTCTTATTTCCATTCTACTGCTATGCTATAAATGTGGAAGTTTGGGGATGTCGGTGACAAGTTGCTCACCAAATGGGAGAAAGCAAGGCAAGACAGGGAATGACCTGAAGGTATCATTTGAACCTCTGGGTCTATGTCACACACTCTCCCACCTCTGAGCTTAAACATGCCCTTTTCTCTTAAAATAGACTTAGTTGATTTCTATCATTTAATAAAACAAACATCAATTGTATTCAGAATAGAAGAAATTTATGAACTTACAGAACCCTAAAGAGCATTTACCATATTGAATCAAATTTGCTCTTGATCTCTTTTTTTGTGTATAATTTCAACAAACATGCATAAAATAGATGTGAGAATGCACTGTAAAATACTGAAACTTTGAAGTTAAAACTTTTCTCAAATAGCCATATAGTTACCTGCAAAACTATAAAAATTCTAATATATTTTTGACAAGCCTCATTGAATGTTTTATGTTATATATACTGTTCTAGGTGAGAAAGTAGAAAGAAGTAAGAAGTGGGTGTTTCTACTTACTTACATTTTTATGCACTCTTTTTGCATTTTCAAAATTTTAAACATAAATTGTATATTAACTTTTAAATTACTTTCAACAAATTAATGATGGTAATAATTAACATTTAATTAAGACTTAAGATGTGCTTGATACATGCCAGGCTATGTCCTTATTTACATCAGTTTAGTTAATTCTTACAATAACTGGTAGGTGTGGTAGTCAACCACCATGAGGGCCTCTAGTGATACTTGCCTGCGGATGGATGTTCATGCTCTTCTGTATTCCCCACCCACACTGAATAAGGCTGACCTATGTGACCAATAGGATATTTTGAAGGAGATTACATGTGCTTCCCATTCTGGAAAGGGAAAAGGTCATTCTTGAATGGCTCCTCATACAGCAACCACTTCGCTATTGTCTTGCTCCCACTAACCCTGGGCAAGTAAAAGGAAAACAATGCAAAACAATACCGCCCATTTTACAGTATTAAAAAAGTTGAATGTTAATGATCTTACAGAAAATATACAATAGCAAATGCCTCCTTTTCCTGTGATATCACATAGAGGTTGTAAGATCTTTTACAGTTTTTACAAGGTTTTGAGATAGACGCAAAGTGTCCCCCATATAGCAATACTCAATAAACTTTAATTAACAAATATTCCATATGTTAAATTCACAAACCATTATGAATTCTTTTTAGGAAAGAAAAGAAGGATGTCTCACTATTGACAGATGAGCAAGAAAAAACATGTATGTATGTACACCTCTGACAAAGGCGGCTCTGCTCCCTTGTCCTCTGCTACCCTCTGTCATTGCGCTTCCCCACCCTTTGCATTCACAAGGGCTACACACAAACTGGGCACCCACCTGCCATCCTCAGAGTCTCCACCTTTCTCCATTCCAGCCACATCATACACCTGCATCTCACCTGCCCTCTGCACACACAGCACGTGCCACAGAAAAACCACTCCCTGCATTGAAATGAGCCTGTGTGTCTATGTGCATGTGTGTGCCTGTGACCAGACACTCCATCCAGCTGCATTTTCAACAGCTGCAGTCACTTCTGCCATAATAGCTCATCCTTTTTTTTCTTTAATTAATTTGTTTGTTTGTTTACTAACCCCAGCACAACCCCAGTAAGATTATTTCTGCCTTTTTCTTATCTCCAGAATGTTGAAAGCAGAACCCTGCCAGCTAAAGCAGAACCATGTGAGCTACATAAAACATGAAACTGAAATCAAAAGGAACCAGCAGGACATAAACAAACAGGAAAAGGCACTGGGACCCCACTGTTCATGTAGGAAAACTCCAGGGAGACTCAAAGCACCCAATAGTTCTGCCGAGAGAGAAAGGTTGTATGTGCCTTCAAAAAACAAATATTTCATAGAAAAGAATGGTTGAAAGTCATGTTTTCTTAGCTTCACTAACTACCACAGTTTGAAAATAAAAGTAAATGAGAAAAAGGGAAATAACACTGAATTAAGTATTCAAGAAGCTTGGATTTTGGTATAAGCTTTGCTAACAGCTAACTGTATAAGCTTGGCAAATTTTTTCTATTTATCTGAGTCTTATTTTTTCTTCTATTAAAGATGATGGTTTGACTAAGATTCTTCAAGTCACTTCAGCTTTAATAGTTTTTGTTATTAATTGAGGAGGAAACCACAATTTCATGAAAGTTGAATAAAATGGGCTCAGTAGGGAAAAGTTAAAACAGATTATAGAAATTATTAAAAGTGAGCAAATAATGGTCTTTATTGTAATAGTTGGATTTTTACTGAAGATCAGCTGGACTTAATCTTTACTTTAGTCAGCATGAGAGCAAATGGGCTTTATTTGCTGAGGTTAGTTTTAACAAGGACTTCCTTGACTTGACGGCACCGGGTGCCAGAGTTGCAATAGGCAATGGGAAGAAAAATGCACATCTCTTCTCAAAACAACTTTCAAAGAGTAGATGTTATTATCTCTTCTAATGGTCTATTCAAAGCAGAAAAAAAAAAATGTGTGCAGGTGGCTTTTCACTGGTCCTTTGATTTCAGAGTACTAGAGGTAAGAGATTAAAATTCCTACTTTTGTTTATGTCCTTCTTTTTCCAGTATCCATATGCCCTCTGTCTTCCCCACTGATGCTCACAGTGCTTGAGGGAAGGAGACAGATGATCAAAAGAAAATGGCAAAACAATATGGTAAGTGCCAGCAGCAGTGGTTTGAGGTAAATATTTAACAACTGGCTCTGGGGAGAGGTGGGTGTCCTGATTTGTAGAGCTTGCCAAATTTAATGGTGTAAATACTCCCACTGGGCTGATTTCAGGCCATCAATATGGTATCAACTGACTGCAAAATTTTTGAACACTTAAAAACCAGCTCTCACAAAGAGATTTAGAAGCTCACTACTAACTCTGTGAGGAGGAGGGAAGTGTGAGGGCTGGGATAGCCAGCAGCAGAGAAAGTTGTGAGAGAATGGTGAATTAGGGACACAAGCAGCTTGCTAGGGAGTGCTGGGTTTGCGGTGGGGAACCAGAATAGGAATGCAGAGTGGAGAAACACTGTGGACAAATCAAGGTGGAGATTCAATGAAGAGTAATGGCAGAAAATGATTTATTTTAGGAAAATAACTAAGGTGCAATGTGAATTATGGACATATTCTGAGTCCAACTTGAACTACTTTAAGCAAAAACGACAAAATTATAACAGTTACAACTTCATAGCAATGCTTGGGGGTCAATGAAACTCAAAAGCCACTTGGGTTTTTAAGGTCTACACCAAACTCTGAATAGCTGTCAGGAATCCAAGACATTCTCTGTCTCAAGTTTGCTTTGCTTTTGTAACTCTGGTCACATCCTTCTCTTTTTTAGCAGAGCGATTTTCTCTGCAACTTCATTTATATGGTAAGAAAACAACTGTCCAAAACTAACCTAATTTTTAAAAATTATTTTTTATTTACCTGGTTCTAATATGATAACTACTTCTTACCCAATCACCTGTGCCACAGAGAGGGGATGGAAAAAGTAGGCCGAATATGAGCCTATAGCTTTAGGAAAAATAAGAGGGTGGGTATATGGAGGTCAGTTCTCACAAAAGAGGTCACTATGGGCTGGGTAGATATCAAAGTATCTACTAGAGATTGGAAGTAAGAGAGAATAATAAAAAAGATCCATGTTTGATTCCAGCTCTTTAACATATTTTCTGTGTGACCATTAGCAAATCAGGTTTCTTCTTCAGGACATAATTTTCTCATAAATAACATGAAGATAAGAAAAGTGCTAATCTTACTGGGTCACTGTGAGGAGTAACTGAGCTAACCCCCATGAAAGAACTTAGAACAGTACCTGGTATGTAGTCATCGTCAGCAGCCGTCCGTCTCGAGAGACGATGGTGTAGCTTCTGAAGAGTCTATCTGCACCGCCGAGAATGGCTGTGCAGTCCGACTCAGGAGTGACATAGTATCTGTCTCCTCCCGTGTTGAATCGACATCTTGCGATGACACTGAAGCTACAGAGCCTGGGCAGGGTGATAGGGAGGGTCTGCTGTTGCCCATGCAGCAGACCCCCCCTCTCTTCGCAGCTGAAGGATCCAGGGGAAAGACGGAGTCGATACAGCTTGGGTTCAGGTGCGCCGCAGGAGTTGCCGGTGTTGACTACAACATCAAACCGCCTTAGGGACTCCGGCTCCGGATTTTCTGTCGGGGTTTACTCCCTTAGCCTTTCCTCTGAAGAGGTATGCCGCAAGGCAGCGGAGGTTTTTTGGAGTCAGAGTTTTCCTTCTCTGATGTACCCTGACTGGAAGATCGAACCAGCGACACTTAGCTCGCAGGCCGACGCTCAATCCACTGAGCTAAACCAGCCAGGGCAAAGTATGTAGTAAGTCCTAATTAAGTATTTATTATTATTATAAATGTATTGTTATTGATGTTCAAGTTAATAAATATAGAAAATAATAAACTTAGAACATACCAAAAAAAATAAAAAACACAAAGAAGAACATCTAAATCAATGAAAACACCTATATCCCCAATATCCTGAATGTTAATACTGTTGACGTTTTGGTAGAGAGTCTTCAAATGAAAGAGACATTTTTTACATTTCTGAATAGGATGGAAAAGCCTTTGCAAACATTGGAATGTAGGCAGTAAAGAGGTGGAAAAACTCAACATAAATGTTATAAGCTTAATAAACTCATATATCCCAACAGTTAAGTTATGGTCCTACTTCTCTCCTTGGTATAATTCTAACAAGATCTAATTTTTCAGATCAAAGTAGATAAGAAGCAGCAAAATTAGAAAAGAGACTCTGGAGGTGACATTCTTTCAACTATTCAGCCAATAATTACATAATCATACCTTAATGATATAAGAAGTGATAACCAACAGCCTTAGTGGGAGGGAAGACCTCCAGCATATTGGAAAAAATAAAGTGAAAACTCAAAAAGCGAGGTTTTCGATGTAGGGGTAATGGTCTAATGGACACCATTATATGGTAGACTTGACTGAGATAATCTCTGCAGTGATTGATGACAATGATCCTGGATCATCAAGGAAATTTTCATAATGCTCTGTAGGTGACAACGATGAGGGCTTCCTAGAATTCCCAAAGTCAGTATAATTAAGTTATGACTTTCTTCACATGTAATGGGAAATAATTTTACTTTAGTGCCAACTCTAATAGATTGGCAAAGCTGTGGAGAGTACTGTGTTAAGAATCACTCTGAGGCTTCCCTGATACCCTTAAAATAAAGCTGTGATGCATTCTCAGTAATGCATACCTTGGCCTTCTGAGCTGGTAGGACCTGCCTCTGTGTATTATTCTATTCTTGGCTTGCCTGTAGCTCAGTCAGAGATTTTAACACACATACAGAAGAAAAAAAAAAACTGCCAAGAGAGTTAGGAATTATTGGCATAGAACCTAATTTGGGATAGTCCAACTTTATCAGTGTTTGGATAAAAATTTCAAAAAATATCCTAAATCTGAGAGACGAGACCAATTTCTTCAGAGAGATGTTGCCATTGGGGTTATTTTGGAGGTTTAAAGTTTAAGCTAAAAAAATAATTTTTTTGTTCCTGCCCACATTTATTCCCACATGCAAAAAAAAAGTCTGAATTTTGAAACATCTCAGATACCTTAATAATGGAAGAGGAGTAGCACAAAGATTCTGATCGCTAAAATGTAGTATCTGATATGAATAATTAAGAAATATAGGTTTACAATTCTGATTCTTCTGAACTTGATAACATAAATCAGCCACACAGCTCCCCACTGGCCCAAGTCTTTAGCCTATGTCTATTCCAAAGGAAGAATTACCATAATATACAAGACCTTCAATGAACAATGGCTGAACTTTGACCTGATTTATATATATATATATATATAATTATATGCCTTTTCCTATCAAAAATAAGACCTCCAACATAACCCCGACATACATGCATACAAAATGGAGTAAAGACGAACATTTATATTTATTATAACTATAGCTGTGGAAACTAAAATAATTATCATCATAGTTAACATAGCTTACTATGTGAAGACTTTATATTAAAAGTTAAATAAGTGATCTCATGTAACTCTCAGAAATGAGAATTATTGTTATCACCACTTTCCAGGTGAGGCATCCAAGCCTTCAAAAGGTTGTCTTGCCCAAGGTCACACAACTAATAAATAGGGAAGCCAGGATTTGAACCATGGTGGTTCAATCCTAAAGGTCTTTTGTGTCCCAGAGAAATAGCAGGCCTGATTCATGAAGCCCTCACCTTGAACCTGACCTTAGACTTTTACTCAGGATCAGGATCAGTTAGGATTAAGTTGAGGAATCATTGTATAAAGAGAATTTTGTTTCTTACCTGCAAGAATAAAGACCAGACTCTATTGTGGTGACCACACTCATATGCTGCCGTGATGTAGCTTGGTCTTTATACTGATAACTTTCAAATATCTTTGACTGTGACTCACAGTAAGAAATATATTTTGCATTGCATCTAGAGGTACACACACATAAGCATCCATACACACAAACACCTAACAAACAAAACTTCACAGAAGAGTACTCATTCATATCATATGTGATATACTCCAATTTTTCTATTCCACTTTGTTCCATTCTATTTCATTACTGGTTGACACTCACCTGACTGCAATTTTGAATAATGCTGCTCAATACAATCCCTCCAGTAGCATATAGCTCCTACTCCGGCTCCCCTTGCTTTCATTCCAACTTACTGCAATATGATCATTATATTCTGTGACATGTGTCTGACAAATATTTTTATTAAAAATAAATATATTATTCCCTTATGATGCCAGACATAAAAATGTTTGGTGCAACTATCATGGTTTAAAGGATATATTCAACATGTCTGTTGATTATTCATATATCTATATCTACACACACACACACACACAATTAAGTTCCCAACCATATATATATCCTCTGAAAATACTTGAATAGGCCTTCACCAAGTTGGAAAAGTAAACAAAGTAAAATTGGGATTTTCTAGCCTAAGATATAGGCTATGTGGCTCGTATAAAATTCAATACAAAGGGTTCTGGGGGACACATTAAGTAGTTATCCTCCACACTAAAACTGCTCCTTGGTACCAACAAAGCTTCCATATTGACATGCCACTAACCATGGGTTTGGATATGAACTCCAAGATGAAAGTGAAAATCTAAAGGACAAATAATGTAGTAACAGAGGTTGGTTTCTACTTGAAGCTGCTTCTCACATTGGCTCCTTTATGTAGAACAAATGACAATAGGAATGTAATGACTGTCCTGAACAATAAAGACACTGCCTAATATCAACTAGGTTATTTTGGAGGCATGGGGATTTTTTCCCCATTGTTCCTGAGGGAAAAGTAATACAGAAAGGAGAGAATAAAGCCTGAGACATCAGAGTTGGCATATGGAGAAACCCTGAAGCCCTGCTTCACATATACAGCCACCAGACTTTAAGAAAGGAATGCTGACTGGTTATTTTTTACATTGTTTATGCTTCTGAAATATAAACTCCCTTCTTTTCCCTAAATGTTCTTTTGTACCCATAAAGTCATATAATAAAATTCTGTATTTTATTTATTTGTTGTGTTTTGAACATCAATTAAAGGGACTGAGCTTTACATTTGGGTTGATAAAGTGGCTCCTGGGGACAGCACGTATAGGATGAGCAGAAAATGTGTAACTGAACTCTCAGCAGAAGCAGAACTTGGTACTATAGGTAGCAAAACCTGCTGAGAATTCACACAAAAATTTACTGATAGCACTGGGTGCAGAGGGGGCTTTGAATAGATCTTATTAGATCTTAAGGAGCAAGGACCCCAATTGATATCAAGGATTCATTTTTTAAAAATAAATAAATAAAACTATATGTGGTTCTTAAATGTATGCTTAAATCCAAACTATATTGCTTCACCTCAAAGAATGGGGTGTATATCAAACAAGAAGACAATGGATGGTTTGGTAACAGATTAGAAAGAGTGTTGGGAATGTAGGCTATTATTTATGACACTGATAAGTGGACCTTCTATAAACTGCTTAAATGCAAGTAAATGAATCTTAACCAGGACCCTATAGAGTTTATATTTTTATATTTAGTTTAGAAATTTCTAATTGTAAGTTTGGTCTCAGTTTTTTTATTTGTTTTTTTAAGAAGAAAATTGGAGAAATTCCTACTTTAAAAAATTTCTATAGCCCACATTTTTAAAATTATTTTCAATTACAGTTGTCCCATTTTATCCAATTGCTCCTCCCCCCAACCAGCCCACCCCTTCTCCCACAGTCATTCTTCACCCCGTTGTCCATGTCCATGTGTCATTTATACATGTTCTTTGACATTTATTAATTTGTGAATATTAAACCATCCTTGCATCCCTGGGATGAATCCCACTTGATCGTGGTCTATAATCTTTTTAATGTGTTGCTGGATCCTGTTTGCCAATATTTTGTTGAAGATTTTAGCATCTATGTTCATCAGTGATATTGGACTGTAGTTTTCTTTCTTTGTTGTGTCTTGACCTGGTTTTGGAATTAGGGTAATATCAGCTTCATAAAATGAGTTTGGGAGTTTCCCCTCTTCTTGGATATTTTGGAATAGTTTGAGAATGGTAGGCATTAGTTCTTCCCTAAATGTTTTGTAAAATTTGCCTGCGAAGCCATCCAGTCCAGGGATTTTGTGTGCCGGGAGTTTTTTTTATTACTGCTTCAATTTCACTTGTTGTTATCAGTCTGTTCAGGCATTCTACTTCCTCTTGATTCAGTTTTGGAAGATTATATGTTTATAGATATTTGTCCATTTCATCTAGGTTGTCAAGTTTCTTGCCATACAGTTGTTTTTAGTAATTTCTTAAAATCCTTTATATTTCTGTGATATCGGTCGTGATTTCTCCACTTCTGTTTCTGATTTTGTTTATTTGGGTCCCCTCTCTTTTTTTCTTGATGAGCCCAGCTAAAGGCTTGTAGATTTTGTTTATCTTTTCAAAGAACCAGCTCCTTCTTTTGCTGATCTTTTGAATTGTTTGTTTAGTCTCTATGTCATTTAATTCTGCTTTGGTATTGATGATTTCCTTCCTTATACTCACCCTGGGCTTTGTTTGTTGTTGTTCTAGTTCTTGTAGCTATAGGGTTTGATTTTTTATTTGAGATTCTTCTATCCTTTTCAGTAGGCCTATATTGCTATGAACTTTCCTCTCAGGACTGCTTTTGCTATATCCCATAGGTTTTGGGCTGTTGTGTGTTCATTATCATTAGTTCCCAGAAACTTCTTGGTTTCTTCCTTAATGTCATTGTTAACCCATTGATTACTTAATATTGTTATTCATTCTCCATGAGTTTGAATGTCTTTGATTTTTTTTCCTTGAGGTTGATTTCTAGTTTCAAGGCATTGTGGTCTGAAAAGATGCTTGATATTTCAATTGTTGTGAATTTGTTGAGGCTTGTTTTGTGTCCTACCATGTGATCTATCTTTGAAAATGTCCTGTGTGCATTTGAAAAAAATGTATATTTTGTTTCTTTGGGTGAAAAGTTCTATAAATATCAGTTAAGTCCATGTGGTTTAGTGTGTTGTTCAATGCCTCAATATCCTTGGTGCTTCTTTGCTTCAAAGATCTGTCTATTGTTGGTAATGGGGTGTTAAAGTTCCCTACTATGACTGTGTTGCTGTTAATATTCTCCTTGTAGCCTTCTAGTATTTTGCTTATATATTTGGGTGCTCCTATGTTGGGTGCATATATGTTTACCAGGGTTATATCTTCTTTATGGATTATTCCCTTCAGTATTATGAAATGCCCTTCTTTGTCTCTATTTATGGCCTTTGCTGTGAAATCCATTTTGTCTGATATGAGTATTGCTACCCCAGCTTATTTTTTATGTCTGTTTGCTTGGAATATTTTTTCCATCCCTTCACTTTTAATCTGTGTAAATCTTTTGTTTTAAGGTATGTCTCTTGTAGACAGCATATATGTGGGTCATGTTTTCATATCCATTCTGCTATCCTATGTCCTTTGATTGGAGCATTTAATCTATTTACATTTAAGGTTATTATTGACAGGTATTTATTCATTTCCCTTTGTACCTGTGTTCCTCTCCCTCTCTTTTTTTCTTCTTTTCCTTAAAGCATTCCCTTTAGCCTCTCTTGCAATGCTGGTTTGGTGGAGATGTATTCTTTTAGTCTTCCTTTGTCTGAGAAACTTCTTATTTCACCTTCCATTTTGAAAGAGATCCTTCCTGGGTAGAGTATTCTTGATTGTAGGCCTTTGTTTTTCATTGCTTGGAATATTTTTTGCCATTCCCTTCTGGCTTGTAGTGTTTCTGTTGAGAAATCAGTTGATAGCCTTATCAGAGCTCCCTTATATGTTATTTGCTGTTTTTCTCTTGCTGCTTTTAGGATTCTCTTTGTCTTTGAATGTTGCCATTTTAATTATGATGTGCCTTGGAATGGGCCTTTCTGGGTTCATCTTCATTGGGACCCTCTGTGCTTCCTGGATTTGCATGACTTTCTCTCATCAAGTTAGGAAAATTTTCTGTCATTACTTTTTCGATCAGGTTTTCTATACCATGCTCCTCTTCTTCACCTTCTTCTATCCCTATGATTTGAATATTTTTTCATTTGATGTTGTTCAGCAGTTCTCTTACACCCTCTTTATTCTTTTTAAGTCTTTTTTTCATATTGTTGTATGTCTGGGAATTTTATTCTACATTGTCCTCTAACTCACTGATCTGATTCTCTGCTTCATTTAGCCTGTTTTGATTGATTCTACTGTGTTCTTCAGTTCAGAAATGGTATTCTTCATTTCTTCCTAGTTCTTATTGATAGTTTCTATATCCTTTTTTTATGCTGGTGTAGTTCTCTGTGAGTTCATTGTAGCTTCCCTGGAGTTCTTTGTAAGTCCCCTGGAGTTCATTGTAGTTTTCTTTGAGTTTGTCAAATTCATTGAGCTTCCTTATAACCATTCTTTTGAATTCCATGTCTGATAGTTATCTTATGTCTGTTTCATTTATCTCTCTTTCTGGGGATTCCTCTTTTCCTTTCATTGGGAGGTTGTTTCTGTGTCTCCCCATGTTGGATGCTTCTTGTTTGTTTTTGTTTCTTAGATTTGTCTGCTTTGATTTCCCGCCTTCATGGTTTGAGATTCTGTATAGGAGACCTGGAGGATTCAGTGATGCAATCTCTTTGATCTCCTGAGCCTGATGCTCTTGGGATGCCCTTTATGCCATTTGTTTAAGCTGTCTGGTTGTATTTCAGTTACTCTTTGGTGGATGCTTCCCTCTGGCTAGTTGATTGAGAGTCACTCTGCCCACCTTGTCTTGAGTTCTTTTGTGGAGATGCCAGTACAACATTTGTGCACTGTCCTTTTTCTGGATCCACCCCTGGTCAGAATTCCATGAGTTTCAAATCTTTTCTGGCTGGCTGGCTGTGAGATCTAGCTTGACTCTGGGGTTGCTATTCTCTCACTCGTGGGCCTGCTGCCACTCTGCTGTGAGCCACACTTAATTGAGTCCCCTCCCCCATGGCCCTGCAGCATCCTCAGCCCTCCTCAGTCTTGTCTGGCAAGCTGTTCTTTTGGTGGGCCAGTGTGCGCATACCAATAGTCTTTGCCCAGCCTCAAGTCCTGTCTCTGCTCCTCCAAAAAAGTCTCTGTGTTGCCTCCAAGCTGCAGCACCAGCCTGCATCCCTGCCTGTACACCTGAGTGTGCCACTTGCCTTCCTGGGGTCCATAACAAGTCTTCAATTCTTCCACAGCTTTTCCATATGAGCCCCTCTCCCAGGCTCAGCTCTGCTTTTTTGTTTGGTGAAACCTTGGTGCAAGCGCCCAGGGCACAGAGTTATCAGCCCAGGGTTGCCAGCCAAGGCAGTCCCCACCTAGACTCAGTTCATACAGTTTCTCACAGTCTGGGCTGTTCACTGTCTTCCCATGCCTCTGGCTGTTTCAGCCAAACCTTCTCGCTGACTCCCTCCGGGACTTTGCTGGTCGGTGTGCCTATAGCACTGGGAAGCTTCCAAGCTTCCCCTAATAAGCCAGTCATCATCTGCCCCTTTCGGGTGCAGTGCGGCAGAGGTGCTGGGCTGGGAGGCCCAGCAACTCCATTTGGAGAGCACAGGCTGAGCTTTCTGCCCTCTTTCATGCCACTCCCACAATCCCTTCCCTATTTGTGCTGTCTGAAATCTGCACTCACTCCACTCCATGTTTGCACTCCAAGTCCTTCTGTGATGAGAACAAGCAGACAACACTGCTACCTACTGCACTGCCGTCTTTTCTCTGCCTCCCACATTTGGGGGGGGGGGTGCGTGAACTAAAACCTGATTGAAGCAACATATAGAAGAGTGGTTCATATTTTTCAGTTCACTCTCATTTTCTCTTTTAGTCACACTCCTTCAGGTCTTAGCCATACTGGGAATGTGCACCATAATATAAGAGGAGAGGTCTTCTCATTTTCTAATACTTATGCTTTAGCAATACTGTTTCCTGTAGGTCACATCCTTTCTATGAGGGTTTGCCTAATAACTAAGAGGAACAGGAAAGGACAGGAGAGCAGAAAAGTACAGAATGAATGTCAGTTGTCTCCTTCACTATGGAGGTTTTCCTTCATATATTATTTCATTAAACTAATCCTCATATATTTTTATCCCCATTTTATTTTCTAAAAAGCTTTCAAAATTAAATCACTTGACCAAGATCACATAAATGATAAGAGAGTTCCACTTATATCCACACCAGAGGTTTCCAAAATTGTGCTCAGTTGTGTTATGTCCCAAAGAAACTAAAAATTGCTTAATCATATAAGCTTGGCAAATAGTGGATCAAACAACATTAAGATTTCTTTACTACAGAACTTCTCTAGGTTATTAATATGATGAGGATGCTTGGCATTTACCAAGAAAGTGAAATAGTAAAGAAACATTTATTACTTTTTAAAAAGTATAACTAACTCCTGGGATTAGTGTTCAGTGCATTACTCACTTTGGGAAATAAATACTACACCAAACTATGTCATCTTCAAAAAGAAAGGATTTGATCACTCCAGACCAGTGCAAAAACATGATCACAATCTGCCAGAACATGGTTCAGACCAAGTGACTGGTAACACATCAAAAATGTCCTAGGATTCTGAGTACAAGTAAGGAGTCTTTATTGATTTTGTCTGGTTGCTTGACAGCCTGAGCCCATGGGTGATGTAGGGTTACAAATCCCATCAAATTTACAGGAACTTTTCAACAGACTGTGTCTGCCTCCTATGCAGAAGTGATATGGTTGAACCCTTCTTGAGTTTATACAATGAATACAACTTTGGATTACATGCCAGTGAAATTTCTAACTTTCTGGCTGAAGAAATGGCTATATTGAGAAAAAGTATAAAGCAAAAGACCAAAGGAATTTTTTCTCCTCACAAGTACATGTTTATCTTTTCTATTTGATAGTTATTTTGCAAAAATGTAGTGTTATTATATTGTATTAATTTACATATATATTTTATCCTCACCCAAGGACATTTTTTTTATTGCTTTTAGAGAGAAAGGGAGGGAGAGAAAGTAACATTGGTGCTAGAGAGAAGCATTGATTTGTTGCCCCGCATATGTGACTGGACTGGGGATCATATGCACCAGGACCAGGGATTGAACCCACAACCTAGGTATGTGCCCTGATGAGGAATGGAGCCCACAACCTTTTGGTTACAGGTGACACTCCAATCAACCGAGCCACACTGGCTAGGGCTATATTGTAATAATTTTGACTGAAAAAATAATTATCATTTTTTTGTTGAAAATGTGGTAAAAATTTCAAACACTATGAAAACATATGTAATAAAAAATAACTATCTTTTCTAATCTATCATACTTGTCTTTTCCAAAGTCAGCTACTGAGAACAGTTTTTTGAAAATTTTTTCAGATGTTTTCTATATATAAACAGAAGCCCTGGCTGGTTTAGCTCAGTGGATTGAGCGTCGGCCTGCGAGCTAAGTGTCGCTGGTTCGATCTTCCAGTCAGGGCACATCAGAGAAGGAAAACTCTGACTCCAAAAAACCTCCGCTGCCTTGCGGCATACCTCTTCAGGGGAAAGGCTAAGGGAGTAAACCCCGACAGAAAATCCGGAGCCGGAGTCCCTAAGGCGGTTTGATGTTGTAGTCAACACCGGCAACTCCTGCGGCGCACCTGAACCCAAGCTGTATCGACTCCGTCTTTCCCTTGGACCCTTCAGCTGCGAAGAGAGGGGGGGTCTGATGCATGGGCAACAGCAGACCCTCCATATTACCCTGCCCAAGCTCTGTAGCTTCAGCGTCATCGCAAGATGTCAATTCAACACGGGAGGAGACAGATACCATGTCACTCCCGAGTCGGACTGCACAGCCATTCTCTGCGGTGCAGATAGACTCTTAAGAAGCTACACCATCGTCTCTCGAGACGGACGGCTGCCGACGACGACGACGACGACGACGACGACGACGACGACGATATACATGAGTGTGTTTATGGGTCTTTTTGCAGAGAGGTACATGTAGTGAGAATTATTACACACAGTGTCCTCTTCTGAATATTTTGAAGATTTCCTAAATATTTTTTTAATGTAACTTAATTTGAGATAGAATGGATTAATATAATCCATATTAAGTTAAAAAGCAAATTTGACTAGCTGGATTGGTCTTTCTAAGAAATGTAACCTTATCAACTGTTGCACCACACAACCCACTCATTATATAAGATTGACACTATTCTATTGTGTGAATATTAATCATCAAGGAAATACAAAGCAAGCAAAGGAATGTGGCATGAAAGGGAAGATAGAGAGAAAAAGCAGGAGCTGGTAGGCCATGTACAGAATATGGTTTTTTTTTTTTTTTTTTAGTTTATTTATTCATATATTTTGAAGCTCAAACTATTGTCCAAGTTATCATTGGAAAATATGTTTTCCCATGCAGTCAGTTCCCTTTCCATTTTGTTGATGGTTCCTTTATCTGTGCAGAAGCTTTTTAATTTGATGTAGTCTAATTTTTTAGTTTTTCCCTTTATTTCCCTTGCCCTAATAGATACATCAGCAAAAATATTGCTGCATGGTGTATCTGAAATTTTACCGCTTATGTTTTCCGCTAGGACTTCTATTGTGTCAAGACTTATAATTAAGTTTGTTTATCCATTTTGAGTTCATTCTGGGTATGGTGTAAGTTGGTGGTCTAGTTTCAAACCTGTCCAGTTTTCCCACACCATTTACTGAAGAGGCCATTTTTACTCCATTTTTGTTCCTGTCCTCCTTGTCAAGTATTGATTTACCATAGAGACCTGGGTCTATTTCTGGGCTTTCTATTCTGTTCCATTGATGTATGTGTCTGTTCTTATGCCAGTACCAAACTATTTTGATTACAGTGGCCTTGTAGTATAGTTTGATATCAGGCATTACGATCCCTCCTACTTCGTTCTTCTTTCTCAAGATTGCTTTGGCTATTCAGGGTCTTTTTTGGTTCCATATAAATTTTTGAAATATATATTTTGGATCAATGAAATATGCCATTGGTATTTTACTTTTTTTTATTTTTTTATTTTTATTTTTATTTTTTGGTTTTTCAGTTACAGTTGTCCCATTTTTCCCCCATTGCTCTCCCCCACCCAGCCCACCCCTTCTCCCACAATCATATCCCTCCCCATTGTCTATGTCCATGAGTCATTTATACACGTTCTTTGACTAAACCCTTCCCTTACTTATCCCCCTTCTCTCCCTCCCTCCTCCCCCTATTGACTGCTATCCTTCTCTTTGTCCTATTTAGTTCATTTGTTTGTGTTGTTCTTTAGTTTCCTGTATTAGGTGATATCATATGGTATTTTTCTTTCTTTGCCTGGCTTATTTCACTAAGCTTAATTCTCTCTAGTTCCATCCATGTTGTTGCAAATGGCAGAAGTTCCTTCTTTCTTTCTGCTACATAGTATTCCATTGTGTAAATGTACCACAGCTTCCTGATCCACTCATCTACAGATGGGCATTTAGGCTGTTTCCAGCACTTAACTATTGTAAACAGTGCTGCTATGAACATAGGGGTGCATAAGTTCTTTTGAATTAGTGTTTTAGGATTTTTCGGGTATAATCCTAGTAGTGGAGTCGCTGGTTCAAAAGGCAGTTCCATTTTTAGTTTTTTGAGGTAATTCCATACTGTTTTCCATAGTGGCTGCACCAGTCTGCATTCCCACCAGCAATGCACCAGGGTTCCCATTTCTCCACATCCTCTCCAGCACAACTTGTTTGTTGATTTATTGATGATGGCCATTCTGACTGGTGTAAAATGGTATCTCATTGTGGTTTTTATTTGCATCTCCCTGATCGCTAATGATGTTGAGCATTTTTTCATGTGTCTATGGACCTTCTGTATGTCCTCTTCGTAGAAATGTTTGTTCAGGTCTTTGCCCATTTTTTAATTGGGTTGTTTGTTTTCTTGATGTTGAGTCACATAAGCTCTTTATATATTTTGGAGATCAGTCCCCTGTCTGTGATGTCATTGGCAAATATGTTTTCCCATATGGTTGGTTTCCTTTTCATCTTGCTGATGTTTTCTTTTGCTGAGCAGAAACTCTTTAGTTTGATGGAGTCCCATTTGTTTATTATTTTCTTTATTCCTCTTGCCTTAGGAGATGTATCCTTGAAGATAAAGTTACATGAGATATCTGAAATTTTCCTGCCTATGTTTTCCTCTAGGACTTTTATGGTGTCATGGCTTACATTTAAGTCTTTAATCCATCTTGAGTTTATTCTGGTGTGTGGTATAAGTTGGTGGTCTAGTTTCATTTTTTTTGCTAGTCCCTGTCCAGTTCTCCCAGCACCATTTGTTAAAGAGGTTCTTCCCACTCCATTTTATGTTCCTTCCCCCTTTGTCAAATATTAGTTGACCATACAGTCCTGGGTTTATTTCTGGACTCTATTCTGTTCCACTGATCTATTTGTCTGTTCTTATGCCAGTACCAGACTGTTTTGATCACAGTGGCTTTGTAGTATTGTTTAATATCTGGTGTTGTGATTCCTTCTGCTGTGTTCTTCTGTCTCAAGATTGCTTTTGCTATTCGGGGTCTTTTTTGGTTCCATATGAAATTTTGGAGTATTTTTTCTATGTCTGTGAAATATGTCATTGGTATTTTAATAGGGATTGCATTGAATCTGTACATTGCTTTGCGTAGTATGGCCATTTTGATGATGCTGATTCTTCCCATCCATTAACATGGTATTTGCTTCCATTTATTTGTATCTTCCTTAATTTCTACCATTGGTATTTTAATAGGAATTGCATTGAATCTATATATTGCTTTGGGTAGCATGGATATTTCAATGATATAAAGATCTCACATGACTCAACACTGAGAAGACAATTAAAAGCCCAATTAAAAAATGGCCAAGGACCTGAATAGACACTTACAGATCACCCACAGACATATGAAAGGATGCTCAACATCACTAGCTATCAGAGGGATGCCTATTAAAACCACAATGAGATATCATCTCACACCAGTCAGAATGGTCATCATTAATAAATCCACAAACAACAAGTGCTGATGAGGATGTGGAGAAAAGGGAACCCTAGTGCACTGTTTATGGGACTGCAGATTGGTGCAGCCACTGTGGAAAACAATATGGAATTTCTTCAAAAAAACTAAAAATAAAACTGCCTTTTGACCCAGCCATTCCACTGCTGGGAATATACCCTAAGAATCCCAAAACACCAATTCAAAAGAACTTATACACTTTTATGTTCATAGCAACATTATTTACTAGCCAAATATTATTTAATAGCCAAATGCTGGAAACAGCATAAATGCCCATCAGTAAATGAGTGGATTAAAAACCCGTAGTAAATTTACACAATGGAATATTATGCAACAGAGGAAAGAACTCCAACCTTTCATGACAGCATGGATTGCACTGGAGAATATTATGCTAAGTGAAATAAGCCAGTCAGTGAAAGAAAAATACTATATGATCTCACCTATAAGAGGAAGCTAATGAACAAAAATAAAGTAATGAGAAAAAGAGAACCCAAGGCATGCAAACATGGAACAGACTGACAGTGACCAGAGGAGAGGCGAGAGGGCGATAAGGGAAGAAAGAAGGGGAAGGGACTAGTCAAGGAGCATGTATGAATTACCTATACACATGGACAACAGGGTGGGGAATGACTGTGGGAAAGGGGAGGAGTGTTGAGTATAAAAGGGAAGAGTGGGAAAAATTGGGGCAACTATCATAGAATAACAATAAAATGTTTGTTTTTTTTAAGATTTTATTTATTTATTTTTAGAGGAGGGGAGAAAGAGAGGTAGAGAAACATCAATGTGAGAAACATGGATAGGTTGCCTCTTGCATGCACCCCTACCAGGGACCAAACCTTCAACCCAGGCCTGTGCCCTGATTGGGTATCCAACCAGAGGCCTTTTGCTTTGCCCAACCAACTAAACCACACTGATCAGGGAAGAATATGGCTTTTGTTGTAAGGTTAATATAGAACCATTTAATGGTTTAACTGGTGACTGGGTAACTGTATTTTCTATGTTATCCAATATGGTAGCCAAGAGCCACATAGGGCTATAGAATATTTGAAATGTAGCTAGGCTGAATTGAAATGTGCTATAAATGTAAAATGCATAATGCATTGTGAAGACAGGATAAAAAAAGATTATAAAATATCTCAATAATGTTTGAATTGGTTACATATTAAAGTGATAATATTTTGGAAATAGGGAATTAAATAAAATATAACATTAAAATTAATTTCACCTGTTTCCTGATTTTTTAATGTAGCTACTAAAATTTTTTAAATTATATTTGGGGCTTGCATTGTATTTTCATTGGACAGTATAATAGAGGCAAGAAGACCTAAGTGAGTGCACACTGGAAATATTACTTGTATATTGGATTTCTAAGCTCTAAAACTCCATTTGAATTCTTTCCTAGAATGGATATTAGGCCTAAGATGACCTCACATTTTTAAGTGGTTGGTTCCAAAAATAATATGGTTCTTAGAAATAAATTTTCTTCATATTTGAGGATTACTAGTAATTTGAAAAATAGTGCAGGGTAGTAGAACAAAATTATCATCTGTGTCATGAGGTCTAAATTCAAGTGGTGACCATGGGCATGTCATTTAACTTCAATTTTTTTAAACTGTTAACTGATAACTATATTACCTAGCCTACTTTCATCCCAGAACCATTGTTAGCATCAAATGAGAAAGTAGATAAGCATTTAATGGATTATTAAGCACCCTTTAGTAGCTGATTAAATAGGTACATTAAAACAAAAAACTAAGAATATTATTGGAAGTTTAAATTCAGAAGCTCCTTCAGAAATCATGTAGCCTAAAATACAACTTCCCTTCCCTTACACATTTCTGCCCCATTTTACTGATGAGGAAACTGAGTTGGGGCCTAACCCAGAGAGGTTAGAACCAACAGTAAATAGGTGGTTAGGATTATATCCTGATCTGACTTATTCATATTTTCAGTGAGCACCTAAATGAGTTTCCCCTTATTTAGTCACTTATTTCATAAATACTTACTAAGCCTCTATCATGGATCAGGACTATAAAAGATTCTAATCATAACAATAGCTAGCATTCATTGATTTTACACTAAGCACTGGACACATTATATAATTTATTTCGTTTAATTCAGTAACCCTTGAGAAAGGTATTATGAAAGCTTGTTTACAGTGCGGGAAACCTACGCTCTACCAGGTTAAGTAACCTGCTCATGGTCACACAGTAAGTGAGAGAGTACAAATCTGTCCCCTGTTCTCTTCTATTAAAAGCCTGTGCTTTCTTCCCAAAGGGGTGAAAAAGCTGACATGAAAGGCAGTCAGACAGACAATGAACCCAAAGGTAGTGTAGTTCATTCTATAACATAGATATGCATGAGGTTTTCAAGGAGCCCAGAGGAAGCTTGTCTTGTCTTCTGCTTCCTCCAGCCTTTTCCAACTGAGTCAATGGTACCACCACACAGCCAATCCGTTAAAGCATTTCATTTACATTTCCCTTCATTGCCCGTCTTTGTCACTCTCACAGCACCTAAGTCAATCCTGCATCCAGTGTGTGCCCCTCAGCGGTCCACTTCTCTTCCCCAGCACTGTCACCAGTTTCCCACATCCCCACCACCACTGAATTCTACACTTAGATGAAAAAGCCTTCTACTTGGTTGCAAACCTTCTTGTGCCCTCCCTACACAAGCTTTTCTCCACCAAGCAACTAGAGTGATCTTTTGACACTCAGTCTGAGTATTCCCGTTCCCACCTTGAATAGTTTTGTATTAATCCTTCAATAAAAAACATTCTGTACATGGCCTATTAGCCCCTGCTTTTCCTTCCAACTTCCCATTTATGCCACCTCCCCCTGCTCACTTTGCTTTAGCCACATTTGCTTCCTTTTAGTTCCCAGAAAAAGCCAAGATTTTACACATGCTTCTGAGAGGTGCCCTGCTCTGGGCATTTTGTGTGGCTGGCTTCCCTCACCTTCTAGGGTCAGCTTCAATGTTTCCTGGCACCTCTAAGTAGGTTTCTACTGTATTCTATCTTCATGGAACTTTTATCTAATTGACAATAGTTACTTATTTCTTTAGAGATGTGTTTATTGGAGTCACTAGTCTGCAAACTCCATGAAAAGCAGGAATCATGGTAATCTAGCTGCCCTTTGCATACCAATACATACCATTTATCTAGCACATAATTGATGGTTAGCAAATGTTTGTAGAACACGTAAATGAATTGTAATAAATTCTTACTAGAAGGATGCTGAACATGTACCAAAAAAGTGAATCAGTCATTCCCACTTCTCTTTGAGTAACTGCTTTTCTTTTGCTTTCATGTTCCTGCTAGAAAAAGTATAAGGCAGCTCTCGTTCAGTTTCCCAGGACTGGAGAAGTCAATGCACAATGCTTGCAATGTTCACAGTTTGGGTGATTTGCCTTCTATGTAGTTCTGCAGCCATGCATTGTGGATGATTCTCTTAAGTAAAAACTGCTGAAGAAATGAATCAGCAAGAGCTAGAAGCTTGCTGCCTCCATCCAGACACAGCTGTTTTCCTGACTCTATTCAATTCTTACTCCCTGGCCACCTAATTCAACCAATCATTTTCTAGAGAGAATGGCATGGTAGTTGGTATTTAATAAGACACAGTTCTCTCCCAGAAACAAACAGGATATGAGTATCTGAGTTGGATTTTTACTTTACTGTAGTTTACTCCTAATTTGGGAATATATGCTAACTGCACTACCAAAATTCTAGCACAGTAAAAATCTAGACCTGTTGATCAGTAGGTACTGCCTAAAAATGCATATATTTTTTTTAGTTTGTTACATCTAATGAGGGTAATCAGGCAGAGATTGGAGGGAACAGAATGAAAGCTAACATTTGTTGAGTATCTGCTGGTGACAGAAAACTTGCTGACTACTTTACATACTGCTTCTTCTATCATCAGAAAGAAACCCTATCAGATAAATATGATCATTACCATTTTGTCCCCACCTTATGTTGACAGAGCACAGAGCTTAATTAAACTTACCCAAAGTTACACAACCAGTCAAAGGCAAAGCTAGGATTTGAAATAATGTCTGTCTTCCTCTGAAGCCCACTCTAAAGAGAAGAAAGCAAAATTTATGTTTATTTTGGGTTTTCTGGTCAGCCAACTCAGTTCAAGTTTTGGCCAAGGAGAAGTTGAAATTATGGCCCTAAATAAATGGTATTTCTCAACCATCTGAGTAGCAGCTGTGAAACATCCATGCCTCTCTACATATGGGAATAAAAATAAATCAGGTAAATTTTAATATGGAAGCTAGTTTGAAAGAAATATGATGTATTTACTCAGGACTTCCTTTCCCTTTGGGTTTTTAGAAAACACTGAATTGGCAGGGAGCAGTATTTGACAGATGACTAGCCCAGAAAGAGAGAGCCACAGATGGGGACCCCTGGCACAGAACAGGAGTGCAGTGGGGTTAGTGTGTTATGTTCACATGTGGGACAAGCTCTATGGACTATTCAAAAAGCTGGCCTATGGAGTCACTGTCTACAACTGCCACATTTCAGCTTCAGTGATACCTAGATGCCCAGTAGAGTGAACCTTCAACAAATTACATGGTTCTATGGCTGAGCTGACATGGGGGTCTGATGGCATGAAAGAGGTGGGAGTGACCTTTTCCCAGAAAAAAATGATGCCAGGCACTAACTTCTGTAGACAATGGATATTCAAAACAGGACAGACACTCAAGTCAGACAACATTATATGCTCATGCTATGTGCGTGGGCTCCTAGTTTGATTATATGATTTCTTTGAGGCCCAGTTTCCTCACCTCTCATATGGAAATGATCGGCATTTCCAATCCTTATGTTGAAAGTCAAATGAGGTAGTAAAGGACAACTATCTGGAACAGAGAATGCGCTGAATTGGGGTTCATTCCCTTCCTCTGATTTTCCTTGTAGTATTTCTCAGCACTGTAATGTTTAACCAGAAACTCTTTTTGTTACACCTTGCCTATCAGCACCTCCTCAAAGAATTTCTCTGAAAACCCACCTTCAGAAAGAATAGTATAACAAGAGAGAAAATGTCAGGCTCCACAGTTCCAAGGGATGATTTGGAGAGACTGAGACAGATTCCACCCCCCAGGAGCCTGTAGTGGCCCTGATGACACATGCTTATTCTGGCTCTCTCCTTCCCTCTCTCATTTTCCTTACTGCCTCCCTCCTGATTTCTGATATCACCTGCTAAGTATTTAGCTCAGGTTCTGAATTGTGGGTAAAACCAAACAAAAAAAATGTGCAACATTCTAACTGATACACACTATAACCTTAATATGCCATTACACTGATTCCAGAGATTTGATAATTATTGTAAATTCATGATAATACAGCAAAATGATTTTAATATATCAGTTTCCCCATCTAAAAACTGGGGGTAATAATTTGTACTTCACAAGGGTTTCTGAAGATTTGGGAAATGTTGCATATTAATGCCTACCACATAAAAAAGTAATTTAAAGTGTTACCAATTACTGATTACTATCAACATTTTTATTATGGGATTCAGAGTAATGTGACATATGGGTTTCTATTAATCTTGTTAACTAAAATATTCTTTGGATTTTCAGTCATTGTTCAGCTCATATTGCCCTGATCCTCACCTTTCTTCCTAAACTACATGTCACACATAGCCTGTTACAGACAAAATACATTAAAACACTATGTGTGCACTATATCATTTTAACTGGCTTCATTTTACCATCATTCATTCTTTTACCCAATATTTTATTTGCATTTATTTTTTCAGAAAACAAGAAAGCAGAGGTCTGAGAAATTTTTTTGAGTACTAAACATTAAAAGATTTAATAGAAAAAGAAAATTAAGTGTAAAGAAAGGATTTAAGGAAAATCAGGTACTAAGTGGGTAAAAGATGAAGAGGAGAGGATTCATCTCAGCTTATGGATGGCAGTGAAAGAAGGAACAAGGTAAGAAGATTAAGGAATAGCCAAAATTGAATAAAGGGAAGAAAATTTAATCAGGGAAGATATGTAGAGGTAATTCAGGATGTCAAAAAGGCCTGAAATTGAGCCCATGAAGCTCTCAGAGAAAAGTAAGAAGCAGCCATTATAGTACAGAATACTAAAGCTGAAAGTGTTTTTTAAATTATCTAGCTCAACCATTCCATTTTATAAGAGAAGAAACTGAGGCTCAGGGTAGAAAAGCTTTTTCAAGGCTACATCACTAGAAAGTTGCCAAACTGGGCTGAAACCCAGGATTTCTTACTTTTAGCTTAATGATTGGTTCTACTCTATTAGTTCTGATAAAAGACCTTAATGAAAAGGAGTGATTTGATCTGACAAATGAGGCATATTATTAGCAAATTAGATCAGCTGAGCATTTAGAAGGATAATTATTAATAAATCTTGTTATAAAAGTTTATTTGAAATTGTTTATAATCACATAAAAATTGGAAATAATATAATGATCCAATCATGGTAGTATTGTTAAGTAAGAATGTTGCAACTATAGCAATAGTCCTTTAATTTTTTAAAATATATTTTATTGCTTAAGCTATTACAGTTGTCCCAATTTTTCCCCTTATGTCCCCCTCCACCCAGTATGCCCTTTCCCACAAGTAATCCTGCCCTTTAGTTAATGTCCACAGGTTGTGCATATAAGTTCTTTGGCTTCTCCATTTCTTATACTATTCTTATATCCCCCTATTTTGTACCTATCAGTTATCCTTCTTAACTCTACACCTTTCCCTCCCAGCTGATAACCCTCCAAATGATCTTCATATCTATGATTTTGTTCCTGTTCTTGTTATTTGCTTAGTTTGTCTTTTTAGATTCAGTTGTTGACAGTTGTGACTTGTTGCCCTTTTAATGTTCATAGTATTGATCTTCTTCTTTTCCTTAAATGAGGCCCTTTAACACTTTATGTAATAATGGTTTGGTGATGATGAGCTCCTTTAGCTTTACCTTGTCTGGGAAGCACTTCATCTGCCCTTCCATTCTAAATGATAGCTTTGTTGGGTAGAGCAATCTTGGTTGTAGGTCCTTGCTTTTCATCACTTTGAATACTTCTTGGCATCCCCTTCTTGCCTGCAAAGTTTCTTTTGAGAAATCAGCTGATAGTCTTATGGGAACTCCTTTTTTCTTATTATTTTCTCTTGCTGCTTTTAAGATTCTCTCTTTATCTTTAACCTTTGGCATTTTAATTATGATGTGTCTGGGCATGGTCCTCTTTGGGTCTAATTTGTTTGGAATTCTCTGTGCTTCCTGGACTTGTATGTCTAACTTCCTTCACCAAATTAGGGAAGTTTTCTTTCATCATTTTTTCAAATAAGTTTTCAATTTCTCATTCTTCCTCATCCCTTGCTGGCACCCTTATGATTCAGACATTGGTATATTTAAAGTTGTCCCAAAGGTTCCTAATTTTATCATTTTTTTCAATTTTTGTTTCTTCCTTCTATTCCAGGTGAATGTTTATTTCTTCCCTTTGTTCCAAGTCGTTGATTTGAATCCTGGCTTCCTTTCCATCACTGTTGGTTCCCTGTAGATCTTTCTTTATTTCACTTAGTGTAACCGTCATTTCTTCCTTTATGTTGTTGCTATACTCAATGAGTTCTTTAACCATCTTGATTGCCAATGTTTTGAACTCTGCATCTGATAGGTTGTTTATCTCTGTTTCATTTAGTTCTTTTTCTGAAGTTTTATTCTTTTCTTTGATTTCGGCCATATTTCTTGGTCTTCTCAATTTGGCAGCCTCCCTGTGTTTGTTTCTGTGTATTAGGTAGAGCTGCTTTGACTCCCTGGCTTAGTAGTGTGGCCTATTGTAGAAAAGGAACCTGCAAATTGTGTGGGGTTGGGCCTTAGGTAATTGCCAGAGTGGGGCAACACACTTCACAGCTTTGTTGCTCTGTGTGGGGGTAGGGCTTAGAGAGGGGACAGTGCCACTGCCTGGGTTCTGGAGGTTTGCCTGGCACTCACCCCATTTCCAGTCACTTCACCTAGTCCCTGTATGTGACTAGCACCTTTCCAGTTTTGGGCCCTGATGCAGAGTTGGTCAGTTTGTGTATGTTCTAAGACCATGTGGGCCCTTTAAGCAGCGTCTTTTGAAAATCCAGCAGTTCCTTCTGCCACCCCAACTTCCACTATTTTTTACAGCCAGAGTTATGGTGATTTATCTTCCTGGCTCTGGAACCCTGAGCTGTGTGGTCTGGCCTGGGGCTGGGATTGCTCACTCCCAAGGTATCCCTCCCATATTTTATCTACCACATGTGAATGTGGGACTTCCCATTCTGCCATTGCTGCCACCTCTCTGCATCATACCATATCTCCTTGCCTCTTCACCAATCTCCACATCTCCTCCCCTCCTACCCATCTGGATGAATGTGGCTTTTTTAAACGCTTGATTGTCAGACTTCCATACAGTTTGATTTTCTGACAGTTCTAGATGTTATTTGTTTTGAAGTTTATTTGTAATTCTTTCTGTAGTTGTGTGAGGTGACAGGTGTCTACCTACACCTCCATCTTGACTGGAAGTCCAGCAATAGTCCTGTAAAAATAATGTTTCTAGAGTATTTCAGTGACCTCACAAACTTTATATAATGTTTTCATAATATATGAAATTATAGTAGTAGTAAAATCCAAATTATAGAAAATATAAGTGGGGAAAAATTGAAAAGTAACATACCAGAATATGCTAATTATGGCCATCAGTCTCTGTGTTTTGTACATGGATTAATTTTATTTTCTTATAGTTTTGTATATGTTTTCCACAATAAACGTCCATTACTTTACTAATTAGAATAAAACACAACTTTTTTTTCTTTCTAAACTTGGTTGGAAATTATAATGTGTCTGATACTATTTGAGGTTATATTCTGTTCCTACTTTAAGAATGAGTATGGGGTTTTAATGTTCTTTATTCCTTCCAAAGGCTGCAGACTTACCTCCTCTATAAAATGACCCCTCTCTGTGCAGTAAATCTGAACATCCTAATCACTGCAACAGTGACATAGAGTATATGCTATCAACCTTCATCATTTGTCCACACATTCATTTACTCAAACACTATTTACTAAGTACTAACTACACTCAAGGGGTACCTTTTCCCCAAGAGCAGAAGGCAAGTAATGAACAAAAGAACAAATTAATTTCAAAAATTATGATGTGATAAAATAGAAATGAAATAAACAGGGTGGTGTGATAAATGCAGTGTGTGAGGGTGGATCTGCTAATTCATACAGTGTGGTTAGGCAAGGCCAGGGTAGCAATCGCTCTGATCTACCTTCAGGACCTGAGAGCTCATTCTCCCAGCAGCTGGCATGTTGGCTGCCATGGGCTCACAGCTCAGTCACTCTGGGAACTGTCCTCAGCTGAAGGGAGCTGCCTCACCCATATTACTTCCCCTTCTCAGGGGCAACCTACATCCAATGCCTGATTGATGGGAGGTACAGAGGCCCAGCCCCCTTTCCACAATACAGCACAAACATGAAGGCCATCCTGGCTCCAGAGCTTTTCCTGAGACTGGCTGAGGCATCTGTTGTGACTGCATTGTAGCTCAGCTCCTTTCTGTCCAATCCACCCCCACTCACTCCCGCACAGGTATTATTCCCAAACCACCTTTCTGCATACACACCAGAATGTCAGAATCTGCTACCCAAGGAACATGGCTGAAAACACCTTTCCTTGTAAGAATATATAATTTGAAATCTGAAGAAGAGAAGGAGTCATCCCTGCACAGGGCCAAGGAGAGAACAAAAGCAAAATCCTTGAAGCAGAGAGGGAGCTTTTGAAAGGAAGCCAATATAGCTGTCTTGTCCAAGTTTATACAGCCAGAGAAGAGTAGAGTCAGGATGCAAACCTGGGCTTGTCTGACACTGAAGTCTATGTTCTTTGTGCCAAAATATGAGCTTACTCCAGATAAGATGGGTCTTTGTTGTGTGAAATATAAGTATTCTATTCTAATCATAAAGCATTAACACTGCCAGTGCAGTCACCAAGTTGTAAGTTTAATTACATCCAGTTAAATGTTCTTTCATATTATCTGCATGTATTTGTAGGAAACATTTGAAAATCATAAACACACTATTAATTCTACCTGCATACTTTTTGAATACATTTATATGTATATAATAACTATATTAGGCTCTTGATTTAGTCATGCTATTAACTTAAAAATTAACTGGGATTGTATTTTCTCATCCTGAAAAATACATTTCATGAATGTTTTCATGGTACACCTGCATTCACTAAGCAAATTTGCTTTTGGTACTGATCAAAAGGTCAGTTATCTGGATTTAGAAAAATGATATGCTAAAAACTCACTGTATTTTGAGCTCTAACAGTCCTCTCTCTGTCTTCAGAGGCTAGTATATTTCATCTGAATTTACTGATTTATTCATTCACCCAATCATCATTTTATCTATTACACAGTCCTCATTTGGCATATTCTGTGTACCAGGCACTGGATGATCACTTTGAATATACTTTGAAATTCCCCTTCTTGAAGAATCAAAATTAGATTGTGGTGGTGGTGGAGGTTTGGTCACAAAAGCACACCAATGAGCGCAGAGTGACAAAGTGAGTGCTTAGAAAGAACAGTGCTTGGTTTTGTGAACACTCATAACAAAGGAACCTAATCTGGACCAAATGAGGGGGTAAGAGGCAATGGGGGTTGTATGGGTTGTATGGGTTGGAGGGAATTTGGGTCAGAGAAAGCTTTCTTACAAAAGTGCAATGTGAGCCGAGATCTTAGATGATAGAGGCGAAAAAAGGGAAAACTCCCTTTTACAGAAGAGACCTGGTCATGATCAAGTATCTGGAAAAAAGCCCAAGCTTTGAAAAATGAGCAAAGACAAAAATAAAGATGGAGAACCAGCAAGGGTACAGGGATGGGGAATTTATAATTCATGTTAAGGACTTAAATTTTAATTTTTTATAATAGCAATGGAAAGCCATCAGATTTCTCAAGTAGCAAGTCTCACATTAGATTCTGGAATGACTAAGGCAAGTCGACCCTTTCCTTGCCCACAAGGGCTCACTGTCCAGTGGAGATTAATGGGTGATTAAACAATAATCATGGCACAGAAATGTAATGATTATGATGGAAACAAGTAAAGGGTGCAATGGGACTGACATGGAGGGCACGTAGCTCACACTGGGAGAACAGGAAAGGCTTCCTAGAGGAAATACTCCTGAACCAAGTCTCAAGGGTACACATCTAAAATTGTCCAGATCACAATTCTAATTCATGTGAGGGAAGGAGTTCCCCATACTATCAAGCAATTTTTGGGACACCACCAGCAGAGTGTCCTACAATTCAACTCAATTCTGACACTCTCTACTAGTTAGCAGCATCAGATCCTGCAGGTTAAGGGCTCAGTCCCACAGAACTGCCCACCTTTCCTTCAGATGTCAGTCCCAACCCCAGGTTGCTTCTGATCAACTGGCTATAAATCAGCAGTTCCCACAATCTCCTCCTTGGGTTCAATTAACTTGTTTGAGTGGCTCATAGAACTCAGAGAAACATTTTACTTACTAGATTACCAACTTATTATAAAAGAATACAATTCAAACAGCCAGATGGCAGATATGCATATGGCAAGGTATGGGGAGAGGGTGCGGAGCTTTCTAGGCACACAACTCCCCACAAACTCCATGTGTTCATCTACCTAAATACTCTCAAACCTATTATTTTGGGTTTTAATGGATGCTTCTACATAGGCATGATTGATTAAATCACTGACCATTAGTTACTAAATTTAATCTTCAGCCCCTCTCCCCTCTTGGCAGTCAGGGACTGATATTTCTGATCTTCTAATCTCTGGTTGGCTCTACTGGCAGCCAGCCTCATACTTACATGTTTTCCCAAAGCTACCTCATTAACATAACAAAAGACATCTTTATCACTCAATAATTAGGAAATTCCAAGGGTTTTATGAGCTTTGTACCAGAAATAGAGAGGAAGACCAAATATATATATTTCTTACTATGCGTCACATATCACAACATGCCATGTACATGATTGCCTGCCCCAACGGGCATACCCAAATACAGATCTCTTGGTCAAAGTGTGGGCTCTGGCTGCAGCCTCATGGTTTTGATATTGTTTGCAAAATTGGTCTCTATGAAATCAAAATAACAAAAATATTGTCATTCCTTTGCAAGGCCTGGTGCCACTAGTAGACTTCTTCTAAAAGCAAGCCTTTGTTGAGCCTCTACTGCACTGCACTAGGGCAGGAACTGGGCTCAGCACTGGGAAAGAATGACAAGTACAACCCATGAGTATACACCTTTAGTTTCACACAGAAGTTCTGGAGAATGATAAGGACTTCTGACTGAGCTGGAACTGAGACTTATAAACATGCTCAAGTGTGTATTTGGAAAACAACAGATATAATTTGTTTGTTTCAAAGATCATGGAGGAGAGATGGCACCAATGAAAGAGACATATAAGATCTGTCTTTCCCAGGGGACTAGCATTTGTTTATTTGATAGATTGTTTATTTGTTTCAACTGGAATAGAAGAAGGGACTGGGGCCAGAAGATGAAAGTTCTTGGAAAAGAGAATCTCTCCCCACTACATACTTCACTTCAGATTTCAGTGTAGCTGTGGGGCCCTGAGGGCTCAGAAAGGTCACCAGAGAAGTGAGCCCAGTGAAAAAGCAGGAGGGAGTGCAGCTCCCAGCATTGGGAGAAGAGTCATGATGCTGTAATGGAGGGTAGAGCATAACCCCCACAATATTTGATTGGGGAAGGGAAGAGTGGATGGTATGGTGTTTAAGAGGCATTGCATTACTAGTGACATAGCGGGAGAGGGGAAAGCAAGGGGCAGTGCTCATGTTGCACTGCCCAAGAGGCAGGGGGCAGATGCCCACCCCAGGTGCTCATGCATCGCTGGAAACTTTTGCCCTGACTAAAGATGGCAGCCAAAAGAAGGTAAAAGCCTGGGGAACTGGCAAAAATGGTGGACACTAACACACCATAGGAAGGACTAGATATGAGGACACACAGTAAGTTCCTGGCTGAACATTTAAACGAGGGCAGGCTGAAAGGGAGAGGATGTCTGCTGGAAGGTCAAAAGAGCCAGGGAGAAAGCCACGAGGTGAGCAGTGAGAGGAGTCTGCCTGGAGTAGATGGCAGCAGAGCTAATGGAGTTGCAGGGAACTGCCAGCCACCCAGATTTGTGAGAGATGCTTGGAGCTGGACTGGGACCAGGAGTGCTGAGTTGCAGAGTTCTGTTTTTCTGAAAGATAGTACCTCTGAGTGGTGAATACTGAAACTGGCCTGGTTTGGCAAAGGAAGGCAGGACTATGTGCTTTGGGGTGTTTTTAAAGGGAGTGGGACTTAAGAGCAGAAATCTACCATCATTCTAAATAACCTTTAAAAAAAAAAACCCTTTCCTTTTTACAAAACTCTTACATTAGGAGTCATACTTCTTGGCCACAGGCAATCAAACTCCACAGCTGTTCCAGAACAGCATTGGTGAGGTTCTGTAACAATTCCATGAAATGCCTGTCAGACAATTTGATGAAGTTTAACACAGGTGTGCGCAGACTTGCCACTACACATTTGTAAAATGATTCTCTCACTGTTGTTCTCTCAGAAATAACCAGTATAGTCTTCTGTGGCTGTTAGCAAAGATCCTACCATTATTTATGTTGGAAATACAGGTAATCCAAATTTGGCATTAATGCTGGTGTGGCAGCATTTGTGCTCAGAAAATAATGACATTCAATTTATTTTTGATTGGGAGAGAAGAAACAAGACAACTAGCACATTACCAGCCAACCTGCTAGATACTTTGGACAAGCCATTCTTTGGGTTTCGGCATTCTTAAATATGAAATGGGATAGAAGATGAAAATAAATTGATGATCTTTAACCCAATAGGCAAAAGGCTTAGTTCAGAGCAAAAGGATGGGGTGCAACTTTACTAGATTGGTTGAAATCTGAAGCCTATTCAACCCCTCAACATCCAGTAAAACAGAAAATCTCCTTATCATCTATGCCTCAGTCACCTGGTTTTGTTTCTATGGGATTCTCTCTACTTTACCCTTTTCAAGTCCTGATTCCCATCTGTATAGCAATTGAAAGCTGCATCTCTAGCAACAGTACTGAAATCTTTAAATGATTTTACCAGGTTAAGATTCTATTCTAAACACCTTAGTGAAGTCTGTCATTTTTCCATAACTTTAGAAGTATGAATTTTCAAGGTATAACAAGGTTGTTTCAAATCTCAGATAGGAAAATACAATAGGTCTGGGTGACTCAAGAGAGGAGAGTCACAGAAGGGAGTCTAGTTACCTGAGAAAATGGTGGTGCTATTTAGGGATGGATGCTGAAATGGAGAGAGGGTTAAGAAGTAAAGAAAATGATCTCACTTTTAGACCTTTCAAGACTAAGATGCCAGCAAGACCAAGAATTGGGACTCCCTCACAACCGGGACATTGGAGAAAGCCAAATGATTACAAGGAAAGCAAAAGAGCGGAGTACTCTTTATTGAGTACTTACTATTCAGTATGTGCCATTCCTGAAGCAGGCATGCTGTGTCAGTATTTTCAGTTAATGCTACAATGACGTACATATTCTCATTGGGATTTTATAGGTAGGAAATCAAACTGGAGAGAAATTCAGTCACTTTCCCAGCTCAAAAAGCCTGGATTTGAAGATGCACTGAGATATGTGCCTTTTCCACTGCACCCTGTCTCCCTTGTTAGAGCAACAGAACAAAACTGGGTCTCCAGATCTTGATGAGGTCCTCACCTGTGATGTTTTATTTGTGTCTTAAGCCTCGTAATCCCCATCCTTTATAAAACTACTATTTATATTTTATTTTGACCCAGAGCATTATAGCCTTGAGACGCAAAATAATTGAGCATTCTTTGGCAGCCAGGATGTTCAGTCTGAGGCCAGCTAGCTCCTGTCCATTCTTTAGCATGTCTTTATGTCTAACAGTCAGCTGGGGACAGGGGACAAAGAGAGGTCCTCCAAACCAAGGGCAGGAGTAACTGGCCCCTGTGGAACTGGCTGTTAGTAAGACCACCCCAGCATGGAAACAGCATGGACTTGGGTCTTCTCTTGTTTGAGGATTTGAGAATAATGTAATTGCCTTTGGTTTGTGCTTCCCACCAAGATTCCTAGGCCAGGGGCAGAGTTTCCCAGGCCACTGTAGCTGGGTAGAGCTCCTGTGGGCCCTGATTTTTTTCTTCTAGGGCTCGGGGGCAGCCACATCTCAGTGTCTGTCATTGGTTTGAGGTCCTCCAAAAATAGTACTGAAGATAAGTGCAGACTCACCTGCTTTCAGATGTACTTTATCAGAGATAATATGATGGCTTTCAAGTGAGATGTGAATGGCATGGCTACTTCTCCTTGGGAGTGGGAATGAATACCACCTGATTTAAAAAGAACATAATGGTGGGTCTGTATCAAGCTGCCTTCACAGCTTTGGCTGATGGAACAGTAGCTACTGAAGTCCCAAGGGAAGTGCCTTGGGAACAGCTACGTGACACTTCACAAAATCAGGTGCAGCACAAAAAGGGACTCTTTTCTGGTGACTGTCCCAAAAAGGAGCTCTGTGGACAGGATCATGGAGCAGAAGAGGATGCCTCCTCTCCTCCAAGCAGCTGTTTGTCTCAAATGCTGAAGTTAATATGAGCCCCAAGAGAGCCATTCCCATGCCCTGGTCGGCTGCCAGTGCCCTCTGGGCTCAGAGCCCCTCCAGGTGTTTTTCTCTTTCAGTTGCATTTTCTGAGTTTGTATCTCTTTTAACTCCTTCTCCACTTTGTCTGGTTAACCTCTATTTATTCTCTCAAAATTCATCCATAGACACTCACCACAGGTATCACCTCCACTGGAAATCTGCAACCACTCTGGCCCAGGCTGCTTCAGTAGAACTTTTTTGCTGTTCTTTTAGCATTACCTGCATATCCCTAATACTGATTTTATTTATACATTGGTTTATATGTATCTTTCTCTGTGTTTGTCTTTCTCCTTGTGGCAGAAATCGGCTCACTGTTGCCAAGACAGATTTTCCCTTTTCTTCCTGGGCACACAGTGAAACTGTATTTCCCTGGTGCCCTTGTAGTCAGATACGACCATGGAGTGACAGAGGCAGGAGGGGCCCAATCCCGCACATGCTCCCTCTTCCCTTGTCTACTGGCCAGGTGCAGAGAGGGCAGATAACTCCAAGTTTTGGTGATGTTAAAGCCTACGTCCCCAAAAGTCTGTCTGAGTATCTCTCATTGCTGACCCATATTGTTCTGGGACATGAGCAAGAAACAAACCACTAAGATTGCAGGGAGTTTTGCAATTGCTGGTCTGTCCTAAATTATACCCTTAATTATAGGCTCTTGGAGAAACTACAACATCTTTATGCTCACCAGCAAGCAGAATGCCTAGCACATACAATATGTGACCATTTGTATCTAGTCTCTTTCATTTAGCATACTTTTTTCAAGGTTCACCCAAGTCTTTTCATGGCTGAATAATACTGCATTATATGTATATACCATAATTTGTTTATCCATTCAGTTTTCAATAGACACATGGGCTGTTTCCATTTTTTGACTATCATGAATAATGCTGCAGTAAACATTGTATATAAGTTTCTGTGTGGGTGTATGTTTTCATTTTTCTTAGGTATATAGCTAGGAGTGGACTTGCTGGATCATGTGATAATTTTATGTTAAATTTTTTGAGGAACCTCCATACTGTTTTCCACAATAGTTGCATCATTTTGCTGTCCTACCAGCAATTGTAGGACTTATTTCTCCACATTCTCACTAACTCTTGTTATTTTCTTGGATTTTATTTTACCTTTTAAAAAATTATATAATTTATTTTACATGTTTATTTTATTTATTTGTATTATTTCAACAAATGGTGCCAAGATAACTGGATAAAAACATTAAAAATGAATTTAGACTATTTCACTCAGTTTACAAAATTTAACTCAACATGGATCAACAACCTAAATATAAGAGCTAAAACTAAAAAATCTATTAGAAGGAAACATACAGCTAAACCTTCATGACCCTGAATATAGCAATGAATTCTTGTATTAGACACCAACAAATACGAGCAACAAAATAAATAAATTGTACTTCATTAAAGTTAAAAACATCTGTGCATGAAAGGACATTATCAAAAATGTGAAAAGACAACCTAGAGAATGGTGGAAAATATTTGCAAATTACTTATCTGATAAGGGTTTAATATCCAAATACAAAAGAACTACAACTCTCAACAACAAAAAACAAGCAAAATACATTTTAAAAAATAATCAAGTTAGTAAGGGAAGGGTTTAGTCAAAGAAATGTATAAATGACTCATGAACATGGACAATGGGGGGTGGGATATGATTGTGGGAGAAGGGGTGGGCTGGGTGGGGGAGAGCAATGGGGGAAAAATGGGACAACTGTAATTGAAAAACAAAATAAAAATTCTATATAGAAAAAAATATAATCAAAGGATTCAAATAGACATTTCTTCAAAGAACATATACAAATGGCCAATAAGCATATTTTTTTAAAAAATTCAGCATTAGTAATTAATCATATGAAAATCAAAATCACAAGGATATATCACTTTATAACCATGAATGTTTTAGAGTCTGTATTTCTAACTGTAGTTTAATACACGTAGGTGATTATGCCTGCTGTTCTCTGCCTTCATAATTACAAAACCCCATTCTCACTCTCTTTCCCATACCTATTAGTTATAACTCATGCATCCAGGCATGAGTTACATGTTAGACTATTCCATCAATCAACTATAAAATAAAATACTATTGCTAATAATAGCATGTTTATAGGCGATTTACTTTTTAACTGGTATATAAAATAGAAGGGAATCAAAATCAACTCTATTAAGTCATTACTCTCACATGAATTCTTCAGGGTTTTTTTTCTTTCTTTCATGACAAAGGAATAGATGGAAGTGAGCTCAATAGCTTAGATTTGTACATATTACTTAGTATGCCTATAGGACTGAGTAGTGCAGTTGAGGGTTATTTATGATGTGTGGCAGCTGATCAAAAGAGTAGAGATATAATGCTGTAGACTGAATCTCCATGATATCTCTCATATTTATATCCTTTTCCTTCTATTCTCTTCATTACCATGCCTGCTTTAGATATCAACTCTTGAACAAAATGGGTTGGAACTCCATGGGTCCACTTAATATGCAGATCTTTTCCAATAAATGTGCCCAGTACTATAAATGTATTTTTTTCCTTCCTGTGATTTTCTTAAATTTTTTCTCTAGTTTACTTTTTTTGTAAGAATATAGTAACATATAATGTTATATTACATGTACAATATAACACATGTAACAAACAACAATGTGTTGATGGTCTGCTGATGCTACTGATAAAACTTCTGGTCAACAATAGGCTATTAGTATGTAAAGTTTTGGGGGAGTCAAAGGTTAAACACAAGTTCTTTACAGCATGGGGGTTTGGTGCCCCTAACCCTTGTGCTAAGAGTCAGCTGTATTTACCTTCCTAGATGATCTCCCTGTCTATTGTCTCTATCCTCTGTTTCATCTGGCAATTTATTGTTGACCTTGCTATAGACTGACCTTCCTAAATCACAACTCTGATGATCCATCACTTCCATGTTCACCTGATACTATCCTTCTCGGGTATTTGTAGCACCTATGAGGTGTACCCACAGGCTTTGTCTTAAATGACTCCCCTTCTCCAGCTTGGTATGCCAGTTAACCAAAACATTGTCTTAAACAATTCTCCTTCTCCAGCTTGGTGTGCCAGCTGACTGGAACAATGTTGCTTTTCTCAAACCCAGGCCCCATCCTACCTCTAGACCATTCCTCTGCAATAACCTTCCCCCGTATTTTATAAGACTTTTTTAAAAGTGAGAAAAGTTAGGCTTGTTCAAGTTAAATGATATATACCTTTTGTTACAAGACTACTAGTGACAAAATCAGAATAAAGGCCAGGAAGAATCAGATAGGCTTGTCTTTCAACTTGGAAAAACCCAAGGTTAAAAGAAGAAAGGAAGCCAGAGCCGATGGACTACCTCAGCCCCCTCTTGGTTATCAGATCATTGTTGAGCTACTGCAGTGCTTTTGTTCAATTATCTCTTATTTTACTTAATAATGGCCCCAAAGTGCAATAGTATTTAAATTTTATCACAGATATGTATGTATAGGGAAAAAACACAGTATGTGTAGGGTTTGGTACTATCGTGGTTCCAGATCCACTGGGTGGTCTTTTAACATATCCCCCAAAGATAATGAAGGGCCACTGTATACTGGTAACATCACTCCCCTCTAGGTTCCCCATCCATAAAATAGAACCAACAATATATCAGGCCAAACTATTTCAAGGATTCTGTGATGATTAAGGAATAAATTGTAAGGCACTCAGTGAATATAAGGTCCTGGAAGATGCTAACCAATAAAACATTCTGGAAAGCTGTGAAATTGTGTCTGTTTATAGCAAACTTGAAACCTGTAGAGTATATTGTGCAATTTATCTCTTTGTGAAAGGGGAGCAAACATGCAGTAACTACACAAGCACATGAATTTTCAATATATAATAGTAGAAACTTGCTAAATACAGACTTTTCCCACTGGGCTGATAACTTATTTTTCAAGGACATTGGGTGGAGTAGGGAGAACTTGAATTATTCTTTTGTCACCATTGTCCACAAAGAAGGGGTGCTACTCTGTGACGCAGTACTACCTCTCTGCTAGACACATTACTCAATACTGAAAATGACAACTCCTGCACCCTCAGGAATCACATCATAACCTCCATGTGCCTGCAATCTTGAGCTGTGCTTTTACAATTTAGATGACAGGCTCACAGTGAAAAGTGTAATAGGGACACTTATAGTCACAGAATAAACCTGGGTCAGAGTTACTCAAAGAGAGAAGCAAACTTTTTCATATTAAAAGAAGTACAAATATATCATGGAATAAAAAAGAACTGCACAAGCATGTTTACACTAAAATATGAGCTTTCAAAGGGGGAAAAAAAGAGTCTTTCTGTAGCAGGCCACTAGGGCTCTGCTCTCTGGCCACCCAGGAACATGTGTTGTAGGAACCATCTGGGAGCAGACTCTCTTGAGACCAGAGAAAAAGTAACAGCCAGGATTGCCACCCGCTTCGCACCTGTTCACCTGCACCGTGGACTTCTGTGACCCTTCGTGCCTCAGTTGTCTCCTCTGGAAAATCTGGGTCATAAAAATATATTCCCCAACAACCTTACAGGGGTGATTTTAAAATACTGAGATAGTATACACAAAAATGCTTTTAAAACATGAAATACTAGACAAGTGGTAGTTGCGGTTTTTAATTATTATAGTAAAACCTTCATGCCTTACTTAGCACTTAAGCATTTAAGTTATAATGTGTCATTTTACACATATTAAAACTTTTTAGATTGTTTTAGTTGACCATATTTTGTGTTTAAAATACACCCCAAGATCCATGGCTCTTATTTCTTTGGTATATCAAAATAATATGCTCTGTGTTACTTGGGATTCTCCAGAGAAACAGATATATATACACACACAGATGTATAGCTAGATATAGATATAGAAAGAGATTTATTATGAGGAAGTGACTCACGTGATCATGAAGATTGAGAAGTCCTGAGAGCAGCTGTCTGCAAGCTGGAGGCCCAGGAAAGCCAGTGATGTAGATCCAGTCTGAACCCAAATGGTGTTAAGTCCTATTCCAAGTCCAAAGTTGGAGACAAAGAGCACTGATGTCGGAAGGCAGAAGATGGACGTCCCAGCTCACACAGAGAGCAAATGTACCCTTCCTCTGCTTTTTTGTTCCACACAGGTCCACAACAGATTGAATGGTGCCCAACCACGTTGGCAAGGCTGTTGGTTAGCAAAGAGAGGTGGAAGAGGCAGACTGCTCCGGATTATTAGGGGGCAGTTTTAACAAGCAAGGAAACTTACAAAGTCTGTCTTGGCAGCTGCAAGACAAGTAGTTTTCTGCACCTTTCCACCAAACCTTAAAAACTTACACAGAGACTTTAACTGGGTTCAGTCCTGATGTGGTCTCAATAACGCCTTTCTCTCTCAGGGCCACATCCTTGGGGCAGCTTCTCACACAGAAATGCACTTTCCAACACAGGACAGTACAGCTCTCAGGTCAACCAGAGCTCATGTACTCTCCATGACCAGCTCCAACAAAGGGTAGTCTTCTTTAATCAGGCTTCTGATTTAAATGCAAGTCTCTTCCAGAAATGCCCTCACAAATGCACCCAGAAATGTTCTGCCAGCTATCTGGGTGTTCTTCAATCCAGCCAAGTTGACCCAAGAAACTAACCATCACAGACTGTAATAAATACTCAAAAATATGACTGACCTTTGAACAACACGAGGGTTGAGGACACCAACCACTGGCACAGTCAAAAATCCGCTTATAACTTAAATCAGCCCTCCACATAGGTGGATTCCCAAATGTGGATTGAAAATACAGTGACTCTTGAACAACACGGGTTTGAACTGCATGGGGCCAATTAAGCACAGATCTTTTAAATTTAAATTTAATTTTAAAAATCTGTGTTTAATTGGACCTGCTCAGTCCAGACCTGTGTCTAATGGGACCCACTCAGTTCAAACAAATGATTTTAACATAACCATCATTGAAAAGATGCATCCTATGTGCATTGGAAAAGAGGTGATAACAAAGCGAGTACCCTGTGTTTTTCCATCATCAGATTTGTTGTAGATGTTTATTGTGTTTGCCTGCCTGTGACTTTTTCCCCCTTTCTCTAGTAATTCATCCAAATTTTCCCTATGAAACCATCCCTTCTTATCCCACATCATGTGACTTGATTGGAGTTTACCACAACCTAGCTTAGGGTGGGCATTGACCTGAGCTAAATGAATATGTGTATCTCTTTAGCTACAATTACTGGCTCAGGAATGAGCAGGTGACTGTTACAGAAGAACAATGAAGAGATCAAGTCAGAATAGGTGGTCTGAACCATCTGCCTTTAGCCATGATCAATGCACTGGGCCGTTTTGATCTGTGAGCCAATTTTAGGTTTGGGTTTTTTTTTTCCTTCGGGCTCATAACAAAAAAAATATATGACTAAAACTGCATTTATAATATTTTTTGACATAACTTGTTAGCTATACATCTTCTCTACAAGGCTGAAGACTATAAGCTGGAGGAAGTCACATTTTTCTTTTGATTTTCAAATCTTTAGCACAGTGCTTGCCATGTAGTAGAAGTTCATTAAATGTTGGTTGAGTAGATGCAGACATAAAATAAAACACAATGGAATATTTTTACTCAAGGAACGTTTGGTTTAGAACTCATTCATTATCTGGAATGCAATTGGATTGTTGCCATTGTTTCCAGATATTTCAGCCTGATGAGAGAAAAGACTGAGGCAGCACTTATTTCCAAAAAGAAGTCATTCATCCTCTTCCCTAGCACTCCTGAACAAAGTCGCAACTTCTTCTGATCATACATAGTCCTAATCAACTTTAAAAAGACTCAGCATTTCCAGTAGCTTGATACATACTTTCCAATATAATTCCTAGCATAAGGAGGAAGATGAGAGAAATTATAGAATATGTTCTCATATAGAATATGCCACCCCCCTTGGAGACTACCACTTTTCTTCTTTTCTTTAGGTTACAATCTGGATTTCTCAAAAGTCCACTAAAGTTGTCCTTGGTCTGCAGTGTTTGCATGGGTCTCTCCATACATTTCCTAACTGACTCTCAGTCAAGGACTACCCACCTTGACTCATGAATTAGGCTACTTTTCATCACGGCGCAGCAGTTAAAGTTTATTCACCAGAGGGTTTGACCAATAAGCACTACAGATTTTAAACTGTATCCTTCCTCTTGCCCAATATACCTCAAGGTTTGTTGAATTGGAGAGTATTTGTTTATCCATTTACACTCTTATCTGTGCATCTAAATTCAGGCACATTTAATTGGTTACAGGGAAAAATATAACAAAAGCAAATTTACTGTTTAATGAATGTGCAGCATTTAGATTTCAAGGAAATGCTCTGAAGATTAACTATCTAAGAATTCAATACCTTGGTTATTAATTACAAATTGAAATCCCAAACACAAGATTAGTGTTATTAGTTAGAACAGCATTTTGATTGAGATGACCCATTATAAGGATTATTCTTGAATTTTATTATAAAATGAGCTTTGGTTTCCACATCCTTAGTTTTATTGTATGGAGGCTGCAGGGTAGGTGTTTAACAGGTACTCTCTTAAGACGGCTTGATTACCATATTGATCACTATAACTGTTCGGGTTTAGCCAGAAAGCTATGCATTCCTTTCTTTACTAGCTCTAATCACCATTCATTCTAAGTGCTATTATACTGCCTTGTAAACAATATTGTTTTGCAACCTTAAAGTCAGTAATTCCACAGAAATTAAATTAGGTTTACAGTAAATCCATGATTACCATATAATCTGTGGAGTCTAAATAATGATGTACTTAGCTGTAAAACTGCATGTAAAACACAGAGTGATGATTACATGGCTATTTGGGGCCTAGGAAAGAAAGGGACGCCAAGTGTTTTGATGGTGGAAAAGCTGAGAAATCTTTTGTTTTTCATGTCTCATTTAAATTATAATCTTCAAACATCTTGATAATACCCTAACTGCCTTAAAAATGGCCTTAAAATCTGCTTCTAAATCTTATACCTTATATCATGTCTTGGGAGTTTGTTTTAATAAATTAAGACTTGATAAATATAGAAAATCCATCTGATTTACAGTGACAATAGAGAAAATTAAGCAGACTGCCTTTAGCAAATAACCTGTCTCTGTTTTAAGGGGGCTCTTTCATGAGAGTGTTTACTTTAAGATTTAAACAATGTTTTTGGACAAAAGCACAACTTGTCAAATAGGTATTTCATTCAAAGGCTCTTGCCTTCCAGTTTGTCTCAAGGTCTCAACCATAGCTAGACCTGGGCTTAATTAGCTTCAGTTAAATTAGCATGTTGCTCTCCTAATACAGCCAAAGCTCTGAGACATAGTAATCGTCAAACCTTACAGTCGGAGTGGCCCACAGATATCTACGGAGGTGATAAAATTGGTCAAAGCCACCATTGCTCCATAGCAGAGTCAGGTTGAAAATTCACCTCCTAATCCAGAGTCTTTGCACCACATTAAGCTCTGCAGAGAAACCAATGGTGACTTAGAGGCAAACCCAACCCTCAAGGAACTCAAAATCTAGTAGAGAATATGAGACAACAAGAAGAGCTGTCACAATAACTCTAGAGCAAGAAAGCCATCACAGAAGTGGCACTGTGTAGTGGGGAGAAACATGAGACTGGTATTGCAACCACCCAAAAATCAAACCAACTCCGGCATTTCTTACCTGTGACTCTTCAGCAAGACACAAACTATAAGCCTCATTTTTTTTTTCTGTAAAATTAATAAGTAGGATTGCTGTGAGGATAAAATGCAATGATCTGTGTAAGTTAAACTCTCAGTACACTGGCTGGTACATGGGGAGAACTCCGTGAATGTTAATTATTATGAATAGAGAGAAAATATTATGGGAGTGTAGAGAATGAAAATGGATCACTAAGTTAGTTCAACTGGGAAAGAATATAAAAAGAGTGCATTTGTGAAGCATGAGGAAGGATAACCATGCACCTCAAAGGGAAAAGAAGGGAGAGGGTACAATTTTTAGTAGGATTGGAGTGTGTACAGATGGGAAAACAACAAGGAGAAAAAATGAGGCTCATAGGTAGGTGGTTCACACTGAACCATCTTTTGGGCTGAATTTCAATGTAAGGAATAATAATAATAATAATTGTGAGTATTTATTTTAGGCATACCAGGACCAGGATACTAGAGAGGCAGGAGGCCTCAATGGTGAGCAGGTAAGGTAGAGCCTTATGTTAGGGATCTTGAGTCCCAGGCCGTGGGTATTATATGTTGAGGATCACTGAAAACTTTGAACAGCGAAGGTATGACAAAATTGGACCTGGACTTTTAAAAAATGATTCTGGCAGCAGTGGGAAAATGCAATGCAAAAGGGAAAAGTACTTTGCAGCCAGATCAGAGAAAAGCCCACCACAAGAGTTGAACAGATGGAGACAAAGGCTCTGAGCTGCATGGTGGCCATGGGAACAAAAAAAAAGATGTAACGGGGAGAGACAAGGAACTTGGTATATTAGTCTTCCAGATCTGCCCTAACAAAGTACCACCAACAGGGTAGTGTAACAAATTGCTTCTTTCCTAGTTGTAAGGGTAGAAATCCAATATCAGTCATTGGGTTTAGGGCCCACCGGACTCCAATATGACCTCATCTTAGTTAATTACATCAGCAAAGATTCTATTTCCAAATAAGGTCAAATTCGCAAGTACTGGATTTAGGACTTGAGCAGTTCAACCCACTTTAGGCAGTGTCCACAAACTTAAAAATGCTAAGATATGGGGAGCCAGGAAGGAGCTCTTTTTATTCCCCTGCTTTCACATTTTCTAGTCAGGGAAATGAAAGAGGAAGCAGCACCTTTGGTCCTTGATTAGATCAGCTGTCTCATTCTATAGGCCAGACAGGAGTAGCCTTCCACAAGCTGCCCTTCACTGAGGTCAAGTTGATGTGGACACTTCTGCTCTGTCAGCCTCCCTGGCTCTCAGTGGAGGGAGGGAGGCTCTGCTCAGACAGAGGTTTAACACCTAAAGGAAGAACAGACTGTGAGACCAGTCTGACCAAATATCAGCCTTGCTCCTTTACATGTACATGCCTGTGTGAGCCTCAATGTCCTAATCTGTATAATGGGCTTGGTAAGGAGATGCAACAGGTAAATGTTCTTCTCCTGGTTCCTGATGCACACTTAAAAACTTGACAAACATGACCTGGTGCCATGGTAATGATTATTATTATTGCTTTGTTTAATAGAGCCATCTTTTGATGGTTGTTGCTTTTATTAGACTGCCTCTCATTGGCTATGGAGATTTGACCTTCCTTACCTGCCTGAATTGATATCTGTGGGGAGCTCTGGCACATTGTCATTGGCATGCTAATTATTTTCAATGATTATCCTAAGGCCACAGTCCAAGGGTAAATAAAGAACACATAATCCCTTAACCCCTGGGTCATTTTATGCTCCAACACAGTCTCTGTACTGTATTTCCCTTTTCCCTTCACTCCAGGAAATTTTTATATGTAAAATATCTGCAAAGTACTTGGCATATATTTTTAAAATCCATAGATGAAACTCCAGGGGATACTAGAAACAGGTGTTGTACTAAAATTTTGTTATACTAAATATTGTTTAAAACCTAAGCTGTGGCTGAGAAATATTTTCCTGAATAGATTGTTATAAAAGCAGTTGCTGTATTGGAGGGTTGTTCCATAACCACTACTTAAAAGACCTCATTGCTCCCTCCCCCTGCCTGGTATGCTTCTCAATGTGATTCATGAGCATTCACTTCTGAAAACCATAGCATCAGAGACAGTGTCCCTGATGCTATTAAAAGCTTCAGGTAGCTCAGCAGGTTGGCTGGTGCTTCTCAGGGGCAGGGGATGTTTATCAGTCATTCTTGTATCCCCCAGGTCCTTGCCTGTTACTTGGAGAGCAACAAAAAGACATAGTAAATGAGTGAATAACTAAATAACTTAATGCCAAAATTAGAAGAATCCTCATGAGACTGTGACCCATATCTGTTTATTTATAAACATTTACCAAAAATATTTTACATGTACTTAGTATCAAAGTAAAATTGGGGTCTCAGGAGAGCAGAATGAGCTCAGTGAATCACCTAAGTACCACCTGCAGGCAATCAAGTATTGTTTCCAACTGGCATTACTACGAGTGTTTAATTGTTCCCCTTTGCCTGACTTGCAAGCACTTAGGTACAAAATCTTGTTCTCTCTTTGAGACTATCTTAATGATCACTCTCCATCGGAATCTTGGAACCAGAATCCCCTACTGATGGGTACAAATAAGAAAGAAATATGTCAGCACACATGGCCACTGGTGTGTGGCAATGAAGATTTATATGATCCAGCCAGCCAAGTGATCACCACACCAAGTAATCAAGAGAATGGAATTCCAGGGTGGGTTCTGCCAGCACCTCTTCTGTTCAACAGTATGACTGTGCCCCATCCACACAGAGCTTGGAGTCCATGGGACAGTTCATTTGTTAACTTAAATCTTCCTTGAAGATGTTGACTCAGAAAATATTGACATTTTGCCGCTCAGTTTTTGTTCCTAAATGACTTTAAACTTTGTTGCTCAGTTGATGTCATTGAGATTTATTTGGCTGCTGGCTCTGAGTTACTATCTGAAAAGAGCAGTACCATATGCAGCATATGCATATTCAATGGTGTAGTTCTCTTTCTACGGGGAGGGGGGAGTGCCAGGACTCATGGCTCACAATATGAATTTGCATCCCACTTTGCATAAATTTGCATGTAAACTTCACAAGCCTCTAATTTCAAGTATGTAAAATGAAACAAATCAATGCAATCTACAACAATTGTTTTCCAAGGCATTAATCACATGAAATATATACCAGCTTTCTGTAACCAATTAATTTAATCATACCCAAGGTTAGGAGAGACAGGGAAGTGGTGAATAATGGCTGCTAAGTGCCATGCCTAGGGCTAGAGGGATATATACAGGCTCAACACTGTCTTCTTTCCAACCCCTATGTCTCTTGCGAAAGATTACATTATGGTTTGAACAGAATTTCATTTTTACTCCCTTTAGTGAGTGGCCATAAGACTTTTTCTGAACAAAGAAATGTGGACAGAAGTAACATGAGCTGCCCCTCAAGCAGAAGCTATAAGAGCCAGCACATGGTTCAGTATCTCCGCCATGACATAAGCAACATTCCACATAGAGACTGCTCTAATTGCTTGAATCCCTGAGTGAATGTCAGGGTGGAGATCAGGGTGTTGCAAACTGCCAACATTTTCAGATTATTTGTTGCTACAGCATATACTAGCCTATTCTGACTAATGATGTATTTTCTAAGTTATTACTAAGGTGATCCATAATTTGGTTTTGGATATTTGTGTACATAAGAACATGTGTACAACATTAAGGTAAAGACAAAAACATTGAAAAATATGGTCTGTATGGTTAATAAATATATGAAGCTATTGGAGAAGTAATCCATACCTTCAAGATCAATTAAATGTCACCACAGTGAAGAATAATACAGGATGTATATATCCTCCCTATTTCAACATGATGAAATACATATACTATTTAGATTTCTTAAGACTGGCAAATCCATAAACATTTGGTCTATTCTTGACATACATATTAACTTTCTTTTAAATGCCTTGTAATTCTTTATGTTCCATTGTGGAAAAGGTCTCAGTGAAATGCTAGTTTTTAAACACCTTTTCTAAGTACCTATCAATCCACAATTAATTTAAGAATAAAGAGATCTGAAACCACAGAAGGGTGTGTAGTATATTTTTGAACAAATGAAACCTTAAGTCCTGAAACTGAGAAACCAGCGTTTTCTGTATTTCCAAAGTTCAAAAATGTATGTCATAGAACCTGAATATAATGTAGGAATACAGATTATAGAAATAGGAGGCAAAACTTTCCTTCCAGCTAACCAAATCTAGTGGCTTTGCTTCTCCTTCTCCATAATGCTGTCCTACAAATTCCAGTGTTGCACAGCCTGACCCTGACCATAGGAATGCAGAAAATCAAGAGAAGAAGAAACATCCAACACTGAAGACTGTTTTCATTCCCATAAGGAAAAGATTAGAAATGTATATAAGACAACTCCCAGTCTAGATGAAGGCATCATAAATCACAAACATTTGGTTTCTTATTCTAACCCCAGGCACACATAGCCAAGAAATGGTTGTGCATTTTGTAAACTCTTCTGTACTAAGTGCATTATTATTTATGCTCTCTAGATTACATGGTAATCATGCTTGAATTGAATCTACCTCCTTCCCAGTATAATCTCCACATAATTAGTAGTTAGAAGGTTGCTTAAGGACTTTAACAGACCTGTGAAGAATAAATTTCCCTTAAAGAAGGAAAAATATTTACAGAAATTTTACACTGTGTGAAACAAAAACAAAGAGAAGAAAATAAACATTTAGAGTGCCAAAACATTGGGAAAACAAAATACAGAAATGATGGTCTATTAAAGGATTGAAGGTTCATTTTACTTCCCCCAATTGTTCAGAAGTTCACTTATATCTCTGGTGCTTTTTGGTCAAAGAGATCTTCTAGCAGAGTGACACCTTCCTGGTGATTCTTAAGATTACAGATGCCACAGAATGATTTTTGTTGACTAAATTAATTTGTTTCCCATAGCCAAAAAACAGTATGATTAGAAAACTGGTTTTAAATATTATTTTCTGGGCTATTTTTTATATCAGAAGTTTAAGAATCAGTTAGAAGTAGAGTTGAATTTTTAAAACTGACTTGATTCCTAGAGTAATAAACACCTGTTAACTCAGCTTTTGAATAAAAACTGATCTTTGGATTTGAGACATTTTTTAAAATTAATTAATCTATTTATTTTGGTTTTTCAATTACAGTTGTCCCATTTTATTTCCCCTTTGCTCCCCCCACCCGTCCCACCCCCTTTCCCACAATCACATCCCTCCCCATTGTCCATGTCCGTGAGTCATTTATACATGTTCCTTAACTAAACCCTTTCCTTACTTATCCCCTTTCTCTCCTTCCCCACTCGTTCCTCCCCGCTTAATAACTGTTATTATGCTCCTTGTTCTACTTAGTTCATTTGTTTGTATTCTTTCTTAGTTTCCTGTATTTGGTGATATCATATGGTATTTTTCTATCTTTGCCTGGCTTATTTCACTAAGCTTAATTCTCTCTAGTTCCATCCATGTTGTTGCAAATGGCAGGAGTTCCTTCTTTCTTTCTGCTGCGTAGTACTCCATTGTGTAAATGTACCACGGTTTTTTGATCCACTCATCTACAGATGGGCACTTAGGTTGTTTCCAGCACTTAGCTATTGTAAACAGGGCTGCTATGAACATAGGGGTGCATAAGTTCTTTTGAATTAGTGTTTTACGATTTTGGGGTATAATCCTAGCACTGGAATCGCAGGTTCAAAAGGCAGTTCCATTTTTAGTTTTTTGAGGTAATTCCAAACTGTTTTCCATAGTGGCTGCACCAATCTGCATTCCCACCAACAGTGCAGTAGGATTCCCGTTTCTCCACATCCTCGCCAGCACTTGTTGTTTGTTGATTTGTTGATGATGGCCATTCTGACTGGTGTAAAGTGGTATCTCATTGTGGTTTTTATTTGCATTCTCTGATGGCTAGTGATGTTGAGCATTTTTTCATGTGTCTATGTACCTTCTGTATGTCCTCTTGGTAGAAATGTTTGTTCAGGTCCTTTGCCTATTTTTTAATTGGGTTGTCTGTTTTCTTGATGTTGAGTCGTATAAGCTCTTTATATATTTTGGAGATCAGTCCCCTGTCTGAGATATCATTGGCAAATATGTTTTCCCATGTGGTTGGTTTCCTTTTCAACTTGCCGATGTTTTCTTTTGCTGAGCAGAAACTCTTTAGTTTGATGGAGTCCCATTTGTTTATTTTTTCCTTTATTTCTTTTGCTTTAGGAGATGTATCCAAGAGAATATTGTTATGTGATATATCTGAAATTTTCCTGCCTATGTTTTCCTCTAGGACTTTTATGGTTTCACCGCTTACATTTAAATCTTTGATCCATCTTGAGTTTATTCTCGTGTGTGGCATAAGTTGGTGGTCTAGTTTCATTTTTTTTTGCACGTCCCTGTCCAGTTCTCCCAGCACCATTTGTTGAAGAGGCTCTTCTCATTTCATTTTATGTTCCTTTCCCCTTTATCAAATATTCGTTGACCATACAGTCCTGGGTTTATTCCTGGACTCTTTATTCTGTTCCATTGATATATATGTCTGTTCTTATGCCAGTACCAGACTGTTTTGATCACAGTGGCTTTGTAGTATAGTTTTATGTCTGGTATTGTGATTCCTCCTACTGTGTTCTTCGATCTCAAGACTGCTTTGGCTATTCGGAGTCTTTATTGGCTCCATATAAATTCTTGAAGTATTTGTTCTATGTCTGTGAAATATGTCATTGGTATTTTAATGGGATTGCATTGAATCTGTACATTGCTTTGGGTAGTATGGCCATTTTGATGATGTTGATTCTTTCCATCCAAGAACATGGTATTTACTTCCATTTATTTGTGTCTTCCTTAATTTCTTTCTTCAATGTTACATAATTTTCAGAGTACAGGTCTTTTATCTCTTTGGTTAAGTTTATTCCTAGGTACTTTATTTTTATTGTTGCTATAGTAAATGGTATTTTCTTTTTTGTTTCTGTCTCTGATATTTTATTGTTGGAGTACAGAAATGCCTTCAATTTCTGTATATTTATTTTGTACCCTGCTATTTTGCCAAATTATCTCATTATATTGAGCAGTTTTTTAGTGGAGTCTATAGGGTTTTCTATGTATACTATCATGTCATCTGCATGTGATAGTTTTACTTCTTCTTTCCCAATTTGGATGCCTTTTATCTCTCTTTTTTGTCTGATTGCTGTGGCTAGGACTTCTAACACTATGTTGAATAGGAATGGAGAGAATTGACATCCTTGTCTTGCTCCTGACTTCAGGGGCAATGCTTTCAGTTTTTGTCTGTTGAGTATGATGTTGGCTTGAGGTTTCTCATATATAGCCTTACTTATGTTAAGGTATATTCCCTCTATTCTCATTTTGCTGAGTGCTTTCATCATAAATGGGTGTTGTACTGTATCAAATGCTTTTTCTGCATCTATTGATATGATCATGTGATTTCTGTCTTTCATTTTGTTTAGGTGATGTATTATATTTATTGATTTGCGAATATTGAACCATCCTTGCATCCCTGAGATGAATCCCACTTGATCGTGGTGTATGATCTTTTTGATGTGTTGCTGGATCATATTTGCCAATATTTTGTTGAGGATTTTAGCACTTATATTCATCAGTGATGTTGGCCTCTAGTTTTCTTTCTTTGTTCTGTCTTGACCTGGTTTTGGAATTAGGGTAATACTGGCTTTGTAGAACGAGTTTGGGGATTTTTCCCTCTTTTTGGATTTTTCGGAATAGTTTGATGAGGGTAGGAGTTAGTTCTTCCCTAAATGTTTTATAAAATTCTGTGAAGCCATCTGGTCCAGGGCTTTTGTGTGCTGGGAGATTTTTGATTACTGTTTCAGTTTCATTCTTTGTTATTGGTCTGTTGAGACTTTCTACTTCTTCTTGATTCAGTTTTGAAAGGCTATATGTTTCTAGAAATTTGTCCATTCCATCTGGATTTTCGAATTTCTTGCCATACAGTTGTTTGTAGTAATTTCTTCCAATCCTTTGTATTTCTGTGGTATCAGTCGTGATTTCTCCTCTTTCATTTCTAATTTTGTTTATTTGGATCTTCTATCTTTTTTTCTTGATGATCCTGGCTAATGGTTTGTTGATTTTATTTATTTTTTCAAATAACCAGCTCCTACTTTTGTTGATCTTTTGAATTGTTTGTTTAGTCTCTATGTCATTTAATTCTGCTCTAATCTTGATGATTTCTTTCCTTCTACTTGCCCTAGGCTTTGTTTGTTGTTGGTGTTCCAGTTCTTGTAACTTTAAGGTTAGGTTTTTTGAGATTCTTCTATCCTTTTCAGATATGCCTGTATTGTTATGAACTTCCCTCTCAGGACTACTTTTGCTGTATCCCATAGGTTTTGGGCTGTTGTGTGTTCATTATCATTAGTTTCCAGAAAATTCTTGATTTCTTCCTTGATGTCATCTTTAATCCATTCATTATTTAATAGCATGTTATTCATTCTCCATGAGCTTGGATGTCTTTGATTTTTTCCTTGAGGTTGGTTTCTAGTTTCAAGCCATTGTGGTCTGAAAAGATGCTTGATATAATTTTAATTTTCTTGAGTTTGTTGAGGCTTGTTTTGTGTCCCATCATGTGGTCTATCTTTGAAAATGTCCTATGTGCATTTGAAAAGAATGTATATTTTGCTTCTTTGGGGTGAAAAGTTCTATATATATATCAGTTAAGTCCATTTGATTTAGTGTGTTGTTCAATGCCTGTATATCCTTGGTGTTTTTTGCTTTGAGGATCTCTCTATTGTTGATAATTGTGTGTTAAAGTCCCCTACTATGAGTGTGCTGCTGTTAATGTCCTTCTTGTGATCTTCTAGTATTTTCTTTATATATTTGGGTGCTCCTATGTTGGGTGCATATATATTTATCAGTGTTATATCTTCTTGATGGATTGTTCCCTTAAGTATTATGAAATGTCCTTCTTTGTCTCTTTTTATGGCCCCTGCTTTGAAATCCGTTTTGTCTGATATGAGTATTGCTACCCCAGCTTTTTTTTTTTTCATGTCCGTTTGCTTGGAATATTTTTTTTAAATCCCTTCACTTTCAGTCTGTGTAAGTCTTTTGTTTTGAGGTGTGTTTCTTGTAGACAGCAAATATGTGGGTCCTGTTTTCTTATCCATTCCGTTACCCTATGTCTTTTAATTGGAGCATTTAATCCATTTACATTTAAGGTTATTATTGACAGGTATTTATTCATTTCCCTTTGTACCTGTGTTCCTCTCCTTCTCTTGTTTTCTTGTTTTTCTTACAGCATTCCCTTTAGCATCTCTTGCAATGCTGGTTTGGTGGAGATGTATTCTTTTAGTCTTCTTTTGTCTGAGAAACTCCTTATTTCACCTTCCATTTTGAGTGAGAGCCTTGCTGGGTAGGGTATTCTTGGTTGTAGGCCTTTGTTTTTCATTGCTTGAAATATTTTTGACCATTCCCTTCTGGCTTGTAGTGTTTCTGTTGAGAAATTAGTCGATAGTCTTATTGGAGCTCCCTTGTGTATTATTTGCTGTTTTTCTCTTTCTGCTTTTAGGATTCTCTCTTTGTCTTTGAACGTTGCCATTTTAATTATGATGTGCCTTGGAGTGGGCCTTTTGGGGTTCCTCTTCATTGGGACTCTCTGTGCTTCTTGAACTTGCATAACTTTTTCTCTCATCGGGTTGGAAAAATTTTCTGTCGTTACTTCTCCAAACAGCTTTTCTATTCCTCGTTCTTCTTCTTCTCCCTCTTGTATTCCAATGATCCGGATATTATTTTGTCTCATGCTGTCCTGTAATTCTCTTAGACCTTCTTCACAATTTTTCAATCTTTTTTCATTTTGTTGTATTGTTTGGGAATTTTTTTCTACATTGTCCTCTAATTCACTGATCCGATCCTCTGCTTCGTTTAGTCTGCTTTTGATTGATTCTATTGTGTTTTTCAGTTCAGAGATTGTATTCTTCATTTCTTCCTGGTTTTTATTAATAGTTTCTATGTCCTTTTTTATGCTGGTGTCGTTCTCTGCAAGTTCCCTGTAATTTTCTTGGAGCTGCTGGTAACTTCCTTGGAGGTTGTCGTAGTTGTTTTTGAGGTTGTCGAGTACATTGAGCTTCTTCACCACCATTATTTTGAGTTCCATGTCTGACATTTGGGCTATGTCTACTCCATCTACCTCTCTTTCTGGGGATTCCTCTTTTCTTTTAATTGAGAGGTTGTTTTGCATCTTACCATGTTGAATTCTTCTTATTTGTTTTTGTTTTTTGAATTTGTCTGCTTTAATTTCCCGCCTTTGTGGTATGAGATTCTTTATAGGAGATCTGGGGGTTTCAGTGGTGCAGTCTCTTTGATCTCCTGAGCCTGACGTTCTTGGGATACCCGTTATGTCATTTATTTATGCTGTCTGGTTATATTTCCATTACTCTTTGGTGAGACCTTCCATCTGGCCAGTTGATTGAGAGAGTCACTCTTCCCACCTTTTCTTGAGTTCTTTTGTGGAGATGCTGTTAAAAACATAAACACACAGCCCAGGTAAGAAACCCACACCCTCAGAAATATCCCCCACCCTCTATCCCACTATTGGTAGCCAATGGTCCAGTATTAATATAAATGTAGAGAGGTTAAAACTATATTATATTATAGGAGAAATAAGTAAGAGTTGTTTTAAATGAAGAAAGAGATGATTTTTGAGAGGGGGCATGAGTAGTAATAGTAGCAGGTAGTGTCAAGACTATGCAAGACAGTAAGTAATATTTATATTGTATGTTAATAAAAATTAAAATAAAATAAAAATAAAAAGAGGGGTAAGAATGCAGGATAAAGTAAGAAAGTGGTAGTGTATAGTATTAGATTTATATAGTAGTTGTATGCAATATATTTAGTGTGAAATGGAGTTCTAAACAAAACCAACAAACAAACAACAATTAAAGATGAAGGATGGGAGGGAGAGATGGTATGTAACAGATTAAAGAGATAATTTAAAGAGAAAAAAATTTTTTCCCACTTCTTCAGCTTTCTTTCTTTTCCTTTAAAAACATTTTTTCCTTCCTTCTTTCACTTAAATTTAAAATTAAAAAGAAAGTTTTTACCCAGTTCAGCCTTTGTGTGTAGTCTTCTTTTTCTGGATCCACACCTGGCCAAAATTCTATGAGTTTCAAATTTCTTTGGATTTGAGACATTTAAATCAGAGAAGAAATGAGGTAACTACATCATATAGAATAGAAGCATTCCAAATGAATTTTTCTTTAAAAAAAAATTCAAAAACCTTGTGATGGGATTGTGTTGTCCTGCAGTCAAGTGGACCCTATCTTTATATGGATAGTTTCTGGGAGTGTTCCAATAAGTCTGTAGTTCTAAAGTTTTCCTTCAAGAAGAAAGAGACTTTCCTAGATCATTCTTTATACCTATCTGTTGTCTGAGCCTTGGCCACACAGTGGCATAAACAGGGCATCATGAAACTGTCTGATCTTTTATGGGAGGGAGAGGGGGTTTTGTGGGCTAGGGTCAAATTTGTGATATGATTTGAAATTAACCCTGAATCTTCTCTTTTGAGGAAGATGGAACATGCAGTATTCATTTTCATCCTCTTCCAGGGGTTTGTTCAATTGTATATTTCTATTTCAGACTTTGGATTCTGACCAAAGAGGAACTTTACTCAGATCCAGAGAGGAAAGAGTTAGGCAGAAATTTTGCCAATCTTGAAACTTAGAAAGAATGCTAAATTACTCAAGTCTATGAATAAGGTGCTCCCAGCCCCTTGGATCAACCCAGCCTTCCTCATTCCTCCTATATGTAGAAATGTCCCACTGTTCTTTATGTCTTTCAAGTCTTTCCTATAGATTTGCAGTCAAGTTGGTGGTAATTTTCCACTGAGCTGAAAGGAAGTTTTGGGTTTCACCTATGATCTCAATGTCACCATAATTTAGCCATCCTTAATATGGCCATTCTTTGGAATGCCAACTTCTATTGCTACAATAATTCTCAAATTATTTATAAATAATAAAGTGCCATAAATACTGACCTTCAGGGCCAGACATTATATTTTTAATCAGGCTTTTGCCTGGTTGAGGTTAGACTCCAACTTTTTATAACATTTTATTGCAGATAGCTATGTTAAATTTTATAGAAATGTCTGGGACATTTAGGGACATAGGTATTGTGCAGCCAGAACAGTGAAAGTGTAGGGCCTAGAAACAAGTACACTGGAACCCCATGGTGACCTGGCTATTATATGGCTTTGAAAACATCTGTCAGAGAGATTTTACGCTCAAGTAACAGAGCTGCTTACATTAGGTTCCTGTGTTGACAGTGGAGATTATTTTCAGGGAGGCACTAATTTGAATCAGGAAAGGTGGGAGGTCAAAAGGGGGAAAAGCCAGTGTGTTTAGGCAGCTTATTACCCTCCAAATGTTCTTTCTTCTGTCTTCAGCCAGATTCCAGTTTGGTTTGGGGCAACAATGAGGTCCACACCAACAAAGTGCAGTTGAAAAATGAGACCTCATGCTTGTCAAGACACTGAGTGTTTGCCACACATCCAAGTGTGCTAAGTCTTAACTGTCTAGCTTTGCTCAATATGAAATAATTAAGTTTTTCTTTTTCCTACTAAGTCCCGCTTTTACACCCTTCATTCATCCTATAATTTTGTTCCTCTCTGCCTACACTTGCTTATCCACATTTAAACTCTGCCTCTTTCTATATGCCAATATCTGATAACATAAAAGTGTAATCCTTACCAGATATATATGAACAGGCACCAACATTTGAACCTAATTGCACAAGATGCCAAGAAGAACAATTTAATCTCATCATTGAAGGGGAGACCACCATATTTTGGGGGAAAACATTATATCAATAGAGCAGGTTTGCCATGGTAATATCTGCCAAATATTCCATCTCTACCAAACATGACATGTCCATGAGAGGGAAGAATGAGAGCAAGGATTTGAGTTGATGAAAAAGGACACCTTCGAATACATGAGGACAGGAGGAGACTTTGAAGTGGAGGACGGTACTGAAGGAAATAGGTAACTTCCAACTAGGAAGAAAGTAGCATAAACAGAAGAAGGACCCGAGGTTCCAGAGCCCCCACCTACTCCCAGGTATCAGGATGTTCTCAGAAAGCTACTTGGTGGTGACCCATGAAGAAAAGAGACTTTTCCTGAGAGATGATACAGAACAAAAACCCATTCTTCATGTGGTTTACAGTAACATAGGCCTTAGTTAATATCTGGCTATTCTCTTTAAAGCTGTGAGATCTTGTCCAAGTTAGTTTGCTCTTCTTCACCCCAATATGGGGAAGATACCTAGCATTTATAGGTTGTGAGAAGTAAATATGAGAGCATGCATTTGCATGGCACATATAGTAGGTATCCAAAAATTATTAACTTCCTTCTCTTTTTAAAGTTTAAAACAATCCTATTGTTTATTTTCTATTACATAATTTTGATATATTTAAATAGGGACCAACCATGTTTCCCCCTAAATTAATGTACTCTGTATTCTTCATGTTTATGTTTGCCATTTCAATGTTCCCTTTATGAAAATAATTAAAAGAAGAAAATATGCTCACTTAAAAAGAAAGAAAAACAAAGCTCACAATCTATGTTAGTGAAGGGAAAGTTTCTGCTAAGGGGCTTGATTTCTTAGCAGAGATGGGAAGAAAAGAACTAGAAAGAAGGGAAGGGGCTGAGAGAAACAGCAATTTTTACAAATCTTGTGAGCTTGTCATTTTATAAGCCAAAGGGAGGACAAGAACAAGCGCTATTACGGCAATTTTCAGCCTGTTTGCTATTTTGATTGCTGTGAATATGCTAGGGAATGGCATCCACTTTCTGAAATGACATGTATTTATTTATTTTTCTTTTCTTTCTTTCTTTTTTGTTTAATCCTTATTGTATTTTTTTTCCATTACCATTTAGTCCTTTTATACCCCCAGTTCCCCAACAATCACCACTGTTGTCCGCATCCATGAGTACTTTTTCTGTTTTGCTCAATCCCTCCTCCCCCTAAACATCCCAAAATGGCATGTATTTATGTACTGATAAATCAAGCAGCAAGCAAATCTGGGTAGCCTCAAAACCAGCAGGGTATTTCCCTCCAGAGGTCTGTGAAGCAGTTACAGCAGATGTGGGGCCTTGTGCTAGCATCCTCCTACCAAGCGCAGGGCGTGACCATTCTCAGGTTACATCCGCTGTGTATCAGTTTCCTACGGCTGCTGTAACAAACTACCAAAATAAATATTGTAATCATTACCACTTAGTGGCTCATCCTGGCCCATCTACGAGCCAAGACCAAAGTCAAAGAGGTGCTCATCCGTGAGATGCTCTTCGCCGACGACGCAGCTTTGACATCACACTCCGAAGAGGGACTCCAGCAGCTAGTCACTTGCCTTTCCCACGCATGCAAGGAGTTCGGACTAGCCATCAGCCTGACGAAGACAAACGTTATGGCTCAAGGCACGGGGACTCCCCCATGCATCACCATCGACGGATACACCCTGGAGGTTGTCAACGACTTCACTTACCTCGGGTCCACCATCTCGAGCTCTCTGTCAGTCGACTTGGAGGTCAATCGGAGAATCGCCAGGGCAGCCACAGTTATGGCCAAACTGAACCGGCGAGCGTGGAACAATTCCAGCCTCACTGAGAAAACCAGACTGCGCATCTACCAAGCCTGCGTACTCAGCACTCTCCTCTATGGCAGCGAGACGTGGACCACCTACGCAAGGCACGAAAGGAAACTCAACAGCTTCCACATGAGGTGCCTGCGATGCGTCCTGCATGTCGCCTGGCAGGATAAGGTTCCCAACACCGAGGTGCTGAAGCGAGCCAACATGAGCAGTTTGCATGCAGTTCTTAGTGAGAGACGCCTCAGGTGGCTCGGCCATGTCAAAAGAATGGATGCAGGCCGTATTCCCAAAGACCTCCTCTACGGCGAGCTAGCAGAAGGCCAGAGGATGACAGGGTGCCCAAAACTGCGGTTCAAAGACATCTGCAAAAAGGACATGACACAATGCTCCATCAATCTCAACACATGGGAAGTTCAAGCAGACGACCGCCTAGCCTGGAGGCTCGCGGTCAGGCAAGGTACGTCACGCGCAGAGGCTGCGCGCAACGAGGAGGCGGTCCAGAAAAGATCGAGGAGGAAGCAGCGTCAACAGCAGCAACAACGGCCATCTGCCTTCACCTGTAACAAGTGTGGCAGGGATTGTCACTCCCGAGTCGGACTGCACAGCCATTCTCGGCGGTGCAGATAGACTCTCAGGAAGCTACGCCATCGTCTCTCGAGACGGACGGCTGCCGACGACGACGAGTGGCTCATAATAATACAAATTTATTATCTCATAGTTCTGGCTGTCAAAGTCCAAAATGGTTTAGGAGGACTGCATTTCTTCAGGAGACTCTAGGGTAGAATTTGTTTCCTTGCCTTTTCCAGCCTCTAGAAGCTGCCTCCACTCCTTGGTCCATGGTTTCATATCACACTGACCTCTGCTTCTACCGTCATGTGACCTTTGCTTACCCTGACCCTCCTGCCTCCTTCTTGTAAGGGTCGCATTAAACACATCTGGATAATCCAGGGTAATCTCCCATTTCAAGATCCTTAATTTATTTGCAACCTTAAAGTCCCCTTTGCTGTGTAAATAATTTATTCGCAGTTTGCAGCAGTAGGACGCAGCCATTATTCAGACAAAATCAGCAGTTTGTGTATGAAACATGTGTGTGAAATGTAGCATTTAGCAAAAGCCCTGACTAAATTTCTTTCCTATGACAGACTTGCTGAGCCACAGACAGTGCTGGCGAGTATACTATGTGATTTGGAACTGGAAAAAAAAAAGTTGGGTTTATTAATTTTGAAACTAATTAAGGTACAAAAAAATATAGTATCCCAAACTGTATAAGACATACGAATAAAGCAGCCCATAAACACCATATTGGGGACAAAAGCTGTAAGAATACCAGATATCACATTTCCACAGCACCCCTTCTCACTATCAAATCCCCAGCAGGGCATTACAGAAAAATTGCCTGTCAACAGACTGAAATGAATAGTATGTGATCCCTGGTATAATTCCCTTGGAAGTCAATTTATGCTAAATGCAGAAAGAACCAAGGAAGCAGGTGGAATGGGAGCAGAGAATGATCATGTACATTAGGAAAATTAAATTCTGCAGTTTTCAAAAGGGAATCATTTATGGTCTGGTTCTCCATGACAGAAGTGCCCCTGGCTACAATTCCTAATGTGCAATCCTAGTGACTCCTCAGAAAGGAAGATACCAAGCCACTATCCTGTCCAACTACAGGCTCAGGTATAGACTGGGGCCAATCACCAGGTCTTTTCTGCCTCAAGAAGTACTGCCTGGTTTACCATTCACCTCAAAAGTGATCTTTGTAAAGAGGTGTTAAAGTCTCAGGGCAAATTAGGATATATTTATTTTTCTCCTAGTTCCTCAGTGACTGTGCAAGACACTGTTGGTAGTCCATCCAACAGCCGCATTCCCTTCATCCTTTGCTAAGAAAACCTGATTTTGTTCATATTATAAGAAAAAATTGAATGGTTTCTAAGTGGACCAAAATACTACAAAATGTATTAAGTCAAAGACTGTGTATTTTTTAGAGCTCACTTTCCCAGGGTACCTGATTTTATGTTGTGTTCTTTTCATTGTCTTTGAGCTAATTTACAACCCCATAGAGATAGAAATTAACTTGTAGAAAACTGGTGGTAAAACAAATGTTTCTTGTCTATAGATATGCAAATAAATTCTGTTCCATGGAGGTTCAATTGACTTTCCTCTTCTACAGTGGAAGAAGTTAGTTTTGCTTTGATTAAATTAATTCCTTTCATCAATCATGATGATGTTATATATATTTGGTGTTTGAATTCTCTTTGAGGCATCTTTTCTGGTTCCCTTATTAATTAATGAGTTAAATAAAGTCTTTGATACCTGTTCATTTTCTATTTCTACGAGAGTCATGATTAAACCTTTAAAAACAATCATCCTTGAAAATGTATTCTGTAACAATATATGCAGGGAATATGGGTCTCTTCCTAATTCAAGGAGGTAAACCACAATACAACTAATCTAACCATGATAATGCTAACCTTATTCCCCTTTGCCTCTGATAGTTTTGGAGGTGATCATGTGGCTATATTCTAGCCAATGAGAAACAGGGAGGAGGTTCTGAAAGACGCTTACCTCTCTGATAAACAACAACAAGGAGAGGAGCCAGAAGTGGGGTGTGGGAAATGTCCTTCTCTCTTGCCTTTAGATGTTACCTTCTGAGAGCAGGATGCTTGGAAATGACAGCAACCATCATGCAATAAAAGTGTCCTCACCAAAGAACGTCTCACCTCTGAGCACTGACATCACTTACTGAATCTCTGAATCAATCCACTCAGGAACTATTTCCTCCAGAGTTGTTATGAGTTAATTATTCCTAAATATCTAAGCCATTTTAGTTAATTATTTAGTTACATGTATCTATAAGCATTCTAATAAATATAGCCACAGATTGAGAAAGAAAAAATATGCAGAATATCTGACATGGAGTGAGAGATTCTATGGTAAGTCATGTGTGCTGTGGTGACTGTGATGGGCAGAAAAGACAGTTGTGGTGAGCTGGACAAGAGATGGGTATTGAGATTGAGGGAACCGTATAGTAGGATGGAATGTAATATGAAGGTAGGAATGATCATAGGAGAATTATAGTGGAGTAGCAATTAACAACAACAACAAAAATGCTAATTTGTCCATTGTTGTCACTAAATTATTCATAGTAGCCTCTGGCCCCCCTTTTTTAAATAAATATTGATCCTTCAAGGGAACATGAACACAAAATATTTAAGTTAATCAAATATCACTACCTCAATTATCCTTGCTACTATGTAAAAAGACTAACCAAATCTAAAGTAGTCCCCAAGCTTGTATTTAAACACATTTTCTTAAGATTTTTAATTAAACTTTTTAAAGTTTTTTACCTCAGATTATATACAGCAAAGCTAGACTAAGATCCATATTTCCAATCCCTCATTAAGTCATTTTCCTCAACTGTAAATGACAATTAGATATGCCACATTGGCAGTGATCCACGTGTAGTCATTATCCTCTTCATTATTCCTATTTATTAAATGTTTACTATGTCAGTAACTGATAAACATAGAATGTACATTATATTTACTATCTAATCTATATAACAATTCGATGATTGGATATAGTAGTTGTAGTCTCAATTACTTTTTTTCTCCCTGTACCCATGACCTTAGAAAGTCAACTCTTACAATGACTCTGGGTTGGCCAATGGGACAACATGCCATGTGTTTACCAGTGGGACAATACCATGACACAGAGGCTTGTAAAGCGCTTAAACATTGAGACTTGCCCTTATTTGATTCTCTTGGGGATAATGACACTATGTGAATAAAACCAAATTAGCCTGCTTGGTATATGTAGTACATTCATCTCCATAACCTTGGCCAACAATCAGCACCAACCAACAGCCAGCAAAAATCACCAGACATATAGCCATTGTAGACCAGCTAGCCCTCAGCCAACCCTCTTGGTGAATATAGCCACATGCATAAATTCAAGTGAGGCTAGCAGAAAAAATTCCAGACCAACCCAATGGTCAACTGTCACAACCATGAGCCAATAATTTTTAAGCCACTAAATAATTGACAACAAAGTCTCACTGGTACATTGAAGTATATAGATCAATGTCCCAATTTTATAGACAAGGAAAACCAAGACTCAGAAAAATTCCCAAGGCCACACAGCTAATAAAGGCTACATCTAGGATTCAAATGCAAGTCTGTCTGACTTCAGAGCCCATGGCTTTGACATTCAACTCACTTCTTTCATGTTATCTCAAATGATTTTTCATCTCCCATTTTATATTACAACTAAATTGAATTATTTCTCAATATAGACTTCCTTGCTTGTAAAAGAAGCTAGTTATTCATTCATCAAAATAATTTTTTCTTCTTCATTCTCACTAGACTACTTTTTTCAGCATCTCTTTCAGTTAAGTGTGGCCATATCACTAGGTTCTAGTTAAAGGAATATGAGCAGAACTGATATATCACTACCAGACTTGGTCCACACAAATCTCTTAAGTGTTTCTTTCCATTCTCTTTCTTCTTTTACCAGCTTAACACAGGTGAGCACAGTGACTTTGGAGGTACAGTATTCCCTCACTTATATCGTAGGTATTACATTCTAGGCCCCCCCCATGAAGTAGGAACCTTACATTTATTCTACACTCTTAAACCTAAGTAACTTTAACAACATATGTATACAGTACCACAAAATCCCACGATATAGCAAAAAATCAGAGATAAATAATTAAATATAATTTTTTTTTTTTATCCTGCGATATAGTGAGGGCGTGACAAGTGAGCTGCGATATAGAGAGGGACTACTGTATTAAAGTTGGCGGAGCCAAAAGATGGAAAGAATCTGGTCATTCAATCACCACTTATCAGATATTTGCTTACTAAATAGGAATGTCTAGTTTGGAATTTATGGTAGCAAGAATTAAAATTCTCTTCTGTTAAGCCACTGAGTCTTTGGAATTTATCTGTTATACCAGCAAACCTTACCTTAGTTAATACACTGATGTTGTATCTTTGTTCTGTGTACTCCTTCCATATCATATACCCTTGTCTCTAATACATGCATACCAAATTCTATTCATCCATTGAGATACAACTTTTTCCATTATTCCTTCCTTGATCCTTCCAATTGAATTTGTTCTTCCTCTCAAATACTCTAATGCTGTGTCTACACACCTCTTAGACATGTGCCATGCTCTGCTTGTACTAACAGTATTTAAGTTATTTTTCTAAACTTAAAAACATTAAAATGCATATAACTCCATGACATGAACTTTGTCTTACTCATTTTCCCCCCTCAGCACTCAATACAGAGCCTTACACTGAGCAGAAACATAAAAAAACTTATAAAAGAGTTGTGCTTCTATACTCACCATGTTTTAGACCTGGTGTACATTTAGCTTTATCTTTTTTGACAGAAATATTGATTATTTTTGTTTTATTTTAGTTTTCGTTTTCTCTCTTTTTCTTGCGTTTTTGTCTACTTATTTTCCCTTGTCATTCTTTAAATTATTTCCAGTGCCATCTGATCTCTCTTAAGGGCCCTTAACCAATATTCCCAATGTGGCTCTCCCATTAATTTATTGGGCAACACTGACCACTTGTGGTTTGATGTTCTTTATGGGGGGTAGCACAGTGATTGCATCTCTCTTCCCCAAACTCAGAAAGGCCTCTGTCATTTTGGAAAAAAATTAAATAATCTATTTTTGGTTGATAAAGTATAAATTGAGTTCTGTGGAATAGAACCCATTCTATGGGTTAGTTTTATCTACTTCATTGGGCCAAAGAGCCCTAATGGTAGTCATTTGAGGTTGGAAAAGATAAATACAATAGGTCTGAGGTTTCCTGAATTACACTGAAGACTATAACATTTAGAAACAGATCACAGAGTATCCTCAAGAAAGAGGAAGATATTTTTAAAGCTTTAAAAAAATTTTTATTTTAGGGCGAGGGGAAGGAAGGGAGAAAAAGAGGGAGAGAATCATCAGTGTGTGAGAGATACGTTGATTGGTTGTCTCTCACATTCCCCCAACTGGGGAACCTGGCCTGCAACCCAGACACATGCCCTGACTGGGAATCGAACCAACAGCCTTTTGGTTCTCAGTCCAGTGCTCAATCCAATAAGCCACACCAGCCAGGGCAGGAGGAAGATTTTTAAATTCCTTTAGAGCATTTTACTTTTTCTGTTGGGCTTTTTAATCCTTTAAATGTAAATGAATTTAAGATAGTCTGTGCCCAGTAAAAATTGGGTTTTGGTTTTTAACAATCTATATACATCTAAGGCTTGTAAAGGCTTTCAGATTTTAGATCATGTGAAAAACCTAAGCATAAAGAGTGAACTCTTTATTACTACAGAACACATAAAATTCCAATTTTGATGTGAAACCTACAGGGGTTGTTTCTCATTTATGTGCTCTTTTCTCTTCCAAGCCCCAAGTCACACTCTACCAGGAACTGGGGCAGGGACACTGTGAAATGAGAAATTCACAGACTAGATGACTATCAACAAGGCCATAGGATACAATGAAATGGTACAGTCAGACCCAGTGAAAGATGGGTGGAAAGCAAGGCTGAATGCCAATAAAGAGTTCAGTAAGTTGCAAGGCAGACAATGCACAGTGGAACTATTTGATAAATGGAAAAGGAATGCAGAATACTGATTAGGAAATCATTCCACAGTTATGGTAGAGAAGTCTCAAAGCCTTCAGCCAAACCATATGCAGCTGAGAAAGGAAAAGAGAAGCTAGAATATTGCTGGAGGAATACATTATCTATCACAGCAAAGGCAATCTCTGAAGCTTTTCTCGGAAAACCAAGTTCAGAAATTGTATCATCTTTTTCTCTTTCTTGCTTTGTTTCTACATCACCCCTGCTTTCTTTAATAGCGGTCAGTCCAAAGCACTTCCATGAGGAAGAATACACTGCAGTGAGAGTGCTGTAGTCAGGTCAGATTGTAATTCCACCTCTGCTACTTAATTACCTGCTCGGTGACCTTGGCCAATATCTTCACCTCTCTGGACCTCAGTTTTTCAAGGGGTTAGGTTGGCTAATCTCTAGAGTCCTCCCTGGTTCTCAAGTTCTTTGATTCTCTGATTCATGACTTCCAAGTCTTTTTCTACCCTAATTTATATATTTTTTAGTGTCTGTTTATCAGAGGTGCAGCCCAGATGGATTTCTCGGATCTGTCAGCACCTAGACGTCATCACCCAATAGGGGAAGCTTGCTTAGGAGTTAGGAATCAACAAAGGCCTACTGCTCTAAGTGGACTAAATTGAGAAAAGCTGAGATGCCTTTTTTAGAATATCTGACTTGCCCATTAGTGAGCTGAAGCCTCAGAGCTCCTTAAGGTTGCTTAGGCATTGAAAAATTAAGAAGGATAACCATTATATAAGAGACTTGGAGCTGATTAATTATTTATTATTTTCAGTAAGCATATCTCAAAACTAGCTCAATTTAGTGTTTCTCTCTGTAAGAAAAGCACATCTGTGGTCTGGGTGGTATCAGGAGAGGTTGGCTGCCAAACTCTTTAGAGAAGGTTTTACTGGATGGAATTTTTCTGGTTTATTTACAATGGTTCACAGGGATGCCCAAAGCCTGTGTACTCAAAAAATTTGATTTGCCAATGCACCTAGAGTATATATAAGCATCTAATGGATTTTAAACTAGGTTCCCAGAGATTACTGCATTAACCTGGATATCAACTTTATTAATTTATAGGAATTTATATATTCTGGCCATACAGGTCCCACCAAAATGCCAGTTGAGGTTGCTTGGTGAATGAAGAACCATAATAAAGGAGTAAACGTAAGAGGAGTTAATCAACCAAAAAAAATCTTGAGAAGCTCTTTCCTGGCACAGGAATAGCCCTGCCGAAGGGAATATAATAAATGTTCCTTGGCACCTATAGATATAAAACTCCTGCCCCTGACTATATGTGAGTGACCCCAATGACCTATAAATGACTGAAGCATGGTGAGCAGGAGCACAGAATCAAGGCACCTCAGCCCTGTTTTCCCACATGTAATGTGCACACCACTTGTGGTACACAGGATAATTGCAGAAGATAAAATTCATAATTATGGTGGCATATATATGTGGGTAGGGATTTAAATCACCCCAAATTTAAGTTATAAATACAATATTTTAGCTCATATAAGAAAAACACTAAAGGAGGTTATACATTCAGGGTTAACAAAGTGGGGGGGGTGAAATTTATAGGGGTTAATGTGGGTAAGGGAAGCTCCTAGGAGCAGGAAAGGAGCCTTTTGGGGGAAGTGCTCATGAACAACCTGAGGATCTTGTTAATATTCTGATTCACTAGGTCTAGGGGTGAGGATGAGGTTTTGATTTATAAAAAGCTGCCAAATTCTGTTTTGGCCCAGGAACCACACCTTGGGTAGCAAGAAAGTTTCTAGAATCTTTTCACTCCATCAGAATAGAAATGGCTTCCAGGTGAATTAGAGGTAAAGAATTTTATGTTATTTAATTAATTAAAATATCATACTTAATTTAATAATTAATTAACTAATATTATAATTTTAAACATGACAATGGATTTATACCTGTGGTAGAGATGTTTCATTTATATCTAAATCATTTAGCAAGGAAAAAATATAAGTTGTTTTCAAGATAAATATTAAGCAATAGGACAGGTGTACATTATACTGGCAAAAATCATGACAGACGTTCACAACCTACTTACGACAAATGTGGGTTTAGAAGTAAACCTACACACATTATTAAGATCCTTTTCACCCTGACCTGTGTGGCTCAGTTGGTTGGATATTGTCCTGAAAAGCTAAAGATCTCTGGTTCAATTCCTGGTCAGAGTACCTGCCTGGGTTGTGGGTTCATCCCCTGTCGGGGTACGTATGAGACACAACTGATCGATGTTTCTCTCTCACGTCTATGTTTCTCTCCCTCTCTTTTTCCCACCTTTCTACTCTCTCTAAAATAAGTAAATACACTCGTCAGAATAAGATCATTCTCATTTTAAAGCAGGATCTCATTTAAACTTTATAACAACCTTATGAAGTTGATAAATTTAATCTCCATTTTAGAGATGAGGATATTGGTAGAATTCTATTCCAGTTGAGGATTTGCGACTGTCTCGGGATGTGTCTACTGAAGTTGACATACATTCCCCGAGACACACACTCATCTTCCTGGGCACTGCTGACTTTGAGCACCCCTTTTCCTACACCTTTGTGGTAAAGCAATCCCCTTTGCTTTAACTCACTCATGGTTCAGATGTATTAAGACTATCAAAAGAATATTCTCTCTACTCTAGAAATCACTCTACTATACTTTTGACTTCCTATACTTTTGTCTTTATTTATTAAGTGTTGATTTTATCACTGAATACTCAAGGCAATTTGTATTTTCAATTTATTATGGAACAACTCACCATGTCTTCATGTACTGGTTATTTTCATCCCACCTAAATCAGTTTCTTATCTAAGGCAGATTACTGATGGCAAAACTCCAAGCAAAATTTCGCCCTTGCAATTCTCAGTGGATAATAATAACCCATCACAGCAATATCCATTATAATGACCAGTTTATGCTTTCCCTTTGTAATGAAACCTTGTTACTGCGCTGAGGCTTTGTACGCAATAAGAGAAGATTGGCTCTTAAGAATTGAAGTTATCAATAAGTTTGATATGATGGTCTTGAAAACCTTGGGGTGACTTACTTTAATTGCGAAAGACATGCTGCTGACATAAATCCAAACAAACTTACTGAGCGGCAAAGCATTAAAAATAACCTGAGTGCTTATATCCACAAACAAAAGGATCTGGGTACAAATAATTCTGCACTAAAAGGTAATAAACATTGGAGAGAACTTGTAAAAAACAGAGATGACAGAAACTTGTCCAAAAGATAAAATTGGCAAGTAATCTTATTAAAGAAAAAAATAGTGAAGAAATCAACTGCAAAACAGAAACTAAGATTGAAAGAAAGATAAAAACAAAAGTGGTCATTTTCTTTTTCTCAAGTGCCTTTATTAATCTTTCTTGTTTGGTGTATAGATACTGGACTGCAGCTGACTTTCAGATTATATTACTGAGAGTAATAAAATGGCATACATTTCTCTGGGAAAATTTGTTCATCTACTGGACTTATCAAAAAAAGTGATTAGTATGGTAGCAATAGTATGATAGCAATAGTATGGTAGCAGTAATAGAAAAGATATTTAACAGATGATAAAAGAACTGAATCTAATACCAATTTTGCCACTAGCTAATTGTACTAAAATAGGTAAGTCATTCAATATACATGCATTTATAGTATATGTATATTATATATATATATATATATATGCATTTGTATAGGTATATATACATATACATTATTACATATAATATTATTCTTATCTTGACTATATCAGAGCTCCCATTACACTAGAAATAAGGGTAACTTTTTCTCCAGGTCACTATTATGAATATAGCACCACTCGTCGTCGGCAGCCGTCCGTCTCGAGAGACGATGGCGTAGCTTCTTGAGAGTCTATCTGCACCGCCGAGAATGGCTGTGCAGTCCGATTCGGGAGTGACAATCCTTGCCGCACTTGGTACAGGTGAAGGCAGATGGCCGTTGTTGCTGCTGTTGACGCTGCTTCCTCCTTGATCTTTTCTGGACCGCCTCCTCGTTGCGCGCAGCCTCTGCGCGTGACGTACCTTGCCTGACCGCGAGCCTCCAGGCTAGGCGGTCGTCTGCTTGAACTTCCCATGTGTTGAGATTGATGGAGCATTGTGTCATGTCCTTTTTGCAGATGTCTTTGAACCGCAGTTTTGGGCGCCCTGTCATCCTCTGGCCTTCTGCTAGCTCGCCGTAGAGGAGGTCTTTGGGGATACGGCCTGGATCCATTCTTTTGACATGGCTGAGCCACCTGAGGCGTCTCTCACTAAGAACTGCATGCAAACTGCTCATGTTGGCTCGCTTCAGCACCTCGGTGTTGGGAACCTTATCCTGCCAGGCGACATGCAGGACGCATCGCAGGCACCTCATGTGGAAGCTGTTGAGTTTCCTTTCGTGCCTTGCGTAGGTGGTCCACGTCTCGCTGCCATAGAGGAGAGTGCTGAGTACGCAGGCTTGGTAGATGCGCAGTCTGGTTTTCTCAGTGAGGCTGGAATTGTTCCACGCTCGCCGGTTCAGTTTGGCCATAACTGTGGCTGCCCTGGCGATTCTCCGGTTGACCTCCAAGTCGACTGACAGAGATCTCGAGATGGTGGACCCAAGGTAAGTGAAGTCGTTGACAACCTCCAGGGTGTACCCGTCGATGGTGATGCATGGGGGAGTCCCCGTGCCTTGAGCCATAACATTCGTCTTCGTCAGGCTGATGGCTAGTCCGAACTCCTTGCATGCGTGGGAAAGGCAAGTGACTAGCTGCTGGAGTCCCTCTTCGGAGTGTGATGTCAAAGCTGCGTCGTCGGCGAAGAGCATCTCACGGATGAGCACCTCTTTGACTTTGGTCTTGGCTCGTAGACGGGCCAGGTTGTAGAGCTTGCCATCGGATCTGGTGTGAATGAAGACACCCTCGCTGCAGTCCTTAAAGGCGTATTGGAGGAGCATGGAGAAGAAGATTCCGAACAGCGTAGGCGCGAGGACGCAGCCCTGCTTTACTCCGCTGCTGACTGGGAAGGCCTCAGAGGTTGCGCCGTTGTAGGACACCGTGCTGTGCATGTTGTCGTGAAAGGACATGACCACAGCAAGCAGGTGTGGTGGACAGCCAATCTTCCGTAGCAAGCTGAAGAGTCCGCTTCGACTGACCAGATCAAACGCCTTCGTGAGGTCAATAAAGGCGAGGTAGAGTGGTTTATGCTGCTCGTGACACTTCTCCTGCAGCTGGCGTAGGGAGAAGATCATGTCCACTGTTGATCGGCCAGCTCTGAAGCCACACTGGGACTCTGGGTAGACGCGGGAAGCAAGGGTCTGCAGGCGGGCAAGAGCGACCCGGGCAAATACTTTGCCGACGACGCTGAGGAGAGAGATGCCCCGGTAGTTGTTGCAGTCGCTGCGGTCTCCTTTGTTCTTGTACATGGTGATAATGTTGGCGTCTCTCATATCCTGGGGGATGTAACCCTCCTTCCAGCAGAGACAGAGTAGATGGTGGAGCGGCTGTAGCAGGACTGGTTTCCCGCTCTGTAGCTTCAGTTTCACTTATAGCACCACTACCAATACATATATATTATAATACATATTATAATATATATTAATATATAATTATATATATTATTATTATATAAAATTGAGTCTAAAACTGCCTTGAGGTGAGTCGTACCCACTGATCCAGGCTAAGTTTGATGGAAAGATATTACAGAGACAGACTATTTTATCAGTCAAACTTTTTCAGGCTCTTGAGACGCATGTTAATAAAATAACAAATGACTGATTCACATTGAGAAATTATGAATTCAAAAACTAAAAACTTAAACTCTTATAAAGCTCAGAATGTCAGATGGGTTAGCTGCTCTTTTACATGGATGCCCAAATCCTATGACCCCTTTTTGTGCTTGGCTCAGAACCAGAGTTAAGGGAGCTGGATAATTTAACACCCATTTCCAGTCTAGGTAGGTGAAGGTTAAGTGGACGCTTGTGCTGGCTGGACAAAGTGCTCTTCTGTGAACAGGACTGGAGATACAGAGACTCACTCTTTCTCTCCATTTTCCCCTTTTCTTGTTTCTATGATGACCACACCCTTTAGTTACCATAGCATTGCTACTTCAAGCAGGCAAAGAGCAATCTTGTAATTTAGGTTAACTCCTCCTGCAACTAAGATTCCAGCGCAGTCTTGAGGACATGTTTGCTACCCTAATCTATGGAATCTCCTCAGCAAAATAGGCAGAAACCATTGAGAGTGAGGCACTTTCACTGTGAGACATGCACCCCATCAGGAGTGTTCCTCCCTCTCTTAGTGCTTCACTTTTTCCTGAACTTTCCCCTATATTCTGAGAGTACCTCAGGGAACCTGCTATGTACTTACCACAGCCTTGAGTAAATGTGGGTTTACATAATCTTAATCTCTAGTCTCAACCTGTAATGATTTGAAGAAGCAAATTTTGCAAAATCCTTCTAGTAATATGTGGTAACAACAGCCTCTGAGGATCTGGGAGAATCTGAATGGAAATTCACAGCCCCAAGCTCACTACCACTACCCCTGTAGGAGATGCCATGAGGAAGCATTGAACTTGCACTTGAAGGGTCCTAGTTGACAAGGATGCTGACAGGGTGTGTGTGAACACCAGGCCCACACTAGGCAGGAGGAGCATCCCCCAGGATCTATTTGTGAAATACTCTGTCAATGTGCATTCACTCCTGTGAGAAAACTTTGAAGATTCTCAGCACTGCCTAGAACCAAATGGTATCTAAAACATGCTCAGGAGTTTTGGTGGAGCAATAAACTTTATCTTTGATTCCCAGGGGTGGCTCTTTATCAGTACTGCTGAGCTAATTCCCTCTTGCTGCCTAAAAATGCAGAAATGAGCCTGTGGGGTTCAGAATTACACATGGGAAGATGCTTACATCCTCAGTAATGGAAGACTGTTGTGTTATCTTATAGTGACCACAGGGAAAAAAATGTCCTTATTTTCCTTCCAGTAGTATCTTTTGTAGAAATGTATTTAAAAGTTGTCCATGAATCTGTTGACTTCTTTGATCAGAGAGAACATGCCTGTCTGCTCTCCAGGTTCATCTCTGATCACCTCTCCCCACCAATCTTCCTTGCCTAACTCTAGCCACATATATCTGTAGAGTCCATGTTCTATACAGCATTTTTTCACCACTTGAGATTTTTTTTTCCTTTCATTGTCTGGCTCCTTCAACTAGAGTAAATTTTATGCTTTATGAGGGGGAACCCAAAAACAACTGGAATTCTTTTTTAATTGTGTATTTATTCTCAGATGTTTAAATTTCAGTCACATTCAAAGTATTCTGCATTTGATGTACTATACCTATCGAGACATTTTTTCCACTGATCAAAACAGTTTTTGAACTCACAGACTTTGATACATTTTATTGCCTCTGCCATTTTTTGTTTCACCTCTTCCACATAGGCAAAACCTCCCTTTGAGGACTTTTTTCATCCAGGGAAACAAAAAAACATCACTCAGGGCAAGACCAGGTGAATAGGGAGGGTGAAGCATGGGGGTGGGGGGCATGCTGTTTTTGGTCAAAAACTGCTGAACACAGTACAGTGTAGACAGGTACACTTTTCAATCACCCATCACGAAATGGGCAAATGTCTTGAACGATTCTAAAAAAAAAAAAAAAAAATCACTGAAGCCCAAAGCAACCTCTCACAACAACGCCAGCTGGTACACTGATACAGATGGGTTCCAAGAACACTAATCTAGTAGGAGAAGCCTGTACTATGTATATTATACAAGGGGTCTGACCTCCAGAAGATAATTCCAGTTTTTTTTTGTGGGGGTGGGTCCCACCTCATATTTCCTGCTGTTGTCTTAAGCATGTAGAATGGACCTGGAACATAGAAAGCATTCAACAAATATCTGTTGAATGAAACAATACATGAATCCTACTTTGAGTCTCTAATGTGGTGTACTGATTAGGATCAGCAACTCCTGAACCTGGAATCTGTATTTTTGATAAGCCTCCTGGTGTTTCTGATGTGAGGTCAGGCCTGGGAACTGGCAGTAGGCTACAGTTTTAAGAATACCAAAGGAAACATAAGGTAGTGGTTATTGTGTGAATATTGATATCAGCCTGGATTTGACTTCCTATTCTGCCATTTGCTCATTGTTATAGATTATTACTAAATCTTTCTGAGCCTCAGCTTCCTCATACTTAAAATGAATAAATGACAATATTGTAAAATGCCAGAAACTTCAGCTTCAGGTCCCCGGGCATGAAAGAGTCAGAAAAACAGCTTAGCTTTCCCCTGGGGCATCCCATGGGGTTGTAGGTGCAGGGGTAGGACTGACTGTGGAACATTAGCACCAGCAATGCCACATGGTCCTGGAAGACCAGTCCAGGGCAGGGCACAGGTCATTCCTGTGTTAACAATATTAGAACCAGGATAATAAGAGCAAAGGATAGGCAGCCTATTGGTGGATGGAGCTCAGTTAGAATCAGGGACTGATATCCACAGTTCAACTCTATGTATAACCTTCCTTCATCAACTACTCAGGATACAGAGTAAGATCTTCTGATACACTTGCCCATGGCCTTGTTATTTGAGGTGGAGCATGTGCAGGGGATGAACATCTCTTCAAGATTAATTCACAATCTATAATCATTATCTTTCTCTTTAACTAGAGCCTCAGGAAGCATTTTACGTTTTATCCTACATGATAGAAAGCCTCTATGAAACCTACTCAGCAGATTACTGGAGGTGTGAGCACTCCTGTTTAGCCAATAATGGTAACAGTATTAACTGTAACTAATGTATTTGGTATTAGTGAATAAAATACAAGTGCAATTTCACAGCAATTTTTACATTTGTTTCTATTAAAATGCCATTGGATTTCCATGTATCAAGTTTTAGTACAGTCTCACCAGTACATATGTTATAGACAGTAATTTATATGAATATATCCAGTAAAAAGAGTCTGTCCTGCTTCCTGGCTTATTTCTCATTAAGTGTGTGTTAAGTATTACAATTCACATTTGTGTAGTGGAATCTGAGCTGTTTCTGGTTCAACTTTCCTATAGACTTGGAGGCAAAATGCCTTTTGAGGAAGGAAGAGTATGTACTGTCACTCACACAGTAGATCCAGTGGTGCCTCAGCTACATCACGGGCACTTGTTGGCAGCTGTACTAACTGTGTCCTGCATGGTTTGTCTTTTCTCCCACTGCAGTGCAGCTCAACTATACTCAACAGGGAGGACCTGGAGATGTAATCTGAATTTTTTAAGAAGTGTTTCTACCTGCAAAATTACTAGAGATCAGAAGAATACATTTCCAGTGACCCAATTTGAGATCAGCAATTAATTAACTATGCATAGAAATGTCACTTAAAGAAAAGCCTTTGTCAATATGCTGAAATTTCTTTTATGGATTTGTGGTTAACTTCTAATTATAGACTAATTACCCTCTTTGTTATCATCAAGGATCTGGAGCATTGACACAGAATCTATAAATGATGACAAGGAGACAAGTGTGAATGTAATATGCTTTGGTACTGCCTAATGTGCTTCCTTCACCACGTGGGCAAAGATAAAAGGAGGAAGATGGTCCCCTTGTTCCTCCAGGAGCAAAGCTGACAGCTTGTGAGTTCTAGTGTGAAAAGGCAGTGATGGGATTTTCAGCAACCAGGAAAATAACTTTGGTGAACTTTCCGATTAATAAGAGGGAGAGAAAAAATGGGCTTTGTTTCTAGATAGCAGCTTTGAGATGAATCCCTAAAGCAGCTGGCTTGAGTGTGTGTGTGTATGTGTGTGTGTGTGTGTGTGTGAGAGAGAGAGAGAGAGACAGAGAGAGAGAGAGAGAGAGAGAGAGAGAGAGAGAGAGAGAGAGAGAGGGAGGGAGGGAGGAAAGAAAGGAGGGAGAGAGACAGGGATAAAGAGGCAATGCTCATATGCATTTGAAATTTGTCTGCCAGTGAGAGAGAGAGAATAGTTGTTTCCTCAGAAAATGAAATGGAATGTTCAATAGAACAGAAGACAATGTTATCACTACTGAGGGAAGGATTCAATCATATTTGGTGGCTGCTTTCTGGTTACTTGCATGCTACCTTGATAGATCTAATCTCACCACTCCCCAGATATGCTTCCTTTTCTATAATAAATAACACAATCATTTCCTTCTGCTCATTGGCCACAAGTTTTATTATCACTATAAACCTTAACTATAAAGTCACTTCTTGTTTAATTTAAGTCAACTAGAAAGACAAAATACTCAACCAGGTTGTATTTGACCCAGAAAAGCAAAAAGTCTTCAACTCCCTTGAGTCTCACAGCAATGTGTTGAAAACTTTTGGTAAATGATGGATATGCATTTACTGATATTTTGGGTTGTTAGGTGTCATTCCCCAGAATGTTGGTTTCCACAATGGCAGGATTTTTCAAAGTCTGTTTTGTGTGTGTTGCTGTATGTCCAACACTCGTTACACTGTCTTGCTCATATTAGATGCTCAATAAATATTTTTGGAATAAATGCTATATCCTGTGTTTGTGATTTGATATTTTTGCTCAGCTCCATTTAGCAAAAGCATATGCTACAACAAAAAATTTTATTTCCTCTCTCCCTTCTCTCTCTCTCTCTCTCACACACAAACACTTTGTCTAGAACCCAGAATCATCTTCCTGCTTTTTTGACAGAAAAATACATTAAGTCTGAAAAAGAATAATAATCATAATGATTAATTAAGAAATGTCACAAAAGAGACGATTGAAGGAATCACATCTAAGAAAAAACCCTATAATCTCTTTCTCTAAATGGTCATTATTTAACTCTGTTAAAATACTACAAGGGAACACTTCCTTGAATGTTCAGAAACCAAACTTCTCTTGATAATGGGAGGAGAGAGATGACCAATACTTGGGCCACCCAGGGTTTTTATAACTTAAACTTAAGTATTCTTATATGCCACTAATTTTTTCAACGCTCCTCTGGCTGGACATCTTGTAAGTCTTCAAGGGGAATGTAGCTGCAAGCTCTGACAATGACCAGAAGTCTCCTTTACTTCCAGGCTGATCTCAGATCTCCCTTGTTTCTCCCTGTTATTTGTTCAGTCATTTTACTTCTATAAGAATTGAGCATCAGAAATTTTGCCATTATAGGATAAAGGTAGGAATGCTTGAGGGTATAAATATAAAACAAGGCTTTCACGAGACTGTTAATAAGCACAACCAGTGATTCTTCAGGCACATTGTTTGAGTAATAGAATGCACAGTCTATTGTGAGCCTAAGTGAGTAATCCTTACTTGCCTCTCTAATGCAGGTGAATGATATAATCCCTATTGAAGTTTAAAAGAAAGCTTCTGGATAAGTCAAGAATTTAGCCAAAAGAACCATATATAAAATTGAAGTTGTCACGTTTCAGACAGCAATTCTAATCTGAATTCTTCTCCATCCCTGAGCTGAGCAGAAAAGACATTTCACTAGGAGAATTCTGGGCTGACACTTAGAGTCCGTGCCCTGTGAATCTTCTCTGTTGGCCAGGAAGCCTGTTCCCACAGGAAGCCTAATTACAGCCAGAGGCTGCTTGGTAAGCATGGAGTCAGCTGAAGGGAAGCTAGTTATCTAATTCAAATAAGGCAAGAATCTCATGTCTTCTCTTTCTTCATACCTTCCACTAACCCTATCTTACCTTCACACTCAATTGATAACTTATTACAATTCATTGAAGAAAAGTAGCTGTTAGGTGGGAAACACAGCACCATCCTATCAGGGATACTTGTTTCCCCCTCCCCTGCCTCCTTACGGCCTAGCTAGTGAAGGTCAAGGATCTTATTCTTTCCTGTCTCCTCAAAAATTTTGCTCTTCTAGTTACCTACCAACTCTTGTTGCCTCAACAATCTCTCTCCATCTACTTACTCTCTTCAGAACACAAACATGCTTTGGCATTTCCTTTCTCACACACACACATACACAATACACCTCCATTGTCCACACAGTCCCTGCCAGCTCTGCCCCATTGTCTGCCCCTATCCTAACTAAGTTTCTTGAAAAATTGTCTTACATACTAATGCTGTCTGCACTTCCTCATGTTACATTCTTTCCTTAACTCACTGCAATCAACCTTGTGGCCTAGATGTACCTTCATCTTGTCAAGGGTATCAGTAATTTTCATGTTGGTTAATCCAGAATATACTCTGTTCTTGTTCTTCCTAACCCTCAGCATCATTTGACAAAGTTACCTCCTCCCTTCTGCTCTGGCACTCCACTCTCCAGATGGCAGCCTATGCCATACGCCTGGGTGCCCTCCTCCCTCACTGACCACTCTTTTTCTTTCCCAGGCTCCTGCTATACCCCTGACACATCCACGGGGAAGCTCCCCAGGGTTTCGCTTTGAGCTGTCTTCTCACTCTACACATATTTTCACATATCATCTCACAAATCATCTGGCTTTAAGTACCATTAAGTATTTTAATGATTTCCACATTTATATCTCCAGCCTAGGCCTGTCCCTTAAACTCTGAGCTTATATAGACATCCAACTTCCAATTTGACAGCTCCACTTAGATAATTCCCAGACATCTGAAATTTCAGCACAAAACTGTAACTCCCAATGCTTTTGTCAAAATTATTTCCTCTTTACCCTGTCCTTCCCATTTCAACCAGTTGGTACCCCATCTACCCAGATACTCAAAATAGGAGTCCTCATTTTTCATCTTTTTATAAAATCTTTCTACTGTACTTCCAAATATATATATTTATTTCTACCATCTTAGATCAGATCTGCATCAGCTTGCACCAGGGCTACTGCAAAGCCTGTACATTGGCCCCTCATTTCAGTCTTGTTCCCCTCAAATTCCATTCTCCAAAGAACCATGAGCATGGCTGATTTAAACATATGTTGGCTTTTGTTGCTGCCTGTTTAAAATTTCTAATTGCTTTCCACTGCACACAAAATCAAATAAAAATTTCTACTGGTTTCCTGCAAGACTGTCTATGAACTAAAACCTGCTATGGCTCCAAGCCTGCCTCACAACTTGCCATCACTCACTAGGTTCTAACCGCACCCTATTCTTTCAGTTCCTAGAACTTGTAAGCTTCTACCTGCCTCAAGTCTCTGTGTCTGATGTGTCCTTTTCCTGGACATCCTCATTCTTCACAAGGCTTGTTCACGTAAGGCAATCTCACCTCAAATGTGTGAGACCCTCCCTTAAATAACCTTCCTACGCTCACTCCAATCCCCATACACTGTCCTGGTGATCTCAGCCCTTAGTCCATTTCCTTAATAATATCTAGAAAAACTTGCAATTATTTTCACACACATTCTAAGTGTATTTACTTGTCTTGATCTGTCTTTCCCACTGGAATTTAAGTGCCTGAGGGAAAAAACTCTTTCTGTCTTGGTCACTCACTATTGTCTTCCTCATGAGAGTGTTTGGCAAATGCAAAGTTCTCAAAATATATTTCTTGAATTAATTAATAAATATGTAATTGACTATTTTAAAATAAAGATTAAAGACATCCCCACATATCCACTACAATAACTATTTTTTAGGGAAGGCTTTTTATAAGGAAGACAATGGAAAAAGTTGTGCGGGCATTTGGAGTTTGAACTTAGACTCCATTGCAAGAGTCTTCCAGGTTCTCTCCAAAATGCTCTGGTTTGTGTCTAGGGAGAACAGGGAAGAGGTATATTTGGAAAAGGGTGAAGTAAAACACAACCCTCTCAAAGGAGGGATTCATTTTCTAGCTTAGAAAGACATTACCCACACATACAGAGGATCTGCCTTTCCTCAAAAAAACAAACAAGCAAACAAAACAAAAATACCTTATTTCTGCTAATCGTTTCCCTGCCTCTTCTCTCACTCTTACCATGTAACTCCCAAGTCAGTGGCCACAGGAGAAGCAGTCAGACAGAGGAAACAGATCTGCCAAATTGTCTGGCCATGAGAGGAGAAAGAGCAAACTTGTCAAAAGAACAGAAATTCAAAAGAAAACTAACCAGCCTGCCAAATATCAGGTTTCTTTCTTGTTTAATTCTGTATTAGCTGCAGGCAGCAAGGTATAAAGGAAAAGTTCGTGCTGGTATACTTGTTTCCTTTGGCTTCTGTAACAAATTACCACAAACTTAGTAGCTTAAAGCAATGCACTTTTTTTTTTTTTTTTTTACTGTTCTGGAAATCAGAAGTCCAAAATGGGTCTCATGGAGCTAAAACCAAGAGGCTGGCAGGGCTGCATTCCTTCTGGATACTCCAGGGAAGAGGTAGATCTTTGCCTTTTTCTAGCTCCCAGAAGTAGCCTGCATGTCTTCACTTTTGGCTTCATCACTTTGATCTCTGCTCCCATTGGCACATTTGCTCTCTGACTCTGACTTTTCTGTCTTTCTCCCATAAGGACCTGTATCAATACCTTGGATTCACCCAGATCATCCAGAATAATCTTCTGATCTGAAGGGCTTTAATTTAATCACATCTGCAGAGTCCCTTTTGCTATTCAAAAATGCTGGGCATTAGCACATGGAGATCGTGGGGACACCATTATTCATCCCACCACAGCTGGGTTCCAGTTTTAGTTTTGTCACTCAGATACTACTCTGTCCCAGGCACTATGCCAAGCACTTCTCATATCATTTCACTTAATCCTTACAGAATTTCTGAAATAGAGGTACTTTCATTAATACTTTATATATGAGAAAACTGAGGCTTGGCATTGTGAAGCCACTTGGTCTTATGGACCTATTTGGTAACTCTGGTAGAGCAGAAATATACACCCACATCTGCTCAACTCCAAAGCTCATGCACCAGCTTCTGTGTTGATGGAGCTTCCGCATTAACAGGGCACAGAGGAAATGTGTAATAAATGGTGAACCATTATTGTTTGTATAAGTTCTACCTAACCTCAAACAATTGTGTGATGCCTCTTAATTTTAGATTTCCCATAAAATTTACAGTCACTCTTCCATTTGACTAATATTTATGAAAGCCCAATAGTCTGCTAGGCATTGTCCTAGGAGTTGAATACTATACTAAATGCTACTTACTGTACAGTTTCAGTAAAACGATGACTTGGCTCAGGGCCCAGCACATAATAGATGTCAATCAATACTAGTTCCCACCTCTTTTCTTCTTTAGATTATAAACTCCTTGAGGTTTTTGTCTGATTTGCTGATCTGTCTGCTAGTGTTTCTTTCACTACAATTTAGCACCTAACAGTAATTCCATGAAACATTTACCAAGATGGATTGATTTCTTTGAGAATTGTATCTGACCTATGGCAAGGTCATGACTTTAAATAGTTCTATCCCTCTAATGGTTTGTTGGTGGTTAAGTTATAAACTGAAGAAATCTAAGAATCATAATTATCAAGAAATAGCTGGATTCTAAAACTGGGGTGATATCTTTCCACAGTGACTTAATCCTGTTTTCAACATGTAGAAAGAATGTGTATGTATGAATGTGCAGGTGAAGAAGTGGAAAATGGAAAAATGAAGGAATTTTAGTCTGGTGAAAAAATTGCAGAGTAGAGCAAAGGACTCTCTACGTCTTGGCCAAGAAGTCGCTCTGAGAATCACCTACAGATGGACCCATATATGCGGAGAGGAAGTCTTAATATGAATGGACCTGCATGTGGCTACAAATATTCTCTGTGGTTTGAGGCAAGAGGTTTTTCATCAATTTCCTATCATTTATTCCTTGACTCATTTTTATATGTTCCTCTTTTCTATCATCATCTATTCTTCCCTTTTCTCTTACCCTTTCATATCATATTATCAATTGTAAGCAATCCTTACTATAAAAAGTAAAACATAATAAAGCTATAATTGAGTTGTTTTTGTGTTTTCTTCAAAAGGAACAGCTGTGAAGCTAAAGTTTGTCAGCCCAAATCTCTGAAACAAATCTTTGCACTAGGCCCCTGGTGAAGTAAGGATCCCTCGCCAGAGCAGAGTAAGGTTAATGAAGTAGCAACTCTACTGAAGCACCAAGGGGCCACTGAGGGATCCTCAATAACTTGACACCGCAAAGTCAGGAGCTCACTGAGGTCCTGCAAATTTAGCTAAAAATCATAACTTAAATGGATGCTAGGAAAAAAGGGTTACTTTTATTTTCCATGCATAGAGAATACAAACACTTCTTTGAGTCACATCATTGTCAGTAAATTGAGAATAGACTAGAGAATGAGGATTATATTGAAAACTGGTAACTGAAATTCCTTTATGTCAGTGAATATCTTCCCTAAGAATTAAAGTCAATGGCAGTGTTTTAGGTATCAATATTATAGTCATTAATAAAAAATTACTAATTCTATATAAGTGTTATGTGACTAAGTCACAAATAAATGCCTTAATAAAACTGAAGAGAAACTGGAATTACTCTAAACAAAATTCCTAACACCTTGTCATTCCTTTTTCTACTCTGTTTTACAAGTGAATTTTACATTTCTGGGTTTAAGAAAATAATACAAAGACATCATGGAGCAATCACTGAACTAGACACTAGAAGAGCTTATTTTTAGTCTTTTTGTTTGTTTGTTTAATACCAATAACTAGTTGTATGAGCTTGGAAAGAACACTAATCATAGTGGCTTGTTTTCCTTCTCTGATAAATGAGTGGGTTAAACTAGATACATTTTAAGACTTTCAGATTCTAAAACTAACATGTTTTTTAGAACCCTTATCCTGCAAGATGTTAATGGGAGTTATATGAGAAAAAAAATTCTGTGGTTTAAACAACTGTGGGAAATCTATAATTAAGCAAAGTTTATCAGATTTCTTTACTGCAGGATGTCTCTAAGCTATTAATATGTAAATATGCCTCCTGTGGTTATTTAGTCCATCAACAGGTATTTATTGCATCATTATAAAGATATTCTGTGGGGCAAAAACAGGCATGCAGGTCCTTGTCTTTATAGAAGTTACAATCTAGTGGGAAAAGTAGGAATTTATCATGTAATTATGCAAATAAAACAAAATTATAATTGTAGTACTACTTTGGACAGGCACACAATGCTAGAAGAATGCACAAGAGGAGATTTTAATCTGCTAAAGGAAGAACAGGGAGAGATAAGGACACTAGAATTGAAAGATGAGTTTAGGTGAAGTGGGAAGGGGAAGAGATTTCTAGGTAAAAAGAAGATGTTTAAAGGCCCTGCAGTTACCAGGAAAATGTGAGGGACTGGAAAAAAAAATCTAAAAGTAAGATGTCGTGTGCAATGTTTCTTTTATTACTTGTTCTTGAAACTTTCTTTTTCTTTCTTTTTTTTCGTTTCCAGAAATGCCTATGGGGTTTCACATTTTCTGGAACAGACTTTGTATAAACACTTGTTGAGAGTAATTTGATATGAGCTGGCTTTGCCCAAGGGGATTTGTTTCTGGAATGCCAGTGGATTTTATTGCATGTGCTCAGGGTGTGAGTCTGAAATAGACCACTTTCCCACATGTTTGTAGGATCCCTTAGCTTTCCAGTGTGAAGAAGAGAACAAGATGATGGATACACATATGGTTATGGAAAATGTTTTTGCTTGTTTTTTGTTTTTTATTTTTAATAAAAGTTGTGTATATTTTAGGTGTACAATATGATGACTTGATATCCATACACATATACACAGTAAAGTGATTATCATAATCAAGCCAATTAACATATCTTCTCATGTAGATAGCATGTTTTTTGTGTGATAAGAGTATCTGAAATCTACTCCCATAGCAAATTTTCAATGTTCACTACAGTATTATTAACTATTATCATCATGCTATACAACAGATCCCTAGACTCATATATCCTATGTAACTGCAACTCTGTGTCCTCTAATAAATATCTTCCCACTTCCCCTACCTGCTCACCACTGGTAATCATTGCTTTATTCTCTACTTCTATGTATTTGTCTTTTTAGATTCCACAAGTGAGACCACGCAGGATTTTTCTTTCTGCATCTGACTTATTTTACTTAGCAAAATAACTACCAAGTTCATTCACATTGTTGCAAATGGAAGCTTTCTTTCATCTTAAGGCTGAATAATATTCAAAGGCATAAATGTATAATTATACTAATTCCCTTTATTCATTCATCTATTGGCTGACACTTAGATTGTTTCTATCCATTGGCTATTGTGAATAATGCTGCAGTGAACACGGAGGCACAGATCATTTGTGGAGGTACTGATCTCACCTTCTTTAAGTAAATACCCAGAAGAGGAATTGCTGGGTCATATGATAGTTCCATTTTTAGTTGTTGTTTGTTTTTGTTTTTGTTTTTGTTTTTTAGGAAACTCCATGCTGTTTTTCATAATGGCTGTACAAATTTACATTCCCACCAACAGTGTACAGGGGTTTCTTTTACTCTGCATCCTCACCAATACTTATTTCATTTCTTTTTTAGGTTAGCCATTCTAACAGGTGTGAGGTGATATCTCATTGTGGTTTTTATTGGCCTTTCCCTGACAATTAGTAATGTACACCTTTTTGTTTTAATTTTTTAATATCTAAAGGACATCTGTATGTCTTTTTTGGAAAAATTTCTGTTCAGTTCCTCTGCCCATTTTTTTATTAGACTGTTTATTTGTTTGCTTTGCTATTGAGTTATATAGTTCCTTGTAAATTTTGGATATTAACCTTATCTCAGATATATAGTTTGCAAATATTTTCTCTGATATGGAAGAATTTCTTAGGAGATTTGAATAATGCCACAGAAGATTTTTATATATTATATATTTGAGATATAAAGGGGGCTCAATTTCTGAAACTATGAATATGAGTGTGTATTTGAGGAATGCAGGAGATGAGATAGTAAAGACAAAGACTTATTTCAAAGTTGATAGCACTTTTTCCTTTCTCTTCAGAGGTGGAGAGCAAAGCACTTTTAGAGAAAATTTTTAGGGACAAAATTCTTCATCAATTTGAATGTGAAAAAAAAACAATGAGTTTTTTGATAAATCCAAGATTCTCTTCTGAAATAAAGACATTTGCAATAATGAGGAATTAAACAGGCCCATGTAGTAGAAAGGGCTATCATCATTGTGGTTAGCATTGAAATGATTTATTTTTGTATATAGGATAGCCTGAGATTGGCAATGCTTTCAGAAGTCAAACCAAACAAAGACACAGCAAAAGTGGGTTAAAAATAAGGGCTCGTTTTCATCCCGTCATGAGAAGACTGAGAGGGTAGGCAGCTAGTGACTTTGATTTAGTGACCTGACGATGCTTCTGTACTTTCCTTTCCCTTTCCTTCCTGGTCACAGAACATTGCCATAAATCCAATTATCCAATTACCACATCTATATTCAAGATAGAGAAGTAAAGTTTCCCCAGAGCCCTACCTCCTAAAGTTTTCTTGTACACCTTGTTGCCCAGAATTGGGTCATATGGCTACCTCCAGCTCTAAGAAGGCTACAAAAAAGGAGACAGAATAGTCAACATTAACCTGTACCAATTATAATTCATCAGCAGAAGCTAGGCACATCATTGCCCAACCAAATGGGATCCATTAACAAGGATAAAGAGAGGAGATGGACGTTGAATAGGCAAATAACAATGCTTTCCCAAAGTGGAGGATTTTAAAGAGTTTGTTGTCCCTGCTGCTGTTAATTTTGTCTGGTTCTTTAGTCTGCTCCTGGAGAAGTTGGAGGCTCAGACTCCAGGTCAGAGAGATGTCACCAAATCATTCTTTCTGGTTGAATATAAATCGATCCCTGCACAGGGCTCTAGGGTACAAGTTTCCAAACAATTACTTTTCAATGTTCCAATACAGAAATAACTTCATAACCACTTCATAAGGAGCTTATTAAAACATGCATTCCTAAGCCCTCACTTCAATTCACTAGGCCTGTGTTTAACAAGAAAATCTATTCATATGACACAGTTTCCAGATGATATTTCTGCACAGACAGTTTGGAAAGTTTTGCATTTGGACAGGACTGGGTCTGGGGATTATGAGAACATAATGGACACATAAGCCCTTCCTCCCTCCCACCTCCTCTACCACCACATTGAAATCATTTTCTATTGTCCTTAAGCCTTCAAGATAATCTTGTCACAGCCTGGTCATTGCTGTGCTGAGGAAACAAAAGGATGGTCCTGGGCCAAAATTTGCAAAAAGGTAGTGTAGAAATGAAAAACTAGAGCTTGGAGGAGATAGTTGCACAACAGCAAGGGGGTTTTGCAGAGAATCAGAACAGCTGTCAGAGACTAAATAGCTGGCTAACGGGACAAGGACAGCTAGAATACATTTGTGATCTATGTACGTGTCCTTCAGAAATTCTCAAAAACAAAAACCCCGAGGAGTGGAATCAGGGAGAACACTGGACTTCTTGGATTAGTTAGGATGAAAGCTTAGGTTATTGGTGACTGGATATTAAAGGAAAACCCTGGAGGAGACTGAAGTTGTCTGAACACCTAGATTATGGTAATGTTTACTAAATAGAAAAGAAATAAGATGAAAGAAGCATTGAATGAAAGACTCTTTTGTGAATTACATCTTTAGGGTTACTATGAAAGGCAAGTATCATTCTCCCATTGGTGCTGGTGAGGAATCTAGGCTTAGATTAAACAGATGTTTACAACCACATGCTGATAAATGGTAGAGACTGTTTTTAAGACAAGATCATTTATTCTAAATCCTTTGTTCTCATAACACTTGCCTCTCTACCTATATATCATCTTCTGTCAAATTAGAAGGTGACACCTGTGAATTGTTGGAATCTAATAATTAGCTCTTTAACACTTGTTGCTGTCACTTATGGAGATTTGTTCAATTTATGCCTGCTTATGGTCAAAGTACTTTCCCCAACCTTTTTCCTATTGTTGTCAAGCCTATAACAAACACACTTTAAAGGATCCTGAGAGGCTATCTGTTCATGGGGAAAATGAGGGAGGCAGAAGATAATACATGAGGGACAGCTCTGGGACTTCATGACCCAACAAGACCTGCACAGATTATTAAACAGTTTCTAGTGCCTTAACCATGACATGGAACCTCCAGAGAATAACAGGATCATTGTCACCACTGTCCCAGTGGAGGGAGCTGAGAGACTCAAGTAATCGCCAGCTCTCAGAGAAAATGAAAAGGGAAAGGAAGCTAATGGTGTTTACTTGCCTGGGCCACTGGGCCGGCCCAGCCATTGTGAAGTCTCTAAGGCATCTTTGCTGTGAATAGGTTTGCACACACATGTTTACTTGATGGAATAGTCAAGAATCCCAGAACAACAAACTGAGATGTTCCTATAGATGAATAGGCTGGATGTTAAAAGGCATACTAATTTTCCTTTCACAATTGTTCCTTCTATTCAATAGCTCATTAATTTGTTTATATTGTTTACATAAAAGTTGTATAAGTTTAGTAGATACCAAGAGCAGACATAATAGGCCAAGTTATGCCGCACTAACAAATAACCTTAAATTTTAGTTTATAACAAGGTGTTTTTCTTGCTTCTGCTATGCACCCATTGCAGGGTGGCAGTGGCCTCTGCTCCATATCATCCTCACTCAGGGACCAAAGAGGAAGGAGGTACCGCCATCTGGAATTCCATTAGATCAGTGAGGCAGATGAAAGAGGGGTTGCAGAATTGTGGGTGTTAAATTTCATTTCACAGGCCAAAAAAAATCAAATAGACCTCAATGATTTAAGGAAAGAATGGGAAGTGCAGTCCTCTCTTGTTCCCAGAAGAAGCTGGAAATAGTAAATCAATGAAAAATAGTAATGCTGGCTACAAAAATTGATGTGCTACTACAAAAAAAAAAAAAGTTTTTAAAAATTATTTAATCCAATGTACCACAAACTGAAAATAGCCTCAAAGTTAACCTATTTACACATTAAGCTTTTCCATGGTACCAGTTCAAGTAGTGAGCCTGAAGACAAACTTTGCAAAGGAATACTCTGTAGGCCACTGACCCCAGAAACATTCTTGGAAGAAACCACTCCTTTCATGCCTCACTTCAGCTGAGATACAGCAGTCATGTCAAAATGTAAAATCACTGTGTTTTTTTTTTTAAATCATAATTTATGTGTTGAAGGACTCACTTTAATTTTTTTTATATATATCCCAAGCTCATATCTGAACTTTACCTTACGCTGATCCATGCTCCAAAATAAGGCTCCATCATGTAGTGAGGCTCTTGCTTTTGTTATCTGGTGATTTTTAAAAAACTTGGAATTCTATCACTGTGTCTAATCCAAAAATTACATGCCACACCTGACCAGTGTGGATCAATTAGTTGGGCATCATCCCAGAAAGCAAAAGATTGCTGCTTCGATTCCTGGTCAGGGCACATACCTGGGTTTTGAGTTCAGTTCCTGGCCAGGGTGTCTATGAGAGGCAACTGATCAATATTTCTCTCTCAAATCGATGCTTCTCTCCTTCTCTGTCTTCCTCCCTTCCCATCTGTCTAAAATTACATAAATAAAAACTTTTAAAAAGTTTTCCATGCCAGAGTAGGTATGTCAAATGGCTTCATCAAAAAGACGGACTGACTGTTTCTCCACAGGGATTATGCCCCTCCTTCTGCCTTCAGTCAGAATGCAGGGTTTTGATCAGCTGGAGTTGCAGGGAATTAGCAGATGAGGCTGAGCTGTGGCAAACCTTACATCCCACAGATAGATTGAGAAGCATAAAGAAATATCTATGAAATCTACTCTGCAATGGAGTTGATGCCAAATGGTTCTCAACTCTAGGAGGGCCAGGGGTCTATGCCAAGAAATTCATGAGTCCCTAACATGAAATGCAAGATTGTTAGCATTTATGCTTATCTCTTCTTTTCAGAAGAAGCATCATAGTTTTCATCAAATTCTCAGAGGGATCATGATCATAAAATCTAAAGAATTTTAGTAAGAAGATGAATAAGAAAGAAGGTTTATGCTCTCCAGAAACTTGTATAGACCTGTGGTTTTACATAATTAAATGACATGTGCAAGTTGCTTTACACAACAGATGGGTTTTTAAAAGTCAGATATAAGTCATATAATTCTTAAGGTATGATGATATATATAAACTAAATAACCTTTTAGTAAGATTATATAATAGGAAAATACAGGAGTCAGCAAAAGTAGGTTTATGGTTATAATACAAATAAATAATACAATAAGTAATAAATAATAATATAAGAATAAACTTTGTTTTGTGAACTCACAGCTATAAACCTACTTTTGCTTACCTCTGTATATATTTCAGATAGATTGCACTTTCTAAGTAGTATGAAATTACATGTTACATAAACACATATGCAGACACACACATCATTCATGTTCCCATACTTACAGGTCACAGAGGTCAGGTCAACATGCTCCTTGCATTATACTTCCCGTTTTCTGTGCTTAGTCCGTTCCCTTATTCTACCCTGTTTCCATGGCCCAGGGTACTCTGACTATTTTCTCACCACTTCTCTCAATAACAGGGCTTTCTTGATCAATGCCATGACATATAGAATATCGTGCAGAAACATGGTTAATTTCTACATGATAGAAAATAGAAATGTGTGAGCCTAATTCAATAATAAATATTTAATTCCTCTTCCCACAAGCATCTCACTCTAGATATAATCTTTCATTTTCCTTTAGAAGTTTAGATGTAAGGGTTATGGAATAGCAGAAAGAACACAAGACTCACAGCCAAGGGACCTGGGATTAATTCCTGGCTTCACTTTTCTTATGTTCCACGTGACCAAGTCATTTATCTTCTCTGAACTAGTTTCCTCATATGTAGACTGATGAAATATACCTACTTAATAGTGTAAGGTTACAGAAAGAGTTGCTGTTAGAGTAAAGAAAATAATCTAAAAATAATAATGAACAAAACTAACACATGGGCTGAAAAGTAGAAAGTGCTCAGGTACTTAATAAATGTTACTTGAATCTGATCATGGTAAGTGAACTCAGCCAAAAAATGAAATATTTCACATTAGCCTCATTTCCTAAGCCTTTTCAGTTAGATCTAAAAACAAAACACCTGAAACGACTATTTTCAGAATTTCCAAAAATTATTTTTGAGAAAAGTTTTGAATAGCTAGGTGGGATATAGAACAAAACAAAACAAAAATCTTGATCTTTCACACTCCATTTGCTGTGCATAGTAATAGCCTTAAGCACAAGAAATGTTTCCCATACTGCATTAGAGAACATTTTGAGCTCATCAATTATCTAAAATGCCATACTAAGAGACTTTTCCAGTCGAGATGGCAGTATAGGTAAGTACGGCTTGCCTCCTTGCACAACCACATCAAAATTACAACTAAAGCAGCGGTTCTCAACCTGTGGGTTGCGATCCCTTCGGAGGTTGAACGATCCTTTCCCAGGGGTCACCTAAGACCATCAGAAAACACATATATAATTACATAATGTTTTTGTGATTAATCACTATGCTTTAATTATGTTCAATCTGTAACAATGAAAATACATTGTGCATATCAAACATTTACATTATGATTCATAACAGTAGCAAAATTACAGTTATGAAGTAGCAACGAAAATATTTTTATGGTTGGAGGTCACCACAACATGAGGAACTGTATTAAAGGATTGTGGAATTAGGAAGGTTGAGAACCACTGAACTAAAGTATAAAACAACCATCACTCAGAACCATCAGAAATTGAGTTGATTGGAAGTCTTAACAACTACAGAATTAAAGAAAGCACATCCATCCCGACTGGTAGGAGAGGCAGAGACATGGAACAGACAGGTGCCACATCCATGTGTGGTGGGTGAAAATTTAAGAAACATATCTTGAGAATGAGAAGCCCCACCCCCACACCACACCCTGTAGCCCAGGGTTCCAGTGCCAGGGAGATAAGCCCCCATAACTTCTGGCTGCAAAAACCAACAAAGATTGACTCTGTGGAAGAAACCACTGGAATCTCAAGCAATTTCCCTTAAAGAACCCACACATGGACTTGTTTAGACTTACTCCCACCAGGGTAACACCTTGAAAGGTACCAGTGATACATAGGGAGAAACTGAAGTGTCTCATTAAGGCGAGAGCTAGGGGACAGCTTTCTTCCAGACAGAAAGGTGGGCAGAGGCCATTACCCTTTTCTGAACATTCCCCCCACAAAGCCAGAGAGTCAGCAGGCTTGTGCCATATTTGAGACTCCATCTACCTGGTTAACATTGTTTGTCCTGCCCTGGAGATCTCCAGAGACTTTGTCTCACCCAACTTACTGACCCACCCAAGCCGCTTTTCCATATGAATAGCTGGTCCTGGTTCATGATTCACAACTTTCTAAATCCTCTCAAACAAGCAAGAACAAACCTCAGTAAGCCTCCAGCCCCCATACCTCTTGCTAAAGTGGCCCCAGGCCTGGCACTAGTAGCAACCAGCCTAGATTCACCTCGGCTTCACCTTGGAATCTCCAAGCCCAGCAAAAGTAGCAGCCATTTCAGATTGTTCATTAGCTCAGTTAGAGTGGCCTGGGAAAAACACAGGTGGGGGCTGATCTTGGCTTTTAGCACCGGGAAAACCCCAGAGCCTGTAAGCCCAGTGGACAGCTACAGACCACATTGGAGCACCACCACCCTGCTCCCTCACAGCTGATCCTCCATGGAGGGAGAGGTTGGTGGTCAGTGGTCACAACCAGTCCTTGCAACTGATTGGCCTGGATAAATCCCTCCCATTGACCCACCAACAACAATCAAGGCTCAACTGCAAGAGAACGTTGTACTTAGCCACATGAAGGGCACACCTCAGGTACGTAGCTTGCGTGATAGGGGAGGCTGTGCAATTGGACCCTATAGGACACCTACTACATTATGCCATACTACAAAGAAAAGGAGTCATAGCAACTCTATCTAATACATAGAAGCAAACACAGGAAGGCTGTCAAGATGAGGAGACAAAGAAACATGGCCCAAATGAAAGAATAGATCAAAACTCCAGAAAAAGAACTAAATGGAGATAAGCAATATATCAAAACAGAGTTCACAACACTGGTTATAAGGATGCTCGAGGAACTTATTGAGGACCTCAAAGGTATAAAAAAGATCCAGTCAGAAACAAAGGATACAGTAATGGAAATATAGAACAATTTACAGTGAAACAACAGCAGAGTGGATGAAGCCGAGAATTAAATCAGTGATTTGGAACATAAATAAGCAAAAAACAAGCAATCAGAACAACAAGAAAAAAAAATCCAAAATATTGAGGATACTGTAAGCAGCCTCTGGGACAACTTCAAGTATTCCAACATTTGCATCATATGGGTGCCAGAAGGAGAATAGGAAGAGCCAAAAATTGGAAATTTATTTGAAAAAAATAATGAAAGGAAACTTCCCTACTTTGCTGAAGAAAATAGACATTCAAGTCCAGGAACCACAGAGAGTCCCAAACAAGATGGATACAGAGAGGCTCATTCCAAGACAGATCATAATTAAAATGTCAAAGTTTAAATATAAAGCGAGAGTCTTAAAAGCAGCAAAAGAAAAGCAGTTAACTACCTACAGGGGAGTTCCCATAAGACTATTAGCTGATTTCTCAAAAGAAACTTTGTAGGCTAGAAGATATTAGCAAGAAATATTCAAAGTCATGAAAAACATGACTACAGCCAAGATTGCTCTACCCAGCAAAGCTATTACTTAGAATCAAAAAGCAGATAAAGACATTTCCAGACAAGAAACATCTAAAGGAGTTCATCATTACCAAACCATTATTATATAAAATGTTAATGGGACTTATTTAAGAAAAATAAAATCAAAACTATGAACAATAAAGTGCAATAAATACATATCCATCAACAATTGAATATAAAAAAAAAAACCTAAACAAACAAGAACAGAGACAGAATCATGGATATGGAGAGTGTTTTGATGGTTGCCAGGTGGGAGTAGGTTATAGGGTTATGAGTGAAGAGGTGAGGGGATTAAGAAGTGCAAATATGTAGTCACAGAATAGCCATAGGGATGTAAAGTACAGTGTAGGAAATGGAGCAGCCAAAGAACCTAGGCATGACCCATGGACCTGAACAATGGTGTGGGGATTGCCTGAGGGAGTGGGTAATGCTGGGTAGAGGGGGGGAAATAGGAAAATACTGGGACAACTGTAACAGCATAATCAATAAAATATAATTTAAAAATAAAATGACATACTGAACATCTCTCAAATATCCCTAAAACCTTTCTCTCGCTCTCTCGCTCTCTCTCTCTCTCTCTCTCTCTCTCTCTCTCTCTCTCTCTCTCTCTAATGGTCAGGAAATAGAGAGGCCCTGAAAGTTCTATTAGGATTACCATATTATACTGGTGTTTCACATGGCTCAATCTAATACATGAGCATACTATGTGTACAGTTCTGAAACTGGCATTTACAGTTCCAAATACTATCAAATTAATTGTGGGATCAAAACTACACTATTCTCAGCACTTTCCATAAAACTAGATGAATGGAAGCTAATTCTTCTCCCACACCTGTTGATGTAATCTGATCCTCACTCCCCCCTCCCTTAGCATACCCACTGGTACCAGGTGACCCTCATCTCAGTTCCAGATGCAAATTTCCATTTCCCTGCTAAGCATCTCTGCTGTGCAATACCCCACACACCTCATTCCCAGCATGCCCCAAAACAATCACTTTCTCTTCTGACTTCTCTATCCTCTCTAGTAATCATATCAATTTATTCTCAAAATCTATAACCATTTAAATCTTCTCTGAGTCCTCTTTCTCCTTAATCCTCACTTCTAATGGATGCCTAATTACCAATTTGATTTCTTGAAATATTTTTGGAATCCCCTTCTATCACTTCTATTATGCCCTTTCCCCCTCTACCTATCTCTTACCTTGAATACAGCTGCTGAATCTTAATAGGTCTCCTTATCTTCAACTAGTTTCTCATCTAAGCCTCCCCCTAATTCAATGACCAAGAATGGTCTTGGGAATCTACCCCAAACTGGACCTCTTTGGCTAGACCCAGATTTTGCTTCTTTTTACTATAATGAAATCTTAATATCCTGATATTAAGGAATAGTAATCAGTCAACAAATTTTTCCAACTTTTACTTCTTATTAAATCTAATGCCTGAATTATAATTAGATACTTCCTAAATTGCTTTTAGTCATTTGCCTGAAGGTTTAAAACTTAAAGTGTCTATATTTCTCCTGAACACTTGCAGGCTTGTAAATAGCATAAATCAGATACCAAATAACATGGAGTTTATGACCAGAAATTAGTCCTGGGAGTGAAATCTATTGGTCTTTAGCAATGACCAAATCCCAAAAGAGAAGAGGATTTACAAATGTTGTCATTCACTCTGGAGCAAAAATACAGATATCTTACATGAACAACCATATAACAGTTTGACAAATCTCACTTAGAAGAATAGTCAAAATGTAATAACATCTCCTACTATCCTAAGAAGGATAATTGTTATAACATGGGGTGATAGATGATTCAGGCCCCTCTGTAGGGATTTCACCAGAATTATCCCACAATATATTGTCTATAACAAAGTCTTAATTCCATTACAACAAAATATTTTGGCCTCATCTTTCACTTCTCCTATGAACACTGACTCCCCTTTTCCACACTAGTCTACCAACTCATGGCAGAAATACACTATGTAATCTTTATTCCTTTGTTCAGGCTTTTCCTTCTGTGTATGTGCCCTTCCTATCACAATACATGAAGATCCTGTCCATTCTTTATGGTCCTTTCCCACCAAGAATCATCACCATCATCATCATCATTATCATCAACCTCATCCTCATCATCAATTCTTTCTTCATATTCCAGTGTCACTTTGTTTATGTCAGTAATTTAGCACTTAGCACTTTTCATTGAACTGAGACTGGGAATTCCTAGAGGCAAAGCTTGTAGTTTCTTCATCTTTAGGTATACGGTACCTGGCACATAGGAACCAGTCAGTAAATGTTTATGGAACTGAATTATATTATCATTAATCTTCTGTTTTGCAGGTATTGTGGCCTGAGAAGTATCAGTAACCTCAGACCTAGAAATCACTATAATCTCTACACATTAAATATTGTCTCTGCCAGTCCTCCTGTAAATAAAAATTAAACAAAAGAAAAAAAATACTTTCTGAACAGAAAGGAAAACAAACAGAAAAGCAAGATGTTATTATTATCAGACTCACTCTAAGCCTTTGACCAATATTTTTAAAGACTTAAACGTTCTCTAAAACTAGACTGATACAGCCTGGAGTGTGACAGCCATCCTGCTTAACCTTTAAAGAATAAATCTCTTCCCCCCTCAATGCATGCCTGCAAAGAGGGTAAGAAAGAAAGAGGGGAAGGAAGAAAAGGAAGGATAAGAGGAGAAAACTAGTGGAAATAAAAAGATGCAAAAAAAGAACCGAAAAATAAGAAAACAATTTAGAAAAAAAGAAGAAACAGAGGAATGGATGAAGAAAGGAAGGGCTAAGCGAAAAGAAGGAAGAAAACAAATAGATCCGTGAGGTATTTGCTTTGTGCTTGTTACACAATGTGCCTCTTTTGCTAAGGAAATTTAAAGGTTGTAGGGGACAGAAGAGCATTGGCAGGTGGAAATGAGTTGAGAATCCTCCACGTTCATTGAGGGTGCACTTTTCCCCATATGCACTGTCCAGGCATGTCTCCTAGACAGGCATGTTCAGGGACACTGTATAACACACACCCCTTATGAGGTTTCATATTGCCAACTTAGAGAGGAACTAAAAAATGCAGTAGAAAGAATTTATTAGTGATGTTGTAAATAAAATACGTTTCCTTTTGGTTGAACGACCTCAGCAGATTTGTCTCATGCTCTCGTCAGGCAGGAGTTTCCGAGGGGGGTTCCCTGGAGAGCGCTATGGGAATGGGATCGGCCATACATCTTTCCCCGGGTGCCATTAACTTACGCACAACCCCAATTTGGATTGGGAAAAGTTAAACCTTTTTAAAAATATGGTCATTTTGATAAGCCCCAAGAGGGCAAATTATATCCATATATATTTCAAACCAAAGAGCATACTTGCTCTGTCCAAGACGTAAGTATTTTTCATGTGTCCTCCGTGAGAGCGGGGCTTGCACACTACACGCTGTGAAGCCGTGTCCTGTCCCATTCGTTCGCACGGCGGGGCTGGCCTGTCAGCCCGCACGCACCTGGGCTCAGCCTGCCTGAGAAATGCTCAGCCAGTCGCCCTCTGCGTGGCAGATGTGCTCTGTGCAGATCTGGCATGCACTGATGGACCTTTTTCCCCCTATCTCTGTGATAACTGTCCTGCCCTTTAGAACTTGAAGACTTGACATTTGGAACAGAAATGAAGGATTTGGGAAGAGAAAAAGGAGAAAAAAGGGCCTAAAGACCTAAAGGTGTAAATAAACCTGGTAAATTTATCTAATTACAAAAACACCTTTCACATTCTTGATTGTACTTTGGCCCCATAAAATGCCTTTTTTTCAAAAAGGGAAGTAATCATAGCTGCCATTTATTGAGCATTTATTACATGCTAGACACCAAGCTAAATGCTTTCCCTACATTGTCACATTTAATCCTCACAATGAACTAGGGATGTTATTATTATCCTCTTTTTACAGATGAAGAAATTCAGGCTTAGGAAGGCTAAGGAACTTGCTCAACTTTACAGAGGCAATAAATGGTAAATTCAGTACTTAAACCCAGATATTCTAATCAACACAGTAAGCTGCCTTCAGAGCAACTATTAGATACACAAGTTATTTTAAAAGGCATTAGATTCTCCTTTCTTGTACCAGGGAGGCAACACTTCCATAGGATTCTCAACCATCCTGGGATATTCCATGGTGAGCCCTAACATGACACTTACGTGTTGTAAGGCTTTCTCACAGGCACCTTATTTTATCCTCCCAACAAAACTATTGAGTAGTTAGAGAAGGTTCTGCACTCATTTGATACAAAGGTAAGTGAACTTTATTTGGTGACTATCTCAGCCAGATGCCACAACCTTTGCTAGCACCCCAGAGAGCTTTGACATGTAGTAGGTGCTCAGTAAACACTGGTATAATTAATGAAAGAGAACCAAGGAAGGGATTGCAGCCAGGGCTTCCTTGGGAATCTTCTTGAAGTCCATGGAGAACAACTGAAGGAATGAAACATAGAGAAGGATGTGAGCCTGCTGCTGTTATCCAGGTGAAAGACTGGGGCTTTCTAAAATAAGATACTGTTGTGGGAATGGAAGGAATTAAATGAGTCTGTGAGACAGTAATGTGTTAGGAATGACAGGTTAACTATGAATAGGGAGGGAGGGGAAATATACATGAAAATGAATGCCCAGTGTCTTGGTAAAAGAGAATGGGTGGATGGCTCCTTCCCTGTATGCTTTATATATTTTTGCAATCATCTCATGGTACCTAAATTGCCCATTTACAAGTTCGTTTTTCCTATTTGACTACAATGTCCTTAAAGGAGGGAAGTTTAACTTATTGCCATATACCCTAATGCCAAGTGTTTGTTGTAAGGTAAGTGAGAATGAAATAATAAATAAGACATGACTCACCCTCAGGTCAGATGCACATCAGTTCCTTCCTTTGCCCTTTGTTCCTCAGGCCACCTTCTCTGGACTAACATAGACTTTTACAAGGATGTAATCCCTCCAGGTTAGATTCTGCTGGAAGGGATTGCTATTATATGCCACACAAATGAGTACAGGCCTGGAGGCATGAGACCTAAATAAAATCAGCCTGTGGACAAATAGTAACCTTAACTTGAGTTGAGAATACAAGGCCAAGGTGGGACCTGGTGCTGTAATTCCCCAAGCCCTTGAGGCTGGGCACCTTCCAGAGCATCATTCTAAGTCTTGAATGAATAAAGCAAGGTCTGGGAGAGAGATGCAGACAGGGAACAAGGAGAGGGGTATGAAGATTTTTCCCTAACCTTTCTGTATAGCAAATCAAACCAGCATCCTTTCACTGTGCTGAGCTGAACAAAGGCTAGGTACATGTGTGTGTGCGTGTGCGTGTGCATGTGCATACTCCCCAAAAGAGCATAAAAAATTAGCAAATTAGTTTTCCTTAGTTTCTCATTTTCCTAATTTCCTAATTTTCTCTAATTCCTTATATGTGGGATTACACATACATTCCATATATTATACCCCCTTGAATTAAAAAAATAGGAAGAACGTGAATTATCTTTGAAGGTTTCAAGCTTGCAATTGTCATACTCAAGGTCTATATTTTTCACAGCCTTTATTTTTCACAAGGTAGCAAACTGCAGCTCAACAGAACCGAAAAATTGCTTCTGTTATATGGGGACTTCAATTTCCAATAACAGTGCAATGGGAAATAATCATTTTCCCCTGCCCATTGAACATGCTTACTGAGCAAGGCAAGACAGCAACCAGTGCTCACAGCTACTTATTCAGGACCACGTCCAGGCAGACAGCAGGGGGAACGCCACGGAGAAGATATAAATAGCCTAATAACTATTCTTTGCTCCCACTACCATCTCATGCTCCTCACCTCTTCCTTTTACTCAATTTTACTGCAAACTAACATTGATTCACGTAATTCTTCTGTATCAATGCTCTTGACACAAGGAGCCAACTTTTCTTTATAGGAATTGCCTGCTTTTTTTTTTTTTTCTGGCAAAAGCCCCTCTCTTGGAAAGCAGAACCAACCAATCTCTATTCTAGGCTTACACTACCTGCCCACTTCCAAGCATGCTGATTTGAGTATAGCAGAAAAGACATTAAATATAAGAAAAAGGGAAATCAGTAATTGTAACATAGTCAACATCAGCTAAAATATTGCCGCTGAGCAGGCACACAGTCACTCGGTAGTACTTAATATGACTGGCTGAGGGTCATGTAGAGACTTTGGATCAGATAGGTATAGGCTGAAATTCAACTCTCACATCCATCAGGCCCGTGAATGTGACATAAGGAAAGTAACTTGACCTCCCAGAGTCTCATGTTATTATTTGTAAAATTGGATAATAATGCTACCTTGTGTGTATGTGGATATATCTGACACAATATTTGGCTCCTATTAAGTGTACCATCATTGGTAGCTAATATTAATGTTGCTACTAATATTATTATTATTAAATAAGACTCTTCCATTCACACAGGAGGATCTGTTGGTCTCTGCTATTGGCCCTTTCCTCTCCCATCAGCAGGGCTAGGCTGCTCATATTGAGGGCTACGGCACTCAAAGCTCTTTTGCAAACATGGAATTCATAAGAAGATTCAGTGTCCCTGCCCACAGACTCCAAGGACCACATCCTTCTTAGGGAACATAACACAATTCCCTTTGCACACAGCTGACTCACTTCTGAGTGGCAAAAGGTCACTCAACAGGATCACAGAGTGAGGTTTCCTGTTTTCACTGTTGACTGAAACCTGCTGCAATTATGTATAAACTTACCTGTCTCCCCAAAGACCTGCTTTCTCAGCTTGTATATCTGGGGTGTGGCATGGAGCTTTGCACATAGTGAGTGCTCCGTGTTTGCTGAATTGTTTGCTTAACTAAATGTCTTGCCTGGGTGTCCAGAGAACCACCCTTCTAAATTAGGAAGCTAGGGAATAATTCAGAAAGAAAAAGCGTGAGACTTGGGTAGGGAGTTCCATGGTATTTACCACATCATTTTAGCCACAGTCTCCTAAAAGACCTTATTTTTTATTTCTTACTTTTCTCCATCTACAGCTATGTTGGTTGGCCACCTGAGTATGTGCTATAACCAACAGGCCTTTTAAGACTGATACACACTGAAGGCTATGCTGGCAATTTGTTTATGCTGCCACCTGGTGGCGCTCGATTTATGGCCTTAAAATGTAAAAAACCCAGATTCCCACTGGCATGATAAACTGAATCACAAGTTAACACAACACTTTTGCAACGCACTTTTGAATTAACATAGGCTATTTCTTTAAAAATTGAAACAGCTTGAAAGCAAAATTGGATGTCTATTACTTTATATTTATTTAATAATCACAATAAGCACGTATCATTTAAGGTATATCTTAAATGGTACCAGAGGGGCTTAGAATAAAGTTATGAAACCACCTGATGCAGACTTTTGGAGTCCTTCACTGTTAGTTCCTTCTTGGTAAATTTGGAAAAATATTACTTGCCTTGCCTACTGCCCAGGCTACTTGTGAGGACACAGTGAAATAATGATGTGAGAGCCTTTATAAGCTATGAAGTGATGCACCAAAGTGAGTCATTAATATTATTCCTATAGTCCTTCCTAGAGACAGGCAGAAAGGGCCCCAGAGACAAATTTCTTTAGATGAAAGAGTTTCCATGTTGATCACCGTGTTCTAAAGAGCACACATGCAAAGACATGCAGCTTCCATGACACTGGACATGAACATGTTACAGAATGGGTACCTGTGCTCTCTGGGCCACTGCAGCCAGGAAGGGGGAGACTGTCTAATGATGTTTATACACAGAATGTCAGAAGCATTACAGCATCCAAAGTAGGGAAGCAATTTCCAATTTGGACTTTAATTAGGAAGTGATTTTTCCCTCCAAAGGGAGCTTAAATTACACCATCCTTTGCTGTAGCATGTTGAGAAGGCTGTGTGCACAAAGCAACCAAGGACGCAGCAGTATGAAGCCTTGTATAGTTCCTCCTGCCTCAAAAAAATAAAAATATAACGTGGAGTTTCTGCTTCTATCTCACTGAATTACTGGTGCCAGACTTGACAACCACCCTGCCCAAAACAATGAGAAAATTAAACAAATGGGTGAAGCAACAGCTCTCAGACATTAGATGACATGTAGCCTAGGGCTGTGATCCCTGAGAAAAAGGAAACAAGCCCTACCTGGTCCTTGGCTTTCCACCCGAGGCACTTTGCAGGTGTGGATCAGGTAGCACTAACCAGAGCACAGTACAACTAACTCACTGAGTTGAGGTGAGATCAGAAGTGGTGAATCAGGCTGAAGGGGCTGAAATTTAGGGGGCAGAGTATTAGAGAGGAGGGAAGTACACAGAGAAAGATTTCCAAAAACCTGCATGAGGGTCCCCTTGCATCTGTTGCCCCATACTGAGCTGTGCATCTGTAGGGAGACACTCCACAAGTTAGTCAAAGAGCTGCTTCTATCAGGAGCTGGAAGCTCAACAATTCAGAAGTTCATATGAGGTGGGAAGTGAGAGGTGTGGCAGGGGGCAGGGGAGATGTGAGGACCAAGCACATGACATCCTGCAACAATAATCAATGAAATTTAAATCCAAAGAATAAAACTAGATGAAATATAAACTATTCTCTTGATAAGGTGCTTGTATTAAGGTAGAAATCTCTTGAATTTAATGTATAGTATAGAAATGTATGGGGTTGGTGATTCTCAACAAATCTTTAGGTGGCTTTGTAAAGTCTTAAGTTATAAAACAATTACTTTAATGTCATAAATATAAACCTTATGAGACTATTCTGGCAGCAGCCAGAATTACATGAAAAACCCAAGTGAGCACAGAGTTGATAGGTAGCTAGTGTGTATTAGTTAATCCGCATTGGCTTCTCATACTAACAGGCTTCCATTTTGAGCCCCTGGCTCTTTACCAGGACCAGCCTAGACTTTCAACCAACCTGGTTCTTCCCAGGACCTCTTGAATCTGCCTGGAGCCCAGACCCTAAACACTTAAGAAATAGCAAAGCAAGGGACCTCCAGGACTCCAGACATCTGTTTTGATTATTTGCCACTCATGCCATCATTTTGCTATATATTTTCAGCATTACCCCTGGTAAACAGTAACTTTACCAGCCCTTTCTTATAATGTGTATTTTTCTCTGGATATCCTATCTATTAAGGACACACAATATATTGCAAAAATATTACTAAGCCAATGTCATATTTTAAAGAGATGACAATTCTTAAGAGACCGGATCACAGACTAGCTTATGCCAGAGAAATGGCCTATCTTCTTAAAGACTGTATCAGAAAAAAGGAACCAGACCTTAACTAGAGAGTCCTATGTGGTCAGAACATTCCTTGTGAAAGAAATGAATGATGAGAATAGAAAATCTGGTCAGTGTAGCTAACCTGCTGCTCACTCCACATGTGAGGACCCAGTATCTCCTACAGGTATGGATGCCCAGTCTCCCAGTGTCCTTCACTGGCTGTCAGAACTGGACGTGTCCTAGACTTCTTCATGCATTAAACATTTACTGAACATATATGGTGACTAGATATGGTGCCAAAGTATAGGAAAAGAAAAGAAGCTACGTAGCCCTGGCTGGTGTTGCTCAGTGGATTTAGTGCCAACCTGTGAGCTGAAGGGTCGCCAATTCAATTCCTAGCCAGGGCACATGCCTGGGTTGCAGGTCAGGTCCCCAGTTGGGGTTGTGCAAGAGATAACCAATCTGTGTTTCTCTACCCCATCAATGTTTCTCTCCCCCTCTTTCTCTCTTCTTTCCACTCTCTCTAAAAATAAAATCTTTTAAAAATGAAGCTATGTATATTTTATTTGCCTTCTTTAATAATCTCAGCATTTCCTATGTGCCCTATAGCCTTTAAATAATCATCAAGAATTAGGCAAGCTATCAAGAAAGAGAAATAAAGCCATTGAATGGCAAATGTCATGAAAATAGGACCTAATCTGACTTTAAACACACTGCATAATAAACTCACAGCATAGTTTCAGGCATATAGTAGGGGCTCAATAAATTTAAATTCCTTTCTACCTCCTCAATTTCTTCACTCTCATTCAGACCAGTATGTCTGTATCATCCATCCACACATCTAGCCATCCATCTATCCATATAGTCATTATTTACTGCTTCCAATAATCCTGGCCCTTTACATATCATATCCTTACCAACTAAAGTTCAATCACAGAAACCAAACCACTAAGAGGTATGTGTGTCTGTGTGTCTGTGTTTTGTTTATTAAAGGATTCATGACAGAAATTTGAGTTATGCAGATATGGAATTGGTTAAGCAGTCCTTGTAAGGCTGTTTATTTTAGGCCTGGTGTTGAACATTGAAGTCCACAGGGCATATACTGAGGAAGACAACAGAGATGTAAAGGGAAGCGCAGCAAGGACAAGCTGGAAGGCACAAGCATAAGCTGGAACCCATGATAATGCATGGAACTTGCCAGCTGTTGTTGCCTCTGGTCTTAATAATATGGGTACCCCCAGAAGCTTGGGTCCTTCATCACAGAGCTAAACATAGAACCAAGATCAGAATCTGAGAAAGTGAAGGAGGACCCAGGGGAAGGGTAAGAGTTATAGACCTACCCAATGAGGTAAGTCAGAAGATAAGCAACAATATCTCTGAGCTGTAAAATGATTTAGATTATACTACTACTTCCCTTCTACCCTCCAAAGCTTACTCAAGAATCTCTCTTATACTTTATCCAGAAATACACGAAGAAGGAAATTCTGGAAAATGTAGTTTAGCCAAGTTGACACTTCACAGAGACACTATAGCATTGTTTTTAATTTCATAACCCTAACAAGTTGGTGTTATCTCCATTGTAAGATGAAGAAGTTGAGAATGGAGAATTTATGATCACATAGCAATGGGCACAGCTGGGATTTAATTGCAAGTTTTCCTTCTCACTTCAGCATTGCAGGAAAAATATCAAAACAGGTGCTAAGAGGAAGTGGAGTGGGTGAGCGAATGCACTGTTTCAGGAGACAACAACACACAATAGTAGACATCTGGCAAGAGCTGATCACTGCTGGGGCACAGCTGTAGCTAAAAACCTAGGTAGCAACATTGGATACACTATCAATAAGACTCAGAAGCCTTTAAACAAGGGGTCCTATAAGAATCCCTGCTTTTGAAAAACAGCAGTCAATAGACTAGAGATTCAAGATAGCCAGAGCCACAACATAACTTCAGGAGGTACAATTCACTCAGAATGTAATGTAACTGAGAGCACTAGAATTATGCAACATGGTAGTTCTGAAATCAGCAGGCCATATGCTAGGCAGTTTAGTTATGCATACACCGCAAAGAACAGCACCATCTCAAAACACTTGCACCAATTTAATGAGGAGATAAACACTCTTTAAGGGACTGCCTTTATGTACACAGAGTATTTACATGTTAATCAGTCCTGCCCACTCAAAAATACACACACACATGTATGTACACATGTGCACTGTCTTCATGAGAAAGAATTTGAGAATTGAGATGTCACCTGAATGTTTTCATGTTCTTTGGCTACCGTTGCTGTTCGTGCTGTCACACCTATGTTTGGCAGGCTGCCTAGAAGTGGAGATCTTAATGGCAATTGAACACTTTCAATAAGTCGCATTTCATCTAATTTTAAAAGCTAAGTTTCTTAATGACATATTACCACACCACAGAGCTGCAGTTATTAGGAACTGTCCACCTTACATTCTAAGTAAGGACAGAAGGGAAATATCTGTTGTAAGAGGAAGAATTCATTTATGGAAATGATGAACAGCTCCAAAAGAGCAGGGTCATTTATAACAATAGGTGTCAGAAGGTCAGTGCATGAATAGATGGAGTCTGATAATATCCAGAAAGAAAGGTTAGCATGTGACAGGGTACAGTCAGTCCCAGTGATCCTACATTATTAAACATTTCCTGCATCAAGTATGCAGCCCACTTAGTCATGGGAAGGATGTGTCCTCCACGTCATCTTCATCATCGTAACCATAGCGAGGCTGGAAGAGCAGAGTGGGAGGGGCAGGAGAGGACTCCTCATTTCCATCAACACACCCCTGATGTTCATGGAATGAGTAACCCATTTCTTTAAATAAGGGATAGTCAACTCCACTCGCCTCTTATGCATTCCCATTTGGGATAACCCATCCCTCTTTTCATAAAATGCTTTTTAAGAATTTTATTCATTTTTATTTGGAATATTTTTCATTTTCCTTGACCCTCTTGGGCACAGGAATGCTAGTAATTAGGTCTAAGCTCTCAGGGTGGACCACTCTTATGTTGTGTTCAAGAAAAGAAAACCAGTTTTGACATTTACCTCTTCAGCCTGCAGCCAGTCTATCCACAAACAAAAGCTCTTAATGCTTCTGGGAATGTCCTTTATCTTACCTAAAGAAAAAAATACCAGATGTTCATAGGGGACTGGAATAATCTGTTCCCTCTCACAGTGGGTGAACAGCTCGTCTAATATGAGAATCATTTTATTTTTGTCCTGTTGTAACTTATAATGATTAAAGGGGAGAAATCTCATTAAATACACTGGATATAAAAGAAATCCAATTTTATTGTTCTTTCCAAAGTTGGCCTGCATTTGAAAATATAAATGATATGAGGACGGCACAGCATAAGCGGTCTTGGGAAGGAGAGCAGGGCTATGTTAAACATTTGCTAATGAAGCTTTCAAGGACCAGGCATAGGCTAGTTAACAATACTGCCTCCAAGCTCCCAATTCCTTGCACCATTGGATTATTAATAATTTAAACAGATAATCACAGGGGAGATCATTCAGTGAGCCTCCTCTTTTTAGGCCAAGCACCTTAACCAAGGACACCCAGAGATGTGAGAAGCTCAAGCCAGGGCCCTTTCCATTCACTTTGCTGGGTCACTGAGTGTCAGGAGCCAGAAAAAGCTGGAGGTCTTTAAGATAAGGATAAGCTACCCTTTTCCTTAGGAAGGTTCATTAAGAAATGGCCTTGAGGCAGGGCATTAGACCCACTTTTCTATTCTGGGGTCATTTCCCCTCAAATCTATGTCATTTTTCAGATATTTAGTATTCTTCTCTATTATGTTCTGCTTCAAAAGGCAGAAGAATACCTCAGTGATTCAAATGTACCCTATCTCTCTTCTTCATCAAGAGAAATGTCTAAGTAACCACCAGATATTGGTTTAAAGGACCAGGAGACAATAGCTCGAACTGCTTAGCCAGACACAATGTAAGTTGGAGACTGGTTGTATAACTACACTTCACACCAACAACACACTTCTGTTCTGCTTCCCGTGCCTCTCCTGACAACCAGCCTGAAGTTGCTAAATGTTCCAGTGGAATTCTAACCTCACAGTAGCATTTTTAAAAATTCAGATGATTGTGCAGTAAAAATATAAAAAATTTAATTTGGGGGCCAACATTAGGTTTAATTTACATGTTGTATTTAAAGTATACAATTTGGTAAGTTTTTGCATCTGTATGAACAGCACTGCTCAGACTCCCATGGCAAAAAGTCATAGATGGGGTAGCTTAAACAACAAACCTTTCTGGACGCTGGGTAGTCCAAGAGCAAGGTGCCAGCAGATTCGGTTCTGGCTGAAGTCTCTCCTCTGGCTTGCAGATAGCCGCCCCCTCACTGTGTGCTCACATGACCAGTTTGTGTCTGAACAGAGAAAGAGAGATATCTGTCTTTCTCTTCATTATGTAAGGATCCTACTCCCATCATGAGGGCCCGGGGTCATGACCTAATCTGAGCCTAATCACCTTCCAAAGGTTTTACCTCAGACACCATCCTACTTGGGGGGGGGGGGGGGGCTTCTATGTATAAATGCTGGAGGGAGGAAACACAAACATTCAGTTCATAGCAACACTGAATATTTTCACCTTTCCCAAAAGTTCCTTTGTGCCTTTTTGCAATTCCTCTATCCCTGCCCCTCCCCATAACTACTCCAGTCCCCAGACAATCACTGATCTGGCTTTTGTTCACTATTGATTAGTTTCCATTTTCTCAATTTATATAAGTGAAATCACACAGTAGGTATTCACTTTTTTTTGTCTGACTTCCTTTACTCAGTATAGTTATTGTTCAATGCTGTTGTATGTATTAGTAATTCCTGATGGTTTTTTTTTTTTTTTTAGTAGTATTTCATTGTATAGATATACCACAATTTGTTTCTATATGCATTGTTGATGAACATTTGCGTTTTTTCCAGTTTGGGGCTATTTAAGCAAAGCTACTTTAATATTCATATACAGATATTTGTATCCATATATGTGTTTATTTAAATACCTAGGAGTAAGATGGCAGAATCATATGGAAGTAGAGGCTTAACTTTTTGAAAGACTGTTAATGTGTTTTCCAAAGTAGTTGTACTATTTTATATTCCTACTATCAGTGCACATCTTTGACAACACTTGGTATGGTCAGTTTTTTGTTTTGTTTGTTTTTTTTTTAATGTGACCAAACAATTTTTTCCCAGCTTTGTTGAGGTATTATTGATGTATAACATATGTAAGTCTAAGAAATAAAATGTGATGATTTGATACACATGTATATTGAAAAATGATTACCACAATAAGGTTAGTTAACACTTATATCCTCTCTCATAATTGTCATTTTTGTATGTAATGATAACATTTTAACACTACTCATTTAACAATGTTCAAGTATATAACATGGTATTGTTAATTATAGTCACCATGGTGTACATTAGATCCCCAGAACTTATTCATCTTACAGCTGGATATTTGTACTCTTAGACCAACACCTCCCTATTATTCCCATCTCTTAGCCCCTGACAACCACTATTCTATTAGAGAATATTTCTATAAACTCAGCTTCTTCAGATTCTACATGTGTGACAATATACAGCATTTGTCTTTCTCCGTTTGACTTAAATGCTCCAGACAGTGGCATCATTAGGTTTTCTCTCCACCCCTTGCTACAGTGATCCCTACCAATGTACAAGATCTCTTCTCTTCTTTCCTCCTTTGCCCCAATCTGGGAGTCTAAAGTGTGGTGAGATCCATTTTCCATACCTCTCAGAAAGCAAACCTTCATGATTTAGGCCTTGATAATGCTGCCTGGCCTTATCACTCTTTTCCAAACTTTAGCAGCATCAGGGTACATTAGCAACTCTGGTACCTTGGTGACCAGACAGTTGAGGAAATGAGTGGCAGTTTCTATTTACAACAGATACCCACAAACATTTTGTGAAAACTTTTCTTTGCTCATCAACCCTAAATTCCATTTAATTGAGGGAAAGGAACCATTTGAGTGCTTTCTTCGTCTTCCCTCTCTTTATAAATACCTGACTCTTTCAGTCCCCTACTTAACGCTCCATTACCATAGATCATCAAACAAGTTCAATTCTATTCACACCAGGAACAGAGTGAAAGTCTCAGATAAGAATGAGGCATTCTTTTTAAACTAAGACTTAAGAATTTAATAGCTTTGTTCTCTACAGGGTATCACTTCTACTATAATCTCTGCACCCCTCAGTGTTCTGTAAGGACAAAAAAGATTTCGATCAGTATCTTTCATTATGTTATTAGACTCTGAGTTTAAGATACTTTTTAGATATCTCTTTTGTACCCCCAAGTGACTATTTGGCTTGATTAATCAGATAATAACATGTATGAATCCTGGTCCTTGAATCCAACACCCTCATTCCAGTGCCCTTTATTTCACCAAGACTTCTCAAAAGTTATTGGTAACAAAGGGAACCAGGTCAGCTAGCCCAAATAGGCAAATGCAAACATATTGTCACTACTATGGAGAGCAATGCAAACATAACACAAGGACTTGGCTAATGGCTGATGATGACTAAATGACTGAGTTTCCCCTATGATGAAAAAAGCTACCTTTTTTTTGTATCTCTTCATTTACATGCAATTCTGAAATAGGTTCTTTTAGTTCTCTTTTCTCAGTCATATTATCACATGCTTGCAAATACTTGCTAGAATAAAAAGGTCTTAAGAGTGTCTAAAAAATTAGAAGAGGCATTTGACATATACACTTCACAACTGCAACTAGCCAGTTCCTGGAACCCACAGATGTCCAGTAAATATTGTTGATAATCTGACTAAGAGTTTAAAGTATCTCTGGAGGCTCCTTAGGAAAATAAAACTGGGCCCATGAATCTTCACTTTTATACTGACTAAAGTGCTTAGTACAAGGGTAAGCACAAAACAGGCACTTGGGAAATGTTGGTTGTGTTAAATGGAATTGAATGGAATTGTTTATACATCTATGTCTGACCCTATGCCAAAATCCTAGTGGGGTCAGTTAATGGACAAAAAAAAAAGGTATGGATATATATTTCTAAGTAATGGCTAGAGGAAGAAATAGTGATTTATGTTAAATGAAGGGCAAAGTGATGAGTTAGGGTAATTATTGACTTTGGAGTCCCTTAATTACTTAAGTGTAACACTGGCTATTTAAGTAGAAAATACACTTTTGTTTGGAGAAGAGTAGAAAATTTCCCTTTTCTGAGGAAACTTGGTACTTTTATAACCACCACTATAGTGCGTGTGTGAGCACACATGTATGTTTATAAATGTACAGCACTGGGTGAGGATGAATGTCAGAATAACTGAGGATTCTAATTGAACACATTCTCTCATTTAGACAAATAGCAATGTTTTGACAAGACAAGTCTGCCTATCCACACATCCAGAGTGTAAATGCCAAAGGATAAAGTTTTAGAGTTAACAAGGCATGACTTTCTAGATGACTGTTGGTATCAAGACATATGTCTAAGCAATACACACATATGTATGTGCATGCATACATAAATATGCACTAACAACAGCAGAGAAGAAGGAAATGGGCCAGAGAGAACTACCTCATCACTTGTACTTATCTGAAGTATTGGGCTCTGTTCTATTGCAGATGAAATCATTTGGCTATGGTGACAGAAAACTTCCCATTGGTCTTTTACACTATACTTCACCCAGAGCTTCCTGTCAACACTCCATGTCTTGGAATGAGTCAGGAAATATCCTTAGTGCAAACAGACAACATTCCAGTCTGCAGCCATGAACATCTGCTCAATGCAAACCTATCCATATTTATTCCTGTGACAACCATCAAAGGATGATAGCTTAATACAGCTCTGTGTATGAGCTAAGCATATTTTTATCCCTGGGATGACCTTCCTTATACTTTCCAGACCCTCAAAGCCTTGTTTGGCCACTGGGTTCTTCTGAATCAGGTACTTCAGGTATATTCTTGAAGTATTCTTTATATATCTATTAGCTAATATAATTTTAAGAAATTTGGTGGTAGAGTCAACTGAGGTAATGAAAAACTATCAAAAAGTATGGCAATGAATTGAGAAAAGGGGGGGTATATAAAAAAATAGGTAAAGCTATTTCACAGGTCAATTTTGACTCTCCAATTATTTTAGGTGGGTGAGTTACTGTAAACCAGTATTAAAAGTCATAACATAGAGAAAGCTTTTCAGCTTAATGAAATTCACTTTCATGCCTCTGCAACTTGTCTTTCTTATGTGATAAATGTACTCTATGGTACACCATTTGTTTATAAAAAAAGATACAGAAAGGCAACAACATTATAGAGCAAAGCCAGAAAAGTCTCAGCCTTGGACCTGAAAGTGAGCTTTTGAATGACTGCTTCTTGAGGGAGTCTGGCCAAGATCCACTGTGGCTCTCTTGCTTTTCAATTCAGTAGAACTTCTCCCAAAGATGAAAGGAGGCTACACCTTGGATAAAAATGGAATCAAATACACTTGAAAGTTAGAACTTAAACCTATATTTCTTTCAACTACTGTGACTTTTATCCCCGAAGATAAATAACAGATATCATTGACTAAGGAAGTCAAGACAAAAACAGAACCATGAAAATTTCAAACTATCCAAATAAAATTCTGTGTTCAAAATCTTTATTCATATAAATGTCCTTCATGTCACCTATTAGTAGAGCATGTATTCAGGGCAAAAATTAACACCTAAAGCTTCAACTTCTCAATTTAATCTCAACACATCCCCTTCCCCAGGTAGTAAGTATAATTTATTTTTTATTACTGCCTCTAGGACTAGCTGTGTAGTGAAAGTTTAAACGTTGTGTTCCATATTTTCAGATACATGTATTACATTAAAAGGGGAATGTGAAAAATCTTAAGTTTACATAATTAACTCCAAGCATTTAAAATATTTTAATTATTGTTTTAGTTAAGCTATGCAGTTAATGCATTTAACCTAGAGTGATATGCAATGATCCTACATATCTAAAATTCAACACCAAATGAATGCCAGTTGAAGACGGGGAACAGAAAGCAAAAACCTCACAAAATATGCAATGATAAGAATTTGTCTACCATCTAATGCCTCTATGTCTTTAGTCTAACTGTTAAAGCAAAAGAGCCAAAGAAAGGGAAAAGTTTATCTTCTTAAGACTTAAATAAATCCCTATCTATAAGGTGAGTGCTTTTGGAAGTTGTGCTTTCTGCTCAAGCCAGAAGAATCTGTTTCTCCTTAGAGTTTGTAGAAACAGAGCCCTAACTAGCCCAGGTTTGGGAGCAGGGAGGAAGGTAGGATGGTCTGACAGTGATGTCTATTATATACAACTGATAATTAGGGCTCATTCAACATACCTGGAAAGTATAATTTATATTGCACTGTGACACTGCCTCATCCAAATGATTTTCTCCACCAGCTTCTACTTGTCCAAAAGTATCCATCCACGTAGAGTTGTTCTCTTGCCTATGGTTACTAACATGGCTGCCCAACAGATTCTCCTGGAGAGCTTGTTAAGAAAATAGATTCCCAAATGGTAATAGGAGAAACACACACACACACACACACACACACACACACACACACACACACAATTTAAAAATGAACTATTAAAAAATAAAAATAAATTGGTGTTTCAGGATTCTTTGGGTATAATCCTAGCAATGGAATTGCTGAATAGCCAAGTGCTGGAAACAGCCTAAGTGCCCATCTGTAGATGAGTGGATCAAAAAACTGTAGTACATTTACACAATGAAATGCTATGCAGCAGAAAGAAAGAAGGAACTCCTGCTATTTGCGACAACATGGATAGAACTGGAGAGTATTATGCTTAGCGAAGTAAGCAAGGCAGCAAAAGACAAATACCATATGGTATCACCTAATACAGGACACTAATGAACAACACAAACAGATGAGCAAAATAGAATCAGAGGCAAGTAAACAAGGAGCAGACGGACAATGACCAGGGGGGAGGGGGAAGAAGAGAAGGGGGGAAGAAAGGAGAAAAGTCTAGTCAAGACACTAGTATAAATGATCCGTGGACATGGACAACGGCATAATGGGGTGGGGATGGACTGTGGGAGAAGGGGTGGGTGGGGTGGGGGGAGCAATGGGAGAAAAAATGGGACAACTGTAATAGAAAAAAACAATAAATAATTTTTTTAAAAAAAAAATTATCCTAAAGTTCTTTGTTTTGTAGAAATCACATTTCTCAATAGAGACCAACATAGTCATAATATGAACTAAATTATAATATTGCTTACAATTAAAATAAATAAAAATAAAAAGGGGAGAAAATGAAAGAAAAACAGAATCACAGAACCTAGCCTATACCTACTGAATCAGAATCTCTAGAGCCAAGAAGCAAATCACTATTTTTAACAAGTTTTCTAGATGCATGTGATACAGTCAGTCCAGCTGACCCATTATTTGGACAACACTTGTTTCGAAAACATACAGAAAATGTAGAGAAAAAGATGAAAACGGGGCAGAGAAGGGTCTTAACCTCCTCTTACGAACAGAGATGAGTTTATCAGATGAGCTAATTGTCACCTTGAAAAGCTCACAGAATATTTCTACCCCAGGATTCACAAACTTCCATGCCTTCAGGACAAACAAAACATAAATAAGTGAGGCTGACTGAGGGGAACATTCATGGCTTCTGTTTTTCTTTTCTCACTTTTGATAGGAACATGGGAACAAAAATTAACCCAGATTCTCCTTAACTCTTTGATAAGAAAAGCAATGGACAAGCGCGAGGATAAAGGGCCATAGCTGCAGTATCCGGAACCACAGGGGAGAGTGGGGACTTGGGTGTCCGAAGAGTTTTTGCCACATCTAAAGTGATGGCTTACACTCAACTTCTGCCCATTTTATTGGAGGCAAAGCCTGTGTAAAAGGAGCCAAGATTAGCAAGAGCAAGGGGAAGGTTGAAGAAAGGCTAGACAGGAGTGGGGAAGAATTCGCTTTAAGGTATATCTAGTCTGATACAGAAGATAGGCTTATCCTACTGTTCCCTCCATAGGTAAGAAGAGACACATATTCTATTTTTTTATTATATTGAGATATTGATAGAATAAACTGGGATTTGGAATCAGGCAGATCTGAGATGGAATCCCAGCAATCAACTTACTTAACCCCCTGTCTGAGCCTCAATGCACCCCCCCCCTTTTTAAATGGGAGGGATATCTAACTTGTATGGTTGTTTTGAAAATGTATATGAAAACAGAAAGTACATGGCCTGTCGCATGGTAGACACTTGATAAATAACAATTTTCTTATCAAACTTCCCTTCTTTACATCCAGGGCTCTATGAAGATTCTAGGAAAGTGGTTGCTTTACCTCAACCATCTGTGCCACTTAAAAAATGGAGCCAGTGCAGGCAATGCTTTCTTAGATTTTTGCAACCTCTCTGACATTTCTCCCAAGGCATTATCTGAGATTTGAATAGCAGTCAGGCATTAGATAGTGTTCTGTGGGTATTTTTGTCTGATTGTTTTATTTAAAATTTAGTGATATAATTTTTCAACAATAAGAATTCATGATCTCATATTTCCCTTGACATAAACTGGAACTTATCTGGTCTATCTCACATAGCCATCTCACTCACGCCCAGACACTCAGAAGATACATGACATCATTAATTATTACCAGGTCTCCAGGATTTATTTTGCCTTTGTATTTCTCTCAGGGTAGTATATTCTCATGTAGAGAACATAATTTCCCAGTTTGACAATCTGGGAAAAACCAAGAGTACTAATAGCAATGCCTGTTTGATTAATTCATTCACAAGCACTAACTGAGGAATTATCATGGGTTAGAAACACTGCTTGATGCATTCATATACATGGGAAAGTGGTTACGTAAGGTCCTTTACAAACAAATAACTACAAGACAGCTTCTATTCAGAAATCAATTGCATATCTGGCGGCTGTCCAGCATGTGGCCTGACGAGTCCCATGAAGATAATCATGATCACATCTTGATAACTAGTTATGCTTCTAGTGTTTGCTCCCTATAACATACACTTTATAAATTTAAGACCTACTTCCGGCCAAGATGGAGGCTTAGACGGACATGCTAGGTCTCCCTCTACAACTAGAGAGGAATACAACTACTTCAAAACAAAGGATAACTAGAAATTCCAGAAAATAAAACTACATGGAAGTCCAACATATGAAGTTATAAACCAGCGGTGCCATTTGGGCAGGTAAGAGTTAAAGAGGGCAGTGCTGTTTGCGGTTGCACCTGGACAACGGCGGGCGGCGAGGAATCCCGGCTACGCAAGCCCCTGGCGGTGCGCGACTCCGGCGCTGGGGAGAGCGGCCGCCGCATCGCCTTGAACAGTGAGGCCCAGGGGGGCGGGAGGACGGATCCCGGTCTCCTAGCTGAATAACTGTGTGAATCCATCTTGGACCCCCGCCCCCACAGAAAGCACCACAGGGCTGCGAAATAGGTCGCGGACAGGCAGGCGCCGGCCGGTCGCTGACTTGTGACGCGTACACAGGCACTGCCCCGGACAGCCGGCCCAAGAAAACAAAACGCATCTGTCAAAATGAGGCAGACAACTATAGAAATCCTGGTGACACAACTCACCAGACAGCAGATAGAGAACCTGACAGATGAACAGATAAGAAACCTGTCAGAGGCTCAGTTCTGGGCCATTGTTAACAGATGGCTTACAGAATTCACAAAAGAGCAGGAAAAAGATATGAAAGAAGCGAAAAACTTTCATAACAAAAGGAACAAAACCGCATACGAGACAGAAGGAAAGGAAATAAAATCCAGAGTTCATTTCAACAAACTGGAATATGGAGAAGGAACAAGCAGTCAACCAATGCAGCGAGAGGAAATGGGAAGCAACAATGAAAGGATCAGAAACCTCTGGGACAGCTATAAAAGGCCCAACATAAGAATCATTGGTTTGCCAGAGAATGAGGAAGATGAACTAGAACTTGAAAAATTGAGTGAAAATATAATAAAGGAGAACTTCCCAGACTTGGGGAAGGGAATAGACTTGCAGGTCCAGGAAGCAAGGAGAGTTCCCAAGAGACTGGACCCAGGGAGAACCACTCCAAGACACATTATAATCAAAATGTCAAAAGTTAAAGATAAAGAGAGAATCTTAAAAGCAGCAAGAGAGAAGAAAAGAATTATGTACAAAGGGGTCCCAATTAGACTATCAGCTGACTTCTCAAGGGAAACCCTACAGGCAAGAAAAATCAAGAAAATTAAGGCAAGAAGAAACTGGCAAGAAATATTCAAAGTAATGAAAATCCAAAACCTACAACCACGAATACTCTACCCAGCGAAATTGTCATTCAGAATAGAAGGACAGAGAAAGTGTTTCCAGGACAAAATAAAACTGAAAGAGTTCATTAGATCCAAACCACTGTTATATGAGATGTTAAAGGGACTGGTTTAAAAAAAAACAGAAGCTAGGGAGATGAAACAAAGGCAAACTAAATAGGCAACGAGAGTGGAAAAGGAACTGTGGGTACGGGAAGCATATTGGGGGGAGGTCAACAGGGAGGGGGAATGGGGAAAGGGAGGGAGATGATATAGGAATTGGGGATCAAGGTAGGAGGGAATGGAATAGACGGAGAGAGGTTGGGAGGAACTGTATGCACAACTAATGGACATAATCTAAAAGGGGGGGACAACTGGAGGGAGGGGGGCCACCGGGTGGAGGGGAGCAGAGGGAAGGGAAATTGGCACAAATGTAATATTTTAATCAATAAAACACATTAAATCTGAAAAAAAAATAAATAAATAAATAAATTTAAGACCTAAAGGAAATGTGGCATTAGATACAGATGCATCAGTCCATATTATATTCCATCATTCTCACCTTCACTAGAATGATAGTCGTCTTCCCTGGTAGCAGTGTCTCTAGAATTTTAGTGGCACACATCCAATGAAGGCTTTTATGTTTATTGCTGTAGTTATTATTTATTTAAAATTTACCTCTTTATACTGTTCTCTCTTTTGTGCCTTCGAGGTCTCAGCTCAGATATTTTATCTTTGAACTTAGTCTGTTCCATGCATGTGTGGTTCATGGGCTGGAGATGTGGGTAGAGAGTTTAGGGATGTCTTCACTGGCTCTTTCCCTTATGTGATTCCCCCTACTCTCTTCAGCATTTAGCTTCTCAGCTTCATTTTTCTGGTTTTCCAAGACAGGCAGATGGCAGGTTTTCTCACTCGTACTCCACTGGTCCTGTGCACTGCAAGTGTTGCACTTAGCCTTACTTCCATAGCAACTGGATTGAGAACTGACTTGTATAGTGCCCTCCTGCTTTCCCCCAGGCAAGTGTCCACTCCATAGTACAGTCTGTCTGCTTCTGGTAATTCTCTGGTACCTTCACATGGGTGCTTTCTGGGTTATGACCAAGTTGTATAGTTGTTTTCTGTGTGGAACAGTTATCTCAAAGAATTTTAGTTTATCTAACTTAGAAAAGAAGGAAACCAGTCAAATGTCTAAAAGCAAACATTTTTTCACAGAAAGAGCGTGTAGAGATCATCTAGGTGGGCAAAGTTAGGCCCAGGGATTTAGTGATTTGCCCACAGTCACATACCTACTCAGTGATAAAATTTATTAAGTAAATATTTGGCCTTTCCCTAGTCTTAGTGCCAAAAATAGCATTTATGACCAGTTTGGATAAATGGAGTGAACCAGTAGAGCAGGGCTCTGGAAGAACATCCTTGTGAGGAACTAAAGAACCTCCTTGAAAAGTACTACCCTAAGAGAAAAGGGAGCCAGACAGGTAGGCCTGGTCCAGTGAAGCAGTGTAATTATTTACCCAAATTAATCATCCCTCTAGACCCTCAAGACCCACTTCTGAGTCCCAGTATAATTTGGGCTGTTAGTACAATCAGGAAGACTATGGAACAAAAGCCACATTGCTTTGGCACACTTCTCAGAGAAGGTAACAAAAAGTAAATAAGCTCTTATCTCTATCTATGCCATAAAACAAACTGGCATCTCCAGATCGCTAGTGGCAAGGGTAGATCCCAGAGACAGAGGGTGAGATCTATCTAGGCAGCAGGGGAAGCTGGAGGAAGCAGCTGTGTGTAGCAGGAACAAAGTTTCTTTGAAGGGGCAGTGTTGCCTGAAGGCCATGGCAGCATCTAGCAGAGGGGTCCAGAACAAGGAAAGGGGCGCTTACACCGGTGAAATTTGTTTTTGAGAACATTGGAGAGGCCCCTTGGGAGGAGGGGCTAAGCTTTTCAGGGACCTAGAAGCCCTGCATTAATTGGTGACAAAATATGCATGAAACACACAGGCTTAGTGTCAGTATATCTAATTTCAAACTCTGGGCTGAAGTGGCCTAAGTAAGCACAGATTACAAATATATACTAGCCAACTGACTGAATACAATTTCCAATTATTAGTATTGAGAGGAATAAGTAGATAAAATGCAAATGGAATATAATATATAAAAGGCAAAAAAAGTAATAAAAGCAAACATAGAAACAGAAGCAACGTCTTTCTGTGACATTATTTGCCCAGGCAGTATATCCACACCTTCAGTTCATATCAAAATTGACCAATATTCATTTTAATAAGGAAATATCCTGCCACTCAGGTGTCTTTATTAGTGTAAATATAAAGTTCACTTGTGAGAGAGAACAGGAAACTAACAAGGGGATTGTTCTCCATTGAAGAAAGGCTAGAGAAACGTTCTTCAGTATTTCAAAGTGTAGGTGCCAATGCCTTCTTTGTAATGATAAGAACATTATTCAGATAGGCCAGTAAAGGAACCCCATCACTGAAGTGGGGTTCCACTATGGATATGAAGGAAAGATGAGGATACAGTCTAAGTTGCCTTATGGAAGAGGGTCTAAAGTTCAGATGCCATTCAACAGACAATAAGAACATCTCTGCTGCTTCTGAAGCAGGGGCACAATGTGATAAATGTTCTGCTGAAGAGAGATATCACTACAGCAGTGTGCAATGCGGAGAAAGGAAAGATGATCCTGGAAGCTTTTTCAGTGACTCACGTAGGAGAGGATGGGACCAGGCCTGGGACGGTGGCAGTGGGAGTGGAGAGGAAAACCATAAATGCTTCTGAAGGATAAGCCTACGCACCATTCATCTTTGTATCCTAGGAATCAGCATAGTGTGGGTGCTCAGGGCAAGTGGCAGCCAGGGTAATTTCTAGAACACATCTGTGCTTTCTCATAATCATTTTTCCCTTTTCTCATGCTAAAGATGCTTTCCTTTTCATATGGTGCTTATTTGTGAGCACAGAGGTCAGAAAATAATTAGGGGGTATGCATTCTCTGCCATGTGCTTGTCTAAGACTCTTTAAAAAACAACACACTTTAAAGATCCCTACACTCTTTGTTTCTGCCATACTTTTAGCTTCTGTCTCTGGTGCTTCTACCACAGTTTTGTAATGTGTGCATTTGGCTCTGCCTTCCTGTAGGAATTTTCAAAGCAAGACAGTTCTATCAACACCCTGCCTCCTGTTAAGTAGATATCTAAGATGTTATTTTCTGGCAGCTTATCTGATGGTGCTGAGATCAGAGGCACCGCGATTTTCAGCAATAGGAGGTTTGATTCCAATAGGAAATATAGTAGGGCTCTGGCTTTAGCAGATTCTCTCCACTGGCACAGTGCCAGCTGAGCCAACCTCATCTGACTCCCTCGGAGCACAGTGCCTGCACACCCTCAGCAGCTGTCACCAACAGAAAGATCCATGCACACACATGTGGAAGAGCAGGCTAGGAGGGTAAAATGATCCCTCGGAATCCATAGATGGGGTACATGTAAAAATGCCTAGGGACTCAGTCATTTAGTTTTGCTCTCAATGGTCCATTCTTTTGAAATAGTCACCTACCAACAGCCTAAAATCTACCTTTGATGAGATGGGGTTGTGACTGCATGGCCTTGGTCTGTCACTACCTGGACCATCTTCACCATTGTGATCATTACAACTGTTATTTTGCTGCATGCCCAGGGGTAAACTATGTCAATGACTTGTGTTTGTACATGGCAGTGCGAACCCCACGTAGGTCAGTAAAGGTGCCATTGCTGATGCAGGTGGACCACTATGAGTATGAAGGGAAGATGAGGCTGGAGATGCAGGAGGTACCCTATGGAGAAGTATCTTAAATATTGGACCCTAAATATAGAGAAGCAGACTGACTATCCCATGATTTATTAAATTTATTATATTAAAGATAATGTAATACAGTAATATGGTACTAGAGATGATCACCATTTCATGTCTGCTCACATTTACTGATCTACTCACACACCAAAACAAGGAGTCCTGCATATCAAGTGTCCCCAAATCACATCATAGTGAATGGCCCTGACCAATAACTTCCTCTCTTCTGGGCCCTGGAAATGGGGACACAGAGACCAAGACAGGGACACATGAGTTGAAAGGTCATGTATCCTAAGGACCACTTTGAATTGGTCCTGAATGAGGCCTCTGGAAAGCATGAGAAAAGAGGAGATCCAGGCTACAGAGAGAGAACAAGGCAAATATGTGGAGAGGAAGGAGGGTAAGAAACCACAATGAGTGGCAGATCCAAAGTGAGCAGCAGAGATCCAAGAACTAAATACTTTCTACAGTTGGGTTCCATTGGAAACTGTTGGGATAATTTCCTTTCCACTTGAGCTTGTGCATGTGGGATTCTGTCCCTTACAGATAAAAATCCCTTAACCAGACCAGCAGTCCAGAATGTTAATGGTGGGCTAGGTGAGAGAAAAGAATGCTAAGAGAAGTTAGTCCTCCAGGTGGTATTACAAACTCCTTAAAGAAAAGAACCATATTTAATAAGTTATTATATTCCCCCAAATGCTTAACACAGTGCCTGATGCAGAGAAGGTGCTTGATAAATATTTGTGATTGGAATCAGTTGTTTCTAGGCCACAAATGTGAGTATGGGTATGAGTGAGAACCCATCTATTTTAAGTGGCTTATTTCCAGATAGAAGAAGCTGAAGGAGGTTTTGAAGCCTGGTGAACATATCTAGCCCCACACAGTAAGGGCAGGGTCCATAGTTTCCTTGCGAATTGACACAGCCTTTCATAAGTGGTTGAGCACAGGAGAGTACTTAGGGAATACGTATGGTTTGTGATTGTCTTTCACATGCACACCAGGAGTTCTGATTGATCTCACTTTGGAGTGGAATAATAGGTCTGTCCAAAAAACATCAGCCATGTAATATGAAAAACAGACTTTTATTGAAGAAGAAACAAGATAAAAGAAACATTGTATACAGAACAATGATGCCTCTGTCTCCTTCATAGTAGGCACCTTGGGAGCTCACACAGGTCTCTCCATTGCAGCACAATGTTCCAAACTCCTTTTCTCAGTATGTAGGGTTATAATTTCTCAACTCCACATACGATAATTGCTTATCAGATCAAATTAGAACAGAATTTAGCTCTAATATGGCTTTACCAGCAACTAACCTATCCCCATCACACACCCACACCCACACATATACACTCACACACAGATTTACTACATGCTACATGCTGTAGTAGGCTTGTACCAGTCAGGGTTAAGACAGGGATAAGGAATTTATTAGAAGAATTAGAATTTAAACAATTAAAGGAGCAGCTTGGAAAGGAAAGGCCTGGAAGGAACATTGCAGATCTAGAAAAAAATCACCAACCAGGCCTTCTGAAGTGCTGGTGCAGGTAGACAAGTTGGAGTTTCCAGGAAAATCTAAGAAGCTGAAGTTTATGAGAGCTGTGATCTCTGTACAGCTACTAGTGCTGTGGGTCCAGAGCCAAGCATCTGGTGGAAATGTTTGGACAATAAACCTAGCAGTTGGACACAGAGCAGGGGAGAATGAAGACAAGCTGGGCATCTCCATGCATATTTGTCCACCTTCCAAATCTCACACAAGCTCCTATTTTGGCCAGCTGCAGCCTGGAACCATTCAGGAAAGATCTGTAAAAGTGTAGTACCCAAATTAAACAATACAAATAAGTCCACACCTTGTCAACTTTTCATCCATATATATCTCCTTTAACCATATTTAACATCCTAATAAAGGCAATAGCAATATCATGCTTTTACCTAACATGATGCAACTAACCCTAAAGTAACCAATAATGCATAGACCTCCTCAAAAGAAGATATGCTAAGTTCCTTGTCTCTTTACTCATCTTAGGATGATGTTCATTCTTCATCTATCTGAGTCTCACTTCTTTGACCTATACCTTAAACATCCTTAATACATTTTGTGTTGGATAGTATGGAAACTGGAAAAGAGAAAAAGAAAACACAAATGATATTTTATACACTCATATAGTCACATCATAGTAAAGAAGAAATATTTATGACTCTTGGAGGCTTTATTTCTTTGTCAGGCCATTACAACTAGGTCTCGGCCATTAGCAGTACTGCTTCTATTACATTGTCATAGTATTCCATCAATGTTAACATAAGACATGGGGTGATACTAAAAGGCATCCAGACCACCTTCTTTTTTCCAAACATACTTCCTCTTCCCTGCCCTTGTTATATAGAAGCAGCCCACTCTTTCCTTGGTAGGATCAATCACCCCCTGTAATGCAAAGATGGTATTTTTGCCTGTTGGTTCACTGGGATAATAAGAACCTCAAAATGACCAGGTAATACTCATTTTGTATGTCCTCTGATAAAAACTTTCAGTTTAGTGAAACTTTGTATGTCCTCTGATAAAAAGTCTTCCCTCATTCAGTAAGGATTGTAAATCAGCAGAGCCCAAAACTGTGGGGACAAATTCTGCCAGGGGATCATTAGGGATAACAGAGAAAAACTATTCCCACTGGTCACTGATTCAGAGCATAGATTTACCCTGAAGAATTTTACACCAGGCCTCCAAACTAGTGCTATGCATTTGGTGACATAACTGAGTCTTCAAAAGGACAGTCTACCACCCTGTCGGATCAATTGTGTCAGAGTCATGAGGATTGAAATAAGATAAGTAAATTTGATATTAACTCATTCCCAAGGTAAAAAGTAATACTGTGTGGAAAATTATAACACTGAATAAGGCATTTTGGAAACCTGTCGGTAGTAGTTTTGGCAGAATCATCACAGGCAGGGAAAAGAAATTCGTATCCAGGATGTGTTGTATTCCACTGAGAACAAAGTGCTATTCCTTCCATGATGGAAGCAGTCCAGTGTAATCAGCCTTCCACCAAGTGGCTGGCTAATGTCCCTTAGGAGTGATGACATATCATGGTCTCAGTATTGGTCTCTGTTGCTGGCACGCTGGGCACTCAGTAGTGGCTGAAGCCAAATTGTCTTATGTCCATGTTGCTGATGAGTTCCTGTATAACCCCCAGTTTTGCCACAATGGCGACCTTTATCGTGAGCCTATTGGGCAAGGGAAGGGATGGCTGCAGAAAGAGGCTAATTAACATCCACAGAATGAGTCATCTTGCCCAAATGGTTATTAAAATTTACCTTTGCTAAGGGTGTTCTTTGGTAAACAATTACATGAGACACAAACATCTTTATGTGTATTCTGAAAAGTTTTATACACATACCACTTCTGGACTACTTGCCACCAAATTTTTCAATTGTGTCCCTTCTGAGTCTCTGAGTATTCAGTAAAACCATCAGCCACTACCCATGAATCAGTGCAGATCCACAGATTTGGCCATTTCTCTTTGGCATTGCTTTAGAACTGGAAGAGGGGCATATGCACCAACTTTTCCCTTTTCTTGGAAGGAATATTAAAAAGAGACAAATTTGGATGGCCTTGGGGGCTCATCTCCTTCCTCTTTTGGCAGCTTAGCAGAGAACCGGCTTAGGTCCCCTGAGCCAGCCTGCAGAGATAAGGCTTTTGGCTAACTTCAGCATTCCATTTAGCAGACAAGGTTGTTTCTTGTGCTCTCAGTACACAAACCTTCATCTCCAGGATGCATTTTCCCTAGCATATTTCTAGACCCAGAGATCTCTTGTTTTACTTCTTTTTAAATCAGGTATTTCCTCCCTCTTTTAGGTTTACTTACACAATAGGGTGAGTAAGCCAGAGTTCTGTTTTGCACATCTAGCTCTCTGGCTAAAGCAACTCTCCACTGGGCTTTGGTCATACTATACATATAGGACATCTGTGTCCTGCCTGTTCTATAAAGTGATGAAAATCTGGCAGATTGCATGTACTACTGTTTCTCTGATTTTAAGATTTTTTCCCCCCAATAAGCCCTATGTTATATCTGCAACTCATTATACTATGCTGAATATCCATGACTACTTTCACTGCAGATTCTTGATATGCTCCAGACCACTGGATGCCTCAAAGCTTGACCAAACTGGCATGCTCTTGCATTTGTGTGGGAAACATTTCCTATACTATTGCACACATATGTCTAGGGAAGTGTCTATTTTCTGCTCAATTGATCTAAGCAACATGATGTCATTGACAGGGCACACCAGCCTGATGTCCTTTGAAATGGAGAGGGAGGGAGGTTCATGAAAAAAAGATTATAATAAATATACAAATAGTTGATACATTTTTGAGACAGAGCAGTATATTGCTAGATACCAGCTGAAATCAAACTGTTTCTGGTGGTCTTTACTAAGAAGTATAAAGATATTTACCAGGTTACTAGCTGCATCAGTAACACTCCTAGGAGAAGTGTTACTTAGATCTGAGAGAGGAACCACATCTGGAACAGGCCGCAGATGGAGTCTCCTAACCTAATTAGGATAATCCTCGGTCCTTCTCTGAGAACCACCTATCATCTGCACAGTCCAGAGGCAAATTGAATGAGGATGTGGTAGGAATCACTACTCCTGCAACTTTCAAGTTCCTGATGGTGGAACAAATCTCTTCAGTCCCTCCAGGAATGCAATATTAATTTTGGGTTACTGAGTCAGTAGAAAAAGGAAGCAGTAGAGGTTTCTATTTTGCCCTTCCTATCATAAAAGACCTCACACTTAGATCAGAGAATCAATGTGGGGATTATATCAGTTGCTTAATTGTCTATTTCAACTACACATTTCATAACTGGGAAGATAACTATATCTTGGCATAGACTACCTGTGTCCTACTTATTACTGACAACAGGTTGATCAGTGGTTTTAAGTCTAGTCACATCAGTGTCCTAATGCCATATTGCTATTTTTAAGGATGAATTTCCCTAGAACCACTTCTAGGGGTACCAATATCTGTCTCCGTCAGTGTTCAGTTAGGAGTGATATAGGATAAAGGATTTATTGTGGGAATTAGATATTACACAATTGTTAGAGGAGCTGGAGCAATGACGTTCTTCTGGGAGAGAGAAGGGAGGATTGGAGGGAATCACTAACCAGTCTTCTTGCAGCACTGCCACAGGTGGACAATATGGAACTTTAAGGAAAATCTGATAAGTGAGGTTCATCTAATCACTGAAGTAGAACCCCAAGTGGAGTGCTTTTTGTGAGGAACATAGTAGCTGCAGCATCTACGTAGCCACCACTGCTATGCATGTATAGTCAAGCATCGGGTGGTGTGGGACCACAGCTGGTCAACAGAGCCAGGGGGCAGAAGAAAGAACTGCACTTCTTTGTCTTTTCATCAGCATATCTGGTCCTGAAGTTCTTCAGAGAGTAATGACTCTGCTTCAGTTCCACTTCTGAAATGCCATGCAAGTTCCTCTTTTGAGTAACTCTAACCTGGAGCCATAGAGGAAAAGGTGGTCTGGGAAATGTAGTTCCCAGCTTCATCGAGTTGCCCTTAGAACAACCCAGTGTAACACTGATCCAAGAAGAATGAAGCATGGCATGGAAGAGGAGAGGCAGCCAGCCGAGGAGACTAAGAATGAAGAGTCAGTAAGAGAACGGCAAAATTGGGAAGATGTGGTTTATTAGACACCACACACAGAAAGTGTCTTAAGAAAAAATGAGTCACCAGTTCTGCTAAATGGGATGAAAGGTCAAAAAAATAAATTTGAGAGCTGGCCATATGACTTGAGAACATGGCTAGCTTAACCTCCCAGCTCCAAACCCATCGATGGGTAACTAGAGCCACTCTGTACCAATTCCAGATTACTAAAGGGAAAATATTGGATTAGCCTAGCTTGGGTCAGCCCCTTGGGAGAGAGATCTCTGAGGAGGAAAAGCACATAGAGCAGGTAAATCAACTGGTCCAAATCCTAAAATCCTCAAGAAGAGTAGTTTGATATGGTTTCTAAGAATTTATGGGAAACCCAAAATGTTTAGAATGCAGAAATATAATACTGAAATAACTTTACATTTAGTAGGATTTCTTATCTTTAGAGAATTGAGTTTTAGAGGTCAGAGAGGTATTGGAATAGTGATTTCTGCTTCTCAAATAAGTCCTAGAGGACCGCCAATTTAACATAAATACAGAGTCAAAAGATATTGAATAGCTGTGGACTGAAAAGAAATGAAAATAGCAGAGAGGTAAGGCTACTTTCCAGAATTAGGAGTACTTTATTTTAGCAAAGGTTCTGAGTCAAAACTGAGGGTCAGAACAGGTTTGAGAATGAGCACTACAAACTTTAGCTGCACACTGACAATTGTATTTATCCATATAAATGGACAGAAGAATGTTTGTCTTGAGTTTATCTTTTCAGTTACAAATGACATAGGACTGCTGCCATGTTCTTACCTGGAGATTTTGTTTTCAGTAATAGGCCACATGGGGCAGTGGACACACCAGGAGAGAATTAAGAAACTAAGTCTGGCCTGTCATGACTTGGCCACTAGTCAGCTGTATGACATCTTCTTAACTTCTCTGAGCCTCCCAGAGCACCATATTTCAGGGTTTCCTCCAGTTTCAAAACCTATGATTTGAGTAACTCCCAGAGAGAATGGACCTGAGAGCCGGAGCAATCATAGTAAAGCATGCCCTAGGATTTTCGGTAGAGCTCACCCCTAATTCAGAGGCCTGTTGTATCCAGCAATGTCCAAAAAGCAGAACAGCCCAAAAGTCTGGCTGAGGCAGTGAGTAATTACAATGTGATTTCTGAATGAGCAGTACATTTAAACTGGGAGAACTCCTGAAGTTGATTTAGATTAATAGAAATGGGGCAACATTGTATGTTTTAAAGCTTCCTAAAAATGCAGACTTTTTGTATGCTAGGATCTTGGTTTTTATTGAAATATTATGAATAATAACACAAGAACTTTCTCCCAGTATTAGGAGGGTGAGAGGATGATTCTTAGCAGGTATGACATGACTTAGCAAGTAATCTTGCTGATTCTTTAAGGCATGTAAGACTAAATAAGAGAGGGATGTAAAGGCCTCCAAAAATGTAGGATAATGGTGATTATTGGGTTCCAATACACTAATGAAGTATCTGCTTACACTGCCATTCAGAAATGCAAATGTATGAGCATGCCAAGTTGGGTTTCTTCTTAAATTAAAAAAAAATGTTTTAAGTGGTTTCTCAAGATACACATAAAAATCAGACCATATGTGCTCTAAAAAGACCAATTTATCTTCTTGGCTACAATCCTATCCAAAACTATGTCTGCCCAGCATCTTAGCTATTACTGAAGATAACCAGGGTAAAACAGTCCCACAGTTGGCCTTAAGAATATAACTTCAAGTACAAAACCACTGACTTGCAAGCCCTTTCCCTAACTTGTTTTTTAATTTAAATTATATTTTAATGTTTATGCTGTTACAGTTTTCCCAGTTTTTCCCCTTTACTCGCCTCCACTCAGCCCCTTCCCACTCTTCCCTATCTTAAGCCAAAGCTAGTAAAATTATTAGGTACCAGAGTTCAGGAAAATGCTCTCAAACATGTGAAGTGCTAGTGCTATTTAAAAGTAATCTTGGTATTATTTAGACATATGTGGCCAGTAAATCTCATCTGGGTTAGAGTCAGAAGGAAGTAGACATGCAAGGTGGTAGAGGCAAGAAGAACCTAAGCCAGGAATGATGATGACTGTCTCCAAAGGTACATTCCTTGGAAAGTAGCCAAGGTCCTGAAAAGCAAGGAACTGGAGAGTCTTCCAAGAACACTCCATCACTGTGGTAACTCGGGAACGTGCTGAAACATTGGATGGATGTTGCAATCTCCTCTAGGATCGGGAGAAAGTGAAGCTGTAATATAAACATTTGTTAGAATGACTTGAGTGAGCTGAAAGATGATATATGAATATAGGCAGGCCTCATGACAATTTCAACTGTATATAGAAATAAAGCCACAGAGGATTTTAGCATTGCAAAATTGAACCAATAACCACAAACCGAGGTATTATTTTTCTTGTGTAATAGTCGAACCATGTACTGGGCCACCTCCATACATGTGAAGATAATCATCATTCATTGCCAAGTAGAGAAAATCCTCTTGTAGCGCTGGGCTAAAGGCAGGAATCTTTAAGACACTGAAAGTGGTTTCGATTTAATCATTAAACTATGAACAGATAAAGAAGGCCATTCTAATGATGGTAATGATAAAACTTGATGCTGTAGACACATGCTAATGGGCCTACCTCACACCTTCCCTGAGGAAAGAAACAGTTGTCACACATGAAGCAGGTGAACACCTGACTTTGTGAATGGCTTAGATTTGGGGGTTGATGGGAAGTGTTTAAAAGATTTCAAGACATAAGAGAGTTTGATAGAAAAGGGGAAGTGTAGATATCTTTTTCCCAGTTTAGGGGGTTTTGTTGTTTTTGTTGTTGTTGTTTTTTATTTGGTTTGGCAAGGCTGTCTTTCTCCCTTCAGAGGGGCAGATAACCCCACTGTAGCCCCCAATCTCTCCCTGGCTTGACAGCCACTCTGTCTGACTACCTGATTAAGGAACAAGTCATGAGCCCAGGATGATCAATGACTGTACCTCGAGAAATGGAGCACATAACTGGATGAGTTATTCCTTCCTCTTCCCACCCTTGAATCCTGCGAGAATTCCACTGCCAGAACTATGAATCATTTCCTGATAGTCTAATGAGGTATGGTCTGCAGTATGTTCTCTAGGATAAAACCCTCTTCACTGTGTTCTGTTTGTAGTGATTTCACAGCCTCTTGATGAAAGGTTGGTTAAGTGGATCTAATTCTCCAGTTCAAACAAGAAGAGGTTATGAAGGGATGACAGGCTAAACCATCCACCATCGAGTCCCAAAATAAATCAAAGGTGAAACTAAGTCAGTGGTAATGAGTGCACATGGCCAACCAGAAACTGTTTCATTTCTGAATCCACAAGCAGTTGCTACTGTGATATGAATACTATTATTTGATATTCCCTAGATTCCCCCAAGAAAGTCACTTTTCATTGCCATTTGGGGATTTGTTTGTGTTTCTTCTCCTATGCATTAGGAGAATTTCTTTACTCTAAGTGGGTGAAGCTCATCTCACAGATCCATGGTGTCTGTGACCCACTACCCTCTTCCAAGAGACAGCATTAAAGTTTCCAGTTCAAAAATTCCTATATGACTGCAAAGGGCCTGTGTCACTGCCCCACATAACCTCAAACTTCTTGGTCACCTTTGTTTTCTCCATTTGTAAAGCACACACACACATACATAATACAGAACACATTACCTGTTTTTCCTAATTTACCCCTCCCCATAGTTCTATGAGCCAGGTACTATTTTTATTCTTATTTATACATAAAACTCAGTGAGTCAATGTGCCATACCCACACAGTGAGCAAATGGCAGAGCTGAGTATGAGGTCTATTGGTGTTTTTAACTACCGCACTCTCCTAATTGCCTCTCTGAAATAGCTTGTCCAGCCTCTTTATAGATGAATAACTTGGGACCACAGAGATAAAGCCAACTTTCTCAGGAGCCCAGGGCTTCTTGAATCATTGGCTGGAGTTGTCTCTCTAATTCAGTACTGATTTCCTCATCTTATTTAGCTATTGAGGTTCTTGGAAAAGAAGTGTGTTATTACCATAAAGTTACAACATATGTTACTAAAGGCAGTCAAAAGTAATTAAATAGCAACACCCTTCTTTTTTCATGCATTATCTATCTCATTTGCACTGTGAAAAAGCTTCCATCACAAGAGAAACATGTAACTTTGAACCCGGGAGCAGAAAGATCTGGTCAGGTGCTCTAACAGTTTTCAAGGAAGAAAGCTATTCCATTTCTCCCACCCAACTACCCTCTGAAACAGCAGTATTGCTTTTCTTAAATAAGACAAGGCACGTATGTTTGAGGCAGTTGGTGGGGTCTGAGTGATGCTAAATAGACACTGGAAATTACTTATGTGGTGAGTCAGCCAAATGGCCCAACGGGCAGCATAGTATTTCCTGAGAGCTAAGGGAGAGACATTGGACATCTTCATGAAATCACAGGGCACTTTTAGAGTTGAGCTTCTACTGGGTGTGTGTGTGTGTGCGTGCACACACATGTGTGTATAAGTTCTAAGAGTCAACGAGGTATATAGAGAAAAAGGACAAGACCCAACTCAGGCAAAGAAAAATCATTTCTTTCATTTGTTGCCTTCAGGGAATTCAAAGTTTGTGATTCTTTTAGCTTTTTAGTTTTGTATTTTATTTTGGTATATAAAATTCCATAAATAATTAGGAAGAGAAACGTATATGGGGGCATGAGACAAGAATCAACTTTAAGAAATAGAAATGTCTATATTATGGAAACAATGAATTGTTTCACACATTTTGTTTATTTTCATTTTGTTTCAAAAGTATATATATAATAAACACATAATTCCTATAGGTCTTACCAACTATTTTCATGTGCATGTGAAGTTTGTGCTAAAACCACACATACACACACACACACACACACACACACACACACACACCCCATTCAGGACCTCTCATAATCTGACCTACCCCATCAAGCCTCAGGCCCCAGCCCAACAGCGCACATATCCAAGCATCCTATATTCTGGCAAAATGGAATTTCTTACTATTCCCTGAATGCTGAGCCTTTTGGCCTCTCCTCTTCTCATGCTGTTTCCTCTGCTTTAGATGCCCTTTCTCTTTTCTCAAACCAGAGAAGTCATACACATATTTCAAAGCTCAGCTTAAGTACCACCTTCTCTGTGAACACTTCCCTGCCCCCACTACTTCACTCTGTGTCTCTCCCTTCACAGATACATGCATACAGCCTGATGGATGAATTATATCGTTGATGCTCATGTCTCTCCTCTCCATTCTATCTCCATTCTAACTCTGCATATTTTAAATTCCTTCAGAGCAAAGGCTGTGTGTTATATATTTCTCTATCTTATTTCATCCCACTCCCACTTGCTCCTAGAACCCAATGAATAGCAAGTCTTTTAAAATAGATTTGTTGAATTCTGACTGAATTAATTGATTGATTGATTGATTGATTGATTGATTGGATTAAATGAAACACATTTACACACATTCCCTAACTGTAAGGATGAAATAATTGACCTAATGCAACCCCTTGCCCAAAGGCAGGTCCTTGGCAATGCTTTCTGCCAGACCTTCCTCTCTACAATGATGAGTGAAATCAAGTCTGGCCCACAACCATTTGAAATCTCTGCCCTAAAGTTTAACCTCTATGCTGGTTATTTTCTATTTGCCTCTGTAGATGTGCTCTCCACTCAGCTCTGCCCTATTCAGTTCTCCAAAATGCTAAACACTAGGAAGCTGCATCACCCAAGCTGTTTTGCCCTCTAGCTTTCAGCTAATGGGTTTAGCTAATGGGAGGCACTAGAAGGACTTCAGAGGACAGGAGGAGAGAAAGGTTAGGGTATTCATTGCCCTCCCTAACTTTGCTGGAATACAATTGAGCAATAACTGTGATTCTCTAACCAGACCCACAACTCCTATTAGTCACCCCTCTTTTGTGGTATATTAATTTCTAGAGGCTACTATTACAAGTTACCACAAACTTGGTGTCTTGAAACAATATAAATGTATCATTTTACAGTTCTGTGGGTCAGAAGTCCAACACAGATCTCAATGGGCTAAAATCAAGGTGTTGGTAAGGCTGGGTTCCACACTGGGGACTCTAGGGGAGGATCCATTTCCCTACCATTCCTAGTTTCTAGGAACTTCCCACATTCCTCTGCTAATGTTCTCCTTCTTTCATCTTCAAAGCCAGCAATGTTTCATCTCTCTCTGACCATATCAGGGAGAGGGTCTCTGCCTTTAAGGACTCATTCGATTAGGCTGGGCCCAAGAGAATAATTCAGGGTAACATATTCACCTTAAAGTCCTCAACTATAATCACATCTGCAAGGCCCATTTTGCCATGTAAGGTAACATATTCACACGCTCCAGGAATTAGGGCACAACAGTTTTAAGGGCCCGTTATTCTTTCTAATCACATGAGTTTAGTCTTGTCCCAGTAACACTGTTCCCTCTATTTTCCCCTTCAGACCTAAAAGCAGTGATGGTCTTTTTGATGTTGCTAATTTCTGGGGCCTCACTATCCATGTTGGGTTTTTTACCTTGCCCTCAGCTCTACAAACAGTATCTTCATTAAATGACTTCCTATTAACCCTTTGAGCATGCCATATGACTTCTGCAGGACCCTGAATTATACTAAATGCTCACTCACCCACCACAGATGAAACCATGTGACTGGAGTCTTGCGGCAGTTAAAAGGCTATTGACAATCCCATTAGCCTATGGTAATCCTTAGCAGAGTCCAAGTCACCGGCTGTCTAGACAAGTTAGAATCAGTTCCACCCATCTCTTACTTTTCTTATACATCTCTGTGGGTAAGGGGTTGAGATGGATTTTCATACTTAGGGGAATATGAAGAGGTGGCTTACTCAGCAAAGCTCATAGCTGGGCAGCTCCATTATTTTAAGCACTGTTTAAAGATTAGTTTATCTAGTTTTTTCTCTACAGCCAGAAGGATGAAGGATCTGCATTTCTGCTGGATAATCAATGAAGCAAAGGCTCTGCTGAATCTAAGAGCAAGGCATGTGAGATCTACTCCAACACATTCTCCCTCACAAAAGACTTGCTCCTCATCCTTCTATATCAACACAACTGCTTCATGATTAAGAACATCTCCTTTGGCAAGGAACAAACCTGGGTGTGAATGCAAGATCTATGACCTGGACAAATTTAATATCCCAAAGACTCAGTTTCCTCATCTCTAAAATAGAGATAATTTCTGTAGAGTGGGTGAAAGATTAAATGGTCTATAGAAATCTCAAAATTGTGCCTGATGCATAGGAAGTTCAATAAATTGTTAACAATTATATTAATTCCTGCCTATTCTACAAGATCATGGCCAAATCCTCACCTCCAGGAACCCTTTCTAGATTTCTCTAGATTCCAAAGATCTCCCTTTCCTTTAAATTCTTACGTACTTTTTAACTGATACAATAAATATTTAGCACTTTTTACAGGAAAGACCAGAGTCCTTCAGAGTGAGAGCTGTTTTCTGTGGCTTTGGCATCCCCCTTTGTACCTTAGTGGTGGGCATAGAATAGACACTAAGGAAACATTTGCCAATTTATGATCTTCTGGATAGATTGCTATCATGAAGAATACAACTCCTCAAACTTACCTTCAGCTGTCCCATAGCTCCACTTGTCATTTTGAAGTTAGAGGAAAAGGTATTATAATATAGTACCATTCTGTATAAGAAAACATAGCTCCTCCTCTTCTTACAAAGTCACAGAGCTGTCTCAGTCTTCTAAACCATGAAGGTGTTCCTACTTTTAAATGGTCTTCCCCAATACCAAACCACATGTCAGAATATGTATGGGTTATAATTTTGACTTTAGGAAGGAAAAAAAAAAGAATCTTCTGTATTCCTTGTATTAATCAGGATAGTCTAGGTTATGCCCAAGGAACAAATAAGCTCAAGATTCAGTTGCTCAACATAACAAAGGTTTATGTTTTTTCTTATGTAAAAGCTGTGGCAGATCAATTCAGGCTGATGCAGGATTCCCCATCTTCAAGCTGCTCTGTTTGGAACATACTGGCTCCTGAGTTGTTATTGTATAATACAAAAAGAGAATACTAGAGAGTCTTGCACTGACAATTAAATCCTCAGGTCCAAAAATAACACAAATCACTTCTGTTTATAATCCAGTAGTAAAAACAATAGTCACATGGCCCTGAATAATGACAAAGGACATAAGGAATTATATCTCTATTTTTGGTCTGGAAGGAAAACAAAATCAAATAGAGGTGAACACTGGAAGTCTCTACCACAGTCCTTTAGACATCTGTCCAACTCCACCTTGAAGGATAGTTTTTTTCTCCCTGTAAACTACAAACTCCTTGAGGGAAGAGATTCTATTTGATCCCTCCCCAATTCCACACACCCTCACAATGCCTCTCTAGCACAATCCTGGCACACTACCCAGATATATTGTATGTATCAAGTTCATTCTTTTTATTTATCAAAAAGTTATTGAATGCTTACCATGTGCCTGGCATTGTTCTACATAATGAAGATATGGCCTTGAACTAAATATACATATATCTCTAAGCTCATGAAACTTAGCTTTTAGTATTAAAGAAAAACAAACAAAAAAGTACAATAAGGTAGCTGTTGATGAGTACTAGAGAAAAATATAACAAAAAACATGGTATTAAATATATACATATATAATAGGGGTGGGAGCAAACAATGGCTGTGTGTAGCCAAACAGAGATAATGACTAACCAGGGAGTCCTGGACTACTACTGTGGTGACAGAAATAAACAAGGATAAAGATAAAATAAAATTAGTCTTGATGGTCTCAAGGAAAATGGTGGTAGTAAGGTTGTGAGTGTTGAGAGGAAGAGGAAGAGGGAGTCTTGCCAGAATTATGACAAGTTTGGAGATTCTCTTTTCACTCTTCCAAATATTGATGTCATGTCCAGAAAAGGGCTGGAGTTTCTGATCATCCTCTTGACTTACCAATGGAACCATCGAGGGAAATGAGAGGGCACTTTAATTGGAACACATGAATAAATTTAATTTGTGTCTCTGTCATGCATTTTAAGGTATTTTTAATACTTTCTTTCCTTTTTTGACTCAAATAGAAATTCCTAATTAGCATCTGTAGAGTGTATTAAGATGTCTTTTCCTAAGGCCATTAGTTGCTTCTGCATGCTTTTTCTTCACCTTCATGTAAAATGTCTTACAAATGGTTAGACAGAAGATTTTTTTAAATCTGTGAATTAAAGGCTCCTTTGAAGAACATTCCTGCTGTGTTGATTTTCTTTCATGCTTTTATCCTCTTCACCCCACCCAGATAATCATCTGGACTATGGTGCTTATGACTGCAATGTTAATATGTATCTTTTGTAGATTCAACTATGTAGGCATGTGGGTGATCTTTGTTCAGCTCCTGATAACTATGAATTTTTCTTTGAAAGGATGGCTCTTCAGGAGCTCCAATCCTTTTTATTAACACCTATAATACTAAAATCCTCCTCACAAGCAAAGGAGAGTAGGGAGGCAGGTGGCCCAAGTTCTGTCTCCGAGCCTCAGTTATTAAAGTTCCTTGCATGTTCTTGAGCTCTGTTTCCTCTTCTGAAAGATTAAGTTAGAGACTTGCATTGATAAATCATTGTCTTCAGTTTTATAGTAATTGTTATTTTTGTTAGTCTATGCAGGCATTATACTAAATCCCTTTATGCCTTACCTTTTGTTCTTTATTTAATAGTGGAACAGGCACATATTATTATTATCTCCATTTTATAAATGAAAAAACTGAGGATCCCATAAGTTAAAAACTTGTCAAAGGTTAGACAGCTGAAAACTGGTTGTTTTGCTCACTAATGTATCACAAAGGATCTGCAGTACTAGGTACTCAGGTACTAGATAAATGTATTTTTAATGTATGCATGTATAAATGAACAAAACCAAAAACAGAATATCTGAGTTTACAATCTGTGCTACTACCTCCTAAGTCCTTACAAAACTGGTAGCTTCTAGACAAACAAGGTTACTTTATTCTCTAATCTTCCCATATGAAACCAATTTGCTGATGTTGTTAATTCACAGTTAGGCTTAATTGCCTAGTTAGCACTAACAGTAGATAATATACTGAAGCTTCCTTCTCTACCGACTTTACTATTTAGTAGGCTGTAACTTGATATTTCATTTCAGATTTTTTAAAAGGATTTTAAAAATTGGCTGTCTGAAGAGCCTGAGGGGAAGCAATAGCCCCACCCATAGGAATTACTCTACTCCACCCTGTGGTGCTTAAACCCTGCTGCTAACAAGCTCGAAGACTTTCACTCTTTAAGCCTAACTGAAAGCCTGCATGGAGAGGTGGGTCTCTGGGAGCTCTGAGACTACAGCTGACCCTCTCCCAGGCCCAGTGCCAGTAAAAGTGGGCCTGGTGCACAGTCTGGTTCTTTCTGGACACACCCAGGCCCAGCAGAGGGAGCCACATGCTGTGAATTACCGATGGCTCCAAAAAGGTTTTCCAGGGCCAGTCACAGGCATGGTTTTATTTAGCCATGCACCAGAGTCTTGCAGATCTACCCAATACATAGAAACAAACACAAAGAGGCAGCCAAAGTGAAAATACAAAGAAACAGGCCCCAAGTGAAAGAACAAGAGAATTCTCCAGAAGAAAAGCTAGATGAAATGGAGGCAAGCAATTATTCAGGTAGAGAATTTAGAGTAATGATGATAAGGATACTCAACAGCATGAAAAAATACATAAAAAACATAAAGAGTGCAAGTCAGAAATAAAGAATGCAACATCTGAAATAAATATACACTGGGATGAATAAACAGTAGGTTAGATGAAGCAGAGGATTGAATCAGTGATTTGGAAGATGAGGTAGGAAAAAACACCCAAGCAGAGCAGCAAAAAGAAAAAAAGAATTTAAATAAAAATAAGGAGAGCTTAAAAAACCTTTGAGAAAACATGAAAAACAACAATTTCATCATCATGGGAATACCAGAAGGAGAAAAAAGTGAGCAAAGGATCAAGAACCTATTTGAAAGTAATGACTAAAAACTCCCCTAATCTGGTGAAGGAAAAAGACATACAAGTCCAGGAAGCTCAGAAAGTCCCAAACAACTTGGACCCAAAGAGGCCCACACCAAGACACATCATAATCAAAATGGCATGCCTTAAAGACAAGGAGAGAATCCTAAAAGCTGCAAGAGAAAAGCAGGTATTTACAGGGAGCATCAATTAGACTGTTATCTGATTTCTCAACAGAAATATTTCAGGCCAGAAAGAAGTGGCATGAAGTATTCAAGGCAATGAAAAACAAGTCTTACAACCAAGGCTACTTTACCCAGTAAGGCTATCATTAAAAAATCAAAGGAGAAATAAGGAACTTCCCAGACAAGAAGAAACTAAAACAGTTTATTAACACCAAACGAATTCTGCAACAAATATTAAGGGGCTTGCTTTAAGAAAAAGAGAAAGAAAAAAAAAAAAAGATGAAAACAGCCCAACAATAAAATGGTACTTTATATGTATCTATCAATAATCACCTTAAATGTAAATAGCTTATGTGCTCCCAACAAAAAACATAGGGTAACTGAATAGATAAGAAAACAAGACCCATACATATGCTGCCTCCAAGAGACCCACCTTAGATCGAAAGATACACACAGACTAAAAATTAAGGGATGGAAGAAGGTATTTCATGCAAACCAAAAGGAAAAATAAAGGTGATGTAGCAATCCTTATCTCTGACAAAATAGACTTGGAAACCAAGTCTACAGTAAGAGACAAAGAAGGACACTACATAATGATAGAGGGGAAAATCCAACACGAGGATATAACCTTAGGAAACATTTATGTACCCATCATAGGAGCCCCTAAATATGTAAAGCAAATCTTGATGGACATAAAGGGAGAGATTGACAGAAATACAATCATAGTTGGGGATTTTAATACCCCTTTGACTTCATTGGATAGATCTTCCAGGCAGAAAATCAATAAGGAGCCAGCAGCCTTAATTGACACACTGGATCAAATGGATTTAATTGATATCTTCAGAGCATTTCACTCCAAAGCAATAAACTATACATACTTTTCAACTGCACATAGAATATTCTCTAAGATAGACCACGTTAAGACACAAAACAAGTCTCAATAAATTAAAGAAGACGAAATCATATCACAAGAACACTGAAAAACATACAAAGACATGGAAGCTAAATAACATGTTATTAAGTAATGAAGAGATAAACAGCAAGATAAAGAAAGAAATCAAAAGATACCTTGAAACAATGAAAATGAGGACAAAATTTGTGGGACACTGGGAAGGCAATCCAAAAAGGGAAATTCATAACATCATAAGCCTGTCTCAAGAAAAAAAGAAAGAAAGAAAGAAAAAGAAAAAGAAAGAGAAAAAAGAAAAGAAAAAGTTCAAATAAACAATCTATCTTTACAATTTAAGGAACTTGACAAAGAACAACACACAAAGCCCAAAGTAAGTAGAAGGAAGGAAGTAATAAAAATCAGAGAAAAAATAAACAAAATAGTCTTTAAAAAATGATACAAAAGATCAATGAATGCAGGAGCTGATTCTTTGAAAAGATAAACAAGATTGGCAAAGCTTTAATCAGACTCATCAAGAAAAAAATAGCGGAGGAGACAGAAGATGGCGGTGGAGTAGATAGCAGTGTTGTCTGCTTGCTTCCATCTCAGAAAAACCTGGAATACAAACATGGAGAGGAGTGAGTGCAGATTTCAGATAGCGAGAGAGGGAAGGAGTGTGGGAGCAGCATGAAAGAGGGCAGAAAGCTCGTCCGGGCTATCAAAAGGAGTCACTGGGCCCCCCAACACAGGCGCTGGGCCCCCCAGTCTGGTGCCGCTGCCACACCGCACCCCAAAGGGGCAGCTGCAGACTGGCTCATTAGCCGGGATCTGCTTAGAAACTGCCACCTGCCATAGGCACTGGGACCAGCAAAGTCTGGGAGGGAGTCAATGAGAAGGTTTCCTTGAAACAGCCGAAGGTGTGGGAAGATAGCAAACAGCCCGGACTGTGGGAAACTGTGTGAATTGAGTCTAGGTGGGGACTCCCTGGGCTGACAACCCTGTGCCCTGGGCGCACACATCACGGCACCACCAAACAAAAAAGTAAAACTGAGCTGGGGAAAGCGGCCCATACAGGAAAGCTGTAGCAGAAACACAGACTCAGTAAGGACCCCAGGCAGGAAAGCAGTATGCACAGGCGAACAATAAGACGCTGCCAGTGAGGGGTGGATGCAGCCTGGTGCTTTGGCTTGAAGCACAGAGACTTTTTTGGAGGAAGAGCGAAGACAGGACCCAAGGCTGGGCGGGGACTAGGGACATGCGCACTGGCTTGCCAGCAGAACAACGTTGCTAGACAAGCCTTAGGATTGCTGGAGGGTGCCGCAGGACAAGTGTGAAGAGACCCAACTCAGTGCAGCTTACAGCAGAAAGCTGCAGCAGGCCCACAGTGAGGGAAAAACTGCCATAGAAACAAGCCAGATCTCCTCACAGCCAGCCAGCCAGCCAGAAAAGATTTGAAACACATGGAATTTTGACCAGGAGTGGATCTAGAAAAAGAAGACTGTACCCAAAGGGTGAACTGAGTAAAAACTCTTCCTTTTTTTTTCTTTCCTTTCTTTTTTAATTCTTTTTTTCTATTATCTTCATTTTTTCTTCCCCTTTTAAAAAAAACTCTTTCTTTAATCTGTTTCCTACCTTCTCTCCTCCTATCCTTTAATTTTTGTTTGTTTATTTGTTTATCTGTTTTATTAATCCTCCCTTTCACACTAAACATATAGCATATAACTTCTATATAAACCTAATATTATACACTTCCACTTTCTCACTTCATTCTGCATTCTTCCCTCTTTTTTAACATACATTGAAAATATGTCTTACTGTCTCACAAGCCTTGACCTTACTTGCTACTATTATTATTCTATCATCTTCTCTCTCAAAAATCATCTTTATTTCATTTAAAACAACTCTTATTTGTTTCTCCTATAATATAAAAGTTTTAACCTCTACATTTATAATAATACTGGCTCATTTGCTGTCGATAGTGGGATTGTGGGTGTGGGATATTTTTGAGCGTGTGGGTTTCTTGCCTGTGTTGTGTGTTTATGTTTTAACAGCATCTCCACAAAAGAACTCAAGACAAGGTGGTGGAGTGACTCTCAATCAACTAGCCAGGGGGAAGGATCCACCAAAGAGTAACTGAAATACAACCAGACAGCTGAAACAAATGGCATAAAGGGCATTCCAAGAGCACCAGGCTCAGAATATCAAAGGGACTGCACCACTGAATCCCCTAGGTCTCCTATAAAGAATCGCATACCATGAAGGCAGGAAATCAAAGCAGACAAATCTAATAAACAAAAACAAGCAAGAAGCATCCAACATGGGGAGACACAGAAACAACCTCCCAATATAAGGAAAAGAGGAACCCCCAGAGAGAGAAAAAGATGGAATAGACATAAGCCAACTATCAGATATGGAATTCAAAAGAATGGTCATAAAGAGGCTCAATGTACTTGACAATCTCAAAGAAAACTAAAACAGCCCCCAGGGAAATTACAAGGAACTCCAAGGAAACTACAAAGAATTGCAGGGAAGCTACAAGGTACTTACAAACAACTACACCAGCATAAAAAAGGACATAAAAACTATTAATAAAAACCAGGAAGAAATGAAGAATACCATTTGTGAACTGAAGAACACAGTGGAATCAACCAAAAGCAGGCTAAACGAAGCAGAGGATTAGATCAGTGAGTTAGAGGACAATGTAGAAAAAAATTCCCAGACAATACAACAAAATGAAAAAAGATTTAAAAATAATGAAGAGTAGAGTTTAAGAGAAGTGTAGAACAATAGGAGACTAAACAATATTAGAATCATAGGGGTACAAGAAGGAGAAGAGGAGGAGCAAGAAGGAGAAGAGGAGGAGAAAAAGTAATGACAGAAAAATTTCCTAACCTGATGAGAGAAAAAGTTATGCAAGTCCAGGAAGCACAGAGGGTCCCAATGAAGATGAACCCAGAAAGGCTCACTCCAAGGCACATCATAACTAAAATGGCAACATTCAAATACAAAGTGAGAATCCCAAAAGCAGCAAGAGAAAAAAAGCTAATAACATACAAGGGAGTTCTGATAAGGCAATCAACCGATTTCTCAACAGAAACACTACAAGCCAAAAGGGAATGGCAAAAAATATTTCAAGCAATGAAAAACAAAGGCCTACAATCAAGAATATTCTACGCAGAAAGGCTCTCTTTCAAAATGGAAGGTGAAATAAGGAGTTTCTTAGACAAAGGAAAACTAAAAGAATACATCTCCACCAAACCAGTATTGCAAGACATGCTAAAGGGAATGCTTTAAGAAAAAGAAGAAAAAAAGAAAGGGAGAGGAACACAGGTACAAAGGGAAATGAATAAATACCTGTCAATAATAACCTTAAATGTAAGTGGATTAAATGATCAAATTAAAAGACATAAGGTAGCGGAATGGATACAAAAACATGACCCACATATATGCTGTCTACAAAAGATACACCTCAAAACAAAAGATTTACACAGACTAAAAGTGAAAGGATGGAAAAAAGTATTCCAAGCAAAAGGACATGAAAAAAAAGCTAGGGTAGCAATACTTATATCAGACAAAAAAAATTTCACAGCAAGGGCCATAAAAAAAGACAAAGAAGGACATTTCATAATACTTAAGGGAACAATCCATAAAGTAGATGTAACCCTGATAAACATATATGCACCCAACATAGGAGCACCCAAATATATAAGGAAAATACTAGAAGACTGCAAGAAGAATATCAACAGCAATGCACTCATAGTAAGGGACTTTAACACACCATTATCAACAATACACAGATCTTTGAAGCAAAGAAACACCAAGGATATTGAGGCATTGAACAACACACTAAATCAAATGGACTTAACTGATATATATAGAACTTTTTACCCCAAAGAAGCAAAATATACATTCTTTTCAAATACACATTGAACATTCTCAAAGATAGACCACATGATAGGACACAAAACAAGCCTCAACAAATTCAAGAAAATTGAAATTATATCAAGCATCTTTTCAGACCACAATGCCTTGAAACTAGAAATCAACCTCAAGGAAAAAATATCAAAGACATCCAAACTCATGGAGAATAAATAACATGCTATTAAATAATGAATGGGTTAACAATAAAATCAAGGAAGAAATCAAGAACTTTCTGGAAACTAATGATAATGAACACACAACAGCTCAAAACCTATGGGACACAGCAAAAGCAGTCCTGAGAGAAAAGTTCATAGCAATACAGGCCTACCTGAAAAGGATAGAAGAGTATCTTATAAAAAATCTAACCCTACAGCTACAAGAACTGGAACAACAATAACAAACAAAGCCCAGGTCAAGTAGAATGAAGAAAATCATCAAGATCAGAGCAGAATTAAATGACATAGAGACTAAACAAATAATTCAAAAGATCAACAAAAGTAGGAGCTGGTTCTCTGAAAAAATAAATAAAATTGACAAGCCATTAGCCAGGCTTATCAAGAAAAAAGGGGAAAGGACCCAAATAAACAAAATCAGAAATAAAAGAGGAGAAATCACGACTGACACCACAGAAATACAAAGGATTGTAAGAAATTACTACAAACAACTGTATGGCAAAAAATTCAAAAACCCAGATGAAATGGACAAATTTCTAGAAATATATAACCTTCCAAAACTGAATCAAGAAGTAGAAAGTCTCAACAGACCAATAACAAAGAATGAAATTGAAACAGTAATCAAAAATCTTCCAGCACACAAAAGCCCTGGACCAGATGGCTTCACAGGAGATTTTTACACAACACTTAGGGAAAAACTAACTCCTACCCTCATCAAACTATTCCAAAAAATCCAAGAAAAGGGAAAAATCCCAAAATCTTTCTATGAAGCCGGTATGACCCTAATTTCAAAACCAGGACAAGACACAACAAATAAAAAAAAAAAAACTATAGGCCAATATAACTGATGAACATAGATGCTAAATGCTCAACAGAATATTGACAAACAGGATCCAACAACACATTAAAAAGATCATACACCATGATCAAGTGGGATTCATCCCAGGGATGCTAGGATGGTTTAATATTCACAAATCAATAAATATAATACATCACCTAAACAAAATGAAAGACAAAAATCACATGATCACATCAATAGATGCAGAAAAAGCATTTGATAAAGTACAACACCCATTTATGATGAAGACACTCAGCATAATGGGAATAGAGGGAGCATACCTCAACATAATTAAGGCTATATACGAGAAACCTGAAGCCAACATCATACTCAATGGACAAAAACTGAAAGCATTCTCCCTGAGATCAGGCGCAAGACAAGGATGTCCACTCTCTCCACTCCTATTCACCATAGTGTTGGAAGTTCTAGCTACAGCAATCAGACAAGAAAAAATATAAAAGGTATCCAAATTAGGAAAGAGGTAGTAAAACTGTCATTATTGGCAGATGACATGATAGTATATACAGAAAACCCTATAGACTCCACTAAAAATCTACTCGACATAATAAGTGAATTTGGCAAAATAACAAAGTACAAAGTCAATATACAGAAATTGACGGCATTGCTGTACACCAACAATAAAATATCAGAGGTAGAAACTAAAAAGAAAATCCCATTTACTATAGCAACAAGAAAAATAAAGTACCTAGGAATATACTTAACCAAAGAGATAAAAGACCTGTACTCGGAAAACTATGTAACACTGAAGAAAGAAATTAAGGAAGATACAAATAAATGGAAGCATATACCATGTTCGTGGATGGGAAGAATCAACATCATTAAAATGTCCATACTACCGAAAGCAATTTACAGATTTAATGCAATCCCTATTAAAATACCAATGACATCTTTCACAGACCTAGAACAAATACTTCAAAAAATTATATGGAAACAAATAACACCCTAAATAGCTAAAGCAATCTTGAGACCAAAGAACACAGCAGGAGGAATCACAATACCAGACATAAAACTATACTACAAAGCCACTGTAATCAAAACAGTCTGGTACTGGCATAAGAACAGACATACAGATCAATAGAACGGAATAGAGAGCCCAGAAATAAACTCAGGACTATATGGTCAACTAATATTTGACAAAAGGGGAAGGAGCATAAAATGGAGTGAGAAGAGCCTCTTCAATAAATGGTGCTGGGAGAACTGGACAGGGACGTGCAAAAAATTGAAACTAGACCACCAACTTACACCACACACGAGAATAAACTCAAGATGGTTCAAACACTTAAATGTAAGCTGTGACACCATAAAAGTCCTAGAGGAAAAGAGAGGCAGGAAAATTTCAGATATCCCACGTAGCAATATTTTCACTGATACATCTCCTAAAGCAAGGGAAATAAAGGAAAAAATTAACAAATGGGACTATATCAAGCTAAAGGGTTTCTGCTCAGCAAAAGAAAACATTAGCAAGATGAAAAGGAAACCAACCATATGGGAAAACATATATGCCAATGATACTTCAGATAACGAATTGATCTACAATATATAAAGAATTTACACATCTCCACACCAAGAAGACAGACAGACCAATTAAAAAGTGGGCAAAAGACTGAACAAACATTTCTCCAAGGAGGATACACAGAGGGTCCATAGACACATGTAAAAATGCTTAACATCACTAACCATTAGAGAGATGCAAACAAAAACTACAATGAGATACCACTTTACACCTGTCAGAATGGCCATCATCAATAAATCAACAAACAACAAGTGCTGGTGAGGATGTGGAGAAAAGGGAACCCTAATGCACTGTTGGTGGGAATGCAGACTGGTGCAGCCACTATGGAAAACAGTATGGAATTACCTCAAAAAACTAAAAATGGAAATGTCTTTTGAACCAGCAATTCCACTGCTAGGAAAAATCCTGAAACCCCAATTCAAAAGAACTCATGCACCCCTATGTTCATAGCAGCGCTGTTTACAATAGCTAAGTGCTGGAAACAGCCTAAGTGCTCACCTGTAGATGAGTGGATTAAAGAACTGTGGTACATTTTACACAATGGAATACTATGCAGCAGAAAGAGAGAAGGAACTCCTGCCATTTGTGACAACATGGATGGAACTAGAGAGAATTATGCTTAGTGAAATAAGCCATAATACCATATGATATCACCTAATACAGGAGACTAAGGAACAATACAAACAAATGAACAATATTGAACAAGGAACAGAATAACAGTTATCACGGGGGAATGGGGAGGGAAAGAAGGGGGATAAGTAAGGGAAGGGTTTAGTCAAAGAACATGTGTAAATGACTCATGGACATGGACAATGGAGTGGGATATGACTGGGAGAAGTGGTGGGTTAGGTGGAGGGGAGCAGTGGGGGAAAATGGGACAACTGTAATTGAAAAACAATAATGAAAAAGAAAAAGAAGAAAATAGAGAGGATCCAGATAAAATCAGAAATGAAGGAGGTGAAATACTACTGGCACCAAAGAAATACGAAGCATTGTAAGAATATATTATGAAATACATGCAAAAAAATTGGGCAACCTGGACAAAATGGATAAATAACAAGAAATGTACAGTCTTCTAAAACTAAATCAGGAAGAATCAGAGAAGTTGAATAGACAGATTCCAACTAGTGAAATTGAAGCAGTAATCAAAAATCAAAAAACTCCCCAACAAACAGAAGCATTGGACCAGATGGCTTCACAGGTGAATTTTACCAAACATTCCTAATAGAACTAATGCCTCTCCTTCTGAAACTATTTCATAAAATTCAAGGGGAGGGAAGACTCCCAACCTCATTTCATGAGGCCAGCATTATTCTAATTCTAAAACCAGATAAAGACACTAAAAAAAAAATTATAGGCTAATATCCTCGATGAACTTAGATGCTAAAATCCTCAATAAAATATTTGCAAACCGAATACAACAATGCATCAAAAACATTCATACACCATGATCAAGTGGGATTAATTCTGGGAATGCAAGGTTGGAATGAATTTCACAAATCAATAAGTGTGATTCCCCACACAAACAAAATGAAGGATAAAAACCACATGATCATATCAATAGATGCAGAAGAAGCATTTGATAAAATCCAGCATCTATTTATAATAAAAATTCTCAGCAAATATGGGAATAGAGGGAACATACCTAAACATAATAAAGGCCATCCATGAAAACCCACTGCCAGCATCATACTCAATGGGCAAAAACTACAAGCATTTCCCTTAAGATTGGAAACAAGATAGGACATCCAATTTCACCTCTCTTAGTCAACATAGTACTAGAAGATAGCCACAGCAATCAGACAAGAAGAAATAAAAAACATCCAAGTTAGAAAAGAAGAAGTAAAACTGTCTTTATTTGCAGATAACATAATATTGTACATACAGAATCCCAAAGATTCCACAAAGAAATTACTAGAACTGATAAATGAATGCAGCAAAGTAGCAGGATACAAAATTTATATTCATATATTATTTTTAAATTTTTTTAAATTTAAAATTTAAAAATTTTTAAATTTTAAATTGTTGTTCTATTACAGTTATCCTAGTTTTCTCCCACTGTTCTCCCCTACCCTGCCCCCATCACAGCCAATTCCCACCCTGTTGTCCATGTCCATGGATCCTTTATACTAGTTCCTTGACTAGACTCTTCCCTTTCTTCCCCCTCTTCTCTCTCCCTCTGATCACTGTCAGTCTGTCTCTTGTTTCCATGCCTCTGGTTCTATTTTGCTCATTTGTTTGTTTTGTTCATTAGAAATCAGTTGCATTTTTATATACCAATAACAAACTAACAAACTAACAGAAAAGGAAATTAAAAATACAATCCCATTTATAATTGCTACAAAAGAATAAAATACCTAGAAATAAATCTAACCAAGGATGTATAAGACCTATACTCAGAAAATTACAAGACACTGAAGAGAGGAATAAAAGATACAAATAAGTGGAAGCATATACTGTGTTCATGGATAGGAAGAATTAACATAATTTAAATGTCCATACTACCCATAGCAATCTATAGATCTAACATAATTCTTATCAAGATTCCAATGACATCTTTCACAGAATTAGAGAAAATATTTTAAAAATTTATATGGGGCCACAGAAGTCCCCACATAGCAACAGTGGTCCTGGGAAAGAGGAGCAAGTTGGAGAAATCATGCTACCTCATATTAAACTATACTATAAGTACATAGTAATCAAAACAGCATGGTACTGGCATAAAAAGAGACACACAGATCAACAGAATAGAGAGCCCCAAAATAAAACCACACCTTTATAGTCAACAAAGGTAACAGGTACATACAATGGGCTAAAGATAGTTTATTCAATAAATGATGTTGGGAAAATTGAACAGATACATGCAAAAAAAAATGAAACTAGACCACCTTCTTACACCAGACACATGAATAAATTCAAAATTGATTTAAGACATAAACATTAGACCCCCCCCAAAAAAAAGTATAGAAGAAAATACAGGCAGCAAATCTCTGACATTGCTTGTAGCAATATTGTATCAGATGTATCTTTCTAGTCAAGGGAAACAAAAGAAAAAATAAACAAATGGGACTACATCAAATGAAAAAGTTTTTGCACAGCAAAGAAAATCATGAACACAATAAAAAGACAACCCACAGATTGGGTTAACATATTTGCTGATACACCTGATAAGGAGTTAATATCCAAAACTTATAAAGAATTTACAAAACTCAACACCAAAAACAAAATAAAAACCCCATTAAAAAATGGGCAAAGGACATGAGTAGTAGACACTTCTCCAAAGAGAACATAAAGATGGCCAATAGACATATGAAAAGATACCCAATGTCACTAATCATTAGAGAAATGCAAATTAAAACCACAATGAGATATCATCTCCTACCTGTCAGAATGGCTATCATCAATAAATCAACAAATAACCAGTGCTGGCAAAAATGTGGAGGCAGGGGAATCTTTTTTCACTGTTGATGGGAATGCAGATTGGTACAGCCACTGTGAAAAGAAGTACAGAAATACCTCAAACAAGTAAAAATGGAGCTGTCTTTTGACGCAGGGATCCCACTTCTGGGAATATATCCAAAGGGAACTCAAAACATTAATTTGAAACAATATAAGTGCCCCTATGTTCACTGCAGAATTAATTTACCATCACCAAGATACGGAAGCAGCCCAAGTGTCCATCAGTAGATGAGTGGCTAAAATAACTATGGGACATTTACACAATGGAATACCACTTGGTCATAAAAAAGAAGAAAGTTTTACCCTTTGAGACAGTATGAATGGACCTGTAGAACTTTGTGCTAAGAAAAATAAGCCAGTCAGAGAAAGACAAATACCATATGGTTTCACTCATATGTGAAATCTAATGAACAAACTGAACTAACAGGCAAAATAGAGACAGACTCATAGATAAAGAACAGGATGACAGCTAAGGAGGGGAGGGGAGGAAGTGCAGGGATTGAGCAAAAATGTAAAAGAACACATTCACATGGACAACAGTGTGGTGATTGTGGTGTAGAGTAGGTATAAGGGAACTAAATATTAATGAAAAAATATATACAATAAAAAAATCATTTAATAAAAAAAATTATTGCCTGGGCTTCCCTTAGACAAATGGTTCTCAACCAGACAATTTTCTCCCCAGGGAATATTGGGAAATGTCTGGAGACATTGTTGATTTTATAAACAAGGGATGCATCTAGTGGGTAGAGGCCAGGGATGCTGCTAAACATTCTACAAAGCACAGGTCAGCTCCAGACAACAAAGAATTATCCAGGCCCAAACCAAAGTGTAAAGGTTGAGAAATATTACCCTAGACAATCTAGAAATGATACAGAGGAGGCTCAGTTCCTGATCTATCTCAGCATCACCTTCCTCACCCCATCAAACCTCTGATGTAGAAAAACATACATATATTTCCAGGGCCTTTATATTCAGCTTTCCTCTGGCATTACTTTGTCAAACCTCAGCTCACTCTTTGTATCCTTCTGACCTGTTCAGCAGAATCATTTGTCTTTTGATCCTATTTTGCAAGAGGCTTGCAAGAAGATTGACTAACCAATCTCATATACTAAGTACTTTCAACTTAACTTTGAACTTAAATGAATCTTCTGGCCAATTGCCCATTGAATGGATGAGGTCTTAAACAAAACGACTTAGAATAATATTTTTTCTAACATCTCCCCCACCACCACCAGAGTACAATATTTTATTTTCTTTGGCTAAATGGAATCCATCCTCTAGTCTTGTAATCTAAAATGAAAGCATCCCAAGGGACTCCCCAAGATAGCAGGTGGATGGTATATAATTCAGTCAGAAGAAAAGAAATTTAAGCTCCCTAAACTGCTAATAATTTTCCTTCTGATTAAGAGAATTCTGAAATTCTGCATAATTTAAAATATGCTTCATGTGATAATGGAAAAGAACTAAGAGTAGAAATAAACCTTTGCTATAAATAATCAATGCTATCAAAATGCCATGGTAAAATGCTCCGTTGATAGGGACAAAGATAGATAGTTTTCTAGGGTTTTATCTGGAAGCATCAGGCTGTGCATCAGAATGACTCATTCATTTTACTTATTTATTGCTTTGGATGTCTCTTTCCAACTGCTTCCATAAAAGACTCCATCTAGATATATGCAATACTATATATACGCATGTGTGTGTACCTATATGTGTGTGTATATATATATATATATATATATCTATAGATATATATATATATACACACACACACATACACACATACACACACACAGTACACACACTGTGTGTATGTGTAAAACTGGAGCAGAATTAGTCCAAAGAAACATGGAAAAATAATAGTTATTTATAGCAATTGAGAGGGCCATACTTTTCTTGAAGCCTTTATCAGATGATATTACAATTATTTGCTAATATGTTTATCTAGCCAGTAGACTGTTACTCTTTGAAAGTGCTGTTATCTTATTCATGTTTGCACTTCATTTGCCCAACACAATGACCAGCATAAAGCAGGGGCTCAATAAATTCTTATTGCTAGTGTGAACGAATACATGAGTCTATTAATTGTAGTTGACACTAAATCTCCAAGTTTCCTGGAAGCCTGAGATAAAAAACATACAGAAAGAAGAAACGCATTAGGAGGAAATAAATTATGTATTTTTACATAATATGGCTTAGATTAAAGAAGGAAGGAAGGAAGGAAGGAAGGAAGGAAGGAAGGAAGGAAGGAAGGAAGGAAGATAAATATGAGGAGTTGAGTTCATGGACAATTGTGTCCTTCCAAATAACCCAAAATTAAGTGCCTACAATGAGATGTGGAGCTTGGCCATGGTATTGCAAAGATGAGTAAAACAAAGCTCAAACTTTTATAATATTTGGTGTGGGGGTGGGGGATCCTCAGCCTTTGGCTGCACATTTGAATCACCTAAAGAGAGTTTTCTATACTAATACCCAAGCTCTTCTGCGTCCCAGAGCAATGAAATCAGAATCTCTGGAGATGAGGCCCACACAGGCATCAATAGCTTTTAAAGCTCTCCAGATGATTCCAATTACAGTCAAAGCTGCAAACCACTGGCTTCTAGTCTAGTGGGCGAAAGTAATTAAATGAAGTTCACTGAAAATATGTCTGTAGCATATCTTAGTAAAGGAATGAATGGGAGTTAGTATGTATTTAGCAACTACTCCAGCTTAAGCAATATGTGCCATATGTTTTACTTTAGTCTCACTTTATTCTCATGGCATTCATAGGAGGTAAATATTATTTACAGTTGAAAGATGAGGGAATGAAAGAATAATTTTAACTTACAGACAGAGATACAGTCTTTGCTAGAGAGGATTTTTCAAAAACCAAAAAGAAAGAAAGAACATATGAAAGACATATAGTTAGAAAAGAAAGAGTTAGTTCAAAAAAAAGTGCAAAAGACCTGGGTTCATGACTGAATACTGCCACTAACTATATGACCCAGGCAAGTTACTTAACCTATCAGAGTCTCTAGAATGTGAGTAATAAAGTTAAAATCTAATATCCCATAACTTTAACAAAGATACATGAGAGAAAAGCAATAGTACTGTTGTAGTTGCAATAAAAAAGAAATGACATGTCACAGATGGACAGATGGACATCAGTCTAGCCTTCAAGAGGTATTAGAATCTAGATCAGGTAGCTCTTGACTTTGTAAATTAAAAAACCTATTTGTAAGGACAATGGTTAGAGTCTGAGGGATTGACACATAATAAGTCAACATTCTAGAGTCTGAGGTATAGTGTTCTGCCAAAGTACTGTTATATAAAGAAGGAAATGTTTCTGTTATATTTATTCAGGCCAACGTCACTACATGAATAAATCAAGTTAAAATAGATGGTATTAAATTTTTTTTTCTGGTCCCCACAGCATTACTTACTTTTTTTACCCCTCACAGGACATGCACCCTTCCTAAAACAGATGACATAAAGACTACATTTTTTTTTTTATTTTTGAGAGTTCTTTTACTACATTCCATTAATACCACCTCTTTCTATTAATATTGTTTCTCTATAATACAGTTGCTATTTCAGCTTAATGTTAATCAGCTTCAGCTATTTCACTATAAAAGTCTTAGTTTAGACTTTATTGTATCAATTCTTCAATTATATAATTACAAGGTTATAGTCTCAGCTATGTTCATAGACTCACGTGTTCATTCCACATCAAGCTCTTGAAGGAAACAAAAATAGAACCTAGATGAGGAAACAGAGAGGCCTTGTCCAGGCTGCGCCTCCAATGGTTGTACTGCCTTGAGCAGATCATTTAATCTTTCTCAGCATGGAGACTACCATTGCAAAAGAAGGAGAAAAAGACTACCACTCTTTCTTTTAGTGTATGAAAAAGTTTAAAAAATACATTAATTTAACCATGACATAATAGACACCGGGGAACTTTAGTAATATCCTGTTCCTAAATGTCCACCTGATCATCTTGATTTTGATATTCTCAAACTACCTCTATCACTGACTTACTTCAAGAAATCACTAATCTCACTTGGTACACTTAAATTCTCCTGCATCGCACTTTCAGGAGTTAACTTTATCTTGACATTCTGGAGGCATTTTACCATTTCCTTTAGGTTCTGAACCCTCTGCATAAAGCTTTTATAACTTTTACCATCATCTCATATGGTTTCTTATGAACTTGATGACATCTTTAGGAAAGTGGCAGGAATATTATTTCCACTTCCCAGATGACAGATAAGTGACACAGCAAGTAGGTGATGGGCTCAAATGCATTTCTCTTGATTCAAAGTGTCCTCTACATCGAGTGTGCTGTAAATATCCAATTTTACTAAATCTTATGAGGCTCAAGGCAGTCATTTTAATCCTGAGGTTCTACTTTTCACCTCTAAAGAGGAAGCTAATTAGTTGTTTCTCCATGACACTCAGTTTTGTCAGATGTTTTAGGGAAATGTTTAAAGAACAAGGCAGTAAAATGGAGGACTAAAAAACATATAATATCAACTAAAATTAATTAAAGAGTCTGTAAGTCAGTTCTGTGAGAACAAAGTTTAAGGGGTTAGGTAATTTTTAACCTAGAAAGAGAGAGGACCAAGCTTCAACCTCATTAACTTTCTCTACATAGAGGGTTAGGACAAGAAACACGGAACAGCTGTACTTAGAACTGAATATTAGAGAATATACAACCATAGGGATTTATGTCAGAGCTTCCTTACTATAGAAATGACCACACATAGAAACACAAGGTCACTTTACAGGTAGCCACTATTCCTGATGTTTAAAGCCATCATTTTCATCAATGGGAAAATAGGGACACAGGTGATTGAAAAAGATATGCCCTACCTTGGGGATGTATCAGCATCTTGGAGTAGCTGAGGTAGGGGGAGAATAATTTTTAAAGCATATTAAAAATAAAATATTATATATTTGGAAAACTCAAATGGCTCTACTATTTTTATAATGTACATTAAAGAAGTCAAGTGTAACAGACTTATGTATACTATGAGACAGAAAGATTCTCTTTTTTGTCATTTTTATTGAATTAATTGGGGTGACATTGCTTAATAAAATTATGTATGTTTAGGTGTACAATTCTATAATATATTATCTGTATATTGTATTGTGTGTTAACTACCTTAAGAACCAGGAAGACTCTCAGTGGACTGGAGATAAGAATATGGGAAGAGTTTGTATTTATAAAACGTGAGTAGGAGTGGACAGGTTGTTAAAAAATGCTTTGATGCATAGTTACATCAATGTGTTTAGTGACAGGTAGGACAATCTGGGAGGGAAAAGACCATACCAGAGGTGCAGAGCTCTTCCATATCAGGTAGCTTACTACCACTTGTATGCATACCAGCCTTCTATCATCCAATAGCCAATATTTAATGAGTGTGCAAGTACACCAGACCCTGAGTAAGGCACTCAAAAAAAAAAAAAGGCAAATAAAACACAATCTCTGACCTAAAAGAAAAAGCTTTTTAGTTTAATATTGGTGACAGAAAATATGTTATACATAGCAATAGAGGATGGAGAGTACCAATAGCAATGTACCCCAGAGGAACAAGAAACAAGTAACAAAGGGATCTCATTATTGGGATTTACTGAGAAAACTTTCACTGAACACTAGAAATAAAGAACATGGGTTTGGAAGGAAGTAAAATTAATGGCAATCCCCCAGCCTCCCACAAAAAGTCCCTCAACCCCTTTTCTACAATGATATGGTATCACCATTTTTAAACAAATTTATAATCAGATATACAAAAGTCATACACCAAGTATTCAGTAGAGTTATTGTGTATTTACCTAACATATAAACTGCTCCTTAAATCTAGGTTCTACATATACAAAATAAATTTTTGGTCACTTGAAACTGCTTAGGGGGTCGGACTTCTGGTCAAGATGGTGGCATAGGAGACACAGCTGCCTCTTCACACAAACACATCAAAATTACAACTAAACTATAGAACAACCATCCCCAGAACTGTCAGAAATTGAGTTAAATGGAAGTCTGATAACTACAGAATTAAAGAAACCACATCCATCTAGACTGATAGGAGGGGTGGAATGCAGAATGGGCTGGACCCATATCCATATGTAGTAGATAAAAATTAAGGGGGAATATCTCAGGAGTGAGAAGTCCTGGTCCCCCCACCAGGCCCCCTATCCCAAGATTCCAGTACCAGGAATGTAAGTCCCTATAACTTCTGGCTACAAACACCAGTGGGGATTGAGTTGGTAGAAGAAACATCTGGAGTTCCAAGCAGTTCTTCTTAAAGAACCCACACACACCTTCCTCAGACTCATTACCTCTGAATTCCAGCACCAGAGTAGCTGCCTGAAAGGCATGCATGGAGGAATAAAAGTTTCTGGCATCAAGGCAAGACCTGGGGGATAGCTTTATGCCAGAAAGAATGTTGGGCAGAGGCCATTGTCCCTCTTCTGAAACTTCCTCCCACAGAGTCACAGGGCTGGCAGGTGGATGCCATATCTGAGACTCCAACAACATGGCTAACATCATTTGCCCTGCCCTGGAGATGCCCTGAGATTCTGTCCCACCCAACTTATTGACCCATGCAAGCTGTTAACAGTGACTTTTCCATATAAATGGCTGGTCTTGGCTCATGCTTCACATGTTCCTATATCCTCTCAAACAATCAACAGCCAGCCTCAGTGAGCATCCAGCCTCAGTACCTCTTCCTAAGTGGCACCAGGTATGGCACCAGCAGCAGCCAGCCTAGACTCACAACTTGGCTTTGCTTGGGAATCCCCAAGCCTAGCACCAGTAGGGCCATCTCAAGACTGCTTTATATTTCATACAGGGTGGCCCTGGGAAGAACACAGGTGGGAGCTGACCTTGGCCTGTGCCACCTAGGAAACACCAGAACCTGTACACCTGAAAGACACCTACAGACCATGTTGGGGCACCATCATCCTGCCCCTGCACAGCTGATCCCCCACAGAGGGTGGAAGTTGGTGGTCAATGGTCATAGCCAGTCCTTGCAACTGACTGGCCTGGGTAAATTTCTCCCACTGACCTGTGAACAATAATTAAGGTTCAACTATAAGAGGAGGGTATACTCAGCCCACACAAAGGGTAATCCTAGAGTACCCATCTTGGGTGATAGGGAAGGCTGTGCCACTGGACCATATAAAATACCTACTATATTACGCCACACTACTAACACATGGAGTTATAGCAGCTCTACTCAACACATAGAAACAAACACAGAGAGGCTGCCAAAATGAGGAGACAAAAAAATATGGCCCAAATGAAAGAACAAATCAAAATTCCATAAAAAGCGCTAAACAAAATGAAGATAAGCAATCTATCAGATGCAGAGTTCAAAACACTGGTTATAAAGATGCTCAAAGAACATAGTGAGAACCTCAACAGCATAAAAATGATCAAGTCAAAGACAAAAGATAGACTAATTGAAATAAAGAACAATTTACAGGGAATCAACAATAAAGTGGATGAAGCCAAATATCAAATCAATTATTTGGAACATAAGGAATAAAACAACCAATCAGAACAAGAAGAGAAAGACTTTTTTAAAAATGAGGATAGTATAAGCAGCCACTGAGACAACTTCAAAAGTTCCAACATTCACATCATAGGGGTACCAGAAGGAGAAGGGAAAGAACAAGAAATTGGAAATTTATTTATAAAATAATGAAAGAAAACTTCCTTAACTTGGTGAAAGAAATAAATATGCATGTCCAGGAAGCACAGAGACTCCAAAACAAGATGGATGCTAAGAGGCCCACTCCAAGACACATCATAGTTAAAATACCAAAAATTAAAGATAAAGAGAGAATCTTAAAAGGAGTAAAAGGAAAGAAGTTAGTTGCTTACAAAAGAGTTCTCATAAGACTGTCAGCTGATTTCTCAAAAGAAACTTTTCAGGCTAGAAGGGATTGGCGAGAAATATTCAAAGTCATGGACAGCAGGGACCTACAGCCAAGACTGTTCTATCCAGCAAAGATATCATTTAGAATTGTAGGGCAGATAAAGAGCTTCCCAGACAAGAAAAAACTAAAGGAGTTCATCGTCACCAAATCATTATTATGTGAAATGTTAGAGGGACTTATTTTAGGAAAGAAGATCAAAATTATGAACAATAAAATGGCAATAAATATATATCTATCAACAATTGAATCTAAAAAACACACTAAGCAAACAAGAAGAACAGAGATTAAAACATGAATACAGAGTGTGTTTTGATGATTGCTAGATGGGAGAAGGGTGTTCGGTAATGGGTGAAAAAGTGAGGAGGTTAAGAAGTACAAATAGGTAGTTACAGAATATCTATGGGGATGTAAAGTACAGCATAGGAAATGGAGTAGCCAAAGAACTTATGCTAGACCCATGGACATTAACAATAATGTGGGGATTGCCTGAGGGTATGGGGTTGCTTTGTTGAGGGAGGCAATTATGAATAAAATATAATAAAAATATATAAATAAATAAAAACTGCTTTGGATATGCTTTTTTTTTTCTTTTAATTCTAAAATGACCCTGCATTCTCCCTTGTAAAAAGCAGATGCATGAAGACTTTCTTTTTTTAATTAAATGTATTGGAATGGCATTGGTTAAGATTATATAGATTTCAAGTATACATCTCTATAAAACATGAGGTAGTAAGGGTTAAGGGGGCCAAATATATGATGATGGAAGATGATTTCACTTTGGGTGGTGGGCACACAATGAAACTCACATTTTAAATTTAATCTTTGTTGGAGTTATTCATGTGCAAAAACAATCTTAAATGATTTTATAGCATAAAGCTGAGGTTCAGCTTCTTCTTCTTCTTCAGCTGCCCAAGTGTCAGAAACAGATAAATAGATATTTCTCTCAACATTCAACAGTGGAAAAAAAACTCACCTTTGGGATGAAATCAAGCATAAAAATGTAAAGCTGAAAGATTAATTTTTCAGCAAGTTTGAAGTAAGTGAAACAAGTCAGGAAGGCCAATGACTCCAAAATCTCAGGTGTAGCATCTCTCTCAGCAAAGAATCTGATGGTCAAGCCTAGCTGAGTCACTGTATTTTTTCACCATGTACAATATGTATGTGATAAGAAGACCAGGTCCCTGCCATCAAGTGACTTGTGTGTTAATGAGCAATTAAACAACAATATCAATTAGTAAAGGCAAATTCAGTTGTGTTTCACTTTTTTAATACATATGTTTTTGAAAAGCTGGATGCAAATGAGTAACTTACTTTCTTGGTCAATCCTACATGGGAAGCAAATTCAAGAGAGTATGGGCATGTTGTACCCAAATTGGAGAATGCTCTAGATACTGTGTTAAGCATGAGAATACTCAAGGTACTACCTGTGTGCTATATACAAGTTGAAGGATAATCAAAGTACCATGTGTGCATGAGCTGAAGGATGTTATAATTTTCTGTGCCAACTTGACTAAGCTATGGGGTGCACAAATTTTGGTCAAACATTGTTTTGAGTGTTTCCATGAAGGTGTTTTTAAGTAAGACTAACATTTTATTGGTAAAGTAATGCAGATTTAACCTCTATAATGTGGGTGGGCCTCATCCATTCAATTGAAGGCCTGAATAGTACAAAAATACCAACCCTCTCCCAAGTAAGAAAGATTTCTCCTGCAGACTACCTTTGGATTTCATCTGCAACATTGACTTTTCCTATCTGATGGCCTTCAAACTGGAATACCTGCTCTTCCTGCTTTATGGCTTTTAAACTTGAACATTATCTCTATCTGTGTCTCCAGCCTGCTAGCCTACCTACAGATTGGACTTGTTAGCCTCCAAAATTATATTAACCAGTATCTTATAGTAAATCTATCCATGCTGCAAGTAAGAGGGATAGAATTTTGATATTTTTACCAAAAAAAAAAAAAAAATGGACTGTATAATCTCACTGGCTGGGGTAGGAAAACTAGAAGTTAAAGAGAGATGAGGGTTTTATTTTATTTAAAGAGGAGGAAGAGACTCCATATGGAGATGTTCTTCCCTTATAGACAGGGGAAAAAGCCGAGGCAGAAAACATCAGCCTGTGTATCCACGAAGAGGCCACCAGGCAGGCAAGGTCTATCCCCAAAGTATAGTAGGCACCAAGATACTTGAGGAAAAACACAGGTGCCATCAATAACAGTGGTTTACTATAATATGCCAAAGGTACTTAGTCTGGGAAGAGCAGGATATGTGGCTTGAAGAAGTTGCATGGAATTCTGAGAAGCCCTGGGAGTGAAAGCCTTCTCCTTTCTCCATCTCTAACACACTGTAAGTATTGCTGCAAGCTAGGAGCCTGGCTCCTGCCTTTCTTTTTCTATATTTTTAAATTTTATCTATCTATCTATCTAATTATTTAATTCTCACCCAAAGACATTTTTTTCATTGCTTTTAGAGATAGAGAAGAAGGGAGAGGGAGAAAGATTAATACAAGAGAGAAGAATTGATAGGTTGCTTTCTGTATGTGCCCTGACCAAGGATGGAGGATGGAACCCACAACATAGGTATGTGCCCTGATGAGGAATCAAACCCACAACCTTTCAGTTATGGGACAACGCTCCAACCAACTGAGCCACACCAGCCAGGCTCTGCCATTCTTATTTTTGAATGATGTGACCCTGCCATATTCTCAACCTTAATGGCTTGCCAAACTCCCAACTCTGGAGAGTGAATTTCCACTCATTCAGGGACCAAATTTCACTAGTATCTGTAACCCCAATGGTAAGATTACTTCCAGGAACACATTAAATTCTTTGGAATTCACCTGGAAGAATCAGCTTGACTATGAAGTCACCTCATTGATTATTCATTCAATCCCTTATTTATCAAATGCTTACTGTGAGGCACACTCTGTTCTAGGCACCAAAACACAAAGAGTGAGAGATGATCTGCCAAGCTCAAAGGCTGGTGGCTAGGGTTATATAAAGGTAGATGAATTGCTGTTTAGGTTATGGCTAGTTTCAAATAAAAATCGAAGCAAAAACTACCTAATCCATCTATTCATTCATTAACAATTCAGCCAGTGTGTACTGGGTGCCATATGTATCAGGAGCTTACACAGACAAAGAAGACATGGTGCACATACTAAAGAAGTTTGCTATCACAATCACAGACACGTTCAACATACAAAGGTATCAATAAATGTATTCATAAAGGTCACTGGGCATCCAGAGTAAGAACCAGGCTATAGGAGTAAAAAGAGACCCTCAGTGAAGAAACACAGATATATAAATAAAAGGCATATAATTTTCGAGAAGAGCATTTAGCCCTCTTTTTCTTTAAGTTATAGAATTCTTAAGTGCAACCTTAAGAAGAAAAAAAGGAAAAAGTAGTGCTGCTTCTTATTGAAATGTATGGAGTTTGAGGGAGTGAGAAGGCCAGAGGCCCCCACTCAGCCTTCCCATTGGGCCCTGAGTGCCTCTAAGACCCCTGAGCCAAATCTGGGCCTCACAATGTGAAAATCACTGTTCTCCTTGAGCAAAGAGGAGGGGACATGTTTCTTGATTCTTCTCCAAGACTTGTGGCTGATTTGCTAAATAACGGACCAAGCATTGCTTGACCAACCTATGCTTTGGTGTCCACAAGAGGAAAACAAGAGACTGCAGAGAGGCCCAGCAATCCTGGGAGGCTAAATAAGTTCCTTCAGTTTCCAAGCAAAGAAAGAAGGGGTGGGTATTGGAAGCTTCTGGGGCCTTATTAACAGCCTGATTTTGACAATCCCAAAGGAGATGCAGCCTCAGTGACACATTCTGCCCAATTGCTGCAGGCACCAGTGCTCCTCTGGAAAAGAGAGAATTTGTTTAGACATTTGGTCCCGGACAACAGCATTTTCAGATAAGAAGGGTGATTTAGGAGTTAAGAATATAGTGATATATTTCAGGGTAGAAAGAAAGATGAAAAAAAAAAATACCTTTGAAAAGATCAACTCTTCTCCAGAGTATGTATACTCAATCCCTTCTCAAGCTGAGAAAGGCAATTTAGTTGTTCTTAACTTTATTGACTTGACAAGGCAAACCAGCTTTGCCAAAGACAACTTCTCTGTGCCTGAGGGTTTGCGTGTCACAGGTGTACACTCTGTGATGTGACTCTTCTTTCCCCAGAACTTGCTCTTTCTGCTTTAGTGAATAGCTGCTGCACATAATTTCTTTGCTTCACACATTTTCCTTTCAGTAACATGTTCCTCAATCCTGGCTTGGGATTAGGGTATTGTATTTGTAGTGTAACTTTTTAAAAATTACTAAGAATAAAAATCAATAACTAAAATTATGCTATTGCCTCTGGACACAATGTATTTTGTTTTATATCAAACCATATTTTCTTGGAAACATTAATATTTTGCTTTATTTTTTTAAATCATTTTTAAAAGTTTTCAATTATAGTTTACATACATTATACTAGTTTCAGGTATACACCCTGGTGACTAGACATTACATAACTTGCTAAGTGATCATCCTGATAAATCTGGGACTCATCTGACCCCATACATAGTTATTAGAATACTATTGACTATACTTCCTATGCTGTACTCTACATCCCCATGACTATTCTTTAACAGCCAATCTGTACTTCTTAATCCCTTCACCTTTATCATCCAGTTACTCGACCTCCTCCCATCTGGCACCCATCAAAATGTTCTATGTATCTCTAAGTATGTTTCTGCTCTGCTTATTCATTTATTTTGTTTTTTTATGTTCTATTGTTGATAGGTATATATTTATTGCCATTTTATTGTAAATATTTTTTTTCTTCATCTTATTAAAAAAAGACCCTTTAACATTTCATATAATCCTGATATAGTAGTGATGAACTCCTTTAGCTTTTTCTTGTCTGGGAAGCTTTTTATCTGCCCTTTGATTCTAAATGACAGCTTTGGTGGATAGAGTAGTTTTGATTGTAGGTCCTTGCTTTCCATCATTTTGAATATTTCCTGCCAGTCCTCTGTGACCTGCAAAGTTTCTGTTAAGAAATCAGTTGACAGTCTTATGCGATCACTCTTATAGGTAATAAACTGCTTTTCTCTTGATGCTTTTAAGATTCTCTTTTTGTCCTTTAGCCTATTGCATTTTAATTATATTGTGTCTTGGTGTGAGCCTCTTTGGGTTTATCTTGGTTGTGACTCTCTGCACTTCCTGGACTTGTACATCTATTTTCTTCATCACTTTAGGGAAGTTTTCTGTCAATATTTTTTCATCTAGGGTTTCAATTTTTTGCTCTCTTTTCTCCTTCTGTCACCCCCATAATGCAAATGTTGGTTCCCCTAAAGTTGTCCCAGAGTCTCCTTAAACTATCTTCATATTTTTCTATTATTTTTTTCTCTTTGCAGTTCTTACTTGGCATTTTTTGTTTCCTTATATTCCAAAATACTGTTTTGATTCTCAGCTTCATCTACTCTACTGTTGATTCCCTGTAAGTTATTCTTCATTTCAGTTAGTGTTTCTTTTATTTATGACTGCTTCTTTTTTTATGCTGTTGAGGTTCTCATTAAGTCCTTGAGCAACCTTATAACCAGTGTTTTGAACTCCGCATCTAGTAGATTGCTTGTCTTTATTTTTCTAATACTTTTTCTGGAGTTTTGTTCTGTTCTTTAATTTGGGACATATTTTTTTAACTCCTTATTTTGGTGGCTTTCCTATGTTTGTTACTATGTGTTAGGTAGAGCTGCTATGTCTCCCAGGCTTGGTAGAGTGGCTTAGTGTAGTAGGTGTTCTGTAGGGTCCAGTGGCACAGCCTCCCTGATCACTAAGCTGGGCACTCGAGCTGCACCCCCCATGTTGTAGTTGAGCCTTGATTTCTGTTGGCATACCAATGTGATGGATTTACCCCCAGGCTGATCAGCAGCAGGGACCAGCTCTTCAGGGGCCCACTCCACATAGTAGGACTTACTTCAATGGGGCTCTGGTGCCATTGAGTTTGCCCCTTGAGTGTGTTGCTTATAACAATGGTTGGGTGGCAATGCTTCAATGTGGTCTGAAGCTGTCCACTGGTTTCACTGGCTCTGGGACCTCCCAGGAGGTGTAGGCTAAGGTCAGCCACCACCTGTGTTCTGCCTGGGCCACCTGGCATGAGCTACAGAATGATCTTCAAATGGCTGCTATTTATGCTGGGTTTAGAGGTACCCAGATAAGGCCAAACTGTCAACCAAGGTTGTTGCTGCTAGTGCCAGGCCTGGGGGCCACTAAATGACACATAAAGATGCGAGATGCTGCTTGTTTGATAACTTTTAGAAAAATATGAAGAATGAGCCAAGACAGGTCATTTGTATAGAAAAGCCACTGGAAACACCTTGGGTGTGCCTGCCTTGCCCTCAAAGTGTAAAATATTTACTATCTGACATATCCAAATGCCTCTGGATATCTCAATTCAGATGCCTTGTAGCCTCCTCAAACTCACCATGTTCAAAATTCAAATCATTTCCTTCCCCTCAAATTGTTGCCTTCCCCAGTGCTTCCTGTTTCACTAAATGCCATCACCATCCACCCAGTTGCCCACATATAAAGACAGGAAGTTTGGTCTTTCTTCCTCCCTTTCTCTCACCCTCAGTACAATCAGCCACTGAGTTCTGACCAAGTCATACTCCATTCTAAAGCTTGAATGATCTTTCTAAAGTACATGGTTATTATACTCCCCTACTTAAAATATTTTAATGAATTTCCATTCTTATTTGCCATAAAGACATTTCAGTCTTCCCAATCTGGCTTCTTTGGAAGGTCTCAGCTACCATTTTTGTTGTTGCTGTTAATTTTGTTTTGTATTTTTAAGAAATTTTTTGATGTTAATGAATGCTTAGATTTAAATTAACATGTTGTGTTTTTACTTTACATATAAGTACTATTTGTAAATTCTTCAGTTATATAACATGCATGTGTGTATATGTGTCTGTCTGTACACTAAATTTTAGTATAAAAAATAATGATTGGTTTGTCACAGTGTTTGAAGCACTTCATCTATGTGACTGTGTTATAGCCTAACCTACCCACTGGGAACAGGCTGTAGAGAGATTTGCCTTGATATGCTCATGATTTCCAATACCATATTTTGAGTCAATTTAGATGAAAAGCGGTTCCTAAAACTCATTACAATGGTCAGAATAATTAAGAAAACAGCACCAGCCTATGTTTTCCTCTAGGACTTTTATGGCATTGAGCATCTTATCAAATGTCTTTTGGCCACCTGTATGTCCTCTTCAGAAAAGTGTTTATTTAGATTCTTTGCCCATTTTTTAATTGAATTGTTTGTTTTTTGTGGCATTGAGTTGTTTGAGTTCTGTATAAATTTTGGACATTAACTCCTTATCAGATATATCATTGGTGAATATGTTTTCCCATGCAATGGCCTGTCTCTTCTCTCTCTCTTTCTCTCTCTCTCTCTCTCTCTCTCTCTCTCTCTCTCTCTCTCTCTCTCTCTCTCTCAATAGTTTCCTTTGATGTGCAAAACCTTTTTAGTTTGATGTAGTCCCATTTGTTCATTTTTTCCTTTTGTTTTTCTTGCCCAAGGAGATATATCAGAAAAAATATCAAAATCAGAAATGTCCACTATCTTATTGTCTGTGTTTTCTTCTAGAATTTTTATAGTTTTGAGTCTTACATTTAAGTCTTTAATTCTTTTTCAGTTTATTCTTGTGTATGGTGTGAGAAGGTAGTCTAGTTTTATTTTTTTGCATGTATCTGTCCAGTTTTTGCAATATCATTGATTTATATGTCTATTTTTATGCAAGTACCATAATATTTTGATTACTATGGCCTTGTAATTTAATTTGAGATCAGGCAGTGTAATACCTCCAACATTCAATTAGATGGGGAATACTGGAGGAGGGCTATATTTAGGAAAGACCCTTAATGATGGTTTAGTCCTAGCTCAAGAAATGGGTGGTACTGAGTGCTTTTCTTACCCATGGTAGACATTGACTTTTCACCACACCAAGCATTCTTTCCTATGAGCCTTAGAGTCAATACTTTAGATAAGGCCCCTTCGCTATCCCAGATCAAGTACAAGCCTTTTACTTAGAAGGTTAATAAATTGAGACCCAAATTTTTAAAAATACCGTTTTGTAGAAAAAGTATTTTAAATAAAAGTATCCTCCTCAAATTACTTAATTTAAAAATATTTTAAATTTATTATTGTTCTATTTCAGTTGTCCCATTTCCCCCCCACTGCTCTCCTCTGCCCTGCCCTTTCCCACAGTCAATCCCCACCCTGTTGTCCATGTCCATGGGTCATTTATACTAGTTCCTTGACTAAGCCCTTCCCCTTCTTTCCCCCTTTCTCCCCTCCCCGCTCCCCTCTGGTCACTATCAGTCTGTCCCTTGTTTCCATGCCTCTGGTTTTATTTTGTTCATTTGTTTGTGTTGTTCATTAGTTTCCTGTATTAGGTGAGATCATATGGTATTTGTCTTTCGTTGCCTGGCTTATTTCACTAAGCATAATACTGTTTAGTTCCTGGCTTATTTCACTAAGCATAATATTCTTTAGTTCCATCTATGTTGTTGCAAAAGGTAGGAGTTCCTTCTTCCTTTCTGCTGCGTAGTACTAAAACATTTCATCTTAATTCTACATACCTGCATTATGCTCTACTATATTTTTATATCTATAATCTAAGAAACTTACTTAAATTCACATCCAGGAAAGCATTGGCAAAACACTGGAAAACAGTGATAAAGCAACAGTAACTGTAAGGGTATTGTTTGAGTGTGTATAAACATCAATCAAGAGATGTTAATGCACAGTCTCATGCTCCCATCTGATGTCCCAGATCTCACTGGATGTGTGTCACTGCTGGAAAAAAGTGGAGAAATCATCTAGTCCATAGCTTTGAAAATGAGAATTCAGGTAACCTTCCAGTTTGGGGTAACAAAGCCTGTCAGTGACAAAGGCCAGGCAGAAACCAGCGCCTCCTGGTTTCCAAATCATCGCCCTTTCCTGTGGACTGTAATATCTCCACAAACACATAGGCATAAACACACCCTCTAACCCTAGCTGAAGGCCAAATATTAAAAACTCAGGAATAGTCAACTGGATTGGGTGTAAGTATTATCAATCATTGTTTGAAATTCCCTAAACAACACTCTTTTTAACAAAAGACCATCCTCACTCTTCCTGTTACCCTACCGGTATGCTCATCCAATTCCTGTCCTCTAACCTATCCAGAGTGTACGTAATAGGAGGTGTACCTTCATCTCCCTGTTAGTTTGTAAGTGGGATGGAAGAATATAACAAAACGATGGGTGAGGGTAAACCTTCATTTAAAAAAATTGAATATTCATGTATCTAAACTTACAAAAAGAGAAATTAAGGGACATTACTCATATAAACCAGACTTTCTTATACGTTTGCTTTTAATAATATTCTCCATTAGAACTTTCCAAATATTTATATATTATTAAGTATTTGACATGAAGACTGGGGATGGAAAGAAAGAGACCTAAAATTAGACTGTTAAAATAGTCAAGTAACTGAAGTGAAATTTTTAAAAAATAAAAACTACTTAAATTATATTGTCAAACAACAGGAAATGTCATCTTAAGCATCAAAATAACCTTGTATAAACTGAAAATGCCAGTTCTTCAGGAGGGAAGTGGATGAAAAGGGAATTGTTTGATCCTTGCTTTATGTCCATGTCTAATTCAACAGGTTTAAACATAAACAGTGCTTTGAAGGAGCTCTGGAATGCATGTTCTAGGAAATTATTGAAATAACCTTGTTTCTCACTTTGGGAATATTTTTTTCTTTTGTCTTATTTGCTTCAAAATTAGAAGATAATGTTTCAAAAATAGTTACATTTGACTCAGAATTGTGATGATCTGGTGATTTCTTTTATTAAGATTTCCTCCAAATTGTGACATACATTCACTCTCAGAACCTCAAACTCTAAATCACTGCTATTCCTACTCAGAAGCATATTGGCCTTCAAATTACACTCCTCTGCTTTTGGCTTTGTTAATTTTACACAGCTTTTGGGCACTAGCAATAAAATTGCATCTGTAACAGGCTTTATACAGTTTTTCAATGAAAAGGTAAGGAGAAAAAAATCTAACTTTTTTTATGCATATTTTGTCTGGTAGTTTATACATTTTTACAAGTAATAGAATGCAGCAGCTTTAAGAAATCAAAGAGGAATGATGAATCCTTCTCCAGGAAGGAGAAGCCTGGAGGTTCAGGAATACCTGCAGCCCACACTTTCTTGTGAAATAGTTGTAAAACACTTAGAGGCAAGGAAAGGAAAGGAAAAAAGGTTTGGAACTCCAAAGCAGAGGAAAGGTGGCTTTGGTGGAAAAGAAAATGAACAATTGAAGACATTTAATGTTCAAAGCACATAGCAAGGCATGGCAACTAAATGCAAAATATAATCCTAAACTAAATCCTAGAGAAGGAAGAGAGAGGGCAGGAGAAGAGAGAGACTAAAGGAAGGTGAAAACAAAGAAAGAGATAAGGAGGGAGGGAAAGGGCAAAGAGAGAAGAAAGGAAAAAGAAAGAAAAAGACAAATACCATAAAGAATATTGGGGTAAGTGGTAAATTTTGAATAGCACTATATCCATGTCAAATTCCTTGAACTTGATAATCATGTAGTGTAAGAAGATGTCTTTGTACTTTAGAGATACATGACATATTCAATGGTGAAGCGTTAAGATTCCATAACTTACTCTCAAACAGTTTATAAAATAATAATAATAATAATAATGAAATACATGTAAAAGTGATAAAGCAAATATAACAAAATCTTTAAAAAAAGAAAAAAGAATCTAAACAATTGATGAACCTAAGTGAAAAGTTTTCACTGCATTATTCTTATAATTCTCTCTAAACTTGAATTTGTTCAAAACAAAAAGTTTATTAAAAAATATATATAGCAGAGAGATATTAAGGAGTTAAATAGCCCTTATAGTTTAAATATAAATTGAGGGCAGAGGAAAAAATAAGAATAAAACAGATGAATCACTCTCTTTCTCTCTCTCTCTTTCCTCAAAGTATTTGAAGTGGTCTACATAAAGACATAAAAATGGTTATATTAATACATTCAAAGATCACATGTATATTGGTTAAAAATACTGACTTAGGGGTGTGATTGTCAGGGTTCAAATTTGGCTCAGTCATTACTAGTTACATGATCTTGGGGAAGTTATTTAACTACTTCATACCTTAGTTTCTTCATTTGTAAAATAGGGCAATAAATTGATAGAACTGTTTTAAGGATTAAATGGAATAATCTTTGGTAAGTGCTTAGATGATACCTGTCTCTTGTTGGTAAGCATTCATAAATATAAAGTATTTTTATTTTAAAATTAAAAGTCAACTAGAAGATTTTACTAAAAAAGATGAATAAAAGCTGAAAATCAATTCCAAGGTAAAAAATAAGATAAAAAGACAGACTGCTATGACAATGTTTGTCATATTCATGTGGTAAAATCTCGAGCCTCAAAGTGATGTTACTGGGGGATGGGGACTTTGGGAGCTGATTAGATCTTAAGGACAAAGTCCTCATGAATGGAATTAGTACCCTTATAAGAGGTCCCAAAGAGTTTTCTTATCCCTACTGCCATGTGAGGCTACAGTAAAAACACAGCTGTCTTAGAAGCTGGTTCTTACCAGTTACTCAATCTGCCAGTGCCTTGATCTTGGATTTCTCAGCCTCCAAAAGGAATAAATATTTGCTGTTAATATGCCATACAGTTTATGGTATGTTTATTAGCAGCTCAAATAGACTAAGACATAGCCAAAAAATCAAATAGATGTTAGAAATATGTTTCAAATTTAGATCTGAGCATCCTGACCACCAAAGTAAGTAGAGGGTAAAGAAAATCATATAACTTTAATGATCAGAAAGAGTGCGTATTAATCAGGTTTCTCCAGAGAAACAGAATCAATATTTACATATAGAGACAAAGAGATTTATTATTATGAATTAGATCACATGATTATGGAGACTGAGAAGTCTCAAAATCTGTAGTTCAAGGGCCTAAGAACCAAGAGGAGCAATGGTGTAAGTTTCTGTCTGAGTACAAATGCAAGGGAAGACTGATATTTCAGCTCAAAGACCATCAGGAAGACATTGAATTCCCTTTAGCTCAGCCTTTTGTTTTATTCAAACCTTCAACAGATGAAATGAGGCCCACCCACAATGGGAAGTACAATCTGCTTTACTGTCAAATACCTCAAATGTTAATCTCATCGAGAAACATTTTTTAAGACACACCCAGAATAATGTTTAAGAAAATATCTGAGCACACCATGGCCCAGTCAAGTAGACACATAAAATCACAAGGTGATTCCTAACTACTCCTCAAAGAGGGTAAAACTTTCCCTAGCACTAAGTAATAAAAGAATTAACTTAGGAAGAATAGAATGTTCTATTTACTTTTTAATTTTTATTTATTTTTTATTAATATTTTGTTACAGTTGTCCCAATTTTTCCCCCATTGCTCTCCACTGCCCCACCCAATCCCCCAATCCTATAGTCAATCCCCACCCTGTTGTCCATGTCCACGGGTCATTTATACTAGTTTCTTGACTAGACCAGGAAGCATAGAATATTCTAGAGAAAATGTCCTAAGCATGATTTTTTTAAATAGCTATACTTATGAATTGGATTTGGCTTTTAAAAAATTACTATTTTTTGGTAAAAGCTAAGGGAATGTCATTCAAAGAAAACTCCCAGGTGAAGCCAAGCCGCAAATCTGGGTGGGCTGCTGCTGGTGCCATTCTGGGGCTTACTCAGGCCAGCTACTGCTTGTTCAGTAGAATTCAGGAAGCTGGGAATCTCCAAGTCCAACACAGGGGGCAGCCATCTAGTATTTGTGGCTTGGGCAGGCTGGCCCCAGGCTAAACACAGGTGGGAGCTGACCTTGGCTTGCACCACCTGGAAAACCCTGGGGGCCGTTGCACCCAGTGGACAGCTACAGGCCACGTCAGAGCACTACCACCCTGCCTCATCATGGCTGGTCCTCCACAGAGGGCAGAGGTTGGTGGTAAGTGGTCACAGCCAGTTCTTATAGCTGACTGGCCTGTGTAGATCCTTCCCATTGATCTGACAATGGGATTCAGCTACAGGAGGTGAGTGTAGTTGGCCCACATGAGGGACACACCTCAGCTCAGGTACCTAGCTTGGGTAATGGGGAAGGCTGTGTGACTAGACCCTGCAGGACACCTACTACTTTGGACCACACTTCCAGGACACAGAGTCAAAGCAGCTCTACCTAATACAAAGAAACAAACACAGGGAGGTGGACAAAATGAGGAGACAAAGAAACATGGCCCAAATAAAAGAACAGATCAAACCCCAGAAAAAAGAGCTAAACAAAATGGAAATAAACAATCTATCAGATGCAGAGTTCAAAACAATGGTTATAGGGATGCTCAAGGAAAATAGTGAGGACCTCAACAGCATAAAAAAGATCCAGTCAGAAACAAAAGATACACTAATTGAAATAAAGAAAAATTTACAGGGAAACAACAGCAGGGTGGATAAAGCTAAGAATCAAATCAATGATTTGGAACATAAGGAATCAAAAAACAACCAATCAGGCCAACAAAAAGAAAAAAGAATCCAAAAAAAATAAATAAATAAAGATAGTATAAGCGTTTGGGACAACTTCAAGTGTTCCAACATTCATATCACAGCTGTGCCAAAGCAGAATAGGAAGAGTAGAAAATTGGAAATCTATATGAAAGCATGATGGGGAAGACTTTCTGTGTTTAGTGGAGGAGGTGGACATGTAGGTCTGGAGGCATGGAGAGTCCCAAACAGGATGGGTGCAGGGAGGTCCACTCCAAAACACATTGTAGTAAAATGCCAAAGGTTAAAGATGGGGGTATAATCTTGAAAGCAGCAGGACGGGGAGGTTGTTTTCCCACAGGGGGGTTCCCATGGGACTGTGAGCTGATTTCTTGGGAGAAACTTTGTGGACTGGAGGGGATTGGCAGGGAATGTTCAAAGTTGGGAAGGGCAGGGATCTACAGCTAAGATTTCTATGCCTAGAAAGGCTGTCATTTGTAATCAACGAGCAGATAAAGAGCTTCCCAGACAAGAAAAACTAAAGGAGTTCATCATCACCAAACCATTATTATATGAAATGTTAAAGGGACTTATTTAAGAAAAAGAAGACAAAACTATGAACAATAATTGCAAAAAAAAAAAAAAACATATCTATCAACAATTTAATCTAAAAAACAAAGCAAACAAGATGAACAGAGATAGAATCATGGATATGGAGAGCGTTTTTGATGGTTGCCAGATGGAAGAAGTTGTGGGGAAATGGGTAAAGAGCTGAGGGGATTAAGTAGACCAAATAGATAGTTACAGAATAGCCATGGGGGTGTAAAGAACAGTCAAGAAATAGAGTAGCCAAAGAACTTATACGCATGGCCCATGGACATGAACAATGGTAGAAGAATTGCCTGAGGAAGGGGGGATACTGGGTGGAGAGGGGGAAAAGGGAAAAAGTCAGGACAACTGTAATTGCATAACCAATAAAATATAATTTTAAAAATTAAAAAGTTAAAAAAGAAAAAGTCAATAAGCTATAATTATGAAAGCAGCTAAGGTAAAAAGAGTTCAGCTGTGTATTGTTCTCAGAATAACTGGATCCACCAATAGAACTTGCAGTATCTAGAGCCAGAACTTTTCAACCAGTGTGCTGCAAGAATTTTTGAAACATGCCATACCTGACTATTTAGTCAGGAGCACTTACCTCTTTTCCCTTAGATTATCAATTTTTTTAAAATGGCAACAGCCAACACAATAATAGCCATCTGGTGTGAATGCCCTGTCTTGAACCATAAACATGTAGTTCATATGAGAGAGTTGCATCTTATTGGTCATGTCACTTAATAAGATTGCATGTAATTGGTTAATTCTTGTACCAGAAATCCTTATATACAAGTATAGGAATCTTATTTTTTTTAAAGTTACTTTGGAGCAAAAAGGTAGTTAATTACTATTATTTTCTTTTTTTGGTAAATCAATCAAAATTATAACTATTTTTCTGTCAGATCAGCAAAAAATATAATATATTTTTGGTATGCAGCAGAATTTTAGTAATTAGTTTATGTGTGCCATAAGATAAAACAGATTTTTAAAAATCATTAATCTAGAGGAACAGGTGAATAGCAGATCCTTTGAATGGTGCATCATAAATCCCAATTCTTTTATCAGGGCTATGTTAATGAATCAATGGCAGACAAATATTTTACTCTGTCCAAGGCCTGCAGAGATGTTTGTGTTGCTGCTGGACAGTGAGTGGGTCCTTATAATTAGGAGCGGGACTGGGACTTGAACAGCCCTAAGAGTGAGTATCTCCCTAAATTTTGTGCCCTGGTTGCCTCTTTTGCCTTAGCCTAGTCCCCATTCTGTTTAAGAAAAGCAAAAACAACATATAAGTTAGCCCCACCACACTTTATATATGGACAGTTCTTAGGAGGGGACATAAAATGTCCTTCCTATCTCCCCACCAAAAAAACAAATGGAATCCAGAATGCTGATGGGGCTGATCAACAATATCACCGTCTATCAATATTTAATTACTGCATTACAGTAACTATTAATTTCCCAGTTGAAGACCAGGCACTCAGATCACTGTTACTCCTCTAGACAAGAACTCAGAAGGTCTGGCATTCTGCTTGAGAGGAGGTTGCATCTCCATAAACAATACAGATGTGTATGTACTTGCTGCACTTGGAATAATGCCTTTTAAGCATCAATACTTATAATGCTGAAATCACAAATTGGTGGGTTCATTTTCAAAAGTAACCTTTAAGTATAAAAAAAAAAAGAAATCTTACCACCCTATAACCATTCTATTCACACCCAAGTCCTGAAACAGAGGCACTTCGTAGCCACCCTAACTACCATCCTGGCTCACATATTTCATTCAGAGGCAGCACAGTGTCCAGTGATCTGAACTACCTGGTGAGGCTGGTGCATCAAGTTTGTTAGAGGAGTGCAGGCCACTTAGACCTGTCCCCCCTTTCACAAGGGCTTGCATCCAAGACCCACAGGTTCTCCAGACATGCTGAAACAGCACTCCAGTAGGAAGCAAATTCTGGTTTGTGGTTCTGTGGTCATAACAGAAAAAAAAAGAAAGTCAAAGACCCTTGCAGAAAGTAATTAGGTTTTCACAACTTTGGAAGAAAAACAACTTTTATAGAAATAGAGCAGTTTAAGACATGAGAGTTCTCTGTAGTGGGATGTGGTAAAGCTGTTATCTTTAATATCTTATATTTATTCCAGATTGCATTAGGTGGAATTTTGATGGTATCAAGAAATGTGTAATAATCCACCATCCTCATGTTTGTTCTGGGTGCCAGTAAGAAACTATGAATTTAAAGTTATATTTTCAATAGATTAACTTTTTAGCTAGAAATTATATGAACGTCTGTGTGTGTGTTTGCTTCCTTTCATTTACTCAGATCATTTCTAAATATTGTCGTATGGTAATTGAGTTGCAATGCTGTAGCCTCCATGAAAGGAAGATAGAGTATGAAGCGGGTCTCTAAACAGTTCAGCCCAGCCCACGTAGGCCATAAAGGGGAGGGAGGAGGAGGGAAATATTCTATTTACCATCTCTCCCCTTGGACAAATGCTGTTTCCTGGGAGGTCTAAATCCTACACTCCAGTGCCAGTCAAAATTAGAACAATCTACTCAAATGTCCTTTATGAGCCCAGAACAACTGTTGTAGCTCTGTCGAAATTGTGTGGATCAGCAAGTATTTGGAATAAAACAGCTGTGCTTGGTGGTGCCTTTACTCAGTTAACACCGTTAATGGCTCCAACACAGAGAAAATAGGAGCCTAGGAAGCACCTTCCTCTCCTCACTTGAAAGCCTCCTCCAGCCCTCAGCCTTGAAGTCGCTCTCTTCTGTCACAGGTTTATCGGGGACCTGAGTGTGCTGGAGGAACACACTGGGGGTGGGAGTGGGAGCTGTGAGGATTTTTACATCCCTTTCCTCTCTATATCCTTTTCTATTCCCAGAAAAATCAAGAAGATACGATGCCTTTTGTTTAGCAAAAAGGATGGGCAGAAGATATTATAACATCCTGTTGTCTCCTTCTTGTACATTCCTTTTAAATCTCACAGTGGGCCCCTTAGTTCCCCAAAGGCTGATGGGCTTCAGAAGTTCCAGTCAGCTCAAAACAAAACAAGACAAAACCAAACACAGAGCAGTCTCAGTGCTTTTGAAACAGCAGCCACAACCAAGCAGGGAAATCAATCCAAGAACAACGGCTGGGAGCAAGGGAAGGACAAGGAGGCTGGGGGAGACCAAGGTTTCTGTTCTAGGAACACTTTTGAGCAGCCCCTTTGTATATGAGGTCTCTCCAGAAAGAATCCAGCCATGTCCTATGAAAACTAGAGACTTGTTAAAGAAGATACAAGATACAAGAAACATTGCACTTAGGACAATGATGCCCCAGTCCACTTCCAAGTAGGCACCTTGAGACTTCACACAGTTCTCCCAATTACCATCAGCTGCCCTGTCCTATTTTCCTGAATTGTAATGGCCTGAAATCTCTTCCCTTTCAAAGGTGATTTTAGTTTTGGGGAAAAGCCAGAAGTCGCAGGGCACCAAATCTGGGCTGTAGTGGGGCTGAGTCACCTGGGTGATTTGATGTTTGGCCAAGACTTGATGCATGAGTGGGTGCATTGTCATGGTGAAGCTGCCAATCACCAGTTGCCCATAGCTGCAGCCTTTTGTATCATCCGAATAGTTTTCATGGAGGAATGTTCGATCTTAATGCAAAATTTTCTTGCAGATTCATTGCTCTACTTGCTCAATCATTTTTAATGCGATGGCTACACAGTGCACATGCTCACTCAATGGTGTCTATCGCCCCCACTGGTTAGTACAGAGAAGTCATCATTGTTCACACATGCATTCCAGTCCACTCTCCTTGGCTGCCAGGTTACATCAATGTCGGGCAAACCATTCTTGTTATATTATATTAACAATGGCTGGGCTTTTTCTGGACAGAACTTGTACCAATCATTCTCAGTGATAAAAATGCTATCTACAATAAAAGGCATTCTCCCTGGGCCTCTGCATGCTAATAAACTCCTGATTCACATTCTCTGGGCTTAGAAGGAACAGAAAGGGCTCTGGAAACCCAGGTTGATTCTTCTCAGTAACTGGTGACAAATACTTGAGCTCAAAGACCTGAGTAAGTAGTAATTGCTAGCTGGCAACTACAGCCTTAATATGAGTTCTAGAAACAAACAAACAAGCAAACAGGAAAGCAGTACATTGTTCCTTGCTTAACAAAGTAGCTCTCACCCTCCCTGAGCCAGCCAGGTCTCCTGGGAGGATCCTACAAACCTGGCCACTGCTGCTAACCATCTCCTTTGCATAGCCTTTGAAACAGGCCTCAGAGAACTGATTTTGGTCAATGTACCTCTAGTTTTGTCATTCCTACAAGGGCAACAAGGACCCAAAAAGCACTAATCTCCCAAGCAAAGTCATTTGGACAGGTGTCTGTCAATTTATGTGGAGACATTCCACTGAAGGAAATAAAATGGCAATGAATAAAAAGAAAGTGATAGAAGCAAAGATCATCTTTTCCTCTTCTCACCAAATGTATTTTTAGTAAAAATCACCAGCTACCCACTCATATTCAAATACATTAACCTTGAAATCTGTGGCCTTGTACCTTCTCTTGGAAATTAAAATAAAACATGTTTAATTTAAGGGAGTGAGGTATTTGTGCCCTATTCTCCTTCCAAATACTAGTTTCTCTTTTCTGCCTGTTTCTTTCCAACTTGTTATTTCTGGTACAATGTACTTAGGAAGGAAGAGCACAGCGTTTGAAGTATTCTCAAGTCAGGGACAGTTTGCAAGATCTAAGACCACTCATGAGAAATAGACCTACAACACATAGCGGAATTGACGGTGGGAGAAGGGGTGGGTGGGGTAGGGGGAGCAATGGGGGAAAAGTGGGATAACTGTAATAGAAAAACAATAAAGAAGAAAAGATTTAGTGATTGTTTTTTTTTAATAACTAAAGATACATAAAATGACTATAGAACTATAGAATAAAAAGTGGTCTAGGAAGATGAGCATTATTATACTCAATATAAATCAAGCTTAATTAATCAGTTATCCCAAATCTGTCTACCCCTTCCTGGGTTTTCCATCTCCGCAAGTGGAACCATTATTAGTTCAGCTACTCAAGTTGTAGCCCTGCTAGTAACCCTAGTTATATACTTCTCCCCTTTTACATTGAGTTATTTGGTTGAATAGATTCTACCTCCTAAATGTCTCAGTTGTGTTCCTTCAATATCATCTCCACAGTAGAGCAGACTATAATATTTGCATATTGAGTAGTGCTAACAGGGGTTTTGTATAGCTCCATTTAAGTTATTGAGCACCTACTATGTGCTCAGTGGACATGGGTATCTCAGCCATCAGGATGTTGCCAGTCAGACCTTGGACCTGACTTTTGCCTTTCCTCAAACAATGTCATGTTTCTCTATTGTAGATGAAAATGCTATTGCCATGATTACATCACACTCTACACAACTGCCTACATTACACTCTACTTTTCACTTCAGATTTTTTCTAAGCACCCTATTATTTTTCTCATTAAATGATAATTCTTTGGCTTTCCGTGGTTTTTTTTAATTAATTTCAGTTTTGCCATTTGATGTACATGGACTCTTCCCACTTTCATATCAAATTTCAAATGGAGCATAAAGTCAGCATTATTTTTATCTGTTGTTCTGCTTCTGTGGTATTATTGTTGGGATAGCAGCCTATCATCATTGCATGTTATCCACCAAGAAAGTCTACATCTTACATGCTTAATAAACTTGTGATCTAGACCTCATTAATCCTCCCAGATCCAGGAGGAGAAGAAGGTGGCATGCATTATGATTCCCATTTCCTGAATGGAAAAACAAACACAGAAATTTTACCTAATTTATCTAATGACACCTAGCCAAGGTGTCAGTTTGTTTGAAGGTGTAATAATTGTATTATCTGTATTTTACAATATCCTAAATTTCTTCATTCTCTTTCCCATTTTGTACAGGAGCCCGGAGGTAAAATTGACAGTGTTTGGAACAGAGAGAGACTGGCTGGCACTCATACAGTGGAAATGGATAGACATTAGATGATATCGGTAAAAAACTCACCCAATAATTAATGTAATAAGCATTACAAATTATTGTGTACTCATCTGAGCCACCTATTGTACTAAACTCTTTATATTCTTTCCACTAATCCTTATAATCTTCTGACAAGGCACTTTACTACTGTTCAATGTATAATTATTATACCAGAATATAATCTCCCTGAAGGAAGGAGTATTTGGTTTTCTTTATCACTTTAGTTATCCTTCTGCTCTAGATTGATGTCAGTTTCACCTTCAGGCTTCTGTACAAAATTAGACATAGAAACATAGGCTGCTATAAAATACTAATAATAAAACTACTGTACCCTCCCCCCCATGCAAACTGATACCTAGCCTTAGATAAATTACCTTAGATAAATGCCAAGCACCTAGCAGTGCCTATTTTTCAATGGTATGAAGAAATTCATGAATGCATACTTTGTATAGGTGGAAAAGCAAAAAGATATCCCCCTTGCTAAAAAGCAGTTCACTTATTCAGGAGGTCAGAGTGATTATCGCTCATAGGTTCAAGGGCAAAGTTAAGATTTAACTTAATATGTTCTAATTTCTAGCTTAATTATTGATCTCATTTCTAATGCCCACACTGAAAAGATTACTATATGGGTAAATAGCAAGCTTACAATATTATTCAAAAAGATTCAGTAACCTAATTCTTAAAGAAAGTTGATTTTGGCTGAATTCTACACTAGAAAGAGGCAATCTGCTCATTAAATCTGATTTCTGTTTACATAAGAAATATTATTTTCCAAAGTAAGAACTAATCATTGATCCCTGCACCATTAGTAATCCAGGAATCCTGGGGACAACTCTAGAGTCTCAAAAACATTTGCAAAACTTTCAAGTTTAATCTAGAACACCTGAGAAAGGAAAATATCACAGCAGGGACAAAATCTACAGCAAGGGAGGTATTCTTTGGAGACATGATAGCAGTGGATTACTGCTTGGTAATTAAGTATAATGAGGAAGAAGAATTAAAAGTTCCCTATGTGCACAAGGAATACACATTGCAAGATGGAGTAACTTGTGGATAACAAAATCAAAGGCCAAGCAAAAATCCCTTCATGCACGTTTTTTTCTTCAACAAGATTATGTAATTCAGGGGTAATAAACAAAACATTTAACAATTGGTATAGCATGAATAATGAGCAATCAGAACTGACTCTGCCCATGTACAAACAAGAAAAACAATAGACTGGCCATTTAGGTGCATTTGGCTGAATATCAAATACCTGATAGACCTGCTTCCAGCTCTTCTTAATTGCATTCCCAGGCTTATCTCCTAACTCTCTAGGTCACTTGGTGACATGAGAGAGCCTCTCCTACTGCGATGAGGGAAGACCTCTCCCCTGGAAGTTAGAGGGTCTGGGTTTCAGTCTTAGCTCTATGAGTTCTCATGACCTTAGGAAAATTTACTTATTTGGTAAAACAAAAAGACTGACTGGTGTTTTCCAACAAGAGTGTTATGAACATTGGCAGGAAGGGAGCAATTGTTTACGGTGGAGATCTGTCCTGCATAGGACCAGATAGTTAACATCCACAGCCTCTGAGCGTTAAGTGCCAGTAGTGCCCTCCAATCATTTTGACAACCTAAAATTTCACACAGTTTTTCACATTGTGTGAGAATAACTGAACTAAATGGTCTCTTAGGCCTTTTCAGTGTTAATCTTTCAATATTTCTTGCATAAAAAGTAGAGTTTTAAACTGTTCTATGACATAGATATCAAGGAAACCTTGTCGTCCAGGTAAATGAGTAGGGTGAAAAAAGAACAAACAGTACTATCAGGGTAGAATTTCAACAAATCAGTAGTTTTAAACTTTTGGGAGGTGTATCCATAGGGTTTAATTGTAAGAAACAGATACCTATCTCAATATTTTAAATAGAATGGGATTTAATACAGGAAATTAAATACTTTCAGAATTTTAGATGACAGGAGGAACAGGTTCTAGGCTGGGCCTCCAGGAATAATTCCTGAAAGGATATTCAAAAAACTGTCCATCAGAGGAGCTGTTATCCCTGCCTCTATTGGAAAGATGGGAACTAAGAAGGCTACTTTTAGAACCATGGACTTCTCTCATTAATAGTGATTTTAGATTAGGAAACCACTGTCTTACCACCACTGTCATTCCACTGCCTCTTGCCACCCATGAAGATCTTCTTGGCCAGTCCCTGGAAAGATAATGCAGAAAAACCCAACATAACTACCAACAAACACATTTGCCAGCAGAAAACTACTAAAGCACCAGGAATATGGTTCCTTTCTCACTTCTGCTTCCATTTTACCTGGAAGAACTGAATTTATACTCAGTATTATAGCTACAAGTGAGTTGGGAAAATATAGTTTATAGCCATCCAGTCTCTGCAATGCAAGAAGGCACAATAGAAGTTTAATGCTGATCTCCAATCTGCCATATCCACCACAAAGAGCATGGACCTCTGTTATAATCTGATAAAAGCCATGGACTCTCCCCAGGGAAAAAAATAGTACGAAGTATACATGTTAAGTTTTGTATGTATTCTCATGGTATCTACATCTCCCCTAAAACCCACCATGGACCCTAAAAACCTTTACATGAGAGCATCTTCTGACCCTTGACATGAATGACTTTTGGGGCTGGCTAATTTTTTGTTGTGGAGGCCTGTAGGTGCATTGTAAGATCTTTAGCATCATCTCTGCCATCCACCCAATTGATGCCAGAAGACTGTCCCCTCCATCCCCTCACTGAAGTTGTGACAGCCAAAAATTTTGCCATGGCCATGTGTTCCCTTGAGAGCAAAAATCACCCACAGTCGAACCTTATTTGGCTCTAGATTATTAATATAAATATACCTATTACAAGAGGGCAGTTTTGATCAACAGAGTCACAGAGAGAAACATCATAAATGACAATAGGTAAAACTATTGCAGGAATAGACTAAAACACGAGCGTGAATGACAGCCTCAAAAGTAGATCTGAAAAGGGAGCTTAATAATGTAATTGAACAAGCAGAACATGGAATTTAGACTCAAAAGACCTGCGTGGGAGTGTATGTTATGTGTCGACTTGATTGGGTCACACAGTGCCCGGATATTTGGTTATTCTGGGTGTGTCTGTGAGGGTATTTCTGGATGAGATTAACATTCGAAGAGGTAGATTGAATAAAGCAGATTGCTTTCCCTTATGTGGGTGGCCCTTATCTAATCAGTTGAAGACCTGAATAGAACAAAAACTGTGAGTAATAAGGAACTTTTGCTGCCTCACTGAGTTGAGGTATTTTTCCAGTCCTCATATTCAGATTGAAACATTGGCTCTTCCAGAGTCTCAAGCCTAAACCTACCAGCTTTCAGATGGAAATTTATGCCATCATTTCTTCTGGTTCTCAGATCTTCAGACTCAAACAAAAACTACACATTGGTTTTCCTGGGTCTCCAGCTTACTGACAACAGATCTTAGGATTTGTCAGACTTTATAATTACGTGAGCCAATTCGATGCAATAAATCTCTCTCTCTCCCTTTCTCCCACCCCATTTCTCCCTCCCTCCCTGCCTCCTTCCATATATATATATATATATATATATATATATATATATATATATATATATATTATACACACACACACACACATGTATATACCCCCACACACACACATATATTGTCGGCAGCGGCGGCGGCAGCCGTCCGTCTCGAGAGACGATGGTGTAGCTTCTTAAGAGTCTATCTGCACCACCGAGAATGGTTGTGCAGTCCGACTCGGGAGTGACACGGTATCTGTCTCCTCCCGTGTTGAATCGACATCTTGCGATGACGCTGGAGTGTCCTCTCCAGTGAAGCTGAAGCTACAGAGCCTGGGCAGGGTGATATGGAGGGTCTGCTGTTGCCCATGCAGCAGACCCCCCCTCTCTTCGCAGCTGAAGGATCCAAGGGAAAGACGGAGTCAATACAGCTTGGCTTCAGGTGCGCCGCAGGAGTTGCCGGTGTTGACTACAACGTCAAACCGCCTTAGGGACTCCGGCTCCGGATTTTCTGTCGGGGTTTACTCCCTTAGCCTTTCCCCTGAAGAGGTATGCCGCAAGGCAGCGGAGGTTTTTTGGAATCAGAGTTTTCCTTCTCTGATGTGCCCTGACTGGAAGATCGAACCAGCGACACTTAGCTCGCAGGCCGACGCTCAATCCACTGAGCCAAACCAGCCAGGGTTCACACACACATATATATATACATATATCTCCTATTGGTTCTCAGGAGAACCCTAGTTCAGGAGTTAACTTTATGCCCCAACCTGTGAACAAATCAATTAACCTTTCTAAAGTTCAGTTTCTCCATTATAAAATGGGGATTATGGCAACATCTATGTCACAAGATTACTGTTTGATTGAGGCAATGTAAACTAGATAGTACTCTTCACACGTACTAATGAGAATTGTGTCCTTTAAAGTTGTCCCTCACTTTCTCCTTCCTTCTACAGCCACTCAGAGTCATTGATAAGAAGTATCTATGGCTACCTTTGTTGTCCCACTGCAAAGAGGGGAATTAAGTTTACTGTGCTCCATTTTGCTGAAGATTCTGTTGTATGGAAATTAGTTTCTTCTGGCATTTCATAAAGATGAATTTAGAAGAATTAAATACTGAAAGCTTAGCAAGTTTTATCTTCTGGAAAAAGTTTTTGTTTTAGAATTGGAGACTATTAAAGAAAACAACTATTGGGGACCAAAAAAAGAAAAAGTCATCTCTCTGCCAAACCATAAGTTTTGAAATTGTTTCTATCAATGGAAACAGTCCAAGAATTTGAAAAACAAATCCCAGTGAAAACCAACAAAATCAAGTTAGCAATTTCTGCTTCTAGATTTTCTAAAAGATACCATAAATTAAGAGATGTAATTTTTTAAAAATAAAATTCTCATCTTCCAGAAGGAACCATTATTTTTACAAATCAATGCTTACTGCTACAAAAGGAATGCTAAATGGATGAACATTGTGATAAAAGCAAAGGCCCCTCCAAACAGATTTTAAAAGGAAATTATGATTCAGTAAATTTTCCTTCCTTTCTCATTCTGTTTGCATTTCTATTCTCTACTGTTGCTAATTCCAAAAGCCAGATTTCCACTCTTCTCATTCCGTTCATCTTTGCAATGTGGATAAGTCTTTTTGACATAAAGGATTCTACGTTAGAAGAAAAGAGGTTCCAGCCCCTGGATTTAAAGTCTAATTTGGAACCCTCCTCTGCCAAATTCATTCACCTCTACAAATACATTGTAATAGGATGTTGAAGGTTATATTAAATCTCAGGATAATCCACAGATGTTCATATATATCTGGAGGGGTAAGGGTTTTCCCGTAAGAACAGATTATCTTAAGACAATAATATTCTTTCTTATTAAAGCAAGCAAGTCAATAAAAAGTAATCCCTGTACCTCAAAGAAAGCATCCCTCCAGGGGCTATTTATCAAAAGCTGTTCATAGAATTACACTAATTACTATAATCAATTTTACCAATGCAAAATCATAAAGATTGTTTGTAACAGTATTTCCTAACCTATTGTTTACATGGTGTTACTTAATAGATGTTCAAGGAAAAAAAAAATAGTAACAGGTACTGGTATCAATTACCTTTGAAAAATACTAATCCCCTCTTGAAGGGCCATATTTTATAAGGCATATTAAAAGGTCTGAGTAGTCCTTCAGTAAAGAAATTTAACTTTGTTTCCCAATGTTTCCTCAACAAATTTGACTATAAAATACCTCTTGTCCCCCCCCAAAAAAAAATTTCTTAACAATGTCAGGCTAGAACTCTTTGCAGAATACAATTTGCAAACCTCATCCTGGTGCATGCATGTATGCACATACACACACACACACACACACACACACACACAGATACCATAGTTCCTACTTTTGGAAGTACCCACTTTTCTCTTTTTAGTATAGTCTTCCAAAATGAGCTTCTTCTCACCAACAAAACACATTAACATTATGTGTATGACCTCAAAGCACTGCTCTCTGCTAAGAGGCAACTTATCCAATTAACTAGCTGGAAAATCAAGGGCAAAAATAAGGGCTCTGGAATAAGAATACCTAGATCTAAATCATAGTTTTATGATTTCCAAGCTGTGTAATCTTGAGCAAATTACTTGACCTCACTAACCCTTCATTATCTGCTCTTTAAATTGGGCGTGATGATCGTGCATATTTCATTAGACCACTGTGATGTCTCAATGAGATGATGATGGCAGTAACATGTCTGACACATAGCAAGTGCTGAAGGACACTAAAGAAATAAACAGGAACTTCTGGCCAGGATGGAGGCATAGACAGACATGCTGCACCTCCCTCTACAACTAAGAAAAAACACAACTACCTCAAAACTGGAAACAACCAGAAGTTCCAGAAAATCAAACTACATGGAAGTCCAGCAAACAAAGATATAAAGAAGAAATACTCATCCAGACAGGTAGGAGGGGCGGAGCCCGGGCAGCAGTGGCAACAGCAGCAGGCCAGCAGAATATGCAGTTACACATTTTAAAAGGTCAGGAGGGACACCTGGGGAGTGTTCCCAGCCTCTCACCAGACCATGCAGTTCACTGTCCCAGCACCAGAGAAAATCAAGCCTCATTGTTTTTGACTGTACAGACCACTGGGGGTTGGGGCGGAGACAGAAACTGCGGGTCTCTCAGCAAAGTCCACCTGTTTAAAGGGCCTCCACGGTCCTGGAACATCCGCAGACCTACCCACTCTGGGAACGACAGTCAGGGCAGCAGCAAGAGGGGCGCCAGTCGGTGCACGAGTGGGAGAGGTGCCTGGAAGTGGGGGTGAGTGGTGGGCAGGCGGCATTGTTCCCTCTCAGACCCCTCCCTGGCATACAGCACCACAATGTGGTGAAACAGGTCGCCCTGTACTGACGAATACCTAAGGCTCTGCCCCTTACAACATAGTAGGAGCAACAGCTCTCCCTGGGACACGGAAGTCAACAAACACAGGAGACTTCCAGCCAAGATGGAGGCCTAGGCTGACATGCTTTATCTCCCTCCACAACTAAAAAGGAATACAACTATCACAAAACCAGAAATAACCAGAAGTTCCAGAAAATAAATGAAAGTCCAACATATGAAGTTATAAAGAAGTGGTGCTCATTTGGACAGGTAGGAGGGGTGAAGCCAGGGAGGAGACGTCAAGCTGTGCTGTCCATGGCAGCAGCAGCAATGGTAACAGGACAGTGGTAAGCACAGACACCTGTATTTAGGGGGAGGCGAGAAGCGACTGGGGAGCACCCCTGGCTGCAGACCAGACCCATCAGCTTGCAATTCCAACTCCAGGGACGGCAGACCCCCATTGCCTTGGACAGTGAGGCCCAGAGGGGGTGGGGATGGATGAGGAGGAGGCTCCCAGTCTCTCAGCGAAGAGTGAACAGCTGGAAACCGTATTGGACCCCCACCCCAGCAGAAAATGCCACAGCGGGATGAGATGAGTCACCTGGTTGTGACAAGTGTATGGGGCCCCACCCCGTATAGGAAGTGTGACAGCCCTGCCCAGGAAGCATAGGTAAACACAAAACAGTCAGGATGGCACAGATCATGATAGAGATCCTGGTGATGCAGCTGACCAGACAGCAAATATCTAATCTAACGAAGCAGCAGATAGAAAATCTTTCTGAGGCACAGTTCAGAGCTTTGGTTATAAAAATGCTTACAGACCTAACAGCAGATCTTAAACAAGATGGGGAAGGAATGAAGGCTAGTTCTGCTAAAATGAAGAAAAACACATACAAAACTAGTGGTGAGGGCAAGAAAACCAGGGATCAAATCAACAAAGCAGAACACAAGGAAGGAACAAACAGTCAACCAGTGCAGAAAGAGGAAATGAGAAGTGAGGAAAATGAGGAGAGGCTCAGAAACTTATCAGACAGCTATAAGTGGGCCAACATCCGAATCATAGCACTGCCAGAAGGTAAAGAAGAAGAACTAGAAATTGAAAAATTATGTGAAAAGATAATGAAGCAGAACTTCCCTAACTTGGGGAAGGAAATAGACTTAGAGGTCCAGGAAGCACAGAGAGTTCCAAAAAAGTGGACTCAGGGAGAACCACACCAAGACACATTAGAATCAAAATGTCCAAAATTAAGGATAAAGAGAGAATCTTAAAAGCAGCAAGAGAGAAGACTAGAATTACATACAAAGGGGTCCCCATAAGACTATCAGCTGATTTCTCAAAGGAGACTCTGTAGGCAAGAAGGGACTGGCAAGAAATATTCAAAGCAATGAAAAGCAAATACCTACAGCCATAATTACTCTATCCAGAAAAGCTGTCATTCAGAATAGAAGGGCAGAGAAAGTGCTTCCAGGACAAAGTATAACTGAAGGAGTTTATCAGATCCAAACCACTGTTATATGAAATGTTAAAGACACTGTTATAGGAGAAAAAGGATCAAAACTATGAACATTAAAACGAAAACTATAGTACAACAACCAACAACAAAAGCTAGGGAACTGAAACAAAGACAAACTAAGTAGGCAACAAGAGTAGGAAAAGAACTATAGGTATGGGGAACATTTTGGGGGGAGATCAGCAGAAGGGAGGGGGAAAAGAGAGGGAGATGGCACAGGAATTAAGAAGCATAGTAGGAGGAAGTGGAGTAGACAGGAAGATGTCGAGAAGAACTATATGCACAGCCAATGGGCATGGACTAAGGGGGGAGGGGGACAACTGGATGGAGGGGGGTCACTGGTTGGAGGAGAACAAAGGGAATAGAAATTGGGACAACTGTAACAGAATAATCAATAAAGCATATTTTATATATATATATATATATATATATATATATATATATGGACTTTTATTTTAAGGATGTAGTTTAGAGAAGTATAGTAACTTGCCCATAGTCACACAACTAGCAAATGGCAGAGCTGGGCTCCAAATCCTAAATTTTGTAACTTTTAAGTAACACCTCTTCAATTGTCACATCATTCTGTCTGATTTAGATATTATGCCAATCAAAAACAGGATATCCAGAATAAAAGTCTAAATATAAACATCTTAAGACATAAGGGGTGCAGCAGTGCCAGCAGACCAGTGTCATGCAACATCTATAGATGAGAGGGACCAGTGCTGTGTGTGAGCAGTAGTGTTCATGAGACAGAGGACTTACCTGGCATGGGGCCTCTCTGCCCACTGTTCCCTACAACATGGCACTTTGGAGGGTATGCAAAGCCCAGACTTTGAATCAGTCAATCCTCAGTCTTAACCATTGCTCTGTCACTTTAATGTTGTGAGGTTGTGAAATACTCACCTTCCCCTCTGAACCTCAATACTCTATCTACAAAGTAGGGATAATTCTACCTATTCATCAGGGATCACGTGAGGGTACAGAGACTTAACATGTGTAATTGCCCAACACAGCTCTAAAACCCACTGGACACTCTCATTGTTATTCTTCTCTTTGACCAGGAGTTTCTGAAAAGAGACTACTGTCTTCTTAAGCAATACCTTCCTTTCCCTACAGGTAATCACCCTGCTGATTGATGCTATTATAGAAATTAGTTCTGGGTATTAGTATCTTGGGCTTGGGAAGAGGTGAGAGGTTGACAGAGGAAGGGAGTAGTTTCTTTTTTCTCCAAATTGGGTTTGAACCAATGGGCCAGATATAACAGGGAGCCCTGTGTAGAGAAAACACATTAGAATCCCATGTGCTCTGATGTGGGCTAAAGCCAAGCCATGCTGTCTGCAGGGGCCTCCGGATTGTGAAACTCAACCCCCTTCGTCCTTCCCGCAAATATGCTGGTGGCTGTGTGGTCCTGGACAGCTATCATTAGAGTATTCATCCATTTCTGCCCCCCGAGCTCCCAAGGCCAGCCCCAAACCAAACTCCCTGGCAAGGCTCAAATGGACATTAATTTGGTCAATGTGAGGCTTGGTAGAGACCCAAAAAGGGAACAATTGAGGGCCTCTCTTCATTTGATGCTCTCTCATCTGAAAGGATATCAGTGCCACCATAATTCTCCAGAGCAACCTAATAAAGACTGCAAAGGAATCTGGATCCACACATAGCATGCCAATTGATTTCATCAGTAATTCTTTAAACGGTTCAATCAAGGTGAAAAGGAAAGAAAAGCAAACTTGTATCTAAACAATGGGAAAACCCAAATCCCAAAAAAATATGAAGCTGGAATTTTCAGCCCTCCTGATGTGTGATAAGGATTAGAATGTAAGAGAGCCAATCAATTATGCCATTAAGACAACTTATTAAGGGAGAGAGTGAAGAAAAGAAACTCAGGAAATTATTGACAAATGCAAAAAGAGAGGGCATAACAAAAATGGTGTTTTCTCAGTCCTTCAGGAGAACACCCTATGCCTTTTCTCCCTCAATGTCCATATCTGTCTCACTTTTTGTAAAGTTTTAGATATCCAATTCCAGGCACAGGCTTTCATTATTCTTTTATTTTTTCAAAATGTGTGCTTCAGTGTTCAGTTTTAAACCCTGTGCTAGAGCTGCAATATAAAATTGTGAACAAAAATAGACTTGTTCTTAGAAAGTTCTAATTATAATCCAGAAGACAGGCATTAATCAAATAATCACTTTTATAAATGTTTGTTAACAGATATGTAAGTGTTCTGAATGAACAGAACTTGTGATATGAGGGGAAATTGACCTGCACTGGGTAGGGATGCCATTAAAGCTTCCCCAAGGAAGTAACTCATGTGAGGATATCAAGAATATGAATAATGAAGCAAAAGGATGTCAAAAGAAGAAAGTATGAAAAGGATGTCAGGTAACTCACCAAACTGACAGGAAGCCTGAAGGAATAAACCCAGAAAACATGAGGAATCAAGGGAAATTGGCATCAGAAACACTTCTTGACCTGCAGCAACTCCTGCTCAATGATGCTGCCACTGAGGCCAGTAATTGAATCACATTGTCCTTTTGTCTGTCTGTCACTAACTCCAGATTCAAAGCCTGGGGTGGGAATACCCAGTAGGATAAGCTTAGGTCAGGTATCCAAGGAGGAGGAGGCTCCTCTTCTACTGACCCACACAATGGGAGTTCCCAAAGCTAGGAAGGGGGTGGAATGGTGAACAGCAAAAAGGAAAAGCCTACCATCTAGACAGAAAGGAGGAGAGCATTTCTGAGAACAGGAACAAGATGCAGCGCTCACTGTGCCTGAAGCATGGAGAGACTATGAAGATGGACAAGGCTGGAAATCTAAGCAGAGCCCTGCTGATTCAAGTCTTTGTAGGCCATATAAGGATTTGGGACTTTACCTTGATGCAATAAGCCACTAGTAAATTTATGAGCAGATTGTAGGCGTATCCAATTGCATTTTGCAAAGATAATTTGGAGTAGAAAATAGAGGACAGAGGATGGGACCATAGGAGTAGGATGGAGATCAATGTAGTGAGTACTGTGGTGTACTCTGCAGGTACCACCCCCCTTAGGACTGAGGCACATTCCTCCAACTACTGGACTGTTGGCTGTTGATAACTCACAGGTAAGACCCTTTCTGGGAGTAGCTCTTGACTGAAGAAAGATGCCATAGGGAGACTATGTTCCTCACGGTGGACAGCTAGAATCAGATGTCTGATCAATGCTGCTACAAAGACTTTCATTTGGGGTAGATCTGAAGGGCTATCTCTAGAGCTCCCTAAGGCATCAGCTGACACCATGCTGCAATCACCTCACAGAGGAACTTCTGTCCAGTCCTGCTACTCTCACCCCTCACAGGAGGGACCCCCAGAGCACTCTTCAATAACCGTCTTGCACGCAAATCTCCATCTCAAAATTTACTTCCTGGGAAATCCAACCCAAGTCAACAGAGCAATCAGAAGACTATAGGAGCCCAGCAATAAAATACAGTAGTAGCCTCAACCATGGCAGTGGTGGATTTGGCAGAGAGAAAATACTGATTGAAGTTTTCAAGAACTAAAGACTCCAGAATAATAATGAGAGAACAGATTATTTTCAGAGTCCACGAAAGAAACTCACTAATTCCTTCCTAGATTAGATGCTGTCAATCTCCCTAGTGCTTGAATGGAAGAGAAGAACGGCCATTCCTTAGCAGCTTGGCCCCCGACAAAATTTCAAACTTTATCCCCCTTTTAATAACCACTAATGCTTTCACCGCAATCAACATCTGTTGCAGCGTGTGATGTGTTGGGAGCTGGCTGCCTCTGGAGCTCAGCCTCTTCAGGCTGGAGCAGCTGTTCCAGCTCAGGCTCCCCTGTCGGATTCTTTGTAGCCCTGTCACTACATTTCCAAAAGTCAGTTCACTTTATGGCTTTCCCCCGCTTTCTCTTTCTCTCTTTAAAGCTGCTGCCACCCAATGCAGAGGCCGCCAGGAGGCTTGATTCCAAACATGGGGCTTTTAAAAGGTGAGAGATGAGATGATGTCATAGGATCTAAGGTAAAAAGCTCTTTCTTCCCCCAGAGTAGTTTAACTAATAAAATTAATTTGCCTGTTTAAAATTTAAAATAAGACAAGATGTTTCAATTTTTCAATAAAGAGGTCTGGCAGGAACAAAGGGAGTTATTTGCATGCTGATGGGGCTGGTGGGGAGCCAAAGTGCAGACAGAGAGTACTGTTGCCACAGGAAGAACGCTGCCTCTCTCCCCTCCCCTGTTGGTTGTACAGGGAGCTTTGAGATGCAGCTCTTTCCAGGGGAGAAATGGGCAGAGTGGGGTGGGAGCTTGTGAGAGCTTAGGGCATTGAGCAGTTGACTCTGATGGACCATTAAGGGAACTAATCAATTCAGAACCATCCTTAAAGGGCATCAGGTGGGCCTGGCAGTGACAATCCCCCAGTGACCGCCTTCTCCAGAGCTGAGGCTCAGCTCTCTGCCATTTCTGACAACCATGGAACAGATGAACTTTGCAAAGCCTCATGAATTCCTGGCAGCTCCTCTGTGGTGCCCCCATCTCTTGCTTCCTTTTCCCAGCTGACTACAGATGGACTCAGCATTTCCTCCACAGCCAGGAAGGCAGAGCTCAGCTTCAAAGGAGCAGTTCTGTTTTCCCACCACCCTCTGTTTCCACCGTCCAGCCTCCTCAGGACCCACTATTCAAAGGGATAGCTTTCGCTCTCCACTGTAGGATAATGTTGACATTATTTTGGATTCAAATTCACAGGAACTTAAAAAATCTGAGAGATTTGTAAGGACTTTACAAAGGACCTGTTCACATCCTCATGGCCTGAATTCTACCAGAATATAATTAATCCTTGAAAGTTTATAATACATTCTGTTTTATAAAATGCTCTCACATACATTAATGCACTTAGTGAACATATTACTAGCCTATTTTTATAGGTGAGAAAACTGGTGGTCATGAGGAAGATGAAGAGGATGAAAATATTCTTTTGTAACCTATGCATTAGAAACTGTGTGGAAGCTTTACAACATTACTGACTGAATCTTTCCAACAGCCCTAAGAAGCAGGTAATTGTAATCTCACTGACACATAGAAAAGGGTGACAGCATTTACACAATTGCCTGAACTCACAAAACTGACCTCAGATTTGTACTGAGGCCAGGCTGCCTTCAAATCCTTCCCCTGCACTGGCTAGGGATTTACTTTATTTTTCTAGAAGATGGATAAGACCATTTAGTCTATTTACTACTCAGTTACCTTTCCAAGGTAGAATGATATGTAATAAACACCTGCAAGAATCTTCCTCTGTGCCCCTGTTTAAAAAAAAAAAAAGAAAAGTCTAAATGCTTTTAAAACACCTGGAGAGAAAAGTTACACTACAGATCTCATCTTCATGTGGCATCAAAACATGGAATAGATCCAATATAGTCATCACCATTATTGCCATCTCCATTACACTACCATTATCATCATCATCATTATTTTCATCAAATTCTGTCTTTGGAGCTCCCTCAAGCACTTCTCTGTCTTTAGTGGGCATTTTTTAGAACATGGAGCAGACACGGTCCTTGCCTTTGAACTGCATTTTGTCGTAATGTTCAGTAAGACTTTTGTCTCTAGAGCTGGTTGAAATTAATGAACATTTAGGATAAGTGACTTAGGGAAATTCAATGGTCAAACCAAAGTAATAAGGATCTGTTTACAAGATAACCCTCATAAAGAGCATAAAATGAATATGCTGCTCAAAATAGGAATTAATTAACATTTAACTACCGTGCACTTTTCTATCCATTAACTAAACATCTCTACAAATGATTTGAGGAATGAACAATTTATTCCCACCCTTTTGGTTCTCATCACCATGGTGGAAGTGAAAGGAAGAAAATGCTGGATGCATCAGCAAAACAATCACTCAGCCAAGGTTCAGAAAAGTCCTGTATGAATGTGAACAACACAGAATTGGATGTAACCTTTTTTTTCACAGAACCCTTTTCCACCCAGCCACCCCCAGCCCATGCTGTTGGCTTTTCAGGATAGGAGCCCTCTCAGGAAATGCTGATAATTACTTGGGATTCCCAACAAGGCCAGTGGTATCCCCAGCACCTATCAGAGTTCCTTCCATAACATGCATATGTCATAAATATATGTTGAGTGAATTAACTAATGCTCTAACTCACTTCTTCTAATTGCTCTACTAAAAAGTCATCTTGTCTAAATTATTTCTCACCCCATATTCCAATTTCCACTTTTTTTTAACCCAAAAAGGCAACCCTGATGTATGTCATAGGGCAATAGTACATAACTTCTGTTTTTGAATCTTTTCATAGTATTAACATTCTGAGAATACAATTACCTTGTACTTGTTCTACCCCCTCAATCTCCCAAAGCACTTTTTCCCTCAAAGCTGCTTATTATTGGTTTTCTTGTCTCCTACAGGATGTGAGTTGGAAAACCAGGGTACCATGTGCAGCATCCTCAGCTACTTGCTCAGGAATGTGTCTGTAGTGGGTGCTCAAAGCAGGCTGTTCTTTTTTTGAATGGAATCAAATAGTGCTTATTCTGTAGAAATCTAAAGAGTTTCTTTACTGGGCATTTGAGATACAGTCCTGCTCCAAAGCAGAGAGTTGGATTCAATGACTGAGCTGACCCTTCCCCCAGGTGTGCCCAAGATTCCACTCACCCCGTTGTTCGTGAGGCCAGGATAAGCGAGAGCCATCTCTGCAGTCCAGTCTCATGGGCCTTAAGAATGTAAGTGCTAACCCTGCAAACTGAGTTAGTCAAGTCCACATCTCAGTATGAGTTATATAAGTTGTGCGGGCAAAGTACAAAAACAAGGCCATACAAGAGGCGCTGCACTTTGGTGGGGAGCAGTGAGGTCCGGAAAGCAGGGCAAGCAAACTGATAGCACCAGTTTCCTAAGTTCACAGAAAACCTATAATGTTCTACTTAAGGCCAAAAAGTTCTCTCTGGCCACATTAATTTATTTCCCATGTTTGGCTTTGCAGCGTGTGTCTATGTGCATGTGTGCAGGTGTTTGTGGGGGGCTCCCCTTCCTGCTGCACAGCTCACATGTGAATGTGTCTGGGACCCATTACACGACTGAAAATCAAAAGCAGCTGAAGATTCAGGGAGTAAAAAGGCAGATCTCATTAAAGGCATGGCCCATTGAGAAGTAAATTGTGCAATAATAAATTCCTAGAATTATCTGGCCTTTAACCCTGCTGACCACTTTGTCAGACATATAATTCTCTGTACTTTTGGCTTCAACCACCCCAATATCTCTTCATTGTCTTCTTGTCTTTCAGCTCCCTCCTCTTACAAATTATAGTCCTCAACCCACCTGAAGATATAAATGTACCCTATGTTCCTACAGTGCTTTTCTTTTCTAACTTTTGTTTCATTGGGTCAGTGTACCTCTCATTACTTTTCAGGATGTACTTTCCAAATCTCCATCCCTGATCTCCCGGGTTCCAGGCTTATTATGAAAGCCTCCAAACATATTCTTTTTCCATTGTTTTTATGACAGTTGATGGCACAAGCATGCACTCAGTTTCTCTGGCGGGACCTCAGATTCATCTTTCATTCCTGCATTCCTGGTCTGTAGTTAAGTGAAACTGACTTAGGAACAACGCTTTTCTCTAAAAAAAAAAAAAAAAAGGCTCATCCTGTGCCAGGTACTGCTTTAACTGTATAAAATCTGTCAGGAAGGCACTATAACTACCAAAACAACCCCCATTTTAGAGATAAGGGAACTGAAATGTTGAGATGTTTAAGGAATGTCACTCTGTTCATAAATGGCAGAGCCATACTTTCAACCTAGGTAGCTTGGTTCCAGCATTTTTGTTCTTTAACTCTACACTTTGCTGCCTCTACATACCTAGTTCCACTGCCCCATCAAGTCAATCATCTCTCAGTTAACATCTGTCTCTTTCTCTATCTTATGCCTGCCCATCAGATTTCTTTTCTAAATTACAAACCTCTTTTATAATGTCTACAATCTAATCTGATCCAAGTAGATCTAATGTCCGCTGACTAAACCCAAGCCTTCCAGAACCTCCATGACCTTTGAAAATCTATCCCCAGACTACCCCAAACTTTTCTTCTGCTCTTCCCTCCCAAACACTCTGCCTCTGCCCTCAGGTTTCTTGCTTTTCCTTGATCTTGTAGTAATTATTCTAGCAAATGTGCATTAAGCATCTAAGATGCATCTGTCTTTATAATAGATACTTTATATATTTTTCTCACTATTTATCACAGCAATCCTACAATGTAAATATTATTCTTATCTTCTTTTTGCTAATGAGATAGCTTGGGCTCTGGAAAATTAAAACTTGTCTAAGGCCCGTTTGGAAATAAATGGTGAGTCAGGATTTGAACATAAAAACCAAAATCACATTTTTTCCTATTCAATCAATAAATAAACCTATGTAAAAGTGCCCAAATAATTCCTGGAGGTATTCTCTGGGTTGCAGACTTGCCCTTTGACATGTTATATGGTCTCTTCTGGTTATTCAGTAATACGCTTTCTGCTCAAAACACCTGAATTCATCAGTAGTCTGACGGTGAAGGAGCCTTGGGTCATCTCCCCCTTTCTTCTGACCACTTCTAACCCAGATCCTCAGGACTAGATCAATGACTAAAGGGCTCCATCTCATCACTCCTACTACTTCTATATTATCACTTGTCTCTCTCACTTCATGGGTCCCTTGCCTTTTTTTTAGAAGTGCAAGAGGTATAATTTGATTATATACCAGCAAGTAACATGGCTATGAAATGGCATAGAGTTCAGCTGTCATATTTTATACCAGAAGTGGAGGGTAGAGGGGATCATTGAATATTAAGCATCAGCCATAGCTCACCACGTGAGAGCTGGACTCCCAATGGTCAGAAGACACTCACAGCCCCTGTCTCCTCTCTCATTTGGACAGTTCCACAGTTGCAAAGATGATTGTGGTGATGTGTAGACAAGGTAGCACCCATTTGTTAATCAACTATCATATATCATGCATTGTGTTAGGTCTTTATATAGAGTATCTTAACCCTCTACAACTCTGTATAATAAGTATTATGTTCATTTCAAAGGATGACACTGAGGTTGATTTGCCCAACAGCTTGTAAATAGCTGAGGCAGGATTTGAATTCAGTTCTGACTCTAAAATCCATGATCTTTCATTTTTGCAATACTGCTTCTCTTGGATGTACAGCTACCACATCTTTCTTCCACTTTTATTCTTCCTTTCTTCCTTCCTTTGTTTCTTTCCTCGAAAAGAATAGTAATCATTTTTAATGTTATTCCTTTCTTCCTAAGAACACATTTGAGAAATCATTTTTAATGATATCAAAACATTTTTTATTGTTGCTCTGCAAAAATGATGGTGGTGTCACATCAGGCACTCTCAAAGGCTGGTATGTTATAGCGGGAAACTGCTCAAACTGCTGCCTCCTGCTGTGGTGCTGCTCACAACTGCTTCTTAATCTGCAACCCTGGGGTTATGAATGACAACCCATAAAAGTTCTTAGAAAGTGAAAGCTAGCGGGAAAAAAGGTCCAAATCCACGTTCATTTATTTAACCAATATATGTTAAACTTGTACTGTGTTTCAGACTCTATCCTAGGCATGAGGGTAAAATGATAATCAAGCCATAGTATCTTTCTCTTGTGGAGCATGTATTCCAGCATGGGGCGAAGGTGGAAGCAAACTGGTAATTAAAATGCAATAGGTTGAATGGCGTGATAGATTAGTGCAAAGTGTTATGGGAGAAAAAAGGAAAAATCTCATACACAACAACTTGAGTCAGGACACAATCTCTTAGGATGTGAGATTTGAGCTAAAATATGAAATATAAGTTCACATTAGCCACATATTCTGAATATCTTCCAGTTGCCTCTTGTTCTGGGTAACAAACTATTCTAACACTTAGTGACTTAAAACAACAGTTATTTATTATGACCACAAATTTGCAACATGAACAGAATTTAATGGGAAATACTTGCCTCTGTGCCATATGGTGTAAACTCTTGGCTTCCAAGAGTAAGCATGCACAGAGAGAGGGCCAGGTGGACATTGTATTAACTTTTATGACTCAACCTCAAAAGTCACATAGCCTCATTTCCACCTTATCCTCTTAGTCCAGATAATCATAAAGGCTCACCTAAGAAAACATGACCAAGCTCCAGATCTCGATGGGGGCACAGCAATAACATGGAAGAACATGTGAGACAGAATATATTGTTGTAGTCATTTCTGGAAAACTTTATCGACCACACTCCCCTAAATCCAGTCCACACTACTCTTATTTGGCAAAGCTAAATATATGAACTGCATCAAAAACAGGCTCCTGTGTCCTCTGGTTTCCTCTTGGGATGATTAAAGGGAGCATCAGCAAGAAATTGAAGGAAGAGAATTCATTCAGTATATTCATTCCCTTAGCCTTTTGTAAGAAGGTTCACCTTGACCAGTTATGCCCTTCAATTGAAGGCCCCAGATCCTACCAGGAAGCTCCCTCCACCCATCTTTCAGTCTCTAGGTTCAGATACCTCTTGTGCCCCTTGTGCTTTCAGACTCAGATGTGGTAACTGTTCCTCTCTTTTACTTGTCCTGAGGTACTACACTAGCCTTTGTGGTTTCATGTATCTTTACTATTCCTTGATATTTCCCATACTCTAGTTACGCCCATATAAGTAACCCCTTTATTAAAATGTTCCTAAAATAGCTAATTTGAATATACAATCTACTTTTGTTTTTTTCCCACAATGCTCACTAAAATATCAAGTAAAGTGCTATCTGTTGAAGGAAGTGTAGCAAAGTCACGGTTTGACACACACCTTCTGCTCTAAACATTTAGCAAACTTAGATAAATTTGCTCTCAGTATAAAAGAAACAAGACATTTGTTTTCATGGTTCAATAATAGGAGAAAAATGCAAAGTGGTGAGCATGGGACTGCTAGGCTGGAGGTACAGAAACAGATAGTGGGGTACTAGGGAAAAAATATATCCAGCACATAGTGTGCGATTGGCGCCAGACTCCGTGAAATTAGGAGATGAATAGGGTTCCCTGAAAGGAGGCAGACAAAATACCACAGCTCACCATAGCCTCATTTTGTGGATGGTAGGAACCTGGAAGTTCAAGGAGGCTAGAAGATACAGGCAATGCCTCTATACCAGGAACTTAACCAACTTGCCTGCTAGCTAGTTGCCAGCATCCGCACTATCTTCAATAGCACTATGGGCTGGGAACTCTGGGCCACTATTATAAATACTGGTTTTCACCTGGGTATAAGAGGCTAAATAGAGGCTAACAAAAATACTGTCTATATGTTGAACATCTTTTTATATGTGTCTTAGCCATTTGTATGTCTTCTTTGGAGAAATGTCCTTTCATCTCCTCTGCCCATTTTTCTATTGAATTATTTATTTTGTTGTTGTTTTGAGTTGTATGAATTCTTATATATATTAGATATCAACCCCTTATCAGGTACATCATTTGTAAATATATTCTCCCATTCAGTACACTGTCTTTTTGTTTTGTTGAAGGCTTCCTTTGCTGTTCAGAATCTCTTTAGTTTGATGTAGTCCCACTTGTTTATTTTTCTTTCTGTTTCTCTTGCTCCAGGGGATGTATCCAGAAAGAGATTACTCAGACTGATGTCAGATAATTTATTTCTTCTAGGATTTTTATAGTTTCAGGGCTTGTATTTAAATCTTTAACCCTTTTGAGTTTATTTTTGTATATGCTATGAGAGAGTGATTCAGTTTCATCTTTCTACATGTATCTGTCCAGTTTTTCCAACACCATTTATTGAAGAGACTGTCATTAATCCAGTGTATATTTTTACCTCCTTTTTTATAGATTAATTGACCATATAGGCAAGAGTTTATTTCTGAACTCTATTCTGTTCCATTGATCTATGTGTCTGTGTTGTGCCGTAACCATACTATTTGATTACTATAGTCTTGTAGTATAATTTGAGATCAGGTAGCATAATACCTCCAACATTGTTCTTCTTTCTCAAGATTGCTTTTGTTATTCAGGGTGTTTTTTAGTTCCATATAAATTTTAGAATCATTCTAGTTCTGAGAAGAATGACACTGGTATTTGGACAGAAACTTCATTGAATCTGTAAATTGCTTTGGGTAATATTGTCATTTTAACAATATTAATAATTCTAATCCATGAGCATGGTATATCCTTCTATTTATTTGTATCCTCTTCAATTTATTTCTTCGATGTTCTATTTATTTAGAGTACAGATCTTTCACTTCCTTGGTTAAGTTTATTCCTAGGTATGTTATTCTTTTTGATGCAATCATGAATAGGACTGATTTCTTCATTTCTTCTTCTCTTTGGTTATTATTAGTGTATAGAAATGCAACAGATTTCTGTCATATGAAAAAGATTCTCAACATCATTAATCATCAGAGAAATGCAAAACAGAACCACAATGAGATACCACCTCACACTAGTCAGAATGGCTATTATCAAAAAGTCAACAAATAACATGTGTTGGTGGGGATGTGGAGGATACAGAACACTTGTGCATTGTTGGTGGGATGTCAAAATGCTGAAGCCAGTTTGGAAAACAGTATGGAGATGCCTCAAAAAATTAAAAGTAGATATACCATACAATCCAGCAATTCCACTTCTGAATATTCATCCAAAGTAAACAAAAACACTAATTTAAAAAGATACATGCTCCTCTATATTCACTGCAGCACTATTTGTGATAGCCAAGATATAGAAACAACCTAGGTGTCTATCGATAGATGAATGAATAAAGAGGATGTGATATATATACAATTGAATATTACAGAGCAATAAAAAATGAAATCTTGCCATTTGCCACAACATGGATGGATCTAGCAGGTATTATGCTAAGTGAAATAAGTCAGAAAGAGAAAGACAAATACCATATGGTTACATTTATATGTGGAACCAAATAAATAAATAAATAAATAAACTAACAAACAAACTAAACAAAAACAGATTCATAGAACTAGAGACCAAAGGGATAATTACCAAAAGGGAGGGGGTGGTGGGATGTGTTAAAAGGAGAGGGAAATATAGTCAATAATATTGTGATAAGCTGACATGGTAACAGATGATTACTAGAATTAGTGGGGTGATCACATTGTAAGGTATAAAAATGTCAAATCACTAAATTGTGTACTTGAAACTAATATAACCAATATAAGACTGTATACCAACTATACTTAAATTTTCAAAAAATACTACATAGAAAAGAATGATGACATAGAATAGATTAACAAAGCAAAATCCAAATAATGTCAAGCCCCAGATGAATTAAAAAAAAAAAAAGAATTCAAAAAGATATAGTCAGATAATGCTAAAGATGATGGTTCCTTCTACCCCAAAAGATCAACTATACACACATGAAATGACTCCAGAAAAGTTATTTTAAAAAACATTTCAATAAAAATATAATAGAGTTACTTAAGATACTCAAAAAGATAAATGAAGGAATAAAAATAATTAAAAATTTAGAAATTTTAAAAGTACAAATGAATACAGAAATCAGAAATCTTAGAAGCAAGCATCGTAGTCACTGATATAAAAAATTCAACAGATGAAATAAATTTCATATTGGCACAAAGAAAATTACAGAGACAGAAAACAGAACTGAGAAATTTGCTCAGGCACAGTTCAAATACACAAGAAAATAAAATATAAAAAAGTAATTTAAAAACATGGAGGTGAGTTTGAGAGTCTCTGCCATGTATCTAAGAGTTCCAGGAAAAAAAAAGAGCAAAAGAAGTGGTAAATATATATTGAAAGAAATAATAGCTAATAATTGCTCAAATTGAAGAACATTTAGGTTATCATATTTGAAGTTCACTTCAAGTACCCAAAAGTACAAATAAAATAAATCCACCTCTTGACTCATTATAATAAAATATAGATCATCAAGGTCAAAGAGAAAAACAGAAGTCTTTGAAGAGGTTTGATCATCCCTAGCATAAAGGTCAATTCCTCACACCTCCCAAAAGCTCTTAAGCTCAACAAGGATCTCAAATAAAATCAGCCATGAACCACATATTTAGGAATACTAGATAATAACAAATTTCAAATTACCTGGAAGTAGGAAATTAACATCAAATTCCAATAGAGCTTCCATGGCCATTACGATTGTGGATTTCAGGAATGGGGACTTGCCTTAGGATTCCCCAGGGGAAAGAGAAGATGATATATAAAACTTACATAAAACCCAGATAATATAACTCCCAGGAAGATAAAGTGCATACTGAGAGCTAAAATACTGAACACAGATCTGGGTCTTACTAGTGTATAGTATTGCCTTTAGAAAAAATGCTTGAAAATGAGTGAAACCAGAGTTCCTACTAATAACTCTACAATGCATATGGGGGGAAGAAAATGATAAATGGAGGAGAAATGGTGCCCATTCAACAATATGGCATCAAAGCAACATAAAGAGATAAGAAGGAAAAAATTAAGGATCCTGCAGCAGAGAGAGAAGAGAGAGAGAGGAAGAGAGAGAAACATTGTGCCAATTCCTCCTCCAACACCTTCAGAAAGAAAGATATTCCAATAAAGAAACTGCATTTCATTATTCTGTCTTGAAAATATCTTAGAATTAAAACAAACAACAACAAAAAAAGCAAAATACAGAAAAACCTCAGGCTAACTCTATAGTAAAAAGAAAAAACAAACCAGCGAGACTTAAAACATTTCAGCTGATAATAAGCTCCCACAAGAAAAATAAACATGAGATAAAAACTAAACCAAGGCTCCAAACTTAATTAAATTCCCTCAAATAGTCACTTGGAGACACTAAAATACCTCAAATCAGAAATTCAAATATTAAAGATAAAGGTGAAAATAATAGAAAAAATATAATGAACTTCAGAAAGACATTTAAAAGAGGAAAATATCTCAGAAAATTGTAAAATATCTAAGGAAGAATAGAATTAAATGATTATAAGGGACAATGAATAAAGGCAAGAAAACAGCTAGAGTAATTTAAATGAGAAAGGGAATTTAAAAGGATCAGAGAAAAGGAAGGCAAAGAAAATCCAATTTATGTTTAATTGGAGGCACTATAAAAAGTATATATGCTGTATATGTGTATATACAGTGGAGGTGATGGACGCCATTGCATGAGCGTGTGTACTGTGTGGCCGTCGCATTCTAAATAACTGAGGAAGTAGAACATGAATCTGCATCAACATTTGTGATAAGCTTGAACATTCCTCTGTGGAAACTATTCAGATGATTCAGAAGGACACAGCTACACTCAACTGCTGATTGGCAGCTTCATTACAACAGTGTGCCCACTCATGCATCACATCTCATGCAGTTTTTTGGCCAAAAATAAAATCACCTATGTGGTTCAGCCACCCTACGGCCCAGATTTGGTGCCCTGTGATATCTGGCTTTTCCCAAAACTAAAATCACCTTTGAAAGGGAAGACATTTGAGACTGTTGATGAGATTCAGGAAAATACAACAGGGCAGCTGATGGCAATTTGGAGAACTGTGTGAGGTCCCAAGGCGCCTACTTTGAAAGGGACTGAGGCATCGTTGTCCTATATGCAATGTTTATTATATCTTGTATCTTCTTCAATAAATATCTCTATTTTTCTTTTTTTAATTTAATTTTTATTGTATTTTTTCCATTTTCATTAAGTTCTCTTATACCCCCCACCTCCCCAGCAATCACCACACTGTTGTCCATGTCCATGTGTCATTTTACCTTTTTGCTCAATCCCTCCATCCCCTCATCTCCCCTGCCACCAGCTGTCATCCTGCTCTCCATCTATGAGTCTGTTCCCATTTTCCTTGTTAGTTCAGTTTGTTCGTGAGATTTCACATACAAGTGAAATAATATGGTATGTGTCTTTCTCTGACTTTCTTGCTTCACTGAACATAATGTTCTCCAGGCCTATCTATACTGTTGCAAAGGGTAAAATTTTTTCTATTTTTCATGTTACATGGCTGGATATCTTCTGAACAGACCAGACACGCGCACACACACACACACACACACACACACACACGTGTGTATATATACATATATATGTATAAATTGAGAAAATAAAATTTTAAAATAGATAGATGTATATAATTTGAGAAAATTTTTCAGAAATCAGAGAAAAAGAAAATCTTATTGAAGGTACCCAACGCTTTGAAAGTTTACTTTGGAAAACTAGTCTGGAATTCTCAATTCTGAGATGGAGTCTAATGAGGTACAAGATTTAAAAGACAAAAAAAAATTTCTCAGGGCTTACAAGCAAAAGTAATTAATGGTAACAAAACTATTCAGGCATCAAATATCTCAAGAGAAACATACAAAGAAAGATAAGCATTAATAGCAATGAATTCAAGGAAAGAAAATAGGAACCAAAAACTTTTTATGCAGCTAAGCTCTCCTCCAAGCAGCAAAGCTATAGAAAGATAATTTTAAATATGCAAGAATTCAGGGAATGCTCCTCTTAGAACCATTTCCTGAAGGATCAACTAGAGGATAAGCTCCTTGCAATCAATAGATTACTAGGAAAATTTAGCAAAGGGACTGGTAATGAGAGTTTAATATATTTGATTGAATATTTAAGACTGAAACAAAGGTGGCAACATGGATGGAAAAATAACATGTAAATATTCTATGTTCTGACAAAGTAGAAAAAAGTAACTTAGTATGACAGAAAAAGAGAAAATTAAGATCAGGTCATTGATTATTATATAGAAAATAGGTTGAAGTCGAAGCTCATCTTTTAAACCAACAAATAAAATAGTAAAAAGTGAAGTAGAAATAAAAAGGAATCGTCGGCGTTGTCGGCAGCCGTCCGTCTCGAGAGACGATGGTGTAGCTTCTTAAGAGTCTATCTGCACCGCCGAGAATGGCTGTGCAGTCCAACTCGGGAGTGACACGGTATATGTCTCCTCCCATGTTGAATCGACATCTTGCGATGACGCTGGAGTGTCCTCTCCAGTGAAGCTGAAGCTACAGAGCCTGGGCAGGGTGATATGGAGGGTCTGCTGTTGCCCATGCAGCAGACACCCCCCTCTCTTCGCAGCTGAAGGGTCCAAGGGAAAGACGGAGTCAATACAGCTTGGCTTCAGGTGCGCAGCAGGAGTTGCCGGTGTTGACTACAACGTCAAACCGCCTTAGGGACTCCGGCTCCGGATTTTCTGTCAGGGTTTACTCCCTTAGCCTTTCCCCTGAAGAGGTATGCCGCAAGGCAGCGGAGGTTTTTTGGAATCAGAGTTTTCCTTCTCTGATGTGCCCTGACTGGAAGATCGAACCAGCGACACTTAGCTCTCAGGCCGACGCTCAATCCACTGAGCCAAACCAGCCAGGGTTTAAAAAGGAATAAGATTACTATAAAAGGTATAAATACAAAGTTAACCATTAGAACAATAATACAAACCTTTCTAAATATTAAAAGAAATTTTTAAAAGAATGAAGAATGATACATGCAGACTGTTATAACAGTATTGAGATCAGACATATCAATTATACCAACAAATATGATTAGGCTTACCCTGGCAATTGAAAGAAAATAATTTTAAAGTTGGCTGAAAAGCCAAGTTCAACTCTGCATCATATAATATACACACTTAAAATAATTTGGTTCAAAAAGGTTTAAATAATTGGATAGAAAAATATATACAAGGCTAATGGAAACAAAGATAGGGCAGGATTGCCATCCTAATATCAGACAAAATAGAATTCAAGGCAAAAACTATAGGATATGCAAAAGTAGACAAAAGCACAGTGATAATCGATATTAACACATCATTTTCACCATGAGACAGTTTGAGATGACAATATTTATGTAATGTTTTAGAAGACTTAAAAGAATATAATTAATGTGCAGGTAGTGCAGACCTTATGAATATATAACAACTCACCCCGATAAAAGAGAATATAAACTCTCAAGCACACATGAAACATTCACAATAATTAATAATATATAAGTCCACAAACACAATTCGAATAACTTTATAAAGTAGAAATATTGCAAAACTAGTCTCTGATCAAAATGAAATAGGATTAGAAATTTAAAATGACACCAAATACCCAAAACATCCTTCCACCTGAAAAAAATAAAATAAAAAGAGTTCTTAATCAAATTATTTTTTAGTGAAAGGGAAAATACAAACAGAAATTATGTAATTGCTACAAGAACAATAGAAGTAAACTATACATCAGAACCGATTGAAATAAAATTCATAGCTTGAAAACTTATATTGAAGCTTTAAAATGAAAAGATATTAAATTTCCATCTCAAAAAGCTAGAAAAAGGACAATAAGATAAACCAGAAAGTAAAAGGAAAGAAATAATAAATATAAAAATTGAAGTTAATGGCACAGAAAATAAATTAACAGTAAATTAAATTACTAAATAAAAATTCTGGTTCTTTAAAATAAATCACAGAATAGACAAACTATTGGCTAATTTAATTAAGAAAAATAGGAGAAAATAAAAAGATACAAAATGAGAAATGACAAAGGATAAACATTAATAAAGAGAAAATGCTTTAAATCCTTAGTTAATTTGCACACCTATACAAGAGAAATTGAAAAGTAGATGAAATGAATAATTTTTATGACTATTTAATTAACCAAAACTTACTCTAGTATAATTAGAAATTTTAAATTACCCTTTGCCACAGAAGAAATAGTTAATGTCACAAAGGGGTTACCTAACAAAAAGCACAAGTCCAGGTAATTTCACAAGGGCACCTCTACTAAACCTCTAGATGCTAACATACAGTCCTACTGCTACACAAATTGTTCCAGAGAACAGAAAATGGAAAAAACTTCCAAACCACTTCTATGAAGCAATATAATATTTATACCTAAACTTGATAAAATACACCAAGAGAAAATTACAGGCTAATATAACTTATGATTGTTGATGCAAAAATTCTGAATAAAATATTTGCAAGTAATCTCCAACAGTGCCTTATGAAAACAATAAACCATGACCAAGCAAAGTTTATATCAGGAGTGCAAGGATTACACATTATTAAGAAATTTATTATTAAAATAGTTCATCAGATTAATAGGTTTTTTTAAATTACACAGTTATCTCCAAAAATCTAGAAAACGCATTTAACAAAATTGGACACTCATAATAAAAATACTTGAGATTGTAAGAATAGATAATACTTCCTTATCATAATAAAATATAAATACATATAACTCAGGCCTATAGCTAGCATCTTATTTAATGAAGAAACATTGTTAGAAATGTTGTGACAAGGATTAAGAACAAGGCAAAAATTACAACTATCTGTACTACATTTAAGATTGTCTTAGAAGCCCTGGCTGCTGTGGTTCAGTGGATTGAGTGTCGGCCAGCAAGCCAAGTGTCGCTGGTTTGATTCCCAGTCAGGGCACATGACTAGGTTGCACGTCAGGTCCCCAGTTGGTGGCGCAAGTGAGAGGCAACCACACAGTGATGTTTCTCTCACTCTCTTTCTCCTTTCCCCTCTCTCTAAAAATAAATAAATAAAATAAACAAATAAACAAACAAATAAATAAAACTGAGAAATAATTTTTTTTTAAAAAAGATTGTCTTGGAAAAATTAGCCAATACAACCAGAGTTAAAGGCATACAAATTGGAAAAGATGTAAAAACTATCTTCATTTACAGATGACATGATAGTATACCAGAAAAACTTTAGAGAATAATAATTAAACTAATTCAAACAATTAAAAATATTCAAGCTAGTAGGCTTTAAAATTAACATGAAACAGTCAATAGTCTTCATATTCACAAATAATCTAAAAAATATAATGAAAAGAAAATCCTATTTATAATAGCAAAAATAAAATAAAATTCCTAAAGTAAACTATATAAGACGTGTAACAAACCTATATGAAGAAAATTATTATTTTTTAAACAAAAAAAGAAGTAGATTTGAACAAATGAAGTCACACCATTTGTTGTGGAAGAGGACATCTCTCAGTCAAGTAGTCCTGGCTGATTGCACTTGGAGCTGAAACAACTCTTTGCCACAAAGCCCTGACCAAATTGCAGGTTTGTACCCAGATCTTGGTTTCTAAATACCATTCTCCACTAAAAGGAGTGCTGGTGCTTTGGAGATATGGCCAGTTCCAGGGCTGGGGCAAGAAAAGTTCACGATGAACCTGAAACATATTGTGACAGAAAGAAAGAAATAATTTTTTTTAATGGGGATATAAGGCTGTCCTGCCTCTAACGACCCGGCTCGATTGGAAATTCCCTGTCCAGCAGAGGTTTCAGGATCACGTCAAAGAGAACAGATTTATCCAGGACACTATATTTTTTCTGGAGGGATGGGAAGTGACAAATGTCTCTAAGGGAGAAGTGCGCCAAACTTCTGTCCCCCGTGCCTTTTATTGAGGAGGGGATTTGGGAGATACAAGATCAAGATTTATGAATCATCAATAAGCTTTTAGATTCTTGGGTTATAGTTGACAGTTACTGATTACATATATCAATATAGAGAACACAATGACCAGTCTGTATCAGGGTCTATTAAACATCGTGATGTCACACTGGCATTAGGTGCAAGGCTTCATACATTTTTAGCTACAGATTGTTTATAGTTAACTAAGAGATAAGAAAAACAGAGCAAGCTCTAAAGCATAATATGCATTCTTTAAATCCAATTCCCGTGGGAACCCTCTGAGTGGCCTTTGGTCCTGTCTGCCTCTTAGCCTTCCGGTTTTCCATTGAGTCTTAGAGGCCTCTTTGAGGTGGGGCCTGGCTCATGGCTTGGGCTACAATTCCCAAAACTACAAGGAGCAGTCCCCTACTGGGGTATGTCACAAGTACATAGGAATTCGTTTGAACGAGCTTTAGCTAGTCATATCCAGAAAATTCGATCACTGATATATGGAAGGTCAACAATAGATTACAACCTATTAAAGAAAAGAGAATCCATCAATCCATGCAATAGTAAAGAAAGAGAGAGAGAGGAAGAGAGAGAGACCGCAGCAGCAGCAGGAGCAAGCAAATACATAGATTAATAAGACGGAGAAACTCTTCCTTATAAATAGGATACTGACTTTAAAAAATAGAGACCAAAAAATTTAGAAAATCACCATTTTGCAACCATCATTGTAAAAAATTGGCCAAGTCAAGAATTATCAATCAATGTTAAATTTGAGAAGCAGGAGAGTTTGATAGGTAAGAGGGTATTACACCTTGAAGTATCTCCCCCAAAGAAAATACTATAACTATACAGTTACAAGAACTGATTATATGAGAAATAATGGTCTGAAAATTTTTCACAAGGAGATGGAAATATAAATGAGGCCATCAAGGAAGGATGGGTTTTTGGCAAACAGCAAAGGGAAGGAAAGTCTTCTCTAAGTAGAGGAACCATCAGTGTGATCAAGGAGGTGGGAATAAACACAACTCACAGGGAAAAAACTGTGCAGAAGACTTGGATGGAAAGTCAGAGATAAGGAATAACAGCAAAATTATATGTATCTGGAAAGCACCAAAAACTTCAAACAAAACATCAATGCATGTCAATTTAGTTAGAATTAGATCATGCAACTCTATGGGTTCTTAATTAATTAATGTTTTTAAATTTAGGAACCTTGAAATACTTTGCCCAAATCTTATTCTCCCAAGATTAAGTTCTTTCTTTTGGAAAAACATCTATCTGCTGCTGTCCAAAAGAACTTTCTGTGATGATAAAAATAGTTTGTATTTGTGATGCCTGACACAGTGGCCACATGGAGCTAGTGAAATGTGGGTAGTATGATTAAGGGATTAAATACTTAATTACTCTAACTAACTTAAATGTAAATATTCACATGTGACCATAGGACCTCACTAGACATCACAGGTATGTACTAAGCTCTCTCACAGCTGGCATAAACGATATAGATGCATGCCCTCCTTCCCCTTTTAACCTCTCACATGTGGCTACAGCTTCAGCACTCTCCACTAATCCTTACTTTTGTAAAGGCAGCAGAATATTATGTAAGGTATGACAGTTCCAGTGAGCTTAGAAAGTAATTAGGTCAGGGTTTCTCATTTCTGGAATGTAAAAGTCACCCTGAAGGATCATGAGGATTGAAGCTCCCTTGAAAACTAAGCAAATATTTGGAATTCCAGTCTCTTCCCTTCATTTAAGCTGGTTCTTCTGCCAGCTGTAATAAAATCTGAAGCTCAAGTGATCAAAAACTTGAAGCAGCCTTCACAATGGCCTCCCACTAGGGCTCTTGCAGGAGGGACATGAAGGGGTCATGATGCTAGGAGCTCTTTCACTCTGATCTCAGCGCATTAAACCCCATGGAAGAACAGCAAATTCGGCTGCCCTTCTAAAAATTCCGCTCCCAAAATCTTGGCACATTTAGGCTTTCCTTGAATATAAAAATCCTTCAGGCCCTTATGTTCAAGAATGTACATTTTTCTCTCCTAAAAATAAGTGAGCAGCAGGTGCCATACCAAACAAGTCTTAAGTGATTTAAGCTACAGTTGGGAAGATTCCATAATGTAATTCATTCCAGTTATTGCTCATTTGGAGCTGGGGAGTCTTTTGATTTAGCTGCATGAACTTCAGATCGTTTCTAACAGACAGTTATAATTTTGTTATCAGTCTTTGCAAGTTGAACATATAATCCACTTGGAGTAATGAACACACACAAGCACACACACACACATCCCTACCAAAGGTCAGCATCACTCAGTGCTGCTAAGAATAGGTAATATGCAATAGTGAAGGGTTACTTTTAATTCCTTTCCAGCACTCCTTATGACATTTTATGTCCTGGCCCTTTTTTATCACTGCTAGAAAAATGCCATAAATACTTGGCTTGGGATGGGCAAGGGATGTACACAGCCTCTCCTCTGATTACAAAATAATATCAAGCATTTTGTACAAGAGGCATAGCAAACCTCCTCCAGAGTTTTTAGACAAAGTCAAAATTCCAAATACTTTGTCCAATTGTTCCCATCAAAACATTCCAGAAATGCCCATGTTGCTTTGCAAAATGGCATTGCTATACCTGAAATATATTTAAGACCTCAAAAAGGTGGATGGGGCAAATAGGACAAAAAAAATCACAGGTCAAGCAAAATTTGCTGTTATTCTTGAAAACATGGTTATATTAATTCAGATTACCCCCTGGCTGGTTTGGCTCAGTGGATTGAGCGTCGGCCTGCAAGCTAAGTGTCGCTGGTTCGATCCTCCAGTCAGGGCACATCAGAGAAGGAAAACTCTGACTCCAAAAAACCTCCGCTGCCTTGCGGCATACCTCTTCAGGGGAAAGGCTAAGGGAGTAAACCCCGACAGAAAATCCGGAGCCGGAGTCTCTAAGGTGGTTTGACGTTGTAGTCAACACCGGCAACTCCTGCGGCGCACCTGAAGCCAAGCTGTATTGACTCCGTCTTTCCCTTGGATCCTTCAGCTGCGAAGAGAGGGGGGGTCTGCTGCATGGGCAACAGCAGACCCTCCATATCACCCTGCCCAGGCTCTGTAGCTTCAGCTTCACTGGAGAGGACACTCCAGCATCATCGCAAGATGTCGATTCAACACGGGAGGAGACAGATACCGTGTCACTCCCGAGTCGGACTGCACAGCCATTCTCTGCGGTGCAGATAGACTCTTAAGAAGCTACACCATCGTCTCTCGATACGGACGGCTGCCGACGATTAATTCAGATTAAATATGTGTATTACTATGCATACAACAGTAATAAGTACACAATATATAAGAGAGCATGAAAATAGGAGACTTTTGGTAAAAAATATATTAAATAGTGAGAAAGGTCAGTTGCTGCAGCCTAAGGCAGTGTGAGGATCTAGTCTCACAGTATTGGATGGCACCTACAATTCTTATGGACAGAGAGCAAATTACACTGAAAGAAGAGACCCCATGGGGGCATTTGTGAGCACAGGCTCCCATGTGGACTTGCAATGAGTAAGAAAGGCAGGGGATGGAGACTAGAGGAACTTTGTGAAAGTAAAGCAACATGGAATGCTTCTGCTTCTTTGTATCATAGATCCAATGGAGATGATATTAAATTAGTTTATTTCTAGTTTCACATTTCTTCACCTATGGTTTCCTCTTCCAAAACTTTTCGCTGTGCCCCACATCTGAAGTGACTAACTCTCTGAAGAGTTGGGGTGAACATTTCAAGTTGAAAATGATTGAAAATACTTCTCTGGTATCGATTTTGCTAATTTGCACAGTGGTGCTCATATAAAGGATAGTGATGTCCTAGCTGTGTTGGTCCAGAGATGTCTCTTTCAGCATGTCATTTCCTGATTGAACAGTTGGCCACACAGACCCTCCCAATTGCTCTAAAGACCATGGAAAACTAATGCCATAGAAAATTGGACAAAGGATATATAAGCAAACCAAAATATGATCAACACTGTTTGAAATCGGGGAACTCAATGTCATTGTTCAGCTTTTGTGGATTGCATTATTTCCCCAAATGATTTCTTCACTCTTCCCGGGATCTACATTCTTTGCCACTTGACCTCTCAGGTATTTGGGGATTTTTTTAAGATTTCATTTATTTATTTTTAGAGAGAAAGGAAGAGAGAAAGAGAGGAAGAGAAACATCAACATGTAGTTGCCTCTCTCATATCCCCAGCTGGGGACCTGGCCCACAACCCAGGCCTGTGTCCTGACTGGAAATCGAGCCAGTGACCCTTTGGTTCACATGCCAATGCTCAATCTCTGACTTCTCAGTTTCTACCACTAAGAAGGCAGAACATATTTCCCCAACTCTAGACTTTGGGTTGAAATGTGAGTTGCTTTGGCCAATAGAATAAAGCGGAAATGATAGTGTGTGAGGAATTCCAAGTCTACACCTTAAGAAGCCTTGTATATTTCCACATGTCCCCTTTTGCCTTTGATATTGCCATGAGAACATTTCCCAGCTTGCACAAACATTCTAAGCCTATGTTGAGCCATGTGGAGCAGAGCTGCATCATTAACGGCAGACAAAAGCAGAGCCTCCCTGGCCATCCCGGACACCTGCAGTCAGTAGGGCCACCCAGCTGAGCACAGATCAGACCAATCAAAACCTGGAAGAACTGCTGATATGTGATTAACTCTATGTGATTGCTGTTTTAAGCCCCTATTTTGTCTGTTTTACCAGTTGTGTGTGTGTATGTGTGATGAGATATACTCTCAGCAAATTTCAAGTACCCAATACAGTATTATTAAATTGTAACAGGGGTGTCGGCCTGTGAACCAAGTGTCACTTGTTTGATTCCCAGTCAGGGCACATGACTCGGTTGCACGTCAGGTCCCCAGTTGGGGGCACAAGTAAGAGGCAACCTCACAGTGATGTTTCTCTCCCTCTCTTTCTCTTTCCCCTCTCTCTAAAAACAAATAAATAAACAAAACAACAAACAAATAAATAAATTATTATTTTTTTAATTGTAACAGGGGGTGAGGGAAATGGGGAGATGTTGGTCAAAGACTACACAGTTTCAGTGTTGTGCAGAGGTGTGTCATACAGGATAAATGCTGCAATCGAAACCAGTATCAGCCTCCACGGGATTCTCACAGCCAGCACTACTCAGGCACTGCATGCAAGTGGGAAGTATGTCTCCACCACTCAGAAATCCTTATCCCTCTCCTTTACTTTCCACCATCTCCCAACCCAGACAAGGTCACTCCCCTTCCTCTTGACCAACCATTAGAATCTTGCCTTCCCCCAACCCACACTGCAACTCAACCTTAATTCCTTAATGAACTAGATCTTCCTCAACATGCACTTGATACCATATTTACTTTCTCTAAGCTTTTGTTCTTGGTTCCTAAGTGGGGCTAATTATAATAAGCTTTCAACATTATTAAATTAAGTGCATGTAAAACTCCTAGAAAGTAGTAGAAACCTACTAGGAACTCAAAAGTAACCACTATTATTCTGACTCTTGAAAATCACTTTCATTGGTAGAATATGGACTTCCGGTCAAGATGGAGGCATAGACAGACACGCTGCATCTCCCTCCACAACTAAGAAAGAATACAACTACTTCAAAACTAGAAACAACCAGAAATTCCAGAAAATCAGATTGCATTGAAGTCCAGCAAACAAAGAAATAAAGAAGAAATACTCATCCAGACAGGTAGGAGGGGTGGAGCCAGGGCTGAGAGGATGCAGTGTGGTGGTGGCAGCAGCAGTGGCAGTGGCAGGCCAGCAGAAAATGCAGTCACGCATTTTAAAAAGTTGGACGGACACCTTAGGAGTGTTCTCAACTCTTTGCTGGCACTCACAGCTCACAGTCCCAGCACAGGGGAAAATCAAGCCTCATTGCTCCTGACTATGCAGACCAGTGAGGGTTGGGGCAGAGGAAGAAACTTCTGGTCTCTCATCAGAGTCCAGTTATTTAAAGGTCCCCCACAGTCCTAGAACATCCGCAGACCCACCCACTCTGGGAACAATGGCCAGGGCAGCAGCTAGAGTGGTGCCAGTCCGATACAGAAGTGGGAGAAGTGCCTGGAAAAGGGGCGAGTGCTGGGCAGGCAGCATTGTTCCCTCTCAGACCCCTCCCCCACATACAACGCCACAACGTGGTGAAACAGGTCGCTCTGTACTGAAGAATCTCTAAGGCTCCACCCTTTATAATGTAACAGGAGCGACAGCTTTATCTGAGACACGGAGGCAAACAAACACAGGAGCCTGTCAGAATGAGGAGACAGAGAGGTATAGCCCAAAAGGGGGAATGGATCAAGGTTCCAGTGGGAGAACTAAGCGACAAGGAGATAGCCAACCTAAAAGATGAGGAGATAGACAACCTAACAGATGAAGAATTCAAAACACTGGTGATAAAGATGCTCACAGGCTTGACAGATATGCTTGAGTATGGCAAACGCATAAGAGAAGAAGTAAAGGCTATGCTAAGTGAAACGAAGGAAAATCCACACAAAACCAATGGTGAAGGGAAGGAAACTGGGGTTCAAATCAATGATTTGGAACATAAGGAATTAAAAAACAGTCAACCAGTGCAGAATGAGGAAGCAAGAATTGAAAAAAATAAAGAGAATTTCCCAAATTTTGTGAAGGAGATGGACATACAGGTCCGGGAAGCACAGAGGGTCCCAGGCAAGCAGGACCCAGAAGGGACCACACCAAGATGCATCATGATCGAGATGCCAAAGGTGAAAGATAAAGATAGAGTCCTGGGGGCAGCAAGAGAGAGGCAGAGAGTTGCCTACAGGGGGGATGCCTAGAGGACTATCAGCTGATTTCTCAGAGGACACTTTGCATGCAGGAAGGGACTGGCAAGCAGTATTCAATATGATGAAAGGCAACCTGCAACCAGGATTTCTCTATCCAGCAAGGCTATCACTTGGAATGGAAGGGCAGATAAAGTGCTTCTCAGACAAGGTAAAGCTAAAGGAGTTCATCATCACCAAGCCATTATTACATGAAATGTCAAATGGACTTACTTAAGAAAAAGAAGATCAAAACAATGAACACTAAAATGAAAACAAAGTCACAACTATCAGCAACTGAATCTAAAACATAAAAACAAAATCCTACTAAGCAAACCAGAATAGGAACAGTATCATAGGTATGGGGATCATTTGGAGGGTTATCAGCTGGGAGGGGTGATGGGGAGAAATGGGGAAATGGTGCAGGCATTAAGAAGCACAACTGATTAGTACAAAATAGACAGGGGAAAGTTAAGAATAATATAGGAAAGGGTGAAGCTAAAAAACTTATATGCATGACCCATGGACATGAACTAAGGGGGGTGGGATTGCTGGAGGGAAGGAGAGTACTGGGCAGAGGAGAGCAAAGGGAAAAAAAATTGGGACTACTGTAACAACATAATGAATAAAATATACTTTTAAAAAATCACTTTTATTATAATGATCCACCTTAAGACCCAGAGATACAAAAACCCCTTTTGATAACATCATGTAAAAGTAGTTAAGATAAAGATCATTGCTAACTAATTCCAACCATTTAAATACATAGTATTTAATACTTGACTTTAAAAAAAATATTTTTAACATATGTTTTCTTGCTGTAAATAATTTTGAAGTATGGAGAATTTTTAAATCACCCCAAAAATGTCCTAATCTCTCTGCACGTGTTCAATTCTCGATTAGCCTTAGGATTTAAAACTCGAAATGGTCTTTTTTGTCTTTCACTGAACCAATATTTACTGAGCACCTATGTACACCAGGCTCCATGCTAGTTGCTTTGTGAGATGAAAGGGACATAAAGTACTTTCTTCTTCCTGGAAAATTATAAAATGTTGTGAGGTTGGAGTGTTAGCATAGTACCTGTTGCTCAAGGTTGAATGTGCTGAGTCAATCGTGAATGGAACTGACATTAACTTGAGTAGCAACTAAATTAGAAAAGAGATGGAATACTTGCATTGGCATAATCTGAGGAGAGATTAACAAAAGGACTATTGGTGAAGAGAAGGTATGGTACGTGGAAATCACAAGGAGAGCACAACACTGCAGAGGTAGTAACAGTGGGTACAATCACTACCCCAGGTCTCATGAGGTGAGAGAAGAAAGTACTTACCTGGAACAGGTAAGAGAGAGCCACGTAGTGGGGGCTGCCTGACAGGAGCTGTGTTTTGATGGATGGATCCATCGGGCACAGGACAAGGGAGCCTGTTGGTGTCATCCATGCTTGCCAGCCTCCCAGAGCAGACAGCAAGGTAGAGAGAGGATCTGAAACAGCAAACATAGCCGAGCCAGCACACCAGGTCATGGAACCAATACCCAAAAAGACATTCTCTTAACCTCCTGATTGAGACCTGCTTATGAGTGAAATGGTATCCCTCACCAGTGACAATTCACTCCCCCTGGACTCTTCTGGGCATTTGGAATTTGAATCATGTCAGAACAGCCCCTGGAAGACTCCCCTACAAATCCAAAGGGCATTTAAAAAGATGAGCTTTGGATGGGATTGTTACATGCTGGAAAGTCAACCATAAATGAAGAATTCTGGACTATTTCCATACTTTTCCTCAAGGGAAAGAATGCAGGTAATGGTCCTAAAATTATCTCCCCTTTAACCCTGCTTGTTTATGGTCAGAAGAGGTTCTGCCAAAACACACCATAAAAGAAAGAAAATGGAGATGATGAGAGATTATTTCTTAGCTAAACTCCTATGTAAAATTTTAAACATCTTCAAATTGGACTATTTTCATGCTAGTTAAAATATTTGGCACAGGATATTTTGTATGACCCTACTGTACTAAACCTTTACCTCCAGGTTTTCCTGGTGGGAGGTGAAGTTCATAGCTTCCAGTGGGACCTTATACTTCCTGCCAACATAATTCTGGTGCCATTTGGAAATAATCATCTTCTTTGGGTTCAACGTTGCTCTGAAGAGATAGCCATATTTTGACATTTTCAGTTTCTTAATTCCAAAATGCATTAGCCTGTATACATACATAGCAGCTTTCCAATTCAAAATGATGTTTTTGTTTTGAATCCAAACAAGTTTTCCATCATTGCCTGTGACCTCCAAATGAGTTCATCACCATTATTTTCTTAGCATCATCTGTGAAAGGGAATGCAAACAAAATTTCAAGTCCTCCCTGCATCTCTGATTCTCTGAAGGTTTTATTTATACTAGCAAAATAAGGATTGATTGTACTATATGATAAACAACATCTAATTTATGTAAGAATATTTTCAACATTCCATTTTCCATTCACACATGTTCTCAATAAGTAACTCATCAACCAAGTCTTATTTTCTGTGCTCTTCAATGCTCGCCTTAGGGGCTGTTCTTTTTCCTGACATTGTAAGGTAGTAGCAAATAATGTCATAGTTAAGATTTCAAAGGCACATCATAAGCTTCTCATCTCTATTGCCCATAATGAAAATCTATATTGCAGCCATAGTTTTCTAAGTTACTGTCTCATAATCAAATAATATGCTTCTGGGAATTTCATCTTCTGCTTTTTTTCTGTTTATATCTCAATCCTCTACTTAGTATGCTATTATGCATTTCACAAATATTTATTAAGTGTCATTTCTGTAACAGGTACTGTTACACATAGAGAATGTACTTTAAAAACTGTCTACACTCAGCTGCTTACCTTTCTCCAATGTTTAACCTTTTTTCAATCTCTTGACCTAACCTGTGTTGCATATGAGAGCAACACAATTGTAAACGTTTTGTCCCCATTTTCCTGCTAATTCCTACTCATTTTTCAGAACTCTCCAAGCAACTCCTTCTCTGAGTATCCTACCCAACTCCCTCAAGCTGAGTTCATCACTCATTCCTTTCTTTTATCCCAAAGAGCAAAGTTCTCCCTTCTATATTAGAGCCCTTGTCACATTTGCTGAGATTGTGGGTGGGCATGTCTGTTTCTCTCCCAATCTGTGGCTCCAGTTAGTAAAAGTTGGAATTTTATTCATCTGAAGCACATAGCACAGTGTATATGCTCAAAGATGTGCTGAATGAATCAATTAATAAACCAACTTAATGAGTAGAGAACAAAGTAGTAGGGGAACCCCTGAGAAGAAATTCTCTCTCACAACTAAAAATTACTCACCTGGGAATCTAATGCATAACATGGTGACAATATATGATAACACTATTGTACAATTAAAATTTGAAGAGAGTAGAATTTAAATGTTCTCACACAAACACAAAAAAAAGGTAGATATGTGAGGTGATTGATGTGTACATAAATTCAAAGAGGGGAAAGGCTTTTACAATGAATGTATATCAAATCATTACATTGTCCACTTTAAATATCTTGCCACTTTATTTGTCAATTATTCTCAATAAAGCTGGAGAAAAGCATTCATTCATTATAAAATTAAAAAATAATTATTATTCAGTTGGAACTAAAAGTCATCACTGAGGTCACTGTTATTTGGAGACTTTTCAACACCAGGTTGAAACTGATAGGCTAGGTCTGCATGGAATTATAAACCCTGGCAGGTACACTAGTTGTTCCCCATCTATCCTGTCTCAAGTACAGCGAATCAGGGTGCCCATGCCTACTAGGAGGCTGTTCAAAGACAGGGGGAGGAGTTGCAGGAGTTCAGAGAGTCCTAATCTCTTTGCATATGTGCCCAGGGTCATTGTCTCATCAACCATACTGTAAGCTTCAATTAAGAAAAAAGGATTATGTCTTGAACCTCTGTATTTCTCCTTCCCCAACTCCTTGTCTCTCATAGGACTGAACACTCAACTTACACTTAATAGCACTCTTGAAAGGAAGAAAATATTTCTGGAAAAAATAAAAGGAGGATGACTTCTGGCCAAGATGGAGGCCTAGACAGACACACTGCATCTCCCTCCACAACTAAGAAGGAATACAACTACCTCAAAACTAGAGAAAACTAGAAGTTCCAGAAAATTGAGCTGCATTGAAGTCCAACAAACAAAGATATAAAGAATAAATACTTATCCAGACAGGTAGGAGAGGTGGAGCTGAGGCAGAGAGGACATGGTGTGGTGCAGTCACATGTTTTAAAAAGTAAGGAGGAAAACCTGGGGAGTGCTCCCAGCACTAGATGAGACCCTACAGCTCACGGTTCCAGACCCAGAGAAAATAAAGCCTCATTACTTCTGACTGTGCAAGCCAGTGGGAGTTGGGGCAGAGGAAGAAACTTCCAGTCTCTCAGCAGAGTCTGCTTGTTTAAAGGGCCCCCAAGGTCCTAGAACATCTTCAGATTCACCCATTCTGGGAATGATGACTAGGGCAACAGCTAGAGAGGTGCCAGTCCCATACAGAAGTAGGAGAAGTGCCTGGAAAAGGGGCGAGTGCTGAGCAAGTGGCATTGTTCCCTCTCAGATCCCTCCCACACACACAGCACCACAACATGGTGAAACGGGTCACCCTGTCTGATGAATACCTATCTTCCACCCCTTACAACATAACAGGTGAGACAGCTCTACCTAAGACACAGAGACAAACAAACACAGGAGCCTGTCAAGATGAGGAGACAGAGAAGTATAGCCCCAAAGGGGGAACAGATCAAGGTTCCAGTGAGAGAACTAAACGATGAGAAGATAGCCAACCTAACATATGAAGAATTCCAAACACTGGTGATAAAGATGCTCACAGGCTTGACAGATATGCCTAAGTATGGCAAATGCATAAGGGAAGAAGTGAAGGCTATGCTAAATGATGCAAAGGAAAATTTACACAAAACCAATGGTGAAGGGAAGGAACCTAGGTTCAAATCAATGATTTGGAATATAAGGAAGAGAAAACAGTAAACCAGTACAGAATCAGGAAACAAGAATGGAAAAAAGTAAGAACAGGCTTAGGAACCTCTGGGAAAACTTTATTTTTTTATTTACTTATTTGTTTGTTGTTTTGTTTATTTATATATTTATAAATAGATATATTTATAAATAAGGAGAAAGAGAGGGAGAAAACCTTCACTATGTGGTTGCCTCTCACTTGCATCCCCAACTGGGAACCTGAGATGCAATCTAGTCATGTGCCCTGACTGGAAATCAAACCAGCGACACTTGGCTTTCAAGCTGATGCTCAATCCACTGAGGCACAGCAGCCAGGGCTTCTGGGACAACTTTAAATGTGCCAACATCTGAATCATAGGAGTGCCAGAAGGAGAAGAGGAAGAGCAAGAAATTGAAACCTTATGTGAGAAAATAATGAAGGAAAACTCCCCAGATTTGCCAAAGGAAATAGACATACAAGTCCAGGAAGCACAGACAGTCCCAAACAAGCTAGACCCAAAGAGGACCACACCAAGACACATCATCATTAAAATGCCAAAGGTTCAAGATAAAGAGAGAATCTTAAAAGCAGCAAGAGAAAAGCAGAGAGTTACCTACAAAGGGATGCCTATAAGACTGTCAGCTGATTCCTCAAAAGAAACTTTGCAGGCAAGAAGAGACTGGCAAGAGGCATTCAAGGTGATGAAAAGCAAGGACCTACAACCAAGATTACTCTATCCAGCAAAGTTATCATTTAGAATGGAAGGGCAGATAAAGTGCTTCCCAGACAAGGTAAAGCTAAAGGAGTTCATCATCACCAAGCCATTATTACATGAAATGTCAAAGTGATTTACTTAAGAAAAAGAAGATCAACATTATAAACACTAAAATGACAACAAACTCACAAGTATAAACAACTGAATCTAAAAAATAAAAACAAAATCCTACTAAGCAAACCAGAATAGGAACACTATCATAGTTATGGGGATCACTTGGAGGGTTATCAGCTGGGAGGGAGAATGGGGAGAAATGGGGAAATGGTGCAGGAATTAAGAAGCATAATCAGTTGGTACAAAACAGACAGGGGAAAGTTAAGGATAATATAGGAAAGGGTGAAGCCAAGAACTTATATGCATGACCCACGGACATGAACTAAGAGGGGTGGGATTGCTGGAGGGAAATGGGGTACTGGGCAGAGGAGAGCAAAGGGAAAAATAATTGAGACTACTATAATAACATAATCAATAAAATATACTAAAAAAAAAAGAAAGAAAGAAAGAAAAGGATGATGAGATTGTGTTAGTTATGATTACCAGTTTCTGGAATAAATATATCCCCAAGCATCAGTGTCTCATAACACAGTAAAGATTTGTTTCTCACTGTGTAATAGTCCAATGCAAGTTTACTACTCAGTGCCCAGAGATCCTGATTTCTCTTTTTGTAGTACCACACCATGGGCTACAGTATTTTTTTCATCCATGCCGTAGAAAGGAATTGAAAACCCAGGTGAGGCACACCCACTACTCAAAAGTCTTGGCCCAGAATGGCACATGTCATTTATGTTTCTGTTCCATTAAACTAGTCACATGGTCACAGGTAAGCCTATTCCACATAATAACTTTGGACACTAGAAGAGGGACTCCCCAATATTCAGGCTTTCCTAACACAAGATTCTTTCTTGAGGAAGTGATAATAAAGAGATACACTTCTGTGAAATTAATCCAATTTCTCTGAAAATGAAGCTTATTGCCCTCATAAAATACAACCTCCTGACTCATCTATTATTTCTGTATAACCTACTTCTGCTACAATTGCTGCTTAACTTCTGAGAATCTCCATAAACAGAACTTTAAAGGTGAGAGTTCAGAGATCATCTTCTCTTCTTAAAGATTATTCTGGATTATTCTGAATATACAGCATTTTCTGAAATGTGTTCTGCAAAATACTAGTATATTTATGTGGAAATCTTCCTTACCAATTGAGTTTGGGGAGTCTAGCATGCTGTGCTTCTTCCCTCCTTGGAAGTTCATAATGCATATTAGCACAAAGATTCTGGGAAATGCTGTAGTAATCTGTCATTCAAACAGACATTCCTCAATGTTATTTATCCAATAAATGTGTCTTATATTTATTAACTTCAAAATGTTGTATAAGAGGACAAAAATAATAAAAATTAAAATTAACATTTATCAAAACTTCTTATGTGTCAGATGTCCTGCTATATGGTTAAATGGTAACAACACCCTACAAAGTAAGAATCATTTCTCCATTTAAACATAAATAAAATTAGGCTCATAGGTGTTAAATATCAAAATTCCAACATTAAAATGTAACCTTTTTGGGTCATTGAGAAAACAGATTATACATTTCTGTCCTTTTAGGGGTGCCATCTATCAAAATACCACAAATGATATCCATGTCCCCAGCTTAATTTCAGATGCAGGGTAAAAATTCACCCAGAGATTTGCAAGGCCTGTCCGGCAGACAAGAAATTAGCTTGTAACTTTCTAACCAGGCTTTACTGAACATGTGATTCAGTAGTAAGAATGAAGGAAAAAAAAGGGGGGGGGGGATCCGTGGCCCTAAATTTAAAATTTCCCACAGAAGATGTTTCTCCCTTTGGGACCAATAAGTTCCAGTTCCCAAGAAGTTCTGGAACTATATAGGAAGAAATTTTTTACCAACAGCCTTGCTAGGTAATGATGACACCTCATTAAATTGTATAGGCTCTCTCTTAAAATGCTTAGCTATTCTCTAGGGAAGCCCAAAGAATAGACAGTTTGTTCCCATTTACTACCCATGTCTCCTAGAAATGCATGGATTTCCTGAAATTAAGACTGTGTCATTTCCATCATTGCATTCATTTTAGGAAAGAAATAGTTTAGAGGATTGGAAAAGTCATTTGATAAGAAATCATGAGGTCTTGACTCTAACCTCAATTCCACCCATAACATCTGCATGGCTTTGAAGTCTTATATTAACTGCAACAATTATTAACTTCTATTGCTGCTCCTATTTTCATTTGCTAGATGCTATGGTAATAATTCTTCAGTTATTACTTCATGTAATCCTTACTTCCTTTTTTTCAGAAATCATTTGATACCTATTTTATTAAATGAATGAATGAACTAGTAATTGAATGATTTGCAGTTCTTTTCAGAGCCATTAATAGGCCAACGTATGCTACAGATCTCAAGAGCAGTATAAGTATGCAGAATTTCAATCTTATTTGACCGCATACCTCTTATTTCACTGAATAATACATTTTCTTTTTTTTTTTTTATTGTTGTTCTATTACACTTATTCCAATTTTTCCCCCTTTTTCTCTCCTCCACCCAACCCACCTACCCCCACTCCCACAATCTATCCCCACCCTGCTGTCCATTTTCATGGGTCATTCATACATGTTCCTTGACTAGTCCGTCCCCCTTCTTCCATCCTTATCCCCCTCTCCTCTCCCCTCTGGTCACTGTCAGTCTGTTTCATGTTTTTATGCCTCTGGTTCTATTTTTCTCATTAGTTTATTTTTGTTCATTAGGTTCCTCTTATAGGTGAGATCATATGGTATTTGTCTTTTACCAACTGGCTTATTTCACTTAGCAGATTCTCCAGTTCCATGTATGCTGTCATGAAGGGGAGGAGTTCCTTCTTTCTTTCTGTTGTGTAGTATTCCATTGTGTAAATGTACCACAGTTTTTTGATCCACTCATTTACTGATGGGCACTTAGGCTGTTCCAAGCACTTGGCTATTATAAATAATGCTGCTATGAGCATAGAGGTGTGCAGGTTCTTTTCAATTGGTGATTTGGAATTCTTAGGGTATATTCCAAGAAGTAGAATAGCTGAGTCAAAAGGAAGTTCCATTTTTAGGTTTTTGTGGGGTTTTTTGAGGAAATTCCATACTGTTTTCCACAGTGGCTGCACCAGTCTGCATTCCCACCAACAATGCACTAGGATTGCCTTTTCTCCACATCCTCGCCAGCACTTGTTGTTTGTTGATTTGTATGTACATATATATTTTTAAGATTTTATTTATTTATTTTTTTGATAGGGGAAGGGAGGGAGAGGGAAAGAAACATCAATGTGTGGTTGACCCTGGCACACCCCCACCTGGGGACCTGACCCACAGGCATGTGCCTTGACTGGGAATCAAATCAGTGACCTTTTGGTTTGCAAGCTGGCACTCAATCCACTGAGCCATACCAGTCAGGAATGTTGATTTGTTAATGATGGCGATTCTTATTGCTGTGAAGTGGTATCTCATTGTGATTTTAATTTGCACCTCTTTGATGGCTAGTGATGTTGAACATCCTTTCGTGTGTCTATGAGCCATCTGTATGTCCTCCTTGAAGAAGTGTCTGTTAAGGTCCTTTTCCTGTTTTTAATTGTATTTTTTGTGTTCTTGGTGTTGAGTGATATGAGTTCTTTATATATTCGGAGATCAAACCCTTGTCTGAGGTATCATTGGCAAAAGTGTTTCCCCATATAGTTGGATCTCTTTTCATTTTGATGATGTTCTCTTTAGCCATGCAGAAGATTTTTAATTTGATGTAGTTCCATTTGTTTATTTTTTCCTTTATTTCCCTTGCCCTAGGAGTTATATCAGTGAAAATATTGCAGTGCAGGACATCTGAAATTTTACTGCCTATGTTTTTCTCTAGGGCTTTTATGGTGTCAAAAATTATATTTAAGTGTTTTATCCATTTTAAGTTTATTCTGGCATATGGTGTAAGTTGGGGTCTAGTTTCATGTTTTTGTATGTACCTGTCAAGATCTCCCAACGCCATTCATTGAAAAGGATATTTTTACTCCATTTTATGCTTCTGTCCCCTTTGTCAAATATTAATTGACCATAGAGGCCTGGGTTTATTTCTGGGCTCTCTATTCTGTTCCATTGATCTATGTGTCTATTCTTGCGCCAGTACCAGACTGTTTTGACTTCCTTTAAGGTGAGCATTTATCATCACCATTTTACAGATAAGAAAACTGAGCACTGAAGAGGTCAAATAACTTGCATGAAGCCATATAGAATGGAAGAACTTTGGCTCAGTGACTCCATGGTGCAGGCTGATGGATTCCAGACCCATGTTGTTAAGCAATTTCCCACACTATCTCCTCTTGAAGTTTCTCTTTCATCCCAAAGTTGAGTTATCTTTCCTAGCCATTCTCTAAGGTTTCTTTCTACTTAAATCTTCTATAATCTTAAAAAAATAAAATAAAATAAAACACCATTTCAAAAGTTTTTATTTCCTTCTAGGACCAAGCTGTAATTTCTGGTACCTGCTGCTGACTGGATATTAATAGCTTTCTGACTTATGACATGAAATCTCAGATATTAATGGTCATTACATGAAATCTTCAAGTTATTAACTCTCCACAAGAGAAAATGTTTGTGGATCAGTAAAGCAAATTATGTCAATATTGCTACTTCTCCAAAAATTTAACTCAATCAAAATGGTACACACAGTAGAGGCAAGGAGGACTATTAATCTAATGAAACTTAAGTTTCCAAGGCCCTGGGAGGATCCCTAGCAATTATGTATCAATAATGTTTGTATTTGTTTTCTTAAAGAGGAGTTTCTTATTGTAAAGCCTTCAGGACTTACAAAACCCAGATCCATCACTATTTAGTGACTTTACAATTGGTCTTCCTTGGAATGTAAATCTTGACTCCACTACTTAATAGCTGTGTGACCTTGATCATAATACTTAATTCCCCTGTGCCTCCATTTTCTCTTTTGAAACATGAGGGTTATAATGGAGGGGGTTATTATACGGATTGAATAATATACTGGAGCAGAGCACTCAGCACAGAGCACATGAAGTGATCAATAAACATAAACTATTATGTACTTATTTATTACTTTAATAAATCATATATGGGTACTAACAACATATATACTATTTGAGAAAAACTGAATGAGCTATAATACTTAGAGACAGATAATTGCTACTTTGCCAAGAGTGCCACTATTAGAATCAGCATTTAAAGACTTGTTTTCATTCAGACCTATTACAGAAGCATACTCTGAGCCAAACTGCCTAGACTATACCCAACATTAACAGACTTAGCTGTATCAAATAATTTGAATCTAGTTGCTGCCCTTAGTGTTATTTTGGGGTTCTTCACTTTCCTAAGAAGTCCTTGAACCAGCTTTCCTCAATGTGAAGTTCTTAATTGTTTGAATTACATTTCCATCTGTCTTTATTGTCCAAAAGTACATATTAGACATGTTTTAGTTTGGTTTATTTTTCTTAAACACTGGCAACATACTAAGTTACTCACTTGCTTAAAATTCTCTAAGTGGAAGTAATAATAGCCATCTCACTAGCTCATCATTCTACAATGATTTCATCCAATTTCTGTAATGCTATGGTGCAGTCCAAGCAAGCATCGCTCTCCCATTTCACCCACAAAGAACTGAAGTCTAGGGTACTGAAGCGGCTTGCCCAAGGTAACACCGCAAGTAAGTAGGGCACAAGAAGGAAACCAGAACTTCTAAATCTAATTTCAGTACTCAAGGTTTACAGTGGGTAAAATTTTAAAAGCTCTTTCTAAAATAATGCTTTTTATCTCCTTTTTAAAACCTAGTTCTCACTAGAGATGTATACATTAAAGGGGATAAGACTTTTTTTCTACAAAATACATCCACCACAGGAGAGTAGAGCAGAAAAGGGTAAATAAATGTATGTGTCATTCTTCCTACGATTGTTATACAAAATGTCTTTGATGCGTTTGAACCTTTGGGAAAGTTCCCATTTTATAGGCACACTGCCAGGGCCAGCCTTAGGCATGTGCAGGTGTAAAGGAAATTGTCTTTTGAACATTATTTGTGAAACTGGGGAAATTCTCCTGCCAAAGGGAACACCTCTCTAGTCTTACTGCTAGGCTAGATCGTCTGCCATTATTCCTTTTGGAAACTTAGTTTTCAGATGGAAAAAAAAATCACTGAATAGTCTACGTTTTAAAAGCTACTGAAGTACAGATCAATGCCACAGAAGTAGGCAAATTGGAACTATAATTTAGAAGGAGATATGGCAACCAAGGAAGGCTATGGGATTTAAAGTTGGAAGATCTGAGTTTTACTACTAATTAGTTTATTTTTGCACTCCAGTATGCTGCTTCTCTTTAAAATATACTACTTGGTACTGTCTCATTCAGCCTAGTATTCTATTTCAGCCTTCAGAGTTCTTATTTTTTCCTAACCCCTTCATCAATTCCATTAGTGACCTTAAAAATGGAATAAACAGCACATTGATGCAAATTTCAGCTGGGTTTTTTTGTGTGTGTGTTTGTTTTTTGTTTTTGTTTTTTTGGTGGGGGGGTGCTTGTTTAGCTGGGTATTTTTTGGTGTGGGTGGTGATAGAAATACCATTGAGAACAAATAAGTAATACAGATTGTCTGGCAAAGATCTATTGAGGTCTAATTTAGAAGAGAAAAGCAAGACATTTCCCTAGGAATCAAGAATCTAAAATAACATCAGATGAAGCAAAATAAATTTGGTTGTAAAATAAAGACACACAGATTAGGAAAATGAAAGCATATTTGCTATCACCAAGAATTAAAGAAGCCACAAAACTATTCTATGCCTGAAGAGTTGAATATCATTTCATGTTACTCATGAAATCAGGGGCCTCAGTAAAGCCACTAACTAGTAACAGGGAGAGTGACTTTCAGCCTAAGAAACAAGAACAGGTTATCACAGAGTATAGGGATAATAATAATAATAAGAAGAAGAAGAAGAAGAAGAAGAAGAAGAAGAACAAGAACAAGAACAAGAACAAGAACAAGAACAAGAACAAGAACAAGAAAGCCTTCTGTTTGATTAACACTTCACAATTTTTAAAGCACTTTCATATATACGATTTCAATTGTTCTTCAAAACAATTCAGTGAGGTAAATAAGGGGAAAATTATAATTCTTATTTTAGGAGAGAAAATTAGAAGTTAAGGTGAGGAAGTAATTTCAACAAGGTTATTAATTCATAAAACAAGATCATTATAGAATTTCAGAACTCAAAAGCATGTAGTCCAATCCCTTCTTTTGCATAATAGGAAACTGAGGCTAGGAAAGGAAAAGTGACTTTCCCCAGGAGAATACAGTTAATTCATTGCAAAGGCAGGACTTGAACCCATATTTTTGTACATTAGTCTTTTTACCAAACTCTGTTGCCTCCCAGATGGTCTTGAAAGGAAATGGTGATTAAACAGGTCCAGGCTGGTTATGAAATTTTTCTGGAAGAGTCCAGGGGTGCCTTTAATGTTAAATGAGAAAGAATATTTTCACTGAGATATGTGCAGTAATAGTGACATTTGCAATGGAATAAATGAATGCAGTTTTGAACACTTCTGAATCTGATAGATCAAATAAGCAGAGGAAAGAAAATGACACCAACAATGTGGGCATTGATTTATGAAGAGAGTCTAGAAGATTAAAAATGCTAAATATGTATGACTTGCCTAATGACTGAGAAAAGACAAGGAAGTCTACAAATATTTGAAGGGTACAAATGGTATAGAGGAAGGAACAATATTTTAAAAGCAATGAAGGAAAAGCCAACACCACTGGGATTAAAGAATCCAATTTTAAAAAGGGAAAATAAAAGTTGAACATAAGGAAATACTTAAAAGTGAGATTTATTATTTTTTAGATTTGTCTTCGAGATGAGAGGTGGAGTTTGTCACTTGGGACATTTAAAATCTAATTGCACCAAAATACCTAAGTCAATGACACAGGAAGCCATGTTCTACAAATACCTAGGACCCAGAGCACAAGCCCCTGAAGGTCTTTTTCATCTCTTATGTTTCTAATCCTGGAACCATGCAACACAGTTTTTATTTTCATTCATTTTGAAGGCTGAGGCTGTGTAGCTGTGTGCAGTAAGAGTCATTGACTCTGGGTGTTTATAACTCCTGTATCCAGTACAGGGCCCTAGAGATGAGTTTGCTAATTCAGTCAAATAGGAGGAGATTAGAATTGACTTTATAAAACTGCTTCCCAAATAAATGAGAAAATTAAATGGAGCAATTTCATGAGAGCATAGATGGGTATGGCCTGTTTGCCCTTAAATCTACCCACCTGTCTGCTCACACATGAAAAATTGAGTAGGACCTGTTCTTGTACCAGAGCAGTGCATAAAAGAAGGCTTTGCCATGCCCTCTAGCATCTGAGATGCCTGCCTGGAGTGGGCCTATCTTATCTTGTTCTCAATATCTTGCCCTCCTAGATCCTGATTCTGCGGTCAGCTGTCCTGTCCCCTAGGACCCATGTGGTTTGATATAAAATGAGGCTGATGTAAATACAATGGTGATAAGAAACAATAGACCTGAGAATTGACAAGATGCCTGCTAAGTGAAGAAAAAGGTATTACAGTTAAGTGTAAAGGAATTCCAGTATATACTAAGCCTCAAAGGCTTCCATGTGCCTTGCCTAGAGCTCTGACTCTGGCTGCCTGCTTACCCCTCCTTTCCCCAGGACAGCATCTGTATGTCTCACCATCTAAACTTCATACCTGGCATGAAATGAGTGTTCAGTAAATAATTATTAAGTGCATAAATGAATGAATGAACCCCAGACTTCTTGGTTGGATGAGGCTCAACCACCACAGCCTTGGCATCCTCAGATCTTGGGGATCTGTTTTCTGGACTCATTTCCCCACCACTGGAGGTATCCTGACTGACCGCCTTGGGTACTGACATACAACTGTCTTTAAATAGAATTATTTCCCAGACATCCTAGGGGTTAGACCCTACTTACAATGTTGAAATTGCATAGACTCTGACACTAGCCTTCATAAAACCCTAGCTTATCCAATTACTTTAGACAATGTGATTTGTGTATGTGGTCATCTCCAAGGTTCTCTGTGGGTTAATGCTCCAGATATGGTCACTTCAACTTCTTCTTCCTCCCCAAATGCATCTGGGATATTCCCTATCCCACAAAAACCCCTATCACTTATAAAAACAACACACTTTTTCTTTTTACATTTCTTTTCTCCTTTCCTTCTTCTGGAGACCCCTTTGTTCTCCCCAAAACTAAAGGATTAATGAGATTTTCAGTCAGAATTCTGGTTGCCATAACATCGTAGACCATCATTAACAACGTGCTCTATGGAAAACCACTGAAGATCATTACAGCTGTAGTCAGAAGCCAATGTGCCAAGATAATGAAAAACAATTCTGCAGTTCCTCATGCTCTGTTAGTTGTGTTTGTCATAAATGAGTTGTGGAGATTTGAAGTGAATGATCCATATCATATTGAACTGTCCTTTTTTATTGCTGACAATTGAAGGTGACTGAGAAGCAGGGCCAGTGTCAGACTGTATCTAATTGGAAACCTTCTCTCATTAATGTTCGATGTTGACTTGTATTACTTGATGAAATTAGAACCTCAGTGGAATGGAGTTTATTATACAGAATGAGCTGGTTGAATTCTCTTCCATTTGGTGTTGTTTTAACATCATCCCATCCCTAATTCTGTGAGAAGGGGCCCAGCAGAGCAGGAATTCTGAGTAAGGCAGGTCTGTGCACAAACAAAGCAAAAGCAATAATGCAGTAAAGGAGATTGAAACCATATGGACTTTTATGCTCCATATGTTTGAACAGTTCTTGGGTACTGCTGTGGAACCAGAGGACCACAGGGACCTCTGAGAAGTCACCTTGGCCCCAGAACTGCAGGCAGAACTGCCCCAAATGCAGCCCAGATAGATGAGAAGTTATCTTGCATACAAAGGATATGGTATAGAGAAGAACATCCACATCCCCCACTCCAATCTTTTCCCAGCCATTAGCCGACTTGATGAAATGTACTTTTGAAAGCTCTCTGATGGTGTGGGTCTTTAGATGAGGTATTATTTCTAAGAGAAACGGTACTTGAATCAAGTAATGGGAATTCCATTCTATGTTCCCTCTTCCCTTACCCATACCACTTCTGAAGGAGATAAGAATTAGGGCTGGATGAGCATAGATGAAAAATCTGAGTAGAAAATTGAGTGGAATACTCCAAATACATGGAAGAAAAAAACTTCAGATCCTCCAAGAAAGAGACAAGAAAACAGATTTGTTTTGAATAATGAAAACATGGCCAGTGTTCATGGTATGATTTTCATTAAGTGTGTGTTAGTGCCATAGAGTTATATTTTGCAATCTGATTTTTGGAGGACCACAGACAGGCCAATTTAGGTTTCTTTTTTTCTTTTTTCTTTTTTAGCTCTGCTTAAGAGTGAACTAATGCCTGTAACAACAAATTATGTTCTGAAATTGAGCATTTAACAAATGTACAATAATGTTTTCAAAATGCTTAACAATAAGTAGGAAGTTCAGTACTTTAATCTGAAAACATCATAAACTAGTATCTGTAGATTTACTTATTTTCTCTAAAACTCATACTTAGTCTTAGAAATATGGCTTTCTATAATATCCATTTTATTGACTCAGGAATATATACAATCATCTTCGGTTTCAGAAGTTGAAGCCATGTCTGATTTAAGCTATTTTAATGTCTAATTAATTCCCAGATCTTTTATGGTCTTTGCTCCTTCTGACCCTGAGATACTATTATCTATCAGAATTTAAGATATTATATTTTCTTGACAAAATGATGATACTGGTGAAGTTAGCCCTCTGGACCCCTCCATTCTCTTTCTATATTCTCTTTCAGTCCTTTTTACCCCTACCTTCCCAGTATCAGTCACCAGCCCCTCAAGCCCCACGATGGCAGTGCATAAGAACCACCTTTCTCATCTCAAACGTTTTGAATGTTTCCTTATGTCTCCCCCCCACCAAGCACATTTATCTTGTGCTTCTAGATAAGAATTAAACTTCTTAATAAATTCACTCCAGAATATTAATGGCACTATCATATTTAATACATTGCCCATCCCAAGAACATTTGAAAGTAAATAGAACCACTAATTCATTGCACAAGGTCTTTTCTTGCCTGTACAGAATTTCTTTTCTCCTCAAGCAGCAATCTGAACTCAGTGTCATGACATTGATTATACCTCATCCATCACCTCCTGAGTTTCAGCAAGTCACAGATTCTTAGAGGCTTATAAGCCTCAGTTGAAGTTCATCGTTTTTTAGGCCAGGAAATGGAAGCTTGGAGAGTTGAACTGATGCTCAGCTCTCACTTAGAGAGTTAATGAGTGAAGTAGCCCTACTGCTCAAATCCTGACTCCTAATTCAGTTTTCTTTTTACCAAAGTGCATTACCAACTCTATACTGTTTCAGATGCCAAGTAAAGGGACTTTTTCTCTGGCACAGGAAAGTTTCCTACCTAAATAGAAGATGGTAGAAAAGACACTGTCATGTTAACACAAAATCTACTCTATTGTATCTGGAATCCAGAAGGTGTAACTGTTCAGTGCTATATGCTGCCTGGATAGTGCTCCAAAGAAAACTCAGTGCAGGAATAATTTGTGAAATATTCTATGAAATTCAAATAACCTGGACATTGTGCTCATGCTACTACATTTTTGCATTGCTACAACCACCACTAGCATCTCTGTCAAGGACGTCTTTGTAGTAAAGGGAATCAAACAGGGTTGGAAAGCTTTGATGGGTAGTTGGTAAAAATGCAACAAAATCACATAGTAAGCAGAGAAAGCAGAATCCCACCTCAGAATCAAAATTGTGTTAATATAAGCGAAGACCTTCCTAGTAACTCTGTGATGGGTGCCTCAGGAGAATGCCCTTCTAAAGGGTCTCCTCACAAGCTATGTTTAGTTGATACCAATCATCTAGCCGGAGAGTAAACAATTCAGTCAATCAACCAGATGTTTACTCTACCCGCTGCCAAACATCTGGGCGATTGATGGGATCATTTCCTTTTTATTAGGAAGCCTGGCCACAGCAACCCAGACATGCAATCACAGCATGAGAACACAGAATGAGGATGACAGATATCTTGACCCACCAAGATCCCAGAGTGGGATATTTTTCAGGTCAGTGTGGGTCAGTTCAGCATCACTTTAGCCTGAGATTTGTGAGCTGTTTGCTGTTCTGAGACACTTGGATGCCAACATATTTTTAAATCCCTATTTCATAAAGAGCAGAGGCCCTGAGCTGAAAAAGAACACCTTACTCACATTCAAGGATAGAAGGCCATTGGCTAAAAGCTATACTGGTTTCCTCCCAAATTGTCATTAAGTGACCTTCCTCTGCTGTTTCAGCTGCTGTGGGGGAAAAGGTGACGATGTTTTGTTGGCACTGGCCTGGGAATTCATAACAAGTATAGAACTTGGCTACATTATAAAACATAATCTGTCTGACAAAGGGAAATCATTTAATGGGCATTCTCTTAATTATAACAATTTGGAACAGGGAGAAGTTGAGGACAATAGCAGAAAGCATAACAAGGTCACTTGATGAGAATTTTGTCTTTGGACTCACTTCTGGTAGACTAGCAGCCCCAAGGGTTGGAAAAATATCAACATTTACCAATATTTTCCCCATCACTTCTAATCAAAGGCAAGGGGGGAAAGGAATAAAGGAATAAGCTCAAGTAAAAAGGGTGGAAATAAAGACTTCATTGTCTCTTATACTGAAGAATACCAAGATAGCTGTGACAATTATAATTTATTATATTATTGTCTGGAATTTTCTTCTAGGGGTGAAGAGGTCTTTGGAGAAAGATTATAGACAGTCAGCCATAGGTCACAGCACACTCAGGAACAGTGCAGGATCTGGTCTAGGAATCTCCAGAAAGCTAGATCTACAACTTTGCTGATAGCCTCATAGGGAGACCATCCCTCTAAAGAGTAGAGTACTATCTTAGTTTGTCTTCCTTGATTACAATAATAACAATGGTAATGCCTTACAGGTGTTTAGAACTCTGTAGTTTTCAAAGCACTTTGTACAGATAACTTCCTTTTATCCTTGCATTTTGAAGTGCAAGGTTCAGTATAAAGGAACCAGAAGTAAGAATATAATCAAACATGTACTCCAAATGGATTGGAGTGAGAAAATACAGAAGGGAAAGAAACCAGATTTTGTTTTAAGGTCATTTCAATGGTAAACTCTTCTTCATAATGAAGACAATTCATTCAGAACAGAGCTTTGCCCACATGTAACACATAGCTCACTCAGATGTGCACTGGCCAGATTTGAGGAGTGACACTTGGCAAGCCTTATCACTCAGAGGAATTTATTGGAATTTTTAAAGTCAGCTTTAATGAGGAATAGTTTATAAGGTCTGTCCAGAAAGTATGCAGCCATGTACTATTGAACATACAAGATACAAGAAACATTATACACAGGACAATGACACCTCAGGCCCCTTCAGAGTAGGTGCCTTGGGTCCTCACATTGTTCTCACAATAGTCATCTGCTGCCCCATTATATTTTCCTGAATTTGACTGATGGTCTAAAATCTCTTCCCTTTCAAAGGTAATTTTAGTTTTGGGAAAAGCCAGAAGTCACAGGGTTCCAAATATGGGCTGTAGTTGAGCTGAGTCACCTGGGTGATTTTATGTTTCACCAAAAACTCTGCAGAAGACGTGATGCATGAGTGGGCACATAATTGTGATGAAGCTGCCAGTCACCAGCTGCCCATAGCTGCAGCCTTCTGAATCACCTGAATAGTTTCCACTGAAGAATGTTCACACAATGCAAAATTTGATGCAGATTCATTGTTCTACTTGCTCAGTCATTTTGAATGCGATGGGCACAGCTCACTCAATGGTGTCTACTGCCCCCACTGATTAGTACAGTGCAGTTGTCATTGTTCACACATGCACATTCCAGTCCACTCGCTTGGCTGCCAGGTTATGTCAATGTCACACAAACTGTTTTCATTATATTAACAATGGCTGGACTTTTTCCAGACAGACTTCATATATACAGTAATATTTATCCTTTTTAGTTGTAGAATTTTATTAAATTTACTGATTTACAGAAATGTATATAATTTTAATTTATTTCTTGTTTGATTTTTTTTTATCTAAATCTTAAACACAAAGAATTTGTTCTCTATGTCCAGGTAGACATTTTTCTGAGCACCAACTCACATATACAATGACCCCAGGGCAAAGTTACTGAATCAAAATCTCTCCTTGAAGTTTTTATTTTCATTATAGTCTTTTATAAACTACATGGGAAACCCATTACAGTTGTTTTTCAGGGTACATCCCCCTTCCCTCAAATGTTCTCTCATCTCAGTCTTGCTCTGAAGCCAATCATAAGTGTCTTCTGATATTACATGAATGTCATGAAACCCAGCACTTCCTTTCATTGGGCACTTCATGGACAGACCAAAGGCTTTCACCTCCCACTCAGCACAACTCTCCCCATGAATGTAACATTATCGCTTCCTCCTTTTGAAAATTTTCTTGACCTGGCCCTGTGTACAACTGTTTCTCTTGGATTTCAGATCCATTGGCAGGTTTCTCCTCATCTTATTGACCTTTACAGACTGAAATACCCCAGGTCTCAGGCATCAAATCTCTTCTCTCTTTACCTTCAATCACCTCCTGGGTAATTTCATTTAATTCTCTGGCTCTAAATACCACCTACGCATGATGACTCCCAAATTTGTACTTTCAGAATTAAGCTCTACCTTGAACTGAAGATAAATATATACAACTACTTGTTCAACATTTTCACTTGGATATCTAAAAGGTATCTCAAACTTAGGCATCCAGGTTGGAAGGGAGAAGGAAAACTGTCATTATTTGCAGTTTGCATACTATATAGAAAGAACCCTGAGGACTCCACCAGAAAACTTTTAGAACTAATAAGTGAATTCAGTCAAGTAGCAGGATACAAAACTAATATTTAGAAATCAGTTGCATTTTTATACACCAAAAACAAACTACCAGAAAGAGAAGTTAAGAAAGCAATCCCATTTATAATTGCATCAAAAAGAATAAAATACTGACTTCTGGTCAAGATGGAGGCCTAGATAGACATGCTGCATCTCCCACCACAACTAAGAAGGAATAAAACTACCTCAAAACTAGAGACAACCAGAAGTTCCAGAAAATCGAGCTGCATGGAAGTCCAACAAACAAAGATATAAAGAAGAAATATTTATCCAGACATGTAGGAGGGGCAGAGCTGGGATGGAGTGGAAGCAGCATGGTGGTAGCAGCAGCAGCAGCAGCAGCAGCAGCAGCAGCAGCAGCAGCAGCAGCAGCAAACTGGTGGAAAATGCAGTCACACATTTTAAAAAGTAGGGAGGGACACCTGGTGAGTGCTACCCGCACCAGGCCAGACTGCACAACTCATGCTTCTGGTGCCTGGGAAAATAAAGCCCCATTGCTTATGACTGTGAAAACATGTGGGGGTTGGGGTGGAGGAAGAAACTGCCAGTCTCTCAGCAGAGTCCGCTTGTTTAAAGGGCCTCCATAGTCCTAGAACATCCGCAGATGCACCCACTCTGGGAATGACAGGCAGGGCTACAGCTAGGGAGGTGCCAGTCTCATAAGGAAGTGGGAAAAGTGCTTGGAAAAGAGGTGAGTGCTGAGCAAGTGGTTGCATTCCCTCTCAGACCCCTCCCCCACATACAGCACCAAAATGTGGTGAAACGGGTCATGCTGCACTGATGAATACCTAAGATTCTGCCCCTTACAATGTAACAGGTGCAACAGCTGTACCTAAGACACAGAGGCAAACAAACATAGGAGCCTGGCAAGATGAGGAGACAGAAAAGTATGGCCCAAAAGGGAGAACGAATCAAGGTTCCAGTGAGAGAACTAAGCGACAAGGAGATAGCTAACCTCACAGATGAGGAGATAGCCAACCTAACAGATGTAGAGTTCAAAACACTGATGATAAATATGCTCACAGACTTGACAGATATGTTTAAGTATGGCAAATGCATAAGGGAAGGAGTGAAGGCTATGCTAAATGAAACAAAGGAAAATCTACACAAAACCAATGATGGAGGGAAGGAAACTGGGGTTCAAATCAATAATTTAGAACATAAGGAAGAAAAACACAGTCAACCAGTACAGAATCAGGAAACAAGAATGGAAAAAAAAATGAGGAGAAGCTAGGAACATCTGGGACAGCTTTAAATGTGCCAACATCTGAGATGTAGGGGTACCAGAAGGAGAAGAGGAAGAGCAAGAAATTGAAACCTTATGTGAGAAAATAATGAAGGAAAACTCCCCAGATTTGCCAAAGGAAATAGACATACAAGTCCAGGAAGCACAGACAGTCCCAAACAAGCTAGACCCAAAGAGGACCACACCAAGACACATCATCATTAAAATGCCAAAGGTTCAAGATAAAGAGAGAATCTTAAAAGCAGCAAGAGAAAAGCAGAGAGTTACCTACAAAGGGATGCCTATAAAACTGTCAGCTGATTCCTCAAAAGAAACTTTGCAGGCAAGAAGAGACTGGCAAGAGGCATTCAAGGTGATGAAAAGCAAGGACCTATAACCAAGATTACTCTATCCAGAAAAGCTATCATTTAGGATGGAGGACCTATAACCAAGATTACTCTATCCAGCAAAGCTATCATCTAGGATGGAAGGGCAGATAAAGTGCTTCCCAGACAAGGTAAAGCTAAAGGAGTTCATCATCACCAAGCCATTATTACACGAAATGTCAAAGTGATTTACTTAAGAAAAAGAAGATCAACATTATGAACACTAAAATGACAACAAACTCACAAGTATAAACAACTGAATCTAAAAAATAAAAACAAAATCCTACTAAGCAAACCAGAATAGGAACAGTATCATAGGTATGGGGATCATTTGGACGGTTATCTGCTGGGAGCGGGAAGGGAGACAAATGGGGAAATGGTGCAGGGATTAAGAAGCATAATCAGCTGGTACAAAATAGACAGGGCGAAATTAAGAATAATATGGGAAAGGGTGAAGCCAAAGAACTTATATGCATGACCCATGGACATGAACTAAGTGGGCTGGGATTGCTGGAGGGAAGGGGGGTACTGGGCAGAGGGGAGCAAAGGGAAAAAATTGGGACTACTGTAACAACATAATCAATAAAATATACTTTTAAAAAGAATAAAATAGCTAGAAATAAATTTAAACAATGAGGTAAAGGAACTGTACTCAGAAAACTATAAGATACTGATGAAGATACAAATAAATGAAAGGATATACTATGCATAAGAAATGGAAAAATTATTATCATTAAGATGTCCATACTATCCAAAGCAATCTAAAGATTCAATGCAATCCCATCAAAATACCAATGGCATTTTTCAGAGAACCAGAACATATAATCCTATTTTTTATGTGGTACCACAGAAGACTACAATTAGCCAAATCAATATTGAGAAAGAAGAACAAAGTTGAAGGTGTCATGCTACCTGCTATCAAACTATACTGTAGAAGGCTATAGTATCAAAAGAGTATGGTACTGACATAAAAAAAGACATATAGATCAATGGAACAAAATAGAGAGCCCAGTAATTAACCTACACTCATATGGTCAATTAATTTATAAGAAAGAAGGCAAGAATATAAAATTGGGGTAAATACATTCTCTTCAATAAATGGTGTTAGGAAAACTTAGATACATGCAAAAAATGAAATTAGAGCACTTTCTTACTCTACATACAAAAATAAGCTCAAACGGAATAGACAGTTAAATGTAAGATGTGAAACCATAAAACTAGAAGAAAGCATTGGCACTGACTGTGTTAGCAATAGTTTTTTAATTTGTCTCCTAAGGCAATGACAACAAAGCTAACAGATCTAGATATGTATGTTAAATTATCACATTGCGTACTGTAAACTTACACAATGTTATTTGTCAGTTATATCTCAATAAAGCTGGGGGTATGGAATACATGGTTGGTAAAAACTGGCAATTTTCCTTCCTGGAGATTTCAGAACAACCTCTTCAGTGACAGCTGAGATTCTGGACAGTTTAGAGCTGAATTTGGTCACCAGCACTCACTGACACCAGCAGGTGAATCGGCACTGGAAAACCCCTCATATTACCAAATATGCTCTGTCTCACCAAGTTGTCAAAATTAAATAAAATCATATAAGAGAGATGTCCTGGCATGTGTAGGAACAACACATGTTGGCTAAAATGCTGAAATGTTCCTCAGCACCACTCCAAATCACACCTGCATTAGGTGGAGCTGCCGCTTCCTTCCTGTGAGTGCTCCTTTCCCCAAAGTCTGAGGGGGAAGCAGACCTGAGAGGCCGATCGAATACCTAAGTAGAGAGGTATGTTTGTGTGTGGTGGGAGGATAAAGGCGCATCAAAACCTGTGCCTGTGCCTGTGCACTGTCTGTCTAGGAAGGTCCATTCCTGGGGGACAGGGCTACAGGCCTTCTCTCTTCTCCTTCTCTATAATTTTATTCCACACCAAGGTCATACTGGGCCTCCATAAACATCATCTGCTGTTTCCCACTCCTCTCCCTGGGAGCAAAGGGATAGGTTCCTCTGAGTTCATCTGAGCCAAAGTAGTCCTAGCTTCTCCGCCCACACATTGGGCAGTGTGGGTGGGGAGCAGCTGTGGAGAGAGGGTGTGGGTGGAGCTCTTGGTGCCATTCGCACCTTGGGACATCTCTATGTCCCTGTGGAGTAACAGCAACAGGCTGAGACAGGTACAAAGAACCTTGAGGTTTCCCCATGGGATCCCCTCCCAGAGCAGATCTCTCAAGGAAAGCAGGAAGGGCTGGCCTGCAGAACCTTCAAATCTATGATACACCTAATTAGCCAGCCCAAGACTCATCCTGAATTTCGTAAGATTACTAGTCTTTCAGGGCCTTAAGAAATCAAAGAGAGCAGGGAGACCAGAGGGGAACTTTTCATTATTGGATACCTAGTATGCAGCAGGCTGATTAATACCAGCTTTACATTCTTGGCTCATTTAGCCCTTTTCACAGTTCTGTGAAATTAGTGATAAGCGTTATTTATATTTTAATTGGAACTCATAGAGGTTAAGAAACTTGCTGAAAGTTAAACAGTAAATGCAGCCATTTCATCTCACCCTGCTGTTCAAAAGTTCAGGTCGCCAAAGATCCTGCCTATTGCTGTGAGGCGTGTGCCACCCAGAGCAGGTCATTTTGCCTTTTGATGGGGGCATTTGGGCTGAACCCTTTACACAACACTGTTTGACAATCATCAAAATGACATCAGAACGGGTGTACATGTGCAAGTGCTGGGGAGATGTCTCAGCTCACACTGGGGGCATGATCATCAAGAACAAAAGAGGAAGAGGAGCCCATTTTTGGCAAGGGGCAAATTGATGCTGTGAAAATAAATAACTGCAAAGACACAATCACGGTATTATAAACTAAGGTTTCTTCCTGGGAAAATCGACAATGTATAAACAGTGGGTAGCTAATCCTATTGGCTATAACTAAAGATAAGGCCATGCCTACAGTACCCTGGGCTCACAGGCGCTTGAGATAGTTTCTGTGCCTGTATAAAATGTATCTAATAGACTAAAAGAAAAGGCCAAGTATCATTGATGGGGGAGAATTCAGACTGAAGGAGAATGACAGTCTTTAAAGCTCTCTCCTCCTTCTGCCCCAATTCCCCAGCCTTATTCCAGGTACCCACCCCCATGCCCTTTAACCTCGGTGCATCCTCCACAGCTTCAGGCATTCGGCTGCCACCGATTTCAGGGCTGCCATGCCCTGCCCTCTCTAGTGGCAAGGATACAAAGCTTCAGTTCATACCATGATATCAACCCTCACAAGGAAGAGCTTAAACAGGTCACTTACCCTCTGAAGTTCAGTTCAGGAGAGATTCTGAAGCTGCCCAAAGCTTTCTTTAATTCAGCCCTTACATTCATGAATGAAGACATTGGAGTAAAGAAACCAGCAAGGAACATTGCTACATGACCAACTCCATTTTCTTCTATTTCTCCAGTATCAGATCTACTGTTCCTAGACTGGAAGGAAATGCATAGAACTGTTATCAAAGGGGATGGATATAATTCTATTTGTTTCTTCTGTCTACTTCTCCTTCTCATGGATACATATTATTTTTATAATGGATAAAATATATAATTCATTTAAAAACAAAGACAGAAACATTTATGATTAAGTCTGTTTTCACTGCTGAATACAGCAGATACTTCTATAAGATGCTATAGGCAGTACTGATGTGTCCAATTTCAATGCCACTTATCTCTTTTGATGAAAGGACACTATAACCTGTTTTCCCATAATGGTGATTCAAGCTACTGTATGAGACTGACAGGACTGCTATTCTTAAGTAAGCAGGACTTTGGCTCCACTTAAATTATACCCAAGGGTATGAACTTCACTGGCTACATATACTCCTTCTCTTTTGGGTCTCAGGAATATCTCTGATGCTTGAGACTGAGAAGAAAGGGAAAAGAAGAGAAATCAAAGAAATGGTATCCATACATGAACAACCCAACTAGGCACCCATGGGATGAATATCTCCACTGAGGGCACGTGTTTCTTCCTAACCGACCCAAAGAGTAGCTTGAAAATAAATGGAAAAGAGCCTGAAGAGCAATTCTTTTGTTCAGTAACTTCAGTTAACTCTTCATGTATGATCTATCTGCTGTAATGCTTGTTTTGAACACTCAAATTTGTTCCAATGTCACTGATGTAATCAGGAACAATTTGAGCATAACACGCATTTCACATTTGCTTATGTATGAGTTGGTATGTGAGTAACGCTAGGAGAATGCAGAAAAGGGGACCTAGCTAAACCAAGCAGAAGAATACACAAAACATACACATATCTCAAACATCTGCTCACTTCCTCAGTCACCATGTGTTGTGAGCCACACCCACACACATCTGGTGTTACAACTTTCCATTCTATTTCAGACCTCACTCCTTCCACTACATCACAGTAACTTACAAGCTGCAACTCTTCCAACATCCAATTTCAGAAGCAAATTACAAGTCTTTTTTTCTTTAGGTAAAGTGCCATACTTATAATAGTATTTACATATGTCTTTATTCTTAAACTGTATGAAACTTTACTGCCATTTTTTATTGATTTTAGAGAGAGAGGAAGGGGGAGAGAGGGAGAGAGAGAAACATTGATAGGAGAGAAAAACATCAATCGGTTGCCTCCTGTACACAACCTAGGTATGTGCCCTGATGAGGAATCAAACCCATAACCTTCTGCTGTGGGGGACAATTCTTCAATCAACTGAGCCAACTGGCCAGAGCTGTACTATCATTTTTATTTACCTGTTATCTTTCTTTTATGTGTCACTGATGAAGTATTTAAGTGTTACATCATTAGCCCCATTTTTCCACAGAAGCCCTGTGGTGTTTTTCCACACATCCCCTGTGGTGTTTTCTTGTGCGAGTTTGCACAGAACAGTGGTTTTTTAGGAATTGATATGTCACATTATAAAACTGACTACAAGGCTTTGCTCTAGGCACAATGGAGAAAGCAGGTATAACCCAGGTGGTATGTCCATGTGGAAATTCCGTCTCAGCATTACTTTGGAAATTTATGCTTTTCTGAATTTTAAGTCCCCCAAAAAATCAATTGAGAAATTGGGAAAATAGGAGAAAGTATTATTATTCTCCTGGGAGATTAAAATTTAACAAGTAACTTAGAGGCATTACAAGCTCCAAGAAATTTACCAACACATGGAATCAAAAGTCATGATTAACATTTCTAGGAACCAGTGGAGGAACACATATGAAAGAAATGATCAAGATCTAACCTGTTGGTCTCACTTATAGGTGTTTACCACGTTGTCAGCGTATGTATGTGTCCGTGTCTAGCAGCTAAAAGTGAATTATGCTTGCATAAAATATTAATAATTTTATATGGGAAGTATAGTTTGTATAAGTCCTGTAAGTGGTGTTCACAGAAATAAGTTTTGGAAGAAAAATGTCCTTAATTGGCAAGTCACTGTTCACTTTGATAGAAATACAAGTACTAAATTATTTGAACACTACATGTGATGACACTATATGTTAATTATGTTACTGGTGTTTTCCAGTGTTTGACTATTCATTATAGACTATAATTTTTTGGTAAATGCTACTAAAATGTTTCTTATTTTTTAAACAGTTAGATATCCTTAATAACAAATAAATAGCATGCACAATATTAGATATATGTTTTAAATGACATGATTTCAGATATATGTGATAATGTCTAAAAATTCTGATTTCTCATTCCCAAATCCTGAAGATTAATATCTATATGGAATTTAGAAATGCTAAGTCCAGGCGTGGTCCTTAGTCAAAATAAAGCTTGGGTTCTATTAAGCCTGAATTATGGGTTCCTCAGAGATGCATTATGGCCTTGAAATCTGGAGTCCAATGTCCCCTGAACCACATACCATATCCCACAAGTGTCCTCATGGTTTCCTCAGCCAATTATCTAAGATAACTGGAGTTAGAATTCAGGATAATTATATTAAAATATATTTTAAATGTGCATGTGTGGTGGCAGGGTGTCAGTGGGAAATCTCTGTTCCTTCCACTCAATTTTGCTGTGAATCTAAAACCACTCTAAAAAATAAAGTTTATTAAAAAATAAGACAATGTCAAGCATGAGAGTTAACACAGACACATACAATGTATGTGCCAAGATGCACATACAGAGAACAAAATTATAAAAATTTCCCTGGTCTTTTAAAAGAGCAGCCTCCCCAGCCCCAGTCGAAATGATGGATGGAGGTTTCCATTTCTCACTCGCAAACTCATATCCAGCTTTTTTCTGCACCCCTTAATTTCAGAGGAAGCAGGCATTCCTCAGCAAGGCCCTTTTGAGGTTCACAAAGGCTCAGCTGCCATAAATCAAACATTGGTGGCATTCGTGGAGTTGAGGAATAGTGCTGCAGGTAACATTTTCCCGACCTTGCTGAGAGAGAGTCAAGTCTAGAGTTTAATGAAATGAAATCTCTTTGCGGTGAACACAAATAAGGCTGCTGGAGCAGTTCTCTTTTAACGTGACTTTTAACTGGCCTGTGAGAAGATTTAAGCTTCATCCCCAAGTCCACAGGTAGAAGCAGCTTCATCCCCAACCTGGAGGGAGGGCCAAAGGAAAGCTGTTTTCTAAGCTTAGAGCTCTATGCAAAGCTGACTAAAGCTGGGACATCTTGAAGGCATTTAAAGAAAATGAAGCCAACAAATGGACAGTGAATCCAAGAAGAACCAAACACACTTCTGTCTCCTGGGGGAAAGTGAAAACTCATTATTGGAAATGGATTCAAAACAGAATAGCATGGTCTGTCTTTAATATGTGAGATTCAAAACTGACTTCTCTCAAACTTGCAGATGAATTAAGTTGCAAGTCAATAGAAAGATGTGGCTATTTGTACAGTGCAATTATCTGGAGAGATTTTTCAAAATACTCCAATACATTCAATAAGCCCATTTAGTTGAATTTAAATTTCAAAACTCTTACGAAAGATGTTTGTTTGTTTGTTTTTGTTTTTTAACCAACAGACAATTTTGGTCCTAGGTTAAGGATTAATAAAGAGCAAAAGCAGAAGTGTCTTTTATAAAAGGAATTTTATTTGTTTTCCCTTTCCTCTGGCTATCTAAGAAATAGTAAGGGAACTATGAGGAGGACAAAGAATCTGTCTAATGTCTTCGATACTCTACCGTTGCTGAAAGAGTCCCCATCTTCTGAATGCCCTATCCTTCTATGGTTTACTGGGTGAGCAAGTCCCAACAGTTTTACTGGGCTTATAAAATAAAGATTTCTGAAGTTGAAATAGTGCACTTGGGAAGACTTGCTCCAAGTCTTTATCCTCTCGTTTGGGTATGCTATGAACCCTCTGCAAATGGCTCTAGATATTGAACTCCGTGTATGGGCAGGGGTCCTACTGTCCTTTGCTTTTAAGAAAAATCTCTCTGCATCTTTATTGGTTCAAATATTCCAAATATATTTTTCTAATTAAAATTTTTTTCAACATGTATATAATGAAGTATCTTAAGTGTACATATAGATGAGTTTTATATATATATTTATATATATATATATATATACCTTTTCAACCATCCAAATCAAGATGTTGAACTCAGATGGCTCCTTTGAGCCCCTTCCCAGGCAATAACCTTCCTAGAGAGCACTACCATTCCAATTTCTATCATCAAGTTTAAATACTTTTAAGACTTTTGATACAAATTGTCCTCCAAAATGCTTGTAGCAAAGAGTTTTTCCCCTGACAAATAATTTTTAGTGACTTGTACAGATAGTTTTTCTCTGGGCACTCTGTTGATTACTAAGTATACTTAACTTGAAGATTATATATAAAGTTTATATCAACCTTGAAGAAATCATCACTCCTTCTTGGACTTTCTCCTAAATGTTTTTTACCAAAGTGTTATGGACAATATTGATTTTACTAAAGACTTTCTAGGAAATACAAAGAAGGACTATCACATCACTAATCCTATACTCCATGCAAAATAAAAATCATGATAAAGAATAAAATCCCCATTGGAGAAATTCTTCTCTTTTTCTTTCTTGGGTATCCCTCTTCCTCTGCTGATTGTGCCTGATTGCTCATTTCTCTCCAGCCTGTAATGTAAAAGCCCTTCCTTCTTCAGGGTGTTGGGACCTGAGGCCCACTACAGCCCACCTCTGCCCTAGAGCATGCTTACCAACACTTCTCATTGATGTTACTCATCTTTCCCCAGAAAGAAACTTTCATACTACTGCTAAAAAGAAATAAAGATTTCTTCATGTCACCCTGATTTATTTTCCTTCTTAATTGGTGGTACTTGTTGTAGAAAAAGATAAAAACCCCAGTCAGCAATTTGAGGCACAGATGTATGTTTGGAAACTTATAATACTATATTCATGGACCTTACCACAATTTCCTAAATCATAAAATTATGAATTATTGCAAGAGAAAATACACCTAGACCAAAGGAAAGAATGACACATCTGATGTTTACTGTAATAAAACTAATATTTAACAATAAAAAGCTCAACCATGTGATTTATGAAATGGAGCCTTCACTAGGACTTTTTAACACTAGAGTCTAAGATTTGACTATACATTTTGCTTTAGGGTTTGAATTTAGTTCAAGAAATGTGCATCTGGCTGCTAAACATTTTGAAAAGGTTTCTCTTGTTTCTTTTCTTTCTTTTCTCATTTTTTCCTCTTGAATTAAGCCCATGGGACTGGATATATACAGTGAAAATTGATTGTTTGATTGGCCAGCATCCCTATTCCTTTCCTGGGGCAATATTATTTTGATTTCCCTTTGGGGAGTTAACCTCTTCTCCCACTTTCTGCCATTATTCTACTGAAAGGGATGGACAAAGGTAAATCCTAATTGATCTGAGCCACTTTGCATACCCCAGTCCCCTGGCCACAGGGATTACATTAGTACATAAACCAGTCAGAGCCACCGAGAGTTTTGCTGGGTTTTCTGGAGAAAAGAAACACTCTCTCTTCCTCTGGCCTTAGTAGAATGAGTGTCTGCTCCAGCAACTTCAATCAATACTCTCAGGGGTGCCAGGCTGTGAATGAAGGCAACACCTACAGGAAGCAGGGCTGACAGCCATCTGCTAGCTGCATTGTTTGAAACCTGAATCAAGCACCTTCTAAAGCCATCCTTCCCCAGAGTTTTCAGTTACATAAACCAATAAATTCATTTTTTGCTTAAACTACTTTGAGTTTCTCTCCACATAAAGAGCCCTAACAGATACAATGTAGGTCTGTAGCAATCTAAGATTAAAAAGCCATTCATTTTCTCACTCATTTTAAAGCATTTCCAGAATGCCTATTAAGTACCAGGCAGTGGAAATAGAAAAATGAATATTACCCTGACAAGATAGAGGTGTGAGCATATACAACTCAATGCGATAAGGGTGATTGATAGTAGAGGATGTTATGGGAAGACAGAGGATGAGGAGACTAATTCAGCTGAAGCGACTCAGTAAAGAAGTTGAGCAGGCAAGAAAGAGACAATCTAAGAGGAGCAAATCATACATCCAAAGGCCAACTGGCATGAAGATGCATAGATTTTCTGGGGAGTCACCGACAGTCTCTTGTGGCTTGTATATGAGTTCCAAGCCAAGCACAAGCAATGTGACTGGAAAGGAAGGTTTGGAATTGTTATGAAGGTCTTTGTAGATCTGGTCATCAGGGAACACCATGTGACATCTGAATTATAGAAGGACATAGACAATATCCACAAGTGACAGCACAAGTGGGCTTCCTTTGTCTAATCCCCCGAAGCTGCCTGACTCCTAGAGCTCCTCCTTCGAGTTGGGGTTTCCCCCATCACTAGGCCTCTCCTGCCTCCCCCATTTTGCTGCCACAAGAGAATATAAGGCTGATGCTGACAGTCTCCTGTGCCATTGTGCACTCAGATATTCATCTGTGCTCAGGAAACTGGCTTGAAATTTTCCATGGAGAGTGCAGACAGAAAGGTCAACAATTATGCAAGATGAATAATGGGCTTGGAGCAATCAGGCCATACAGCTGCTGTAGTGAGTTCTCTGAAACCCACCTGCCAGGTGTTCACATCCCTACCCAGTAGCCCCAGCCAGGCATCTGTAGCCAAGCTCTCAGCTCACGAGCATTTCTATACAGATCCCGAAACCAAAAAGGCCATGGCACTGAGCATGGAGAAAGGTCTTTTTAAGACTTTCTCTAAATGCTTAGTGAATGACCTGTTCTCAGAGGTAAGGGGTTAAATGAGAGACCGAGAGTCAGAAACCCCAGCCAGGGACCAGCCCAGCTTCAATAGGCAGCCATGAGTGCCTGAGGCAGCCTTTTGTTCTGGGAGGGCACTACTTTTTTTTTTTAATTAATTAATTTATTTATTTATTTGCATTGTCTTTTTTTTTAATATGCTTTATTGTTTATGCTATTATCGTTGTACCAATTTCTTTTCCCTTTGTTCCCCTCCACCCAGTGACCCCCCTCCCTCCAGTTGTCCCCCCCCTTAGACCATGTCCACTGGTTGTGCATATAGTTCTTCTCAACATCTCCCTATCTACTCCACTCTCTCCTACTATGCTTCTTAATTCCTGTACCATCTCCCTCCCTTTCCCCTTCCCCCTCCCCACTGACCTCCCACCAATATGTCCCCCATACCTATAATTCTTTTCCCACTCTCATTGCCTACTTAGTCTGCCTTTAATTCCCTAGCTTCTGTTGTTGGTTGTTGTGATACAGTTTTCATTTTAACATTCATAGTTTTGATCCTCCTTCTTCTAAAGAAGTCCCTTTAACATTTCATATAACTGTGGTTTGGATCTGATGAACTCCTTCAGTTTTACTTTGTCCTGGAAGCACTTTTTCTGCCCTTCTATCCTGAATGACAGCTTTTCTGGATAGAGTAATCATGGCTGTAGGTTTTTGCTTTTCATTGCTTTGAATATTTCTTGCCAGTCCCTTCTTGCCTGCAGAGTTTCTTTTGAGAAATCAACTGAGAATCTTATGGGGACCCCTTTGTATGTAATTCTCTTCTTCTCTCTTGCTGCTTTTAAGATTCTCTCTTTATCCTTAATTTTGGACATTTTGATTCTAATGTGTCTTGGTGTGGTTCTCCCTGGGTCCACTTTTTTTGGAACTCTCTGTGCCTCCTGGACCTGTAAGTCTATTTCCTTCCCCAAGTTAGGGAAGTTCTGCTTCATTATTTTTTCACATAATTTTTCAGTTTCTAGTTCCTCTTCTTCACCTTCTGGCAGCTGTATGAATCGGATGTTGGCCTGCTTATAGCTGTCCGATAAGTTTCTGAGCCCCTACTCATTTTCCTCACTTCTTGTTTCCTCTTTCTGCACTGGTTAACTGTTTGTTTCTTCCCTATGTTCTGCTTTGTTGATTTGATCCCTGGTTTTCTTGCCCTCACCACTAGTTTCATATGTGTTTCTTTCATTTCACCAGGACTAACCTTTATTCCTTCCCCACCTTGTTTAAGATCTGCTGTTAGGTCTGTAAGCATTTTTATATCCAAAGCTCTGAACTGTGCCTCAGAAAGATTTCCTATCTGCTGCTTCATTAAATATTTGCTGTCTGGTCAGCTGCGTCACTGGAATCTCTATCATGATCTGTGCCATCCTGACCATTTTGTGTTTACCTTTGCTTCCTGGGCAGGGCTGTCACACCTCCTACGCTATAGGGGCAGAGCCCTGTACACTCGTCACAGCCAGGCAACACGTCTCACCACGCTGTGGAGTTTTCTGCGGGGGTGGGGGTCCAAGATGGATTCCTGCCGTTCACTCTCCGCTGAGAGACCGGGAGCCTCCTCCTCTGTCCTCACCCACTCCGGGCCTCACAGTCCAAGGCAATGGAGATCTGCCTTCCCTGGCTTTGGAATCACAAGCTGACAGGTCTGGTCTGCAGCTGGGGGTGCTCCCCAGGTGCTTCTCACCTCCCCCTAAATATGGGTGTCTGTGCTTACTACCGTCCTGCCACCATTGCTGCTGCTGCTGCTGCGGACAGCACAGCTTGAACTCTTCTTCCCGGCTTCACCCCTCCTACCTATCTAGACGAGCACCACTTCTTTACAACTTCATATGTTGGACTTCCATTTATTTTCTGGAACTTCTGGTTATTTCTGGTTTTGTGGTAGTTATATTCCTTCTTAGTTGTGGAGGGAGATGGAGTGTGTCAGTCTAGGCCTCCATCTTGGCCGGAAGTCTGCTGTGTTTGGGAGGGCACAACTTAACCACAGCTTTCCCTGGGAGAACCAATCAAGCAGAAAAGCATTGCTGAGAACCTACTGTGTGAAATGTGAGATGTAGAGATAAGTCACACTCAACACCAGGAAACACTGGCAATCCACGGGTGTCTGTTGTAATAAATGTCAATTCCACAAAGCAGGCGTCATCCTGACTGATAAGAAAAGCAAGGACAAGCAAAGTAAATGATCCTGGGGAGAGAAGGGTCTGGGACCTGGATCAGCTCGATTCCAACACCTCAACCTCACCTCTTTCCAGTCTTCCCCAGAGATAAGAAGGCACAAGGACTCCAGGAGGTAAAACTCAGCTCTCCGACAAGAGTTTCTGGAGTTCTGTCAAAGCCATGGCACAAGGAAGGGCACATCGTTCTGTCACTCTTATTGAGTGCTTGAAAAATGAGGGCCTGGGAGAATTATGGGGTTTTTTTCTTTAAAAGAAACTCATTTTTCTATGGATTTTGATGTAAATTTCAAATACATATTTAGGAGAAAGAAGAGGACTACTGATTATACCATGAGGATTCCAAGGTCTTTCCCTGGGGATGCTGTGATGGGCATTTTTGAGAGGCGTCCATATAGGGGACTGGAAGGAGGAAATCCTGAAAAGGTTAGTGGTTCCTGCTACACAGTTACTCTCTCCAGGTTCTAGTAATTTTCCCCTTCTTTTTGCCCCTTCAGTCCCAGAGGAACAATGGCTTCCACTGCTCCTACCCCTGGGGCACTGCATCATGTCTTACTGCTTTTCCTAAACTCCACCCACACTTTGCAAACAGTCTCTTTCTGGGCTGGCTTCATAGGAGTGTGGCTTGTGCACTCACCCAGGAACCTGTGCTTAGAACTCCATACTTGATTTAATACTCTTAAAGTTCTTAATACTTTAACAAGAACCTCATATTTCAATGTTCAGTGCCCACCCACCTCCCAAACTATGTAGCTGCTCCTGACCCCTTTATACTGTGCCTTCTGTATCCTGCCAGGAACCTGACCCAATACCCTCCTCAGCAGACAGAAGGGCAGCCCGAAATAACTGATCTCCTCAGAAGGAGGCAAAGTCATTTCCCTAAAAGGACAGAGTCCTCAGGGCAAAGACATAGGTGTTCCTATGAGATTAATTTGTTCCTGAGGCAGGAACAGAAATCCAGACCACAGAGGGCAGCAGGCAGAGGAGGCCTGAGTCCAGGATTCAGGAGATGGAGGCTTGCGTCTGGTTACCACAGTCCTTTAGCTCTGTGTCCTTCAGAAGTTGCCTGCCTTCTCTGAGCCTCAGCTTCCACATTGGGTAACACGCTGCTTCACTCAAAGTACAGTTGTCACCAAAAATCAATGGACAATTATTAGGAGGAGAATGCAGCTAGATAACGGCCTGAAGAAGATCCTCCTTCCCTCTTGCCACCTCAGTAAGAAATGACTAGCACCATGACCGAATTGCTCAGCTACACCTGGATCATAACTAAGGAACAATTAAGTAATTGTAGTCCAGTTCTGCACTGATCTAGCCCCCCTAGCACAGGGGCACTTTGGACTCTTATGAATCACCAGGTTTTGCTTCCAAAGCACTTATTAATAATAGCCCTTTACTGGACACTTACTGTGTGCTGACACTGTGCTAGGGGCTTTCATTATATTATCTAGACCAGGAGTCTGCAAACATTCTCTTAAAGGGCTGATAGTAAACGTTTTAGAATTTGAGGGCCAGATGGTCTCTGGTCCAACTACTCAACTTTGGCATTTAAGCACAAAAACAACCACAGACAGTACATAAATGAATGAGCCTGTCTATGTTCCAATAAAACCTTTTCGACAAAAACAGGTGCTATGGTAGTTTACCACCCTTGGTCTAGAGCAATGGCCTTCAATCCTAAAGCCTACATCATAATTCCCTGGAGCACTTGTTAAGACATGGAGTTTTTGTTTCAGTGGGTCTAGGGGTCCAGCAGAGAATGTGCATTTTTTCCTTTTTATTGAATTTATTGCGGTGATACTAGTTAACAAAAATATACGGGTTTCAGGTGCAAAATTCTATATCTGTACACTGTATTGTGTGTTCACTACCCCAAGTCAAGTCTCCATCGATCACCACTTATCCCTCCCATACCCTTTTCTACCTTCCCCCAGCCCCTCCATTGCTAACACACTCCCAGGCGATGCTGACACTGCTGGGCCAGAACCACACTTTGAGAGCCACTGGTCCAGACAGTACAGCAGACATCTTAAGTGCACAGCTCTGAAGCCAAGTAGCCTATTTGAATCCTGCCTCTTCCACCTAAAACCTGAGTAATCTTAGATAGTTTGGGTTTCTTTTATATTTCCATACCTCACCTATATAATTAGGATAATAATAACACCAGTTTCACAGGGTTGTCCTTAGTTAAATGAGCTAATGCTTATGAAGTGCTCAGAACCATGCTTGGCACATGGTCAGCCCTCAAAAAATGTTAGTTCTTGTTAAATGTTAGCTGATATTGCCCCCATTTAATTCTCCCACCAACCCTATTAGGTAGATCTGCTGATCATTTTATAGATGAGGTAGCTGGGGCAAAACAGGTTAAATATATTGTCCACAGCACAGAACTGTTAAATGGCAAACTGGGAATCAAACCTAGGGCTCCAGAATTGAGAGGTTATGCCTTTACCTGAGACACTGTTCTCTCTCCCCAGAACCTGGAGCAAATACATGCCTCCATGAGGTCCCCAGGAATATGAGTATAAAAGCCTTTGGGAAGTGAAACCTTGTTAGCATGGATCGCCACTGTATCCCAGGTCTTCACCTGGAACTCCAGCAGGGACCATGTTCTTCTGACTCTGACCCTCCCTCTCATGCTCCCTCAGGCCACCATAGTATCAAAGAACAAAGGAGCCATCTCCTCCACCCAGCCCTGCTCATTCATTTTGTCAGAAGTCCTGGCCTTCCCTTGTGAGCACTCTGAGCTGGGTTGAGAGGTCTTATGGTAACATGTACTGGCAATAGGCTGGATATTTTGCCTACATTATCATATATAATTTTCAATGTAATTCCATATGGTAAGTACTATTATTCGTCGTCGGCAGCCGTCCGTCTCGAGAGACGATGGTGTAGCTTCTCAAGAGTCTATCTGCATCGCCGAGAATGGCTGTGCAGTCCGACTCGGGAGTGACATGGTATCTGTCTCCTCCCGTGTTGAATCGACATCTTGCGATGACACTGAAGCTACAGAGCCTGGGCAGGGTGATATGGAGGGTCCGCTGTTGCCCATGCAGCAGACCCCCCCTCTCTTCGCAGCTGAAGGGTCCAAGGGAAAGACGGAGTCGATACAGCTTGGCTTCAGGTGCGCAGCAGGAGTTGCCGGTGTTGACTACAACGTCAAACCGCCTTAGGGACTCCGGCTCCGGATTTTCTGTCGGGGTTTACTCCCTTAGCCTTTCCCCTGAAGAGGTATGCCGCAAGGCAGCGGAGGTTTTTTGGAGTCAGAGTTTTCCTTCTCTGATGTACCCTGACTGGAAGATCGAACCAGCGACACTTAGCTCGCAGGCCGACGCTCCATCCACTGAGCTAAACCAGCCAGGGCTAAGTACTATTATTACATCCATTTATTAAGTGAGGAAATTGAGGCTTAGTGGCAGTGGACCTAAGACATGCAGCTAGTCAATGAGGATGCCAAGAGAGAAACAGATCTGAATGCTTCCAAAGTTTTCATTCTTTCCACTGACAAGATCTTGCCTCCTTAATAGGTATGAGGAGTAAAAGATTGAGGAAAGGGAACACTAGAAGTTAGTACTTAGAGCAAAGGACATGAAATGCCCAAAATATAGCTTTATCTCTTTGCCAATTTTGGTCAATTTCTCCAAAAAATATGAATAAACTTAACTGAATCACACCATTCAGGTACATTGGCAAATGTACTCCAACCAATTTGAAACAAGAAAAAGCTATGCAAGTCTTGCTTTTATGTGGGTAGCTTTTATGAGAAGAGGGAGGGAGACTTTTATGAAAGAAAAGGCAAAGCTAGAGTAGCTTTGACCCCTTATCCTTAAAAATGAAAAGGAAGAATAATCAAATGTACGCTGAAAATATAACAGTAAACAAGCTCCGAGGTGACATTTGGGCTGTGTGGCTTTCTTCTGGCTGTGTGACAATGAGTGCCCATTCAACTGGCTTTTCCCAAAGCCAGAGAAAGGTCTTTAGCTAAAATGTCACAATGCATCTTATTTTCCATTTTCAGCATGTGTTCCAAGGGGAGACTGACGCTCTCTCCTGCCCTCATGCACCACTTTGAAAATAGCAACAGCAAAGCACAAAGAAAGGTAGGAAGGAAGGGGACAGCTTGCAGCTCCTTGGAACTCTCTGACTTTCACTTTGTAGAGGGTGCAGGCTTTGTGTGGGGAGGAGATGGAGGAGGCCAGAGGACGGCTGTGACATAATCTCCACATGTGCGCACACTCCAGAGAAATCACAAAAGACGTGGCACCTATTACATACCACTATGTGATGCTCTGAAAAATGCTGATATTACATTTAGAAATTATGGAGGTATAAGAGGACTAAAAGATAATGTAAATAAAACAATAAAGATTAAACGAATTTAAAAAATTAAAAGATTTTTACTGGCCAATTTAGTCATTATTACTAAAGGTATTTGGTCCAAAGAATAGCCATCATTTAATGGCCTGAACGTTTGGCCCTGCCTCAAAGGAAGGCATAACCCTCCTATTTGGGCATCAAGGCCACATGTAACCTGGCCCCCGCCAACATTTTCAGCCTTATTTCTTACTACTCATTCCCAAACATTTCATCTATTTTCATAGAGCTGTGCTTTGGCTTTTGTCATTGATTGAATTGGATTACTGTCTTCTTTGTGTAGCTTGTCTAAACCCTAGTTATCTTTCAAGACCCAGTTCAAATGCCTCATCTTCATAAGTATTTCAACCTTAGACATTGTCCCATTCTCCTCTATTGTTTCTGCTGCTCTTCCTTAAAAGGGCTGCAGCATAACTTCCATTACTCTTATTTGTCTGCATGTCTCCCTTTTCCACTAGAGGAAGAGTTCCTTTAAGTCACAGGTTTCTTCTCACTCATCTTTGAGTAGCAAAGTGATTTGTATAGTAGGTGTTCCTTATGTACTTACATTTGCTGACTTTAAATCCACATAACATTTTAGTATTTATATTATATTCTCACATACATTTACTCATTGTTCATTCTAACATATTTATGAGGTTTGTAATTCTATTCCAATTTTAAGATGAGAAAATTGAGACTCATAGTTAAGTGGCACACCTTGTTGGTAGCTGATCTACACTGAAGCTAAGTCTCCAATTACTCTTATAGTTCTGAACTTCTATGATTCTATAATTTTATTCAAAACTGTATGTCAGAAAGGAAAGGAGAATAATAATTTCATTATAATTCTGCAGAGAAAAAAAAAGGCCAGCCAATACTCTTCTCTTATTTATAAGATTGTATTATGCTCCACTGTAAATGAATAATATAAACATTAGCTTCAGCAATGTAACATAGCAGCAGCTTTTTTTTATTACCATTGTTTAAACATTTGGATAGTAAGCAGGTATGCCTCATCCAACAGATGTTCTCTGTCAAACATATATCCTCTATGCAAATTTTATGGAGTTACCTTTATTAGGTATTATTTATTCTAAAAGCAGAGATGCTGCTGTGCAGAAAATAATGAACAATGCTGGACTGCAGAAGAAAGCAGCTTAATTATGCAGGTCAAAACAGTCCTTAACCAGATAACCACAAAAGCTCAGTAACATTTGAAAACCACTTTACAAAAATAGTGAGGGACTGACACAGGAATATGCACATATTATTTCCTGGCATAACAAAATAAGATCTATTGTAAAACTAATTTATATAAAGTCCCCCAAGCAGTAGAGATCTTTTCCTGAGGTTTAAGCGTTCCAAAATCAGCACAACAAAGGAGATAGTAAAATGAGGGAAGTATGTTTTTTTTAAATGACCTGAAGATTTTCACTTGAAACCCATCTCTGCCACCTACCACGTGGGTGACCTAAGTAAGCAACTTCATCCTTCTGAGTCTTCTCATTCTCATCTGAACTCACTCACCAGAATGTTTATTATTGAGAAAAGTAACTCATAAAACCTATGTAACAAGAAAACTTGGTATATAGTACATACTCATTTAATTAATAGATATTACTTTCACGTTTCTTGCACAGGGATATAATCCTCTTCTAAACATGGGCTTCCAGGGTAAGATGTGGGTAAATTAGAGAATATTTGAGAGGATATGTTCATCCTCTATTTCTATTCCAGGCTCTGTAATTCCCATCCTGAAACATGCTTTGAATTTAATTTTCCTGGTCTGTTAAAAACAAATATCCCAGTATCTCCAAGAACTCACCTCTGCTATATTAGGAACAGAGACATTCAACATAAGAGGAAAGAAGGAGAGCAGGGGATAAATTCCAAAATACATAAAGCAAATATATGTATCAAGAGATAGTCTTTCTCACTCTTTGCTCTCTGCAATTCTTCTTATTTAGGACCAGTGTTTCTCAACTGGAAGTGAGTTTGTTCCCCAGGAGACGTATTTGGTTGCCCTATGGAAGGGAAGGGGTAAACTAGTATCTAGTGGACAGAGAGGTCAGGTAGGCTGGTAATTAGCCTACAGTGTGTGGAACAGCCCCCTCCCACACACACACAACAAAGAATTATCTGATCCAAAATGTCAATAGTGCGGAGGTTGAGGGACCCTGAACAAACTATGATCAAACTTGAGACAGATAAAAGCAAAGGGCCCTCATCCAATCCAAGCTATAGTCAGTGAGTTTTGCTCTTAGTGTAAAAAACCCTTTACTAGGTCCTAGAAAATGTGATTCAAGAGGCCCAGAAGAGCTTAAAAGGAAGAAAGGAATTTGGCAGTTGTGGGTCAATATTTATGTGTAAAATTCTTTCTTGATCAGGACAGTTCTCCCTAGAATTACATTCACAGGAATTCTTTTTTTTTTTTTTTTTTTTTTTAATTTAATTGGTTGATTTTATTTTATTTATTTTTTTTTTTATTTTGGTTTTTCAATTACAGTTATCCCCTTTTCCCCCAATTTCTCTCCCCCACCCAGCCCACCCCCTCTCCCGCAATCATATCCCTCCCCGTTGTCTATGTCCATGAGTCTTTTATACAGGCTCTTTAATTAAGCCCTTCCCTTACTTATCCCCCTTCTCTCCCTCTCCCCTCCCCCCTATTGACTTCTATTCTGCTCTTTGTTCTATTTAGTTCCTTTGTTTGTGTTGTTCTTTAGTTTCCTGTATTAGGTGATATCATATGGTATTTTTCTTTCTTTGCCTGGCTTATTTCACTAAGCATAATTCTCTCTAGTTCCATCCATGTTGTTGCAAATGGTAGGAGTTCCTTCTTTCTTTCTGCTACATAGTATTCCATTGTGTAAATGTACCACAGTTTTTTGATCCACTCATCTACAGATGGGCACTTAGGTTGTTTCCAGCACTTAGCTATTGTAAACAGTGCTGCTATGAACATAGGAGTGCATAAGTTCTTTTGAATTGGTGTTTCAAGATTCTTCGGGTATAATCCTAGTAGTGGAGTCGCTGGTTCAAAAGGCAGTTCCATTTTTAATCTTTTGAGGTAATTCCATACTGTTCTCCATAGTGGCTGCACCAGTCTGCATTCACAGGAATTCTTTTGCAAAAGGATACAGTAATAGTTTGTGTCAAAGGTAACTTGTAGAAATTTCAGGTTTTAGGGAGTAATTAAAAGAAGTCCTTATGTGCAAGTTACCAGCTTCACTGAGTTAGAAATTCTCTCTGGGTAGAGCTGCCTAGAGGCAGAACTTTTAACTCTGTTTTAAACATTACTTGGAAAGTTAGAGACTTCTGACTGGGAAATAAAAGACTAAGAAGTTTAGTTTGACATTGTCGTCATTTTTTTTTTTTTTTTTTTTTTTTTGTGGAGAAAGTAGAGGGATTTATTTTTCTCCACTGTAACCCCCAATGCTAAAATGTGATTCCTCCTTCCCCCCACTTTACTTTGGCTTCTATCATATTATTTAGAAGTGAATGGGAGGTGTGCAGTGGGGGGAGGGCTAGAGAGCAGGGGATGAGTCTCTATTCCCACTGGGGAGTTCTTTCTCCAGGAAGAGGCAGAGGCCAGGAAAGGTTTCAAGGTGAGATAAACAGCCCAATCTCTCTCTCATATTTCCCAGCCTCTCCTGGCTTCAGATCACAGCACCAAGGTGACAGACACACAGCCAGGACCACCAGAAGCTAGTTATCTTGGTCAGTAGAAATTTTGAATCTCAGAGTCAAATACGGTTTTAAAAATGCTCATGGTTGTTCACAGAGAGCTGGCATCAACTAAGTTGGGTATAGCTGCTCATAAAGCACATTCCAGATTCATGTTAGGACAGTGTTAGATATGAATATCCAAAGACCTACGACACCTACAATGGACACAGAAGCAAACACCCACACCCACTGGACCTTCTCTGCCAAGCATGGCACATGAATGAGGAGGGGCTCACAGGAACAGAGCAGGAGGTACAGGGGCCACAGAGGTGTGACAGATTAACACTTAGATCTGAGCAAATATTAGTAAAATTCACTTGAAGTTGAAATCCTCCAGAGGTAAGAGGCAAACAAGTCCAGCCATGGAAGAGATATCCTGTGGCTGGATCAGGAAAGAGCCTGGGGAGGATATTAAGGACCACTTCTGTTACAGGAAGGCAAGCCCCACCAACTCCACCACTGGTCACTGAGAACTAGTGGAGAAGGAAAGAAATTAGGGGATATCCATAGGTGCCTGAAATATTAGGGGGCTGAGTGACACCATATGTGGAGACAAGTATTAGATGACTGGGACTCCGAGACCAGGTGGACAAACAGGGTAAGTGGAATAGATATTTCATTCATTGATTTAACAAATATTTATTTTCAGTACTGAGAAATACAGTCAGACCCACAGAAGACTTCATAGAGTCCTAGTGGGTGCTAGCAAATCCACCGCATTTGTCAAGAGGAAGAGGTTCAATAGGAAAACAGTATAAAGGGGACTCTCTATGAACCAGTGTCTATAAATAGTGGCAAATGGATGACCTCTCACATTCTCTGAACAACTACAATATGAAACCCATGTAACAGTCCTATAAGTTTATTATTATTACTCAATTATACTGAGTATAAACACTGAAGCTCAGAGACGTTAAACACAAGTTTTCACAGACGAAGACAGGCAGGAGGAATTCAACTAACCTTTACCCCCAAAGCCTATTCTGCCCTCCCTCTGCATTGAAGTGGCATTAAAGTTCTCTGCACATGAAGGCATTGGGGAAGCCTGGCAGCAAATGGCAGGGACTCACCCAGAGGACTTTATTTGGGTACATAAGACATGAAGAGGGGAAGGCCAGCCTTTGGAGGAACTAGGACATTATGTAAAGACTCGAAAGTCATTCAGAAAAGAGGGGACAAGGCAGTGGTCCAGATGCTGAGCCTGGAGAGAAAGCCAGCAGAGGAACAAGAGTGAAGCTAAACCACCAACCTCATGTCCTAGGCCTCACGTTTCACTCGAGGGCGTGATTACCTAGAGTTGCCAGATAAAATAAAGGATGCCCAATTAAATGCGAATTACAGATACATAATGAACTTCTTTTAGTTTTAGTAATTTTTAATATGGCATGGGACATATAATATTAATTCTTTATCTGAAATTCAAATTAAACTGGGCATCTGGTATTTTTATTTGCTACATCTGGTAATCCTAGTGCTTGAGCCAGACAGAAGGTAAACCACAGATAGGGATCAGGGCCCCAGCTAAGAAGAAAAAAGGGGTACAGGGACAAGGAAACTTAGAAGATAGCTATTGAAACAACCCATCACCCTATTTTCTTTTAAAAGTTTTCCATGATTACAATTTAATAACTGCAGAAGTGGCATTTGGTAAAATTCCACATGTATTCTTAATGATTAAAAACAAAACAAAACCAAAAATCAAAAACAACAGAAAAAAAAAAATTCCTGATAGCATAGGAATAAGAGACCTTAGCATGATAAGCATGAAGGACATTGATATGAAAAAGTCAGCCCCCACTTGAAAATCACTGTGGAGGGCTCTGCTGGAACTTGTGGAAGAAGAAAGATGGGGCCTCCTTGCTATAGAAATTATAAAATGCCTTTGTCTAATGGAACTGTAATCTTTGGTGGCTTGGCAGTAGTGACATTACAAGTTAACTGAATTTTTGCAGGTTTCCCAACTAAGAATCATATACATTTTTTTTTTTTTTTTAATGAGTAAATGTGTTCCATGTTTTCTGCAATGATCTTAGGCAGAGATTTTGACCAGCACAATCTGATGTGTCCAATCTCCTCTCAGGCCAGCCTCCCTTAGCTCAGCTCACTCTGGTCACTCTCTCCTCTTTCAGTCCTAGGACACCACAAGCCCCTCCTGCCTGGGAGCATTTGTCAGGCTACCCATCCCTGCAGAACTCTCTGCTTCCGGCTCTTGGCATGGCTCCATCCTCTCCTGCAAGTCTCTGAAAACAAGCTTCTCTTAATAACTGCATTATCTAAATATTACCCACCCCCAAAAATGGCCTTCACTTTTATGAATGTATAAATTGATATTGTTTGTCCCCACTAGAATGTAAACTCTTGAGGGCAAGTACCATCTCTGTTTTACTTATTATTCTATATCCAGAGTCTAGTCTAGTACTTAGATCTGAATGAGTTAATGACTGAATGAATGAATGCTTCTTGTACCTTCCCCCTGAAAAACCATGTTTTATTTTCAGTTTATAGTTAAGACAAGATCACTTGTCAGCTCATGTTAGAAAATTTTAATTGCATTGAGGCATGCATCAATCTATCTATTCATTTATCCTTCTATTTTTTGAGAGTCCCATAAGTATTAGATCCTGCCCTTTTAAACTGTGACACACCAAATACAATGCAAAGAAAAATCAGAAAGCATGTAATATGATGGTAAACATCCCAGGGCTATCATGGGTCAACAATATATTTTATATATAAATCAATTCCTCTTCTCACATGCACTTCACAAGGCCCAATTTCATTAACTGAAAATTTTGCCTCCAGAACCATATGCTTTCTGGTTCGAATTTGAAATCCTTTTGGAAAACAGAGAATTGCCATAAAAGGTTTCAAGGTAAAAATGTACAAAATGGAGGAAGGGAGTGTTCAGATGAGAAAAGAACAGTGAACAGGAGATAGAGTTTATATTAGTTGCACTGTCATTTCCTGAACCAAACCTTATCAAACTGGCCACCTTCCCCAAACACTCTCTCTGCAATCACAAAACCTGATTTTTCTCATTCTTGCTTCATGTGTTAGCTTCATGGCAATCATTGAATGTACTGACTCTCTGTAGCCTAATTTGTGATGCAATTTGTGCTTTTGTTCTCCCAGACTATTTCAAATCTGCTAGTCCACAAGTGCTCCTTCTTAGAAGAACTGTAATGGCTTAACCCAAACCTGCTGCTTATTGATTTCATCATCTGAAATGAAAGCTCTCCTCCTTCCCAATAGTCTAGTCTTGGAGAAAGTTTTCAGAATAAACAACACTGGCCTCTTAACCTATCTGGATCTTTATATCCTAGAGTAGGTGATTCAGAGCAGAAATGAAAACAAAAATTATGAAGAAAGCAAGTGAGAGGGAAAACACAGAATTGTTGCCAAAGTCGCCAGCATATTTTTGGTGCAGGATTGCCAAATGTGAAATTATTTTAATTTACCAATTTACAGAGATAAAAAATATCGCACAATGAAAACCACAGTATTCACAGTAGTATGTGGCACTGATGAGCTGCACCATATCATAGAGCACGTTGAGATCAGGCATTTTCAAGACCATTTCATGGTGGGGGGAAGATCACGTAAAGAGTTATAATATGGTTAATGGCATTGCAAGGCTGATCACTCTAATTTTATAATTCTCTTTTACACATAGGTTATCATACTAATAAGCTACATCTGGAATACTTGTCGTTTTAATAGAGTAATTTTGTCCTTCCCTTTGTTTCAGTTCTATAGTCTCTAACCTGGTGTTCAGAGGTTCAAATAAGTTTTAGCACATCAAATGCTCTGGATGCTTTAAAATAAGTCAACTTGGAATGGGAAACCTTTGAGGATGGCATAGTGGAAAGAGTGGAGGCTTGGAAATCATATGTGTTGATTTCAATGGCAATTAGATGTTGGCAATTTACTTAATCTCTCTGAAAGTGTTTCATTAAAAATGGAAATATGGCATGTGGAAAATGGAACCTAGCCATAGATACAAGATGGAGGAGGAGTAAGTGAGAGCTGTGCTGACCTCCTCCTAGGACCAGTCTGGAATTGCAGCTGAATTATAGAGAGGTCATCGAGAATGACCAACTGAGCAGTGGCTGGAGGGAAGCCTTATAACCATGGACAGGTGGAAGAAACCACTTCATCACAGCATGACCAGTAGAGAGTACAAAGGAGACACGAGAGGGCTGGCTGGGCTCCCACGGGTATCAACTGAAGTGCTGGAGGGATATTTCAGTGGCTGGGGTTTCTCCCTGAGAACTGTGGGGTCAAAACCCCCACCAGGGCTCCTCAGCCTATAGCACCAGAGTCAGAAAGACCCAGATAATGTCTAGCTGAGAAAAGTGGCAGGATTTCTGTCTGCCTGGGAAAGACAGATAAAGATGCAAAGAGTGTTTTAAAGGATCAACACACAAAACTTCGTTTGCAGCCACTTACCCTGGGCTCCAGAAAAAGTGGGCAGAGTAGACTAGAGATGCTTGAGGAGAGTTTGGGGATAGAGGCTTTGGGGAGAGACCTGAGGGAGCAGCCGATGGGATCCCATGCTGAGTCACCCCCATATTGCAGGAGCCATCTTGCCCAGGAAAACCACTCCTCTCCAAGTGGATCAGCCTGAGGAGAAGCAATAGCTCCACCCACAGGAATTTCTCTGCCCCATCCTGTGGTGCTTAAACCTGACTGCAGATTACAGATTGACTAGATTAACAATTGAAGAAGACAGCCACAGATTATGGATCACTGGTAGTTGAACAGGCTACCTAGCGCCAGACTGGGACATGATCTGACATCACCAGGGGCAGACCCAGAAAGATTAGACAGTGGTAAAACTAGATTCTACTAAGATGAATTCCGCCATGGTCTTCTTAAAGATTTGTGTTATTTTCTCTCTAGCACAGCTTTTTAACATCCATTTCTTGTCCTTCAAGTTTGTGCCTATTAGGTCACTGGTTTTTATACCAGTTTATTTCTAATATTATATTTTATTCCTCCGTTCTGTTAATCCATTTTACCTTCTTCTTTCTTCTTCTTATTTTCATTTCAAATTGTATTTACTCTCTTGCTAATACTTGTATCTATCCTGCGCTCTTACTAATTTTCCCCTCTCCAGCCTCTCAAAACCATTTTTCTTGTCATTAGTTATCTCATATTCTTTTTCTTGTTCTTAAAATACCCTTATTCTCTCTCCACTTATATCAATCTTTGCTTGTTGATTGTGGGTACGGTGGTCACTTTTGCATTTCTTCAATTTTATTTCTAGATCTTCACTATTTCTGTATTTTAAATCTCAAAATTTATTTTTCCCCTCTCCTAACCATTTTGCCTTCCTCCTGACTTTTCTGTTTTTACTTTAAATTTAGCTGTTCCTGGTCTTAGCCTGTTTTTAATTCCTCACTCTTAGAATGCCTTTGTCCTCTAACCTCTCAAAATCACTTTTCTTTTTTTAGACATCTCTTAAGCTTCTTTCTTTCTCTTAAGCTTATTTCTTTCTCTTTTCCCTCTTCTTCCTATCTCACCTATACTAATCTTTGATCTGTTGTTGATATTGTTGTGGTGGATCTCCTGCCTCAATTTGGTTCCTTTTTTCTTCTTCTTTTTTTTTTTTTTTTGCCTCTCTCTCTCTCTCTCTCTCTCTCTCTCTCTCTCTCTCTCTCTCTCTCTAAATATATATATGTATATATAATTGTGTAGACTTTATATATTAATTTATGTTTAATACTATGCACTTCCCTTCTCTTACTACATTCTACCTTCTTCCTTTCATTTTTTTATGATGTAAATTTTCTTCCCCTCTTCACTTTGTCTCTATTCCCTAATCTTAGTATTGCTTTTCCTTCTACTCTGTCAAAATCATCTTTTTTCAGTTAGTCATCTCATATTCATTTTTCCTTTCTTATAATAGTCTTAATTCCTTTAATACTTGGCTCATTGGCTGTTGATAGTGTGGTTGTGAGTCGGGTTAATTTTTCAGCTGTGGGTTTGTTTCCTGGGCTGTTTGATTTTGTTCTGGTAGCACCTCTACAACAACATACAAGACATAGTGGGCAGAGTGACTCTCAGCCAGCCAGCTGGAGGGAAGGGCCTACCAAAGAATGGCCCAACAACAACAAAAATCCAATTACAACCAGAGAGCCTACATAAATGGAACAAAGGGTATCCCAAGAGCATCAAGCTCAGGAGATCAGAGACTGCACAACTGAGTTCCACAGTTTTCCTACAACAGAAGACTGTACCATGAACACAGGGAGTCAAAGCAGATCAATCTAAGAAACAGAAACAAACAAAAACAGTCACAAAGAAATGGGGAGACAAGAAAACAATCCCCAATGGAAAGGAGAAATCCCCAGAAAGAGTACTGTATACTTATATCAGACAAAATAGATTTCAAAACAAAGCCCATGAAAACAGAGAGAGAAGAACAATACATAACACTTAAGGGAACGATGCATCAAGAAGATATAGCCCTATAAACATATATACACTCAAAATAGAAGCACCCAAGTATATGAGAAAAATCTTGGAGGATTCAAGAAAAATATCAATAGCAACACATGCATAATAGGGGATTTTTAACAGCCCATTGTCAACAATGGATATATGTAAGCAAAGAATCAACAAGGATATTGTGGCATTGAACAATACTCTAGATCAAATGGACTTAATTGATATATACAGAACCTTTAACCCCAAAGAAGCAAAATATACATTCTTTTCAAATGCACATGGAACATTTTCAAAGATAGACCACATGGTAGGACACAAAACAAGCCTAAACAAATTCAAGAAAATTGAAAGCATATCAATCATCTTCTAGGATCATAATGGATTGAAACTGGTAACCAACCTCAAGGGAAAAACTCAAAAACATTCAAATTTATGAAGACTGAATAACATGCTATTAAATAATGAATGGGTTAACAATGACATCAAGGAAGAAATCAAAAAGTTTCTGGAAACAAGTGAAAATGAACACTTAACAGGCCAAAACCTATGGGACACAGAGAAGGCAGGCCTCAGAGGAAAGCCCATAGAAATACAGGCCTACCAAAATAAGATAGAAACGTTTCAAATAAACAACCTAACCCTACATCTACAAGAACTAGAGGGACAACAACAAAGCCCAGAGCAAGTAGGAGAAAATAAATACTCAATATCAGAAAGAGTTAACTGACACAGAGACTAAAAGAAAAATTCACAAGATCAATGAATCCAGGAACTGGTTCTCTGAAAGATAAACAAAATGGACAAGTCTTTAACTAGATTCACCAAGAAAAAACGAGAGAGGACACCCCCCTCCCCCAAAAAATCAGAAACAAAAGAGGAGAAATCACAACCAATACCACATACAAAAGATTGTAAGAAATTACTATGCCAAAAATTTGAAAACCTGGGTGAAATGGACAAATTTCTAGAAACATACAATCTTCCAAAACTGAATCAGAAAAAAGCAGAAAGCCTGAAGACTGATGACAACTAGCGGTATTGAAGTAGTAATCAAAAAACTCCTGGCACGCAAAAGCCCTGGACTGGACAGCTTCACAGGTGAATTCTACCAAACATTTAGGGAGTAGTTAACATCTATCCTCAAGCTATTCCAAAAAATTCAAGAAGAGAAAAGACTCCCAAGTTGTTTCTATGAGGCCAATATTATCCTAACTCCAAAACCAGGTCAAGACACTACAAAGAAAGAAGGGCCAATATCGATGATGAACATAAATGCTAGAATTATCAACAAAATATTGGCAAACTAGATCCAGCAATACATTAAAAAGATCACACATCATGATCAAGTGGGATTCATCCCAGGGATGCAAGGATGGTATAATATTTGCAAATTAATAAATGTATGCAGCACATAAAGAAAATGAAGACAATCACATGATCATATCATAGATATTTAAAAAGCATTCGATAAAGTACAGCACGCATTTATGATAAAAACACTCAGTAAAGTGGGAAGAGAGGGAGCATACCTCAACATAATGAGGCTATATATGAGAAACTTAGAGCCAAGATCATTCTTAATAGGCAGAAATAAAAAGCTCTCTTCCTAAGATTAGGAACAAGACAAGGATGCCCACTTCCACCAGTTTTATTCAACACAGTATTAGAAGTTCTAGCCACAGTGATCAGACAAGAAAAAGAAATAAAAGGCATCCAAATTCGAAAGGAGAAAGTAAAACTGTCATTATCTGCAGATGCCATGAAAATCCTATAGGCTCCACCACAAAACTACTCGACCCAATAAGTGAATATGTAAAAATAGTGGAATACAAAGTCAATATTCAGAAATTGAAGGCAATTTTTGTACACCAACAATGAAATATCAGAAGGAGAAACTAGGAAAAAATCCCATTTATTATAGCAACAAGAAAAATAAAGTACTTAGGAATAACCTTAACCAACGAGGTAAAAGATGTATACTCAGAAAACAACAGAACACTGAAGAAAGAAATTAAGGTAGATACAAATAAACGGAAGCATATATTATGGATTGGAAGAATTTACATCATTAAAATGTCCATACTGCCCAAAGCAATCTATAGATTCAATGCAATCCCTATTAAAATACCAATGACATAGTTCACAGATTTAGAAAAAATATTTCAAAATTTTATATGGAACCAAAATGACCCCAAATAGCCTCAGCAATCTTGAGAGAAATAAATAAAGTAGGAGAATTCACAATACCTAATATCAAACTACACTACAAGGCCAGTGTAATCAAAACAATATGGTACTGGCATAAGGACAGACACGTACATCAATGGAACAGAAGAGAGAGCCCAGAAATAAAACCATGTCTCTATGGTCAATTAATATTTGTGAAAGGGGGCAGGAATATTAAATGGAGTACAAATAGCCTCTTCAAAAATGATGTTGGAAGAACTGGAATGGTACATGCAAAAAATGAAACTAGACAATCAACTTACACCATACACAGGAGTAAGCCATGACACCATAAAAGCCCTAGAGGAAAACATAGGCAGTAAAATTTCAGATGTCCTGTACTGCAATATTTTCACTGATATATCTCCTAGGGCAAGGGAAAAAAGGGAAAAAAATAAACAAATGGGACTACATCAAATTAAAAATCTTCTGCATGGCTAAAGAGAATGTCATCATAATGAAAAGGGATCCAACTGTAAGGGGAAACACTTTTGCCAATGATACCTCAGACAAGGGTTTGATCTCCAAAATATATAAAGAACTCATATTACTCATACCAAGAACACAAACAATCCAAATAAAAAATGGAAAAAGACCTGAACAGACACTTCTTCAAGGAAGACACATGGAGGGCCCATAGACACATGAAAGGATGCTCAATATCACTAGCCATCAGAGAGATGCAAATAAAAACCACAATGAGATATCACCTCAGACTGGTCAGAATGACCATCATTAACAAATCAATAAACAACAAGTGCTGGCCAGGATGTGAAGAAAGGGGAACCCTAGTGCACTATTGGTGGGAATGCAGACTGGTGCAGCCACTGTAGAAAACAGTATGAAACTTCCTCAAAAAACAAAAAATGGAACTGCCTTTTGACTCAGCAATTCCACTGCTGGGATTATACCCTAAGTATCCTGAAACACCAATGCAAAAGAACTTATGCACCACTATGTTCATAGCAGCACTATTTACAATAGCCAAGTGCTGGAAACAGCCTAAGTGCCCATCAGTAAATAGGTGGATCAAAAAACTGTGGTACAGTTACACAATGGAATACTACACATCAGAAAGAAAGAAGGAACTCCTACCCTTCATGACAGCATGAATGGAAATGGAGAGTATTATGCTAAGTGAAATAAGCCACTTGGTGAAAGACAAATACCATATGATCTCACCTATAAGAGGATCCTAAGGAACAAAAATGAAGGAACAAAATAGAATCAGAGGCAAGGAACAGACTGACAGTGACCAGAGAGGAGTGGGGGAAAGGGAGAAAAGAAGGGGAAGGGTCTAGTCAAGGAACATGTATAAATGACACATAAACATGGACAACAGGGTAGGGATTGACTGTGGGGGGCGGGGGGGTTTGGTGGGGCAGCAGAGAGCCACAGGGGAAAAAAATGGAACTATAAAAGAACAATTAAAAATGGCAAAGAAAGTGGAAATATAGAACAGAGAGTCCCCAAAAGGACTACATCAAAACACACAATAATTAAAATGCCAAAGGTTAAAGATAAAGGGAAATCCTTAAAAGCAGCAAGAGAAAAGAAGAGAGTTATCTACAAAAGAGTTCCCATAAGACTATCAGCCAGTTTCTCAAAAGATACTTTGCAGGCAAGAAGGGACATTCAAAGTGATGAATAGCAAGGACCTACAACCTAGATTACTCTATCCAGCAAAGCTATCATTTAGAATGGAAGGGCAGATAAAGTGCTTCCCAGACAAGGTAAAGCTAAAGGAGTTCATCATCACCAAGCCATTATTATATGAAATGTTAAAGGGACTTACTTAAGGAAAAGAAGGAGATCAATACTGTGAACATTAAAAAGGCAACAAATTCACAACTATCAACAACTGAATCTAAAAAAAAACAAACTAAGCAAACAACCAGAACAGGAACAGAATCATAGATTTGGAGATCATTTTAGGATTATCAGTTGGGAAGGAGAAGGGGGAGAATAGGGGAAAAGGTGCAGGGATTAAGAAGCATAACTAGTAGGTACAAAACAGACAAGGGGATGTCAAGATAGTATAGGAAGTGGAGAAACTAAAGAACTTATATGCATGACCCATGGACATGAACAAAGCGAGGTGGATTGCTTGAGGGAAGGAGGGGTACCAAGTGGAGGAGGACAAAAGGTGAAAAATAGGGACAACTGTAATAGCATAATCAATAAAATATATTTTTTTAAAAACATACCTTGCAGGCTTATTATGAGGATTAAAATAATCTCTCACATGCCTAGCCTGTAGTTCAATAAGTGGTCCATATATAGTAATAATATAGCACAATTAATTTTTTTCTGTTCTTTTGATGGTTGCACTTTCTTTTTCTTTCCTCTTCTCTTGGGTAAATCAGATGTGTTGCAGATGAAGTGGTATAGTAGAAACCAATGCTTCTCAAAGATATAACAGAGGAAGCCAACAATTTGTGATAATTGGGAACAGAACTTTTAGGTGAGAAAATAAAAATCATAGACCTGGTTCCAAATCAAAGGCATGTTTAAATATTTTAACATGAACTGCACAGTTCATGACATAATAGAGCCAGGATTTATCTTTTAATCACATGTACATGTACGTGATAGGCATCATGGAAATGGGAGAGTTGAGACTGCCAGTCTGTAGAAGTGTATTTTAATCTGTAAGTGTTCTTCTAATGTTAAAAAGGTATTGTTGTTGCTGTTGTTGTTAAACTAAAGGTTAAATCTGGGAAATCTGCCAACAATAATGATGATTATTGTTTCTAAAGTACTAACAAAGGCAGAAGAAAAAATCCTGCAAAAATGTGGTTTATGTCAATTACAGTTATAGCCTTCTGGAAAATTTACCATTTATTCATAATGTTTTCCTCTTGATATTGGTACCAGCATGTAATTTGAAAATGTAACACAATAAAATAGGAACTAAGCTAAATTCTTAACAATAGTTGCTTGTGAAAATGTGAAACTTTCTGGTGTCTCCATCCTGAGAAACTTTACCAGTCTTAGTGCAATGTTGATACTCAAATGTTCTTATTTATGTTTCTGGTGTCTCCATGAGATCCTTATTTTCCTTTCTGGAAGAAGTGGTTTCATTGATGTCCCTTTTCCCAAACCATTAATGCATATCTCCTTGTCCTAAGATAAAGAACAGAGCTTTAGAAACATAGAATAAAAATAAAATGTAGTGAACCCCAAATGAAGTATTTTCAGCTAAGAGGGACTAGTATGCATTCTAAGTACAATGGAACTAACAACTTAACACAGAGGTCCCTTATGATTTTGCCCCTTACTACTTCTGCCTCACATATTTGAGTTCTTAGCAGGTCATAGGAGGCATTCTTTCTATTCCATCCCAAACATTTTAACAATCTCCTAATGCTAGAACATTCTTTCTCCAACCTCTTCAATCAAATAACTTTTTCATGCTTCATGTTTCAACTTAGCTATTCCTTCAGAAAACCTTCCCTAATATGTCCTCCCACCATTGACCACCACAGGCAAATCTGGTTTTAATGTTCCTACTATGTGCTTCCATAACAACTACCAAGGAGAATTCAGAGACCTGTTAAATCTTTTTCTCCTTTAGACCATAAACTGAGAGCAAAGCCTGAGTCTCCTTCACTGTTTTGTTCCAAGCACCTTGAACGTAGTAGGCACTCAATAAATATTAAGTGAATTAATGAGTTTTTAAAATCCCATCTTGAAAGCATTTCACAACAAATAAACGGATTCCTCGAGAGTACAATGCAAATTGTTCATCTCCCAACTAATTTCATTGGTGCAGGCTACCTAAATAGAAAATTTGAACTTGAATTACAGTTTGCTTGTGATAAAATTTATCAGCTATCACCTTATCATTACTTTTTTTCACTGTATGTACACTACTCTGACATTATCTTTTTATGATTTACTTTCTGATCAAAATAGGAACAGCCAAGATATGAGCGTGAGAATGTGCTGGCTCTGCCATTAACCTTGGTGGCTTAGCGGACACTGCCCAAGCCTCAGTGTGCTCTGTCACTGTCAGCTCTGCCCTAATGTGTTCCAGGGAGAAAGATGAATGAAGGAATGTAAAGGTCCAGAGTGAGCCCATGGGCCTATCTATAAGATTGTTGTAGGGATAAATATGAGTATTTTTGCAGCTAGGGCCGTATATAAGATTGTTTTAGGGATAAACATAAGTATTTTTGCAGTGAAATCTTGTTGACCTTCAACATCACAACCTCTTCACATTCCCTCTGTCACTCCCCTGAAATATTCACGTTGGTTTTCATTGTTCCACTACAGGTCTGAGAGGCAGCCTAGTTCTCTGTTTAGGTTTTACAACCCCATTCACAAACTCCTACTAACCAAACCCATAAGGTCAGTACCTTTTGAACCCAACTTCTGCTACTCCCCAAGCAGGCCAATTATAGAGCCCACCTACTGTAGATTGTGTTGCTTCCAAGAATATGATCACATGTGGCTTTCTCAAAGAGAGAAAAAAATGATGAATGGTAAAAACACATGTTTATACTTAAACCTGTTATGCACAACTGCTTTCAACTCTTGGACAAGAGAGTTTCACTGGAGTAATGTGTGAGTCTGCTGTCTGTAAGAATGATTGTCTGTCAAGTGTTTTTGCAGACTCCACAGATTTCCTAAGGGGAGTAGGGAGAAAGCAGAGGGATTGTAACTTGGAAACCAGAACAAGCTGAGGATTCATTCTCACCTTGTGACATCTGCAATGTGGGAAATGGGGAGGCTACAGAATGATCTCATTCACTTGAAGCCTGAGACTCACACCTCCTCCCCTATCCCTCTGCCTATCATCTGTCTATTTTTAAAGGTGAGGAATCTGAAACATACTTCAAAACACTCAATTGATGCTCACAAAAGCCAAAATCCCTGGTTTAATGACTGGATCTCCAGAGAGGAGAGTCAGCCTTTTAGCTTTGCTTTCTGTCTCTTCCATATCATGTAGGAAAGAAAGTTCATAGCCACTTGAGAACTGCAATTGGGGTTTATCTCAGCTACTTCGGGTACCATCCTTTAAGTCCCTGAGAGCAGGCACCATGGTCAGGGACAGAGGGCACTTTATATCTTTTAACTAACCCTCTGAGTCTGGTAATCCTAAATGGGTGATTGCTTAACTTTTTCTTCTCACAGAAAATTCATCTCAGTATTATTCTCAAAAGTTTTACTTAGTATAAGTACCCAAAGACTACAACAGAGAAAAACCTTTAGTTTCTGCTACCAAGTCTCTAAGAAAATAGCACCACATTTTTACCTTATGAAAAATGCCAGCTTGAGGAACATTATAGGATTTAACAAGCTTTCAGTTAGATCCACTTTCCCCCCACTTACTTTTGAATGCAGCTTGGAGTTTCTTATTATAATGAGATAAGTATTTCTTAGGGAAAAATACTTTTAATAAAGTTTGTATTAGAGGGTCACTGGTTCGATTCCCAGTCAGGGCACATACCTGGGTTGCAGGCCAGGTCCCCGGTTGGGCGTGCATGAGAGGCAACCACACATTGATGTTTCTCTCCCTCTCTTTCTTCCTCCCTTCCCCTCTCTCTAAAAATAAATAAATAAAATCTTTTTTAAAGTACATATTAGAATAATCTAAGTAGAAGACTACATGAATAATTCAGATGGAGAGACAGAACGCCTTCCAGTCTCCAACTCTTCCATTTCCTCAGATCGCTGGTTCAAAATCTTGGCCTCATGATATCACTGAGGTCTGGGAATGGGTCTCATTTTCTTAATCTATAATGCAGAGGGAGTGCAGGTGGAATGAACTAGCTGATGTTTAAGGCAGAGCTTTCCAACCGCTATGCCAAGGACTCTGGTATGTCTCAAATAGACTCCAAGGTTCCATGATGACTGGGCATTGCCTTGAACATCCTCAAGGCCAAGCATTTCCAGCCATAAGCATTCTTCTCTGTTTATTACAATGTGTTATAAAATCATCTTCATTTTATACATTGGCCATAATGTGAAAAAAAATGTTAGAAAACAATGGTTTAAAATCTTTTCCAACTCTCTAGGTCAATTATTCCCTTGAGGTCCTCATTTTAATGGAAATCTAATGTCTCTCGTGGGAAACATATCAGAATAGAATAAACTGGGAAGTAATATAAAAAAGAGATGCAAAGACCTCCACTTAATCCCAGGAAGGTTCCAACTTGGTTGGGCTAGTACCCAATAGCACAAGTGAATTGAGAAACCCACGTTCTGTCGAGAGAGAATATTTGGTTGCAGAGGAAAGAGATCACTTAGGTGCAGCACTGTGCGGATACTTATATTTTCCCTTGACCAAAGCATCAGGGAACTTGGTTTCCTCAAGAAATAGGAAATGAAGGAACCCGTCCAAATTAAAAGACATGAAAATGCTAGGAACATTGTTGTTCCTCATAGAAGAGTTGTACTACTGGTGGGAAAAGGTGTTTTCTATCATAAACCAAGAGGAATTACGAGAGCAGAGTTCTGGAGATGGAAGAAGTGACATCAAGGTGGGAAAGCAAATGTAAAGAGTTGAGAGGTTCATATATGCACCGAAGGAATCAAGTAAATTCAGGAAATTTGGAGATCCTCAGATCAACACTGGCCATAACACAAAACAGCTAAAGGCAAAGAAAATATTGACTCATCATTGTATGGAATATTTTTCAATTTCTATTTGTTAATTATAATCTTGCTTGATAATTTTATTTTACTTTATTTTATTTTTTAATTCTTGCTTGATTTTAAAAGTCACATACTCACTGTGGGAAACCTGAAGAAAATGGAAATGTGGTAACAGGAAAAAAAAATTTACCTTTAATACTACACAGAGAGATAATCACTCTTAACATTTCATGGATAAACCAAAATCTATTTAGTCATTTCCTTGTGCTTGGGCATTTAGGCTCTTTCCAGGTTTTGATCATTATAAATTATTGGTTGGTCAAACAGTCCATCTGTTTTTTTTGTTTTTGTTTTTGTTTTTCATAAGATGGCTCTAGTAGCACTAGGTTTTCTTTAGCTTCACTCAAAACAATTTTTATTAGACTGTGTTGTGATAGCTGTCATATCAGTGTGCATTTTAAAAAAAAGTCATATGTAAGTAAGCACAGCTTGCCTAGTCTCACAACCGCAACAGAATTACAACTAAAATATAGAACCACCATCACTCAGAACCATCAGAAAGCAAGCTGAATGGAAGTCCAACAACCATGGAATTAAAGAAACCACAGCCATCTAGCCTGGTAGGAGGGGCATAGATGTGAAGACGGGCTGGTCCCACATCCATGTGTTGTAGATCAAAGTTCAGGAGGAATATCTCCGGAGTGAGGACTCCCAGCCCCACACCAGTTTCCTCACACAGAGTCCCCAGCCCAAGGTTCCAGTGCCAGGGAGATAAGCCCCCATAACTTCTGGCTGCAAAAGCCAGCAGGGATTGAGTCATTGGAAGAAACTTCTGGAGCAGGCAGTTCCCTTTAAAGAACCCACACAGAGACTTACTCAGATCACTTTCTCTGAGCTCCATCAATGGATTAGTAGCTTGGGGGGGGTGCCATGACATGCAGGGAGGAGATGAGGTGTCTGGCACTAGGGCGAGTGCTGGAGGATAGTTTTTTCTCAGATGGAAAGGCAGATAGAAGCCATTGTCCCTTTCTGAGTGCTCCCCATATAAAGCCATGGGGCCAACAGGCTGGTGCCATATCTGAGACTCCATTATCCTGACTAACACTGTTTGCCCACCCTGGAGATCCCCTGAGACTCCATCCCACCCAACTTATCAACCCACTCAAACTGTTGCCTGTGACTTTTCCACATAAATGGTTGGTCTTGGCTCATGCTTTACAACTTCCTAAATTCTCTCAAAGAAGCAACAGCTGACCTTAGGAGCCCCCAGCCACCATACCTCTTGCTAAGTGGCCCCAGGCCCAGCACCAGCAGTAGCTAGCCTAGATTCACAATTTGGCTTCACCTAGGAATCTCAAAGCCCAGCACAAGTAGCAGAGATCTCAGACTGCTTTATAGCTCATGCAGGGTAGCCTCAGGCAGAACACAAGTGGGAGCTGAACTTGGACTGCATCACCCAGGAAATCCCAGAGCCTGCACACCCAGTGGATAGCTACAGACCATGTCAAAGCACTACAACTCTGCCCCTGCACAGATGATCCTCCACAGAGGATGGAATTTGGTGGTCCATGGTCACAGCCAGTCCTTACAGCTGACTGGCCAGGGAAAATCCCCCCTATTGACCTGCCAACAATAATCAAGACTCAACTACAAGAGGAAGCTGTACTCAGCCCAAAATAAGGGTTCATCTCAAGCACCCAGTTTGGGTGATAGGGGAGGCTGTGCCACTGAACCCTGCAGGACACCTACTACATAGGCCATGCCACCAAGACAGGGAGCATAGAAGCCCTACCTAATACATAGAAACAAACACAGGGAGGCTGCCAAAATGAGGAGACAAAGAAACATGGCCCAAATGAAAGAACAGATCAAAACTCCTGAAAAAGAACTAAACAAAATGGAGATAAGCAACCTATCATATGCAGGGTACAAAACACTGGTTATAAGGATGCTCAAGGAACTTAGTAAGGGCCTCAACAGCATAAAAAGATCCAGTCAAAAACAAAGGATACACTAATTGAAATAAAGCACAAGTTACAGGGACATAACAGTGAAGTGGATGAAGCCAAGAATCACATAAGGCCAAAAAAAAAAAAATCAGAACAAGAAGAAAAAATAATTTTTTTATAAAGAGAGTAGTATAAACAGCCTCTGGGACAGCTTCAAGTGTCCCAACATTTACATCATAGGGGTAGCAGAAGGAGAAGAGAAAGAGCAAGAAACTGGAAATCTATTTGAAAATATAATAAAGGAAAACTTCCCTGACTTGGTGAAGAAAATAAACATGCAAGTCCAGGAAGCACAGATGAATACAAAGAGGACCACTTCAAGACACATCATAATTAAAATGCCAAAGGTTAAAGATAAAGAGATAATCTTAAAAGCAGCAAGAGAAAAGCAGTTAGTCACCTACATGGGAATTTCCATAAGACTGTCAGCTGATTTCTCAATAGAAACTTTACAGGTTAGAAAGAACTGGCAAGAAATATTCAGTCACAAAAGCTGGGATCCAGAGCCAAGATTGCTCTACCCAGCACAGCTATCATTTAGAATTAAAGGATGGCTAAAGAGCTTCCCAGACAAGAAAAAACTACACCAACCATTATTATATGAAATGTTAAAGGGAGTTATTTAAGAAAAAGAAGTTCAAATCTATGAACAATAAAATGGTAACAAATAAATACCTATTGACAACTGAATCTAAAAAAACAAATTAAGCAAACAAGAAGAACAGAGACAGAATCATGGATATGGAGAGTGCTTTGATTATTGTCAGATAGGAGGAGTGTGTCAAGGAATGGGTGAAGAGGTAAGGGGATTAAGAAGTCCAAATAGCCAGGGGGATATAAAGTACAGTATAGGAAATGAAGTAGCCAAAGAACATATACACATGACCCATGGACATGAACAATGGTGGTGGAATAGCCTCAGGGAATGGGGGATACTGGGTGGAGGGTGGCAAAAAGGAAAAAATTGGGAAAACTGTAATAACATAATCAATAAAAATAATTTTTTTAAAAATTTATCAACACTGGTGAATTTTTGTATAGCCATTTTAATATTGAAGGTGTAAGGAAATACACAACATTTTCTTTTTTTTTTTTTCTTTTTTTGCAAAAACAGATTTATTTGTATACACAACAAGGAAGGAAAACAGTTTCTGTCAAATGGAGACAATTAAGATTCTTAAGTAGCTGATTCTGGGAACTACTACAGTGGGAAGACTTGCTTTGTTGCCTTCAGGTGTTAAGACTGTTCAGCAGGCTTTTTAAATGGGTCTTCTTGCTGGGCTTGCCTTTCTAATCCCTTATGATATGTAAGCTGGTGTTCCAGATAGTTTGTGTTCCTCTTCTGTTTATCCAGGTACTTTCCCATGAAGCATAAGAGATCCTTATCACTGTCTTCAGAAGCCACAGTCTTCAGGTCTTGTAGAAGCTGGGTTAACTTGTTCTCCAACTCCAGAGCAGACTCTAGAGCTTTTACGCCAGTTCCCCAGTTTTCCATATCAGGCCTCTTAATCACCGGAAGGCAGATTTGACCCTCACGTCTTCTCAGATATCTTAGGAACTGCTTCCCATGCTCCCTCTTCACCTCAGCTTGGTCTTCGGAGAATGCAGCAAAGAGAGGTGCTCCCGCGTCACCATTGTAATAACAGGACATAGATAAATAAGCATCACTGATGTGCAGTTCCTAAGCTGCCACGTGATTAATAGCAATCCTACACTCTTCAGAGATGAGGTTCTTAGCCTGGGATGTCATCTCAGCTTTAGAGAAAACCAGGCATAAACAGTGCTAGGAAATACACAACATTTTCAACATATTATGCTTTATTATTTCAAGAAAGGTTAAAAAATACAACTGAAACATAAGAAAATATTTGTGTAGTGTATGGAAAAGGTGTTGTGACTGATTGTATGGGTCAAAATTGGTTTGCAAAGTTTCATGCTGGAGATTTTTCACTGGACAGTGCTCCATGATCAGGTAAACCAGTTGAGGTTGATAGTGATCAACATTGAGAACAATCAACATTATACCATGTAGGAGAGAGCCAAGATTCTTACATATCTAAATCAATAAAGTTATTTGTGAAAATGAAAAATGTCTTTCATTTTACAGAAAAAAACTTAACGGACTTTTTGGCCAACCCAATATAACCCTTCAATAAATCTATTTTTCCCTTTCTTTGATCATTAGGAAACAAATATCCTTTGTTCTTATTCCTGATTATTTTTATGGATCTTTTTCTCAGATAATCTTGGTAAAGGAGTATGAACATCTTAAGATCTTTGATGCATACAAATAAATAAATGGTTTCCAGAAACATTGGACCAATTCACTCATAAGAGCACTCTTTCTAGTGTCCCTATTAACATTGATTATAACCTTCCCATACCTTGCAAAACCAATGTGACATATCCTTGTGGTTTTAGTTTGTATTTCAGATTTTAAAAAGGATTCAAATTACCAGCAACAGAATTTTAATGGCAGGGAAGAAATACACTTTGACCAGTAGACTCCACTAGGGAAAGGAAGAGGTTGTGGGAGAGAAACTGGTGAAGAAAGAACTTGAAGTTTAGTTCTTCAGTAGTCAGTACACTGTGGCCCAAGGGCCACATGCAGCCTGCTGCCTTTTGTTGTATGGCCCACAATTTAAGGATGCCTTCTACATTTTTAAGTGCTTGAAAGGTCACCAAAACAAGATTATTATTTTGTGACATACAAAAATGTGCAATTCAAATTCTTGTGGCAATGAAGCTTTTTTGGAACCCAACAAGCTCATTACTAATGTATAGTCTACAACTGCTATTACTCTGAAATAGCAGAGTTGAGTAGCTGTGACAGCCACAGTATGTCCACAGAACCTAAGATATTTCCCATCTGGCCCTTTACAGAAAAAGTTTACTGACCCCTGGTTTTGGCAATAACTTCCCATTTGCTGTAGATGCAGCAATGTTTAGGTTAGTAAGAAGTAGAAGGATTGGTTAGGTGTCTTTAGTAAGAACATCAGTTTATCTAACATACTCATACTTTTCACCTTTTAGGAGCATGGTATCACAAGAGAGTGGCACTGAGCAGAGGTGAGCATAGTTCAGATGTACAGCTAGAGAAATAAAGTGGAGGACTATATCATTCTTATTAGGTAGTTTAGAAGCACAAAAGAATTTGAGACTCTTATTCTGAGCCAATGTATTATTTCTTTGCCTTAACAGAATACGCTCAAATTGAATTCAAATCATTTCTTGCTAGAAACTTATATACATATACCCCTATATATTTATTGTTGTTGTTATTATTATATTCTAGAAGAGAGTAAAGCAAATCCATGAGTTCATCAAGGGCAAAGCAATGAAGATAGAAAAGTCCTAGTCTGGGCTTTAGGAAATGTAGAGTCTGTCATTAACTTGTCACATAACCTCGGGCAAATCATCAGACATATCTAAGATATGAGCTGGAGAAAAGTTTATGTTTCCTCTAGTTCTGACATTCGCAGATTTTGGCTAGTCTAATACAGAGCTGCCTGGAACAGCAGCAGCAGCTGCAGCATCCAGGAACTCATTAGAAATGCAGATGCTTGGGCCCACCGCAAGCCTCCCAAATCGCGAAATCTGATGTACACTCAAATTTGGGAAGCACTGATCTAAACTGTATGTTTCTTTCCTAAATAAAAATTTTCCAATTCCATAACAAGCTTTGGATGTTTGATTTCTTAAATCTCAGTGACACATTTTACCCGTGCAAACACAGAAATCTCCTCCCCATGAGTCATTTTTCTCCTTCCATGGGAAGTATTGATTTATTGGAAAACCACACCGAGAATATCCTGTTAAGCAGGATCATTATCCCCTCTGAATAGAGACCACAACCTCTAGGAGGAAGGAGAGAAGAAAGAAGCTCCAGCCTAAGTTCACACACTTGGTGCATAGACCACCTTGAGGCTGTAACCTGGAACTAGCCCACCCAAGCAGAGGCAGACCCTGTTGGTAATGGCAGACCAGAAAGGAACCTATTATTCTGGGTGAAGATTTATATTTAGCTATGAAAAGTAAATCTCAACAGTCATATGAACCTTGTACCTTTCTGTGGGTTTGAACTTAAGAGTTGGTGAGAGCACTTAAGTACATTTCTACCTAACCACAAATGTGCATAGTCCTAAAAGCTGGTGTTGTAGAAATGAACTACCCTAGAAACCTGGATGCTTGGGCTCATAGGCCACTTTGCCAAAGACTGGCTATGTGCCCCTGAGAAAATCCATTAATCTGTAAAAACCTCAATGATTTCACTTAGAAAATGAGAATAACACCAGCTCTGGTACTCACTTCATAGAGCTGTAAGGAAGATCAAATTTAAAAGGGGGTACAAAAGCCCTCTATTAAAATGCAAATTATTGTTATTCATTAATGCTTAATAGTGTTCAGAATATACACCTTGTATTAGTTAGGATTACAAAAGTTCAATCAAGTGTGGCTTAAACCAGATAGGAATTTTTTTTCTATTTAAGTCCAGAAGCAGGCAACTCAAGGCTAGTTCCACTGCTTGAGAAATTCAAAAAGTCCCTGGCTCTTTCTACCTGCCTCTTCTACTGTCCCTGGCATGTTGCTTTCATCTTCACAGTTGCAAAATGGTGACCCCCACCTACAGGCATTTGTGTTCCAAACAGCAAGAAGTTCTCTCTGTTGAATTTGTACCTTTACATCAGGAAAACAGAAACTTTCCTGAAAGCTCCATCTAATAAAAAGTATATGCAACCAGAATATCAATGAAAGCAGCAACTGTAATGAAACAAATAGCATAGTTAAAATTAATGTTTTAATAAGAAAAAATTAAATCTTGCCATTTGCAACAGCATGGATGAATCTAGAGGGCATCATGCTCAGTGAAATAAGTCATACAGAGAAAGATAAATACTGCATAATTTCACTTACACATGGAATCTAAAAAAGAAAAACAAAACAAATGAACAAACAAAACATAACATAAACAAACTCATAGATAAAGAGTAAACTGATGGTTGCCAGAGGAGAAGTATGGGTGTGGGTGAAAAGGTGCAGGGGAATAAGAAGTACAAACTTCCAGTTATAGAATAAATAAGTTACATAGATATAATGTACAGCTCAGAGAATATGATCAATAATATTGTAATAAGTTTGTACAGTGACTGAACATACTGTGTTGATCACATCATAAGGTATATAAAAGTAGAATCACTATGATTTAACCTAAAACTAGTAAAATATTGTATGTTAACTATAATTTTTTAATAAAATAAAATTATAAGGCAAAATAAAAAGTTAAATTTCTAGTAGTAAAATAACACAGTTAACATATAACTCCACCTTTTAAAATAGAAAGGGGGAGGGAGATATATCAGAATGGATGAGGCTGCTGAATAATCTAGACAAGAGGTTAAAACACAAAGACCAGGAGATCTGCACTTTTCTGTGCTAGTTTCAGAAAAGATTGGTTGCCTGAAAATCTAGTATTTTTATTTCTTAGACTGAGATAAGGTTCTATCATAAAGAAGGAAGCACAGAGAAGGGCATTTAGAATGAACACTGAATAGACAATCAAGATCCTTTGTCATCTCTGGTAGATCTTTATATCCCTTTTATTCTGATTTCTAGAGTCATTAGCTTGGCCCTTGTAAATATCTTACTACTGATTTGGTTTCAATTTTTGTTCTATTATTAAATAATGTAAGAAATTTTCTTTTAACATATGAATTTATACCATTTGTGTTGTGACTCCTAATAATATATTTTGGGTTTCCAGCACTTTGTTTTATGTTTTCTATTTACCTTCTCTTTGTTTCTTTTCATTATCCAGTTGGAATGATAAAGCTTTATTCCTCTTCTTACCCTTCTCAATAGTATCAAAGCAGACACTCCATTTTTATTGTTATAAGCTACCCTTAATTTTTTACCATGTGAAAATCCCATTTGACTCAATAATGTCTAAAACTAATCATTATCTGCTTTTCCCTCTTAAATAATACAGGAACCTAAGAATAACTTAAACCATCCTTTTTTCTTCCATGCGATTATTGTTTAGCATTTTAGTTCCACTTATTTTTTTAACAATTCTAACTCTAAAATGAGTATCTCCTACAAGATTTCTATTTTTACACTGAATGCTTAATTAGACTTATTCACATATTTACAATTATTTTGTTTACTATCTCTTTTTGCTTCCTGCTCCTTCCTTTTCAGTTCATTTCCTTTTCATAACTAAAGGGCATCTTTTATATTTTTTAATTTATTGGGGTGACATTGGTTAATAACATTATATAGGTTTCAGGTGTACGATTCTATAATACATCATCTGTATATTGTAATGTATGTTCACCACCCCAAGTCGAGTCTCCTTCCATCACCATTTATCCCCCTTTACTGTTTTCTACCTCCCTCTACCCCCTTTTCCTTCTTTGGTAATCACCCTACTATAGTCTATGTTGATGAGTTTTTTTGTTTTTTGTTTTCCTTAATCACTTCACCTTTTTCATCCAGCTCCCCAACACCCTCCCTTCTAACAACTGTCAGTCTGTTCTCTGTCTCCATGAATCTGTTTCTATTCTGTTTTTTAGTTTATCTTGTTCATTAGATTCCACGTATAAGTTAAATCATATGGTACTTGTCTTTCTCTGATTGGCTTATTTCACTTAGCAGTATAATCTCCAGGTTCATTCAAGCTGTCACAAAGAATAAGATTTCCTTCCTTTTTACAATCAAGTAGTATTCCATGGTGTAAATGTACTATAGGTTTTTTTATCCACTCATCTACTGATAGACACCTGGGCTGTTTCCATATCTTGGCTATTGTAAATATCACTGCAATGAACATACAGGTGCCTGTATTCTTTCAAATCACAGTTTTGGGTTTATTCAGATACAGTATTCTCAGAAGTGGAATTTCTGGATCATAAGGCAGTTCCATTTTTAATATTTTGAGATAAACCGATACTGCTTTCCACAGTGGCTGCACCAGTCTGCATTGCCATCAACAGTGCATGAGGGTTCTCTTTTCTCCATGCCCTTGCCAGCACCTGTCATTTGTGGAGTTACTGATGATGGCCATTCTGACAGGTATGAGATGATATCCCATTGTGGTTTTAATTTGCATTTCTCTGATGACTAGTGCTGTTGAGCATCTTTTCATATGTTTGTTGGCCATTTGTATGTCCTCTTTGGAGGTGTCTATTCAGGTCCTTTGCCCATTTTTTATTTTAATTGTTAGGGTATTTTCATGTTGATTTTTAAACTTTCTTTGCAGATTTTAGATATTAACCCCTTATCAGATGTATCACTAGTAACCCCTTATCAGATGTATCACTAGTAAATATGTTCTCTCATTTACTGAGTTATCTTTTCATCTTATTGATGGTTTTCTGTACTTTGTAGTCCCATTTATTTATTTTTTATTTCCCCTGTCCAAGGAGCTATATCAGAAAAAATATTGCTACAAGCATTTCCCTTAAGATTGATAACAAGACAGTAATATCTGCTTTCACCATTCTTACGTAATATAGTACAGGAAGTTCTAGACAAACAAGAAGAAATAAAAGGCATCCAAATTAAAAAGGAAAAAATAAAACTGTTATTATTTGCAGATGAGATTTTATTGTATATTGACAACCCTAAAGATTCCACACAAAAAACTAATAGAACTGAAAAGTTAATTCAGGACACAAAATAAAAATCCAGAAATCAGCTGCATTTTTATAATGAATTACGAGAAATGGAAACTATGAAAAAAATCCCATTTACAACTGCATCAAAATAAATAAAATACCTAGGAATAAATTTAGCCAAGGATGTAAAACATCTTGGCTAAATTTGGATAATTTTAAGTCACTGAAGAAAGTGAAGAACATACAAATAAGTGGAAGCATATACCAAGTTCACAGATGGGAAGACTATATGTCATCAACATGTCCATACTACCCAAAGCAATCTAAAGAGCCAATTCAATTCCTATCAAGAATCCAATGATCATCTGGCCAAGATGGAGGCATAGACAGAGAAGCTACGTCTCCCTCCACAACTAAGAAGGAATACAACTACCTCAAAACTAGAAACAACCAGAAGTGCCAGAAAACCAAACTGCATGGAAGTCCAGCAAATAAAGATATAAAGAAGAAATACTCATCCAGACAGGTAGGAGGGGTGGAGCCAGGGCAGAGAGGACACGGTGTGGTGGCTGCAGTGGCAGGCCGGCGGAAAGCGCAGTCACATGTTTTAAAGTCAGGAGAGACACCTGGGGAGCATTCTCAGCACCTCATCAGACTGCCCAGCTCACGGTGCCAGCACTGGGGAAAATGACTGTGCAAACTAATGGAGGTTGAGATGGAGGCAGTAACTGCCAGTTTCTCAGCAGAGTCCACTTGTCTAAAGGGCCCCCATGGTCCTAGAACATACGCAGACCCACTCACTCTGGGAACAACGGCCAGGGCAGCAGTTAGAGGGGCGCCAGTTCAGTGTGGAAGTGGGAAAAGTGTCTGGAAAAGGGACGAGTGCTGGGCAGGCAGCATTGTTCCCTCTTAGACCCCTCCCCCACATACAACGCCACAATGCGGTGAAACAGTTCACCCTGAACTGACGAATTCCTAAGGCTCCGCCCCTTACAACATAACAGGAGTGACAGCTCTACCTGGGATGCGGAGGCAAACACGGGAGCCTGTCAGAATGAGGGCACAGAGAAGTATGGCCCAAAAGGGGGAATGGATCAAGGTTCCGGTGGGAGAACTAAGCGATGAGAAGATAGCCAACCTAAAATATGAGGAGACAGACAATCTAACAGAGTCAGAATTAAAAACACTGGTGATAAAGACGCTCATGGGCTTGACAGATATGCTTGAGTACGGCAAACGCATAAGAGAAGAAGTAAAGGCTATGCTAAGTGAAACGAAGAAAAATCCACACAAAACCAATGGTGAAAGGAAGGAAACCGGGGTTCAAATCAATGATTTGGAACACAAGGAAGAAAAAAACAGTCAACCAGTGCAGAATGAGGAAGCAAGAGTTGAAAAAAACGAAGAGAACTTCCCAAATTTTGTGAAGGAGATGGACATACAGGTCCGGGAAGCATGGAGGGTCCCAGGTGAGCTGGACCCAGAGGGGACCACACCAGGACACATCATGACTGAGATGCCAAAGGTGAAAGATAAAGAGTGTCCTGGGGGCAGCAAGAGAGAGGCGAAGAGTTGCCTGCAGGGGGGTGCCTATAGGACTATCAGTTGATTTCTCAGAGGACACTTTGCAGGCAAGAAGGGACTGGCAAGCAGTATTCAATGTGATGAGGGGCAACCTGCAACCAAGATTACTCGATCCAGCAAAGCTATCATTTGGAATGGAAGGGCAGATGAAGTGCTCCCCAGGCAAGGTAAAGCTAAAGGAGTTCATCATCACCAAGCCATTATTATATGAAATGTCAAAGGAACTTATTTAAGAAAAAGAAGATCAAAACTATGAACACTAAAATGACACCAAACTCACAAGTATCAACAACTGAATCTAAAAAATAAAAAACAAAATTTAACTAAGCAAACCAGAATAGGGACAGAATCATAGGTATGGGGGTCACTTGAAGGGCTATCAGCTGGGAGGGGAAAGGGGGAGAAATGGGGAAATGGTGCAGGGATTAAGAAGCATAATTGGTTGGGACAAAATAGACAGGGGGAAGTTAAGAATAATATAGGAAAAGGTGAAGCCAAAGAACTTATATGCACGACCCATGGATATGAACTAAGGGGGGTGGGATTGCTGGAGGGAAGGGGAGTACTGGGCGGAGGGGAACAAAGGGGAAAAAAATTGGAAATACTGTAAAAACATAATCAATAAAATATACTTTAAAAAATCCAATGATGAATTTCACAGAACTAGACCAAATATTTCAAAAATTTATATGGAACCATGAAGGGCCCATCATAGCAACAGTGATCCTGAGAAAGAAGAACGAAGTTGGAGGAATCACATTACCTAATAACAAACTATATTACAAGGCCATAGTAATCAAAACAGCTTGGTACTGGCATAAAAACAGACACACAGATCAATGTTAGTGCTCCTATCTCAGCCACCTTTCAATACCATGTTGTCACCTTGTGTTAGTGATGCTATAAATGGTGCTGCAGTTCCTAATCAGCTACTGAATCCAAGTTTTCATAGCTATATAAATATCAGAGCTTTTTCTGTTTCAAGAAGAAAGGAGCTTACCCTGTGATATGGTACAGATAATTGGGCTGCCCAGTTACTCAAGTTCTTTAGGATCATTGAAAGTTAGCTTTGATACTGCAAGTCAACTATTTCTTCTGCCATGAAATTTGTGCCATGTTCCCCAGTAATTGCCATATTGCCATCGAAATCTAATTGGCAGTATCATTAGCCTCCCTCTTGATTCTAGAGTGTTTAGAGGTAAGATAACCACAGCACTTAACTTCCAAACTAAAATACTTTTGAGAGGAAAAGGAGGCACTAATTAATCACACCAGAAACTGGCTAAACTCTCAGGTCCTTTTGATATAGAAAATCTAGCTGCTTGTCTTGACCTCCTCAAGTTCCATATATTATGCACATATCTATAATATACACACTCTCTATATATACTTCTAATATATGATATATGCACACTCTATGTATATTATATAATAACATGTTATATTATTTCCCTTTCATTAGAATATTAATTCTTTTCTTTCTTGCTACCTGTCAACTCACATATTTTTTTATTTTTCTGTGAATTCAATTTCACTAAGGATTTATATGTGTATATATGTATACACACACACACACACACAATGCAAATTAGGTCCCAACATGACCACATGACCATAAATGTGTTCTCTACTTGTATTTCCTAGAGCAGGTATTTTGTGTATGTGTGTGAGCTTAAGGGAATGTAGAAAAAAGTATGAAAAATTAAACACCAATTAAGTTAATAGGGCAGACAGAAATAGGGAGGAATAAGAACAAAGAGAAACCATAGGCTCTCCAGTTACACAGAGCTGTTTTAGCCCTCCTCTACTACAGCTGCTGTCGCTGAATTATGCTGCACCAATTTGCCACTGACCTAGACTGAGAGATATTATGAGAAAGAGCTTTATGAGATACTTTATAACACTTACTGTCATAACATTTTTAAGGACCTAGTTTGTGAGTTTATATAATTTTCTCTGTAGAAGAACTCATAGGACAAATATCTCATCATTTGGTCTCAATACCAAAACACATGTCTATCATGAACAATCGCTTTATATTATGTTTATTTTATGAGCCCAGGATCATATGGCTACTTACTTTTTTGTTTGGGAAACTAAGTAGCTCAGAATTAAATTTGTGGCCTCTGAGAAATAAATGAACAGTATGTATATTATGTATATCAACTTCCCTCTTTTTCATATTTTTCTATCTTCATTTTCCTTCTACTCTGACTTCCTCAACTGTATATTTTATTTCATCTTTAAAGTAAGATACCTCAAATAAAATGGAAATTTCATCTACTTCTTTAAGGATAACTCTTTTTTTTCTTTCTTTTTAAGTATATTTTATTTATTATGTTGTTACAGTAGTTCCAATATTTCTTGCCCTTTACTCACCTCCACCCAGGACCCCCCTTCCTCTAGAAATACCACCCCCTTAGTTTCTGTCCATGGGTCATGCACATAAGTTCTTTCCCTTCACCCTTTCCCATATTATTCTTAACTTCCCCTTATCTATTTTGTACAAACCAATTATGCTTCTTAATCCCTGCACCATTTCGCCATTTCTCCCCCTCCCCCCTCCAAGCTGACAGCTTTTCAAGTGATCCCCATACCTATGATTCTGTTCCTATTCTGGTTTGCTTAGTTAAATTTTGTTTTTATTTTTTAGATTCAGTTGTTGATATTTGTGAATTTGTTGTCATTTGGTGTTCATAGTTTTGATCTTTTTCTTAAGTAAGTCCCTTTGACATTTCATGTAATAATGGCTTGGTGATGATGAACTCCTTTAGCTTTATCTTGTCTGGGGAGCACTTCATCTGCCCTTCCATTCTAAATGATAGCTTTGCTGGATGGAGTAATTTTGGTTATAGGTCCTTGGTTTTCATCACATTGAATACTGCTTACCAGTCCCTTCTTGCCTGCAAAGTTTCTTTTGAGAAATCAGCTGACAGTCTTATAGGCATCCCTTTGTAGATAACTCTTTGCTTTACTCTTGCTGCCTATAAGGTTCTCTCTTTATCTTGAACCTTTGGCATTTTAATTATAATATGTCTTGGTGTGGTCCTCTTTGGGTCTAGCTTGTTTGGGACTCTCTGTGCTTCCTGAACTTGTATGTCTATTTCCTTCACCAAATTTGGTGAGGTTCCCTTCATTATTTTCTTACATAAGTTTTCAATTTTTGCTCTTCCTCTTCTCCTCTGGCACCCCTACAGTTCAGATGTTGGCACATTTAAAGTTTTTCCAGAGGTTCCTAAGCCTCTCTTCATTTTTTTTCAATTCTTGTTTCCTGATTCTGTACTGGTTGACTGCTTTTTTCTTCCTTATGTTCCAAATCATTGATTTGAACCCCAGTTTCTTTCCCTTCATTATTGGTTTTGTGTGGATTTTCCTTCATTTCATTTAGCATAGCCTTCACTTCTTCGCTTATGCATTTGCCATACTTATGCATATCTGTCAAGCCTGTGAGCATCTTTATCACCAGTGTTTTGAACTCTACATATGTTAGTTTGGTTATCTCCTCATCACTTAGTTCTCCCACTCGAACCTTGATCCATTCCCCCTTTTGGGCCATACTTATCTGTCTCCTCATCTTGACAGGCTCCTGTGTTTGTTTGCCTCTGTGTCTTATATAGAGCTGTTGCACCTGTTATGTTATAAGGGGCAGAACCTTAGGTACTCATCAGTATAGCCACCCATTTCACCATGTTGTGCTGCTGTATGTGTGAAGGGGTCTGAGAGGGAACAATGCCACTTGCTCAGCAATTGTCCCTTTTCCAGTCATGTCTCCTACTTCCATATGGGACTGCCACCTCTCTAGCTGTTTCCCTGGCCATCGTTCCTAGAATGGGTGGGTCTGCAGATGTTCTAGTGTGGCGAACCACTCCTAGTGGTTTATGAAATTGTAGCCCCAGCCTGAGCATGACCTGCTGCCAGCACCCAAGCTGTGCTTGTGTTTAAGTCTCAACATAAGGCTGCGCGGGAAACATAACTGAAAGCCACTCAGAGGGTTTCCATGGGAATTGGATTTAAAGACACTTATTATGCTTTAGAACTTGCTCTGCTTTTCTTATCTCTTAATATAGTATAAACAATCTCTAGCAAGAAATCTATGAAACCTTGCACCTAATGCCAGTGTGGCATCAAGATGTTTGATAGACCCTGACACAGACTGGTCACTGTGCCTTCTGTACTGGTACATATAATCTGTTATTGCCAACTGTAATCCAAACACCTAAAAGCTATTGATGATTCATGAATTTTGACCTTGTATCTCCCATGTGTATCCTCCTCAATAAAAGGCATAAGGGATGAAGGTCTGATTGCTATTCTCCCCTAGAGAGAGCAGCCACCTTCCTTCCCCCTACACATAATATAGTGCCCTGGATAGATTTGTTCTGCCGTGGTCATAAAACCTCTGCTGGACAGAGCATTTGCCAACCAAGCCTAGGGTGTTGGAGGCACCTCCACCTCATTCTAGGACCATGGGGGCCCTTTAAACAAGCAGACTCTGCTGAGAGACCAGCAATTTCTTCCTCTGCCCCAACCCCCACTGGTTTGCAGAGTCAGAAGTAATGAGCTTTCTCTTCCCCAGCACTGGAACCATAACTGTGCAGTCTGGTCTCGGGCTGGGAGTGCTCCCCAAGTAGCCCTTCCCAATTTTTAAAATGTGTGATTGCGCTTTCTACTGGCCTGCCACTACCGCTGCTGCCACCACTGCCACTGCACCCACCACCACAACATGTCCTCTCTGCCCCGGCTCCTCCCCTTCTACCTGTCTGGATGGTTATTTCTTCTTTATATCTTTGTTTATTAGACTTTTCTGCAGCTCAGTTTTCTGGAACTTCTGGTTGTCTCTAGTCTTGCGGTATTTATATTCCTTCTTAGTTGTGGGTGGAGATGCAGCATGTCTGTCTAGGCCTCCATCTTGGCCGGAAGTCCTTTAATGATAAATTTACCTCTCTTTCTTATACTCTTTTTATTTTGATGACTATGGGGCATAAACTCTATTAAAGCAGTATCATATTCAAAGATGCACATGTAAGTATAGATTTATACAGGACTTTTCACTTTGTGAATGAAACATAACAGAAAAAAATCAAGGTTATGTGTCAACAGGCTTAACTCAAACATTATCAAAGCTACTTTATTTAAAAATATCACTTGAATAATTTTACTTTCAAATGCCGTGAACACTGTCACAAATCATTTAGAGGTTCTAAGTAAGAATCTGTTATGAGAAACATAACAGATTATGATTTGGACACCATCTTGACATTTTATTTCCTTGATATAGGATTTCTGACAAGCTTTGCTTAATGGGAGAAAAGTTCATAATATAGCTGAACCCTGCAATAATTGACTACAGTATAAATGGAATTTTCCAATGTACTCTATTTCCACCACCTTTATTTTTCTTTTTCTGAAAATTGTTTATTGGCCATTAGATCCAAATGTGGAACACAGCCTTTATTACATTGCAAGAAGATATTTCAAGATGTGCTATATAAATCCCCTACTGTCCCTCTGTTTCCTCTTGCCAGCATCTCAGTCATCTGGCTGATAAATAAGCTCATTCTGGTGTTAGAGTTTAACTACCAATGAATTTCACTTCATTGCCATATTTATGAAAGCTTTTAAAAATGTGGTTAAGTGAAAGCCTTCTTGTGGGATGCAATCAATATCTCTTAACAGGAGGTAGAGAATGAATCCAAATCTTCAGTTTCTTTCCACTCATGAGATCTACACTGCTTACTTGACAAAGGATCCCAATTTTAGTAGTCAGAATAACTCTTTATTTGAGGAATACTTTTTACAGTTTTATATTATTATTATTGATGTTGGGATGTTGGGTGTTTTGCTCTTCTTTTTCCTTTTCTTTTTTTTAATCCCCCCACCCCTTTGGCTGGAAGAAAACACGTAGCCAGGGAATTTAGGGCAACAAACCCAAGTCACAATAATCACCATTTCCAGGCTGCAACACTATGTTTTCTATTACACCAGTAGAGCAATTAGCAATGTTTTATAACAGATGTGAAAATTGTTGCTTGACCTCATCTTGATTACACTTCTGACACTTTTAAGAAAAACTGGTAAACAATGTTGGCTTCAGAGGCCCTTTCAGAGTTTGTAGGAGAGGAGTTAGCCTATGGGGTAGAAGAGTCTTTGACAGAAATGGGCTCAGAGGTGACCCAGGTTGGAGAACAAATGATCCAAGAAAAGTGTTGTCTTGTTAGCATGCAAAGACAGCTGGTTTGCTTGGGCTGAGACTCAAAGGCAGAGCCCATGTCAGCATTTGATAAATGTAAAAAGATACCAGCCAGGCGGGTCCAAGCTGGGACCAAAGACAGACTTCTTATTTCTAGAAATACATTGAGAAAATAATTCCTAGACCAAGGAAGAGGGACCATAACCCAGCTCTGCCAATTTTGAGTTGTCTGATTAAAATTTCACTCCTCACAAGCAGCCCTTTAGGTGTCTGCTGTACCACCAAAGTGGACTTCCAGCTCTAAGGTGGCCTCTTCTGATCTGCAGAGAAGGTCCTAAATATGAGAGAATGTCAGGGTATTATGTTTGAGAACTAGAACTAGGGCTGAATTCCAGTTTGCCTGTGACTTGGCTGTGGACAAGTTATTGAACTTCTCTAAGCTTGAAATTTCTCATCTACAAAATGGGAATTTTTTTTTTTCCAAATAGCCAGAAAATATTAAGGGAGAGAAAAATGGAGGATCAGACAAGGGGCAACAAACTACAGCCAAGGGACTAAAATCAACCTACTGTTTATTTTTGTAAAAGTTGTTCTGGAAACCAGCCCTGATTACAGGCTATGACTGCTTTCACACAGTAGTGGTGGCAGAGAACCATATAGCCCACAAAACAAAAAATATTTACTACTGGGCTCTTTACAGGGAAAGTCCACCAACCTCTGAAATAGACCATTTAGGATCCTTATCTACAAGGCTAATAAGACAAGCAAAGTCTCTGGGGTGATTGTCTGTATCACAGGTTCCAAACACAACTTTACACAGCATTGATGTTTATAACTCAGTTGTAAATGTGTCCCACACCATTTGTTACTTGTAAGTAAGTATTTAAAGTAATAAAAATTGCAAATAACTCTTGTTTTATAAATTAGAGCAAGTTCAAAGTGATTTATGCAATAGTGCTACTCTCACTTTATTATAATACAGTTTTTAAAGAGGGAGAGAAGAGGAGGGAGATTTACAGTTAGTGCTCTAGGTACTGCCTCATCCCCAGCTGCACCCAGGGAAGATGTAGCTTGTCATCCCCTGTGTGTCTTAGGGGTCAGCTAGAATTTTTTCTGCTGTGAGAGAATACCTAGATAAAAGTGAATTAAATAATACCGATCTATATAATTTTCTTGACAAGAATCTCACAAGTGGATGGTTCGAGGATTAGATCAAACATATCAAAGCTATAGATGTAATTTCTGAAACTTTCCTGAACATCTCAACCTGTCCCACGACACCTTACGAGGCTGTTCTGTGATACATATTGAATACTTACAAGACAATGTTCAAAGTAGGAAGAAGGTAAAAGGCAAATGGGATGTGTGCCTCACCAGTCTGTCTTTTTAATTAAAATTATCTATTTTTATTTTTTTGCATAAGTCCAGAAAGAGTTCCTTCTCTTTGCCTTACTGGCTAAAACAGAGTCACATGCCTAACCCCAAGGCCAACACTTAGACACGGAAAGATGATTGCTGGTACTTGATTAAATGCTTCATGACTCATCCCCTGAAAGAGGGCATGCTGCCCACCTGTAGGGGGAAAGAAAGGAGGAAATGACTGCTTCATAGGAAATTACCAGTGTCTCTCTATATGGTAGCTTGAGAAGTGTTTTAAAGGGATTTATTTGCCTTGTTAGGATTGTGATGGAAATCTCACAAGCTTTTGGAAAATGTGTTTTCCTAAGAACAGAGCAAATTCTTTTCTAAGATCTTAAAATTCAGGTCACTCTAGATTATTACCTAATGAAATACATTAGAACAATGTTTCCCAAAGTGTGTCCTCTGGGAAAATACTCCCTACAGCAAAGTAGTCTATGGTCAAATAGATTTGGGAAATATTGCATACTATACCCTCTATGTGGGAATTTTTATAATGCAATTCAGCATAGCAAGGTCTCTGAGAGCACTACAGTAATGAACATGTGCAGTTTTGGTTTCACTGGTACATTTAAAGGGGTTTTATAAAGTCTCATAGGAATACCAGAAAACGGACCTGAATTATTATATTATCTCTGACAAAGAAGTAGGAGAGTATATCTTTGACAAATGAAAATGGAACCCATCCACTGACCTCCAGGAGTACCTGGGAGAATTTTTCCTTCAATGACTACACACCTGCGTCCCAAGCTTCCTCTGGTGCCTCTTCTCTAGAAATGATTCTAATGACAGTACATGATGATTTCAATCATGCTATTAAACTTGACCAGTATCTGGGAATTTCAAAGATTAGATTGAGCATTATTAGAGGCAAAACATGAGCACAAATACAATGCTATGCTAGTTTTACACATGTTTTAACTTTTGTTAAGGCATATACTCTTCCTCCCTTGTCAGCTCCTCTGACTCTCGGTTTGCATTAGGGAAGGATGAGGCTGATGGTTAAGGTTTGGGTTCCTTTTCTCTAAGGCCCCTGCTCTGAGTTCAAACAATTTGCATCCTTTTGTCCCAGATTTAGCTGTTTCTTCTAGTCCCCTGCCTTGCCCCAATCTCTGTTTCACTCCTCGAGGTATGCTTAGTGTAAATAGCATGAGGTTTGGAATTAAATAAACCTTGGTTCAAATCCTCTTTTACTATATTCTAGCACTGCCACCTCTCTGAGCTTCAAACCACTCATCTGTAACAAGCAGATATACTTAACTCGGGGTACTGTTTTGAGAATTATGTAATAAACATATGTAAATTGCCTATTATCACTTTGGAAGTAGATACAGAATAAATACCTATTACTTTCTCCTTTTTTGGGCTATACCTATGAACAATAACAGCAAATATTTACTGAGGGTTCATGCTTAGCCATGTGCTATGCTAAATGCTTTACACTAATCGCTCATTTAATCTTCATAAGAGTCCTGTAAGGTAGGTAATATTATTATCTCCATTTTATAGATGAAGTGACTACGATTTGTAGAGAGCCTGCATAACTGACCACTCTCACCAAGAAAGGATTCTAAAACAGATCCATTTACTCCTACAGCTATGCCTTTACTCCCTGGGCCACTATGGCAGAAACCACAAGCTGTCCACAGAAACCTAATCTCCCCTTCTTCGTAGTACCTGGACTTTATCTGAGCCCATGGTTGCATTACAGTTCCCTGACTCCCTTACAAAAGTAGACTTGATACCTGCATCGTCTCCAGTGGAATGTGAGCAGAAGTCATGTGTGTCCCCTTGGGGCTGGAGTTTCTAAATGAGCAGGTGGCTTTCCACTCTCTCCTTCCCTTTTCACATTGTAGGTGCAGACAATGGCAAAGTCCCAGGGGATAGATGGTCAAGCCACAGACTGGAAGGGGTCTTGGCCTCTGAATTGCCAAACAGAGGAGAGTTCTTTGCCCACCCAAGCATCTGCTTTGAATAGTTATTATGTAAGCAAGAAATAAACTTCCAATTTGGTCCAATTTGTGTTCAGGTTTATTTGTTAGGCAGTTTAGTCTACCATAACTGTTTAGAGCCATAAAGAATTTGATCTACTCTGCACTAATTATGACTTCCAGTAATCACTACTGCCGGCATAAGAACCCCGCCCCCACCAAGCAGTTCCCCCTCTGTGCCTCAGGAGGACTGCAAGCAATCGAACAGTCTCTGAGCCAGTGAACTCCAGGGTGACCACTGCCCAGGACCCAAGGACCACGGCCCAGGACACGAAGACCATCACTCAAGACACAGATGAAAGAATGCTGAAGCTTTTATCCAATTAACTTTTTCCCTGAATTCCAAACCCCTAACCTAAACTTTTCTTCTCCTTATAAAAAGGGCCTGTTTATAATGGAATTTAAGACAGTCTGTTAGGATACAAAGCCGCTGTCTTCGCAGATCACCAACCATCTGAATAAAGCGTGCCCGTAAAGATTAAAGAAAAAAATAAAATAAAAAGAATCTTGCCCACCAACTAAACTTGACTCCCTTTGTATGTGAGCATCTAAGAAGGCTTTTATTTTCCTATTTCTTCTTTTCTGCCTTTGTCACAGTTCTTTCCAAAATCCTCAGCCTTTTTTTTTCTTTTTTCTTTTTTCTTGAGGCCAGTGTTTTCTGAATCCCTTTCTCCTTTTCTTCTACTTAGCTCTTCCTTAGCTTCATCCCATCCCAAATCATAATCCCGTCCTTAACGTAATCAGCTGGATAGTTTTACATATGACAGAATATTTGACAATTGTGACAATGGCACCCTTATATGGTTCCCCAAGTTTCTCTGACAGCATTTAAAGGCCTCATAAAGGCAGCAGCCAGAGAAGGAAATATGTGAGAGAAAAGTAAAAAAAAAAAAAAAAAAAAAGATTGTCAAAATATGATCTTTCCTCACAAGAAACGTTATAGCCTAGAAAAAATACAAGAAAGACTACCAAAGTATGTGCTTAGGGCTTTCACTAAAAGATAGGAGGAGCTATTCAAAAGAATTAATTGAGACTAAGGAAGTTCAGGTAGTAAAAAATAAAGTTTGAAACCTCATCTCCAGTTCCACTAAAGTAAGATAAATTCATATGGAGTACTTTCAACACTAAAAAAGAAAGCTGCATGTCTTTAAAATTTCACTGTGCATTTACAGAAACCACAGAATATCATCATGGGCTTGGCCTTTGACACTCTTCAGCACAACTCATGGAAGGGTTGTCTCTATGGGAAGGCTCTGTGCTAGTAGCTCCACGAGGAGCTCAACTCAGAGCAGCACATGGGGGAGCTGCTATGGCACCTCCACTCTGAGTGGGAATAAGCATTGTCCTTTCATGCACTTCGCATGCATGCAATTTAGATGGTAGATATTGAGCATCATTGAACATTCTTCTAAACCTACGGTGATTGTCCTGTGATTTGACATAGTCAAGCTCTCTGAGACTACTGAGACACAAATGACATTTACCTTTAGGGTTAATGTTTCCTTCTTACTCTGTCTTTTGAGTGTTGGTGTCTGCTTGGATCTTTTTTTTTATTTTTTATATTTCCTGCCAGGCCACCAGTAGTCATTCCTATCAGTTTTGGATATGGCTGATTCTAATAAGTCCACTTCTGAAGTTAAAATTTGGTTCTTCTAGAATTATATCAAATATAAGCTCTGAGCGCTTCTCCTTCAGAAAAAAAAAAAAAAAAAAAAAAACACAAGAAGATGCATTTAGTTGAGAGGAAGAAGGGACATCTGAGCAGGGTAAGCCCTTGTACCTCCCTCCTAATAATAAACCAACCAAACAGAAGGGAGGAGAGAGAATTTTTAATGGCTCTAAAGTAACCATAATCACCATCATCATGATGATCATCATCTCTACTAACTAATGATTAATAACATGAGATAAGAAGTTCCCAATATATGTAATCGTTCACCTTATGTTTGAATCCTGGTTCTGGTCCTTCTTTTCTTTTTTCCTTCTTCTTTTTTCTTTTTCTTTTTTTCTTTTTAACATTGTGGCACTGCAGAGCTCACAACTCTGTTTCCTACCGGGGCTTTTTTCCAGCCTGTGCCCAAGCCTTTGGAGAACTATGGTATATCCTCAGGGACCCCCATGGAGAGCAAGGAGGGACTGTGCTTGCCTGATGGGTTCTGGTTCTCTTAATTTTTGTCATCATGAACAGTTCACTTCTCAGAACTTTAGCTTCTTTATTTGAAAAGCAGTCATAATAATACACACCCCACTGGGTGTGGGTTGGTAGCGAGGGTTAAATGAGGTAACACATGTAACCATGCCTGACATGTAGTTGGTGCTCATCTGGAAATATACGCTCTTCTTCTGGGTATAATCATGGTGGAACTGTAAACCAAACTGCACCATGTACCTGGCTATGTGTGCAATGCAAGGTCAAGGTTAATCACACTCCCTCCTGGCAATCTAAACCATGTATAAGTCATTAAAAATGAAAAATAGTAGTAAGTGAGTTTTTCTAAATAAAGCTTTTAGAAGAAGAATATGTCTGTTCTTTACTTCCTTATACTTGGCTTCAAAGAACTTTCCTGGTTCCTGATCTTGACAAAATCCAATTGTTTAATTTGGCCTTAGTCTAGGATTTACTCAGTATCTTTGCTATAAATCTTCCCTTTCCCCTTGTTTGCCACTGGGGAATGGTATGCTCAGATTCTGGCATCTACCTTGTCTCCCTTTTTCCTTCTGAGTTAATCATAGAGGGGTTTTATGCTTACAAACAAAAAGTACTAACTGAGATAGTATGCTACCCTCTATGAAGCTAATAAATTATACAGAGACTCAGACAAGGTATCTTCTTTACTAATCCCTCCAGGCCAAGGAAAATCAACCAAACCAGTCTCTGCAATCATATGAAAATATTGGCTTTTAAAAGATGATGGTGACGGATTTTCTAACAGTGTAAGAATGGTCCTGTGTTGACACCTGGGCGCTGAAAACAAATGTCTGGCCTAACACAGATTTTCACTTCTTGAATGTCAAAAACAATAGAACTGTGAACCCAAGGGAAGCACTAAGTGGCCACAAAAGGCAGAGGCTTGCCCTCTTCCAAAGCAATGTTCAGAGGTCCTCACACAACACGCTAAGGGCTATTTTGTTGCAGAAACAGTCTATAAGAGCCACTCAGGAATAAAGCCTCAGTAAGAAGAGTCAACACCACAGTGCTGATAAATAAGGAAGTTCCAGGATATAGTTCCCAGCATGGCCAGGGCCAGGGTAAGATTCTACCCTCTTACATCAACTAAAACCTGCCCTTGAAGCTTGTTTATAACAAGCAGGCCACATGAGCCAAAGAAAGCTGTTGGTAGATGCTGTGACGTGCACTCCCTGGAAATCCAAGAAGGAAAGCTCAAGATAAAGCAAAGAGTGAAAAGCTGAAGCAAACAAGGAATCCACTGAAGCCAAATGAAATTTTAAAGGCGAGTTAAAATATTTCTTGCTTTAATCTACAGCTGTGCCAAGTGAATAGTGCTGCAAGGGGTCTGTTGAAACAAAATCATGGATGAAAGGTACTGGTTCTTCATAATAAGCCTAGGATGACTCCTCCTTTAAAATCAGGGAATGATCTCAAAGAGCAAATCATCCTTCCCAGTCTTTTCTGTTTGTCTCCAGCTTGTTCCTTCTCCCACTTTCCACCGTCAAACATTTCTTCTATCCGCTAATTTTTAACCTTATCACTTTCAGGCAATCAAAATTAAGAAATCAACGATATACACCCCAGCGGCCTCTAAAAACATTTTTATTGCCATCCATTTCACTTCCCTCCCTTCCTTCTCTGAAGGAGCACCCCATCTCTTTGCCAGATGCAAACCCTTCTCTCATGCTCTAGATCAATGTCCCTTTTTTCCTACTTTACAACTTTTATTAGAGGTGGACCTTTCACTTGGGAATCTTCTCTCCCTGTTTCTCATTTCTCTTTTTTCACATTCTATCTTTCTCTATATAGCCCCCCCCCACCTCTCCACATACAGAGTCTATGGATAAAATTAGAAAAAAATATTTTCTTCTTGTCCCACCCTTCCTGGCAACAGAACATGTTCCATTAAAAGGTAACCCAAATCTGGAGAGGAGATGATCACACTTTTAGCATAATAAACCACAGGTCCTTTATGAGCACAGGATTATTTTTCATGCCAGAATTCTGATTTTGTTGTATGTAGGGACAGCTATATAATGTATGGGGCCCAGTGAAAAATAAAAATGTGGGCACCTTATTCAAAAGATAGGAAAAGTGCCATTAAAAGTAGTAAAATGCAGATGCAGGGGTGGGCAAAAGTCAGGTGTATAGTTGTGAGTATGGGAAACACAGTTTATTCTTGTATTATTTATTAATTATCATATTATTTATTTGTATTACAACTATAAATGTACTTTTGCCCACCCCTGAATAAAACTTTTTACTTTCTTCTGTAGCTTTTCTGCTGACCTAAATGGTAGGGTTTACCTGTTATTTAGTGTCACCATCTCTTAGGCCTGGCGAGATACTTGCTGGGCATGTGCACACCCTCCCAGATTCCCAACAGCCCTGTCCTGTGAATCAGAGAGCAACACCAACTGCTGCATTCCCCTCCTGCCAGCCATTGAGAGACCTTGGGCTGCAGGCAGAGAAGCCAATTCACCCTTCCCACAGAAACAGATTGCACCCTTCCTGCCAGGACACATTCAGTACCTGAATAGGGGGAGTCCAGGGGGCTCTCCCCATTGTCTTCCCTGTCACACTATCATGGCTCACGCAGGCCAGCATCCCACCCTCCCTGAGCCAGGCTTCTGCCTAGGTGGGTATGGGAAGTTGCAGCAGCAGCTGGGCAGGGCTGGGGAAGCAAAGGATGGGAAGGTCAGAGGCATTAAGAAACAGGAAGATCAGGCAGCCAAAGACTTGTGCCAGGAAAGCAAGGACACCCAGCAGGGAGCAAGGCTCTGAGACTTTTGAGGTGTTTATGCTCCACTGTCTCATCAGACTTCACTTACAAAACACAAACTCAAAGATAAACATTATTAAGAATTTTAAGACAGCAGTAATAACAACATTAAACCCCAAATGTGGGGCCCTTCTGTGCACACAGAACTCTGTGACAAGTCCCTGAAGCTGGCCCTTCTTGGAGTTAAACTATTGTATCAATATTCTACTGCATCCCTTTGTGACCCTCATGATCTACAACTCCTTCTTAATAACCCTATATTCAATTTTTCTTTCATTCAATCCACACTCCATTCTTTCAATAACCTGAGCTTTTTCAAACCTGCAACCTTTGGTGTACGGGACAATGTTCCAACCAATTGAGCCACCCACCCAGGGCAATAGCCTGAGCTTTCTGACACACAAGTCTGGTTGTGTCATTCCTCTACTTAAAAATCTTTCAGTCCTTCAATGGTTTCCCCTTGTCCTCATCATAACACTGCATAGGAGTGTCAAAGGAAACAGAAACCATACTGTCCATTTGAAGCAGAAAGAGTTTTAATCCAGGGAATTGAGAGTTTACTAATTAGTCTGAAGGTCTGGAGGCGTGGGCTTTATGCCAGAACTCCAGGAATGGTTCCCAGGTCAATGCAGCAGCATTTACCCACCAAAGGTACTGCTGTCTCAGTCACAAACAAAAACATGGATAATCATGAGGCTATCATGCAAACTGTTGACTTCAAAATATATCACTGTAGTCATAATCTCAGAATCAGGAAATAACTGCCACCGCAACAGCATCTCAATGCCCGCAAGAGCTAGAGGTTAGACACCCAGAAAACGCAAATTCTTCACCACTATGCTTGCAAACAGATACTATTGACAGCCCCAGAAATATGGGCTCTACCTCACTTTTCCTTTCCAAATCTCATGGGAGAGCATGTGATTGGTGGAGTCTATCTACTCCCAGAGATTTAAGAAAGTTAGATTTTTAGGTCTTCAGACTCTGAGGTAGAAAAAGGCTCACTAGAAGAAGATTAGAGTTAAATAACTACTCCCCATATGAATGAAAATATCATCGTAATTTTCCAATCTTCTCTTTCCTTCTCCCCATTATTCCTTCGATGTGTCCTTCAGTTCAGCCATGCTAATGACTTGTATTTCTACTAGAGGGCTGGACACGTTAGAATCCCTCTCCCTTTGCTTACAATATCCATGGAATGGGCCTTTCTTTCATTCTCCGACTGTGCAACTATCCCTTGTTCTTCATGGCTCACCACCTCTGAGGTTCTCAGAACTATGACTTCCTTCTCTCTGAGTCATTTAACCATGTATCACTACCTCTAGGCCTATTCATCTTGTGTTTTGGTGTTAGTACACCCCTACCAGACTGAGAGGGCCACAGTGACAAAAACCGTCTTGTTCCTTTCATAACCCCTTACTTAGACTGAGTCCTAAAATATACAACAGATATATACTAGTAGAAGTAGAATTCTTTCAAATCAGACTTGCTCAAAAAGTGAGGTAAACCCATCGTCGGCAGCCATCCGTCTCGAGAGACGATGGTGTAGCTTCTTAAGAGTCTATCTGCACCGCCGAGAACGGCTGTGCAGTCCGACTTGGGAGTGACACGGTATCTGAAGGAAAACTCTGATTCCAAAAACCTCTGCTGCCTTGCGGCATACCTCTTCAGGGGAAAGGCTAAGGGAGTAAACCCCGACAGAAAATCTGGAGCCGGAGTCCCTAAGGCGGTTTGACGTTGTAGTCAACACCGGCAACTCCTGCGGCGCACCTGAAACCAAGCTGTATTGACTCCGTCTTTCCCTTGGACCCTTCAGCTGCGAAGAGAGGGGGGGTCTGCTGCATGGGCAACAGCAGACCCTCCATATCACCCTGCCCAGGCTCTGTAGCTTCAGCTTCACTGGAGAGGACACTCCAGCGTCATCGCAAGATGTCGATTCAACACGGGAGGAGGTAAACCCATATACACTAACTAATTTACAAGCAGGTTATGATGCTGAAATCATTAGAGCAGAATGAAGTAATTACAGAGCAAAAAAAGATAGTTGGTATCTCATAATAAGGAGATAATGTAAAATATAAAACCTCCCTCTTGCTCTCTTTTCTCAGAGGACCCTAGAATGTGGAACTCATCAAGCTCAAGTACCAAACAGAAGCAAGTCAAGTGCCTAGACTGTTATTTATATATCTCCCTCTTGTGGTAATTAGAGAAACTTCATTTTCTCTTACAGTAGTCATAATTAGAATTTCATAGAAACAAGGCTCACTTCATTAAAAAAAACTACAACACTGTAACACTCATGTGGTTTGAAGTACATATTTAATCCAACAGGTTTCAGCTATATGTGTCTCCTTAAGGTTTTAGTCATAAAATATATAGACAAAAAGAATGTATGTAAAAACATTTTAGTGCATTCTTTCCCCTCAGGGACATCTGGTGCTTGATGTTTATTTCTTTTTCAGTGAAGACAGATATTTCAGTAAAAATGTAAGGGAGGGGGGAATGTCAAATATATTATGATATGAAGATTCTTTTATATTTTTCTGTGAGGAAATAAGATTCTTTCAGTGCGTTAACTACTCCCTTTGGGAATTAGGCCTTGTAGGGAGACCATTATATTGAATATGTATCCAAAGGGGATGGTCCTTTAGAACTGACCACAAGGTTAGTTTTGGTAAAGGTCAAGTCCTCCATACTCCATGAAGCCATGCACGATCACCTCTGCCAATCCAGGGTCTCCTTTCTCAGAACTTTTCTACCATGCTTAAGGTTTTCATTCCAAAACACTTTCTAGAACAGAGATGAAATAAACCAATATCCTGCCCTCTATGGTTTTGCCATCTATTAGAGGAGAGAAGCCATGTGCCTAATAACTGTTACAGGAGAAAGTGAATAAAGGACCAGATTCAGTGGTTCTTAATAAAATGGGTAAGATATTTATATGGGAACATTTTTCATATATGTTTCTATTACCTTAAGATTCTGAAATAGTACTTCAAACAAGCATTCCAAGTGACTTTGATACACCTTCCCCTTTCGAGACCACAGGACTAGGAGTTCAAAAGACATAGGTTACTTCCTGGATGGGGGAGTATAAACCAGGATGCCTTTGGGAGGGAAGTGATAAGTTTAGTGCTGGGTGGTTCTGAGAAACAGGGTGCAATCTCCAATCTCTACAGAGACTAGGCGGATACTCTAAATAAATGAAGCATCCTATGTCAAGTTGATCTTAGGGAGCAATGGGAAGTATGGCTAGCTGAAAAATACTGTTTCTTTTCACATGGAATAGCCACTCCTTAGCTCCAGCCAACAATTCCATATCTTCCAGTTTTAGAGAATATGTCATACATTCATATCTTTGTGTTGAATTGACAATTAATTCAAAAACAGTGTAAAGCACTATGTGGCTTCACAGTACTTAGGCAAAACCAAACATGCACATGGGTGATGTTAGGCCTCTACACTGTTGGCTATTAACTGAATACACAATATTTCAGGCTCTGGGCTAGATGCTAGAGTACATACGACTGTTCCTGCCTGCAGAGAAACCTGTTTACAGTTCAAAGGAAATTAATAAGAAAATAGATAATAACTGTACCATGTAACCAGGTCCCCTCAGCACTGTAGACCACAAACAAGAGTGCACTCACTTCTAAGCAAGTTTTGGAAAGCTTCATAGAGGAACAAATGTGTCAGGTTGATCTGGAAAAAATGAATGAGCTTTCTCTAAGTGAGCAGCAAAAGAAACAGTATTTGTGACTGCCCCAAAATATGAAAGTGTCTTTACTCAGGAATACCATAAACTCCACCAGGACCATATATTGGTTTGGCCAAAAAGTCCATTAGATTTTTTTCCATAAAATAAAAGACACATTTCTCATTTCACCAATAACTTCATTGATTTGGATATTTCGAGTATGTCAGCTATCTCCCGCTATTAGCTTCCAGTGGGTAGAGACCAGGGATGCTGTTAAACACCTTCCAATGAATAAGACAGCCCCACAGCAAATAATTATTTGACCAGAATGTCAATAATATCAAGAAACTTTGCAAACCACATCTGACACATTTGATCAGTCACAGTACCTTCTCCATACACTCACAAATCTTTTTTTCTTTTTGCATTTCAGTTGCGTTTTTACCTTTCTTGAAATAATAAAGCATAATATGCCAAAAATCTTGCATATCTTCCACCTACAACATTTAAAATGGTTGCACAAAAATTCACCAATTTTCATAAGTTCTTTTTTAAAATGCACGTTGATATGACAGCTGTCACAATACAATCTAACAAAATTGTTTTGAATAAAGTTAAAGACAAGTAAGAACTACTAGAGCCATTGTAAGGAAAAAACATAACGGATTTTTAGCCAAACCAATACCTCTCTTTTTCTCTTTCGTGCACTTTATCCATGGTCACAAAGAGTAGATTCTTCATAAATAGTTCTTAACAAATTTGAAGGCTCATAGATATAAGATATATTAATGTTAAATAGTTCTCCCTAGTGACCTGTGGTAATTATCACAATCCCCAAAGAGCTCAAATTCTTGATTCACTCCAATGTACTATGATGTAACGAGGCTCTTATATTGGGATGAAAGGAAGTTTAGAAATCACGAAATCCCTTTGCCAAAGCCACATGTAGCTAATCTTCAGTCACCCACAGACTAATAATCTAGTAATGAGAAATTCAGTGTTTACAGTTTTCTCTTCCTCCTCTTTCATTCCTTTTTGTTTTGTTCTTTGATTATATCACCTCCACCAGGAAATCAATTATGAGCCAGTCCAGCTCAACCATTTTGCTACATACTAATAGCTTCAAGGTAGAAGCTGAAAAAGGGCATATCACACTCACCAGCAATTTCTGCATTTTCTGGGGATTTTGGCCATCATATTCTTCTAGACCCCATTACTGTAGATGAACTAAGTCAGCTAAGCATTTCAAAGTCCAAGAGAACTGATGCTTCAGACTGCCTTGTCAATAAAAAGATACTGAGTTATGTATCTCCCTTTACCACAGAAGCTAGGACTCCTAAGCAGAAACATAATTTTTTTGCTTAGGCAGTGGACAACTGTACTTGCTCCCATGAGGGCCAATAGAGCTAAACACTTTCTAAGAGGAATGGATGTGATTTCAAACTCTGTCTACAAGTAACAGTTTGCAAATGTGTATTATTTGTGTGGTGAGCAAGAAATGGAAAGAGGAAAATATATTGCCATGCAATGCACTACAGAGAAATTGTAAGGCAAAATGTGAAAATGGGCATAAGAACTGAAAATAATTTTCTACCTCAGTTTTCCAAAGGCTGTTAGTCTATCAGGGTTAAGTGAACAAAAGGAAAAATTTTATTTCCCAAACCATCTATTTATTGGCTCATAAATCTCATCCAGGGAAAATATTTTTTCTCTCTTTCTGTTCCCTCTCCAAACCCCAATTTATATAGTCCTCTGCAATTTCCCTCAACATCATTACTAAATATAACATAATATACTCTCTCCCTTAGGCCACCATTTCAAGAGACACCTTCCCCCAATCCGGGAATTTCTCAAATAAATCACCCCATTTGGACTTTCTTCCCTCAATATATTTAGTGCTGAGAACACACTGGTGAAGGTTATAAAAGCAAAAATTCCACTTTGAAATGTCAACGTATTTGGGTGTAGGCTTAAGGTGCAGAATGACTCCTAAGGGCAAAGTCAATCACCTCTTTGGTTTGTTGTCTCCAGGACTATTTCACAAATGTTTTTGTTAAAATAATAACCCTACTCCCCCCACTCCACCAAGAAAAAGCAGTGCCAAGCACTCTTGCCCTTCATGTGGTTTTGGAAGAAAATTCAATCCATACATTTTTGTCTTACTTAAACTCAGATCATTACAAATTTTAGGAACTTCTTGTCCTGTAGCCAAGACCCTTGGCTAGCTGTTTAAATATAACTCAATATCAAAGAATGAGAACTTGTTTGAAACTCACATCCTGACATTTGCGACAAAGCTATGTAGTAAAACTAGCATCTCCTTCCTTCCACTTGTTTTTGCCTAGGCTGAGAGTTAGCAAATGATAGCCTATGGGACAAATCTGACCCGACCCTCAGCCTGCTTTGTATAGCTTATGAATTAAGAACAGTTTTTATATTTTCAAACAGTTGTAAAAAATACTTAAAATTGAAAAATGCACCAAGAATTACATGCAACACTGAATGTATATGGCCTGCAAGTCTGAAATATTTACTATCTGGCCCTTAACAGAAAAAATATGGCAACCCCTGATCTAGACAAATAGACATTTCTCAATAATTTAGGTCCTTATCAAATATCTAAACAAATTTAACATCTATCTTTCTTTCCTTAGATAAATTATAGTGTAACAAATCATAAAATGGAAGAAAGCTGTTTCGTATTTGATTTTGAGATATATTTTAGGTATTGCCTTAATTTGGGTTCACCCAGAAGCAGATCATGAGACAAAGATTCACGTCCAAGAGATTCATTTTAAGAGATGATCCCAGGAAACACTGGGGGTTGCACGGGGAGAGATAGGACAGGGAACAGCCAATACGGGATATGGCATGCAAGTTTCCTGTTGTGGGTAAATAAAGTTGCAACCTTCAGGAGAGTTGCAGCTGGTATGGGACAGGCACCCAAGAGCTATTCTACCTGTGAGAAAAGGAAGGAGGATACTGACATGTCAAACCCCATCAAGTTGGCTGAGGGCTGCTTCCAGACACTGGAAATTCTAGAACATGCAGCTTGTGGACACAACAGCGGAGTGGCCTCTAGTCACCATGGGAGCCTTCAGGTAAAGATATGTAAATGCTAGTGGTTTGCAGAGATATGGGTGGACACTGAGAACATCTGCTATAGTCCATTCCTTGCAACATTCCACATTTTAAATGAACTCCCTATTATCACTACTTCTCCAAGGCAGTCACAATTTTTTTCCAGCTTTATTGAGATGTGATTGACATATAACATAAAGTTTAAGATGAACAGTATGGTAATTTGATACATTACTATTGAAAAATTATCACCATCATAAATTTAACTAACACTTCCATCCAATTTCTAAATCAAAACTTACAACAGGAGAGCTAGGGGGAGAAACTAGAGTCTTTACTTCCACAAATGATATTTTAGTCTCTCTCTTCTATGACCCACAGTAGAGCCTCCTCCCCCTTAGCCAGTATTTTGCTGGTCAAGATTGCTTTCATCCCCTAGAGTCTAAGTTACTGGTAAATACACTCTTCACAAGCTGTGGTTTCTGGGATTGCTTGCCCATTCACAATAAACACTGGCCTTGAGTATACCCAGAATCAACCCAATAAGTCCCCCGAGTTCCAGACTTACTTCTCTGTTCCCACTCCATAGCAGCAACCTTATCTCTGCCCAATAATCAGGGCCATCTATCCTTAACAGTATAGTATAGTATAGCACAGTATAGTATATATACAAGGGTGGGCAAAAGTAGGTTTGAAATCAAACACCTCCGAAATCAGTGGGGCTAACCCAAGCAAGTCACTGAAATTCAGGTTTATTTACTGATTTTTTAAACTATAAGAATGTGTAAGTAACAAAGGCCAGCAATTTGAGCACTTACGAGAGTGTACCTAAGTATACTGTGCCATTGTGATATTCTTTTGAGTTAATAAAGCTATGTAATAATCACAACCTCCATGTCTTTTTCCATATGAACTGTAAACCTACTTTTGTCCACCCCTATGGTGTAGTATAGTGTAGTATAGTATACTTGGAGACATGCATGAGCAGCCCACAATGCCCAGGCTGCTATTATGGTCTTGGAATTAGTAAAACCATTAGTGTATCTTCCCAATAGAAGTGTGCCCCACCTACTCCCATTGAAAACCAGAAACTAGTTTTGTAGAAAGTAAACTTGTGGAGATGAGAAGCACAAATGCCCTACATAGATCACTGGGAATGATAGTAAGGGAATCCTTCCAACTTCCACATCTTGTTTCCAGACTCATGTTCTCTAATTATCAAAGACACAATGCCATATACTGGACATCAGTTCAAAATGCATTTCACACCATGAAAGATAATAGCCCACACTTAAGGGTGTTTTCACCAAGCCAGTTCCTTAGCTGTGGTTTAAGAGGCCATTATAATAATTCTACCAGGTAGCCTCTCCTGAATGGGGTGCTATATTTTAAGGCCAGAGGACCCCATGATGGTCATGTGCTCATTTTAACATCTTCTCCTCTGAAACAATGGGTTGTTTGAGGCAAGGTAATGCAGGACTCTAAAATCAGACAGTAAGCACATGGTCACTCTGGAGTTTCAGACTGACATGCCAACCAAGCCATGCAGGCAGGGAAGGTAATATGGTCTGAACGTTTGTGTCTCCCCAAAATTCATTTGTTGAAATCCTAACCTTCAAAAGTGATGGTTACTAGTAGGTGGGGCTTTTGGGAAGTACTTAAGTCATGAGGATCAATCCTTGTAAATAGAATTAATGAGCCCATTAGCCTCTTCCACCATGTGAGGACAAAGCAAGAAGGTGCCAGTTATGAATTAGAAAAAGGGTTCTCATTCAACCATGCTGGGGCCGTGAACTCAACTTCCAGCCTCCAGAATTGTGATCAATGAATTCCTGTTGATAATAAGATACCCAATCTGTGGTATTTTGTTATAGCAGCCAAAACAGACTAAGACAGGAGGCAAACTCATACCTAGAATATGTAGCAATACATGGAGGAATGACTTTTTACCATCTCCAGATGAAAGGGTCCAATGTAATCAACTTGCCATAAAATGGCTAATTGATTTCCTCAAGGAATGGCACCAAAATGAGGACTCAGCATTGGTCTTTACTGCTGACATTTTGGGCAGTCTGCAGTAGCAGTTGGATCAGCCTTGGTAAAAGGGAGCTCACATTGTGGGCCTCCATCTCTACTACCATGACTACTTTAGTCCCAAATCCATTGTGTACGTACCAGTGGCCAAGACAAAATGCTGCTGACCTCTACTGGACAAATCATTTATTCAACTTGATTGTTCAGTGCCACTTCTGCTGTGGCTGCTCTGTGGTGGACACCAGGGTGAGACACAATGATCTGCCTGCTCACATAGGACTATTCACATGCCTCTTTTCTACATGCCTGGGTGGAGTCAGGAGCCCTTCAACAGTAGCAGCACAATGGTCTCTCACCAGAATAAATGTAGTCCCCAGTCTTCAAATCATGTTCTTTCTAGGCTCCTGACAAATCTGCAAATCCACTCACCATTTCCCAGGAATTTATATGTACATCTTTACTTCAGGCCACTTTTCCCTGCCCACCAAATTTATGGTCAGGTATACTGCTCAAAGCTCTGTTCACTAAGAGAATTTCCCCTCCCCACTATCTTCCAGGGTCACTTGAATGGGACTATAGTGTAGCAACATCCCATACTGAAGAAACTCATTTGTAACCCAGGCCTGCATATTTTCTTCCTCCATCAGTTGATCATTGTGAACCCCCTGAACATAGGCATGAGCTAAAGAAGAGACATCAATGCAACAGGGATAGATGACATGGGAATTTGGGCCACCTGCTCATTCAGCTGTGTACTCAGGACATGCTCAGGCCTGATTCTGAATATATAATTTTCATCATTCAATAGATTGCTGCGTGCTCTTCTAACTTTATTACTTAATAGATCTGACAATATCCAACTCATCATGAACAGCTCCAACACATAATTACTGAATGTCCTGCATGAGGCTGTGGAACATGCCAGGAACTACATCTCAAACAATGAACACTTATCTGCCGCAGATGGCATGGGCTTTGTTCCAGGGGTCCATGCTGTGAAGCTCCTATTGGGGCTTCCCAGAGACCCTGTCATGGATACCTCTAATAATTTGGGATCTGCTAAGTCATATGGCCCAATCAGCTGCACTGAACATGTACTGAGAACTGATACCCCTGTAGGGACCTCTCCTTCTTTGTACCCTATTCAAAAACATTATCAAGAGTCACATAATAAGTGAGGTTAGAACAATATTTCCAAATGTGGTCGGTCCTGTCTTTAAAATTTGCATACCAATTTCATTATTATCTCTGAGAGGTAGGAGGTACACCCAATGATTTCAGTAGTGTTTATTTCCACATATCTTGCCAGAGAATCCAGAATACTTGCCGCTTTCTGCTTCCCAAGTCCTATTAGCATGATACTTAAGTAATAAAACAAATAAAATACTACAATATTAAAATCCCAGTGATAATATGTCCCAAATTTTAATACAAACTGCCACTACCAAATTCTTAAGGAATAATTAGTTCAAAAATTAAATTTCTATGGAAGTTAAAGCCACAAGTAATTAAAATTTTCAGCTATATTATCTTTCCCTTGTAAGTTAAAAATTCTAAGAAACTGAAGTCCATATCCATTCTCCCCAATTTCCTCTTCTGGTCATTTGGGTCTCAGAGGAGTTCTCAATGCCTGGGTGGAGTCAGGAGCCCCTTAACAGCAACAGCACAGTGGTTTCTCACTGGAATAAATGTAGTTTCTTCAAGTCCTCCAAAATCAAATTTGTCGAAGGCCAAGTTTTTACTATGCCTGGATTTTCTTTTCTTTCTTTCCTTTTTTTTTTATTTATATTTTACTTATTTATTTTTAGAGAGAGGGGAAGGGAGGGAGAAAAAGAGAGAAAGAAACACTGATGTGAAAAATATCAATCAGTTGTCTCTCATACATGCCTCCTCCAGTGACTGAACTCACAACCCAGGCATGTGCCCTGACCAGGAATTGAACCAGCGACTCTTTGCTTTGCCCAACAATGTTCAACCAACTGAGCCACACCAGTCAGGGTGTGTACCTGGATTCTTAAAGGTCAATTAGTAAGGACATGCACTGGCCTTGAAACCCACATTTAGGAAACAAGCCAGTTGCCTCCAGTAATTTGCCCAATATCATACACCTAGCTGGTCAGAAGTAGCACCAGAATGCAAATCCTAGGCAGTCTGCCCCAGAGCATGTACATCTAACCACCACAGGCTCCTCATTAGTTTTAGTCCTGCCAAGAAGCCAGGTAATCAATGCCAGGTGTTTAGAATACATTATCTATGAGCTTATGCACATTTGGACTTTGAATTCATCAAGAGGTTAATTTTAGTACTAAATATCTGGCACTGTATATTCAACCATATCTGAAGGAAATTTTTTGTCTTTTTCCTCAGAGAATAATGCAGTTGTCTTTGAAAAGCAGCAACTACTGTCACCAGATGTTATTCGAGGAAGCTTCTTTTCCATATGATATATTTAAAGCCTCCTAATTTTCATTTCCTGTTTGAGGCCACAGATTCTAGCACCCCAGGACTGGACTAAGTATAGGATCTATCCAGTGACACAGCATCTACAGTATCTGTGAGCAGTCAGTTTTAGTGTTGTATCACACTGGCTTTTTTTTTTTTTTTTTTTAATTTAAATCTAATTCTTCATAAAGAATTTCTTAGACCTAAGAAAGAAACTCCTAGGTAATATTTTTCCTTTACTTGTAATTAACTAAGCTAGAGTCAACTTGGAACAAAATTATAGTCAATGACTTTGGAGCCTGAATATAAACCATCTGAACCTAACTGTAGCCTTACCACATTATTCTTCTCAGCCCTAAATTCAGAATGAAATTCTGGGAATCCAGTCTGGTGCTGTCTATCTAGATAGGGGCACTGAAAGCTTGAAGCCAGCCTCTTTTGTATTCTCAGCATATACTGAACTCAGCTGAATTTTGCTTTACAAACAATAAATAGTGTTCTGCTTACAATACCAAAAGGTCTGAATTTAGAAACACATTTCTTTATATATACTAATATTGATACCAGTTATACCTATATTGCTTATATTCAAGATATATCCTGTGCCTCAAGGCCATCAAGCTCACTAAAAACATCCTCACACATGGACAGCTGCTTAGAAGAGTGACATATATACTTAAGGAAGCTCACTACTAAAAAGGAAAGGCTGAGCAATCCATGTCCAACTTCTCTTTCTAAGATCAGCATCTGAATACATCAGCCTTTTCCATCCTGCCACGTGGAAAGTCAATGAAGAGGGTAGAAAGAGTCCGATAGGGTTAGAAAGAGTAGAGATTTCTCCACATGGAAGAAAAGTCTATGATTAGGAAACGAGCATTTTCTTCAAAAAAAAAAAAAAAAAGACTAGAAATTGTCCTAAAAAAAATATTGGAAAAGACATCTTTTCTTGTTGCTTGAAGACTTAAAGACCATGACGTTAATAAAAGAGTCCCTGTGTTTAAGAACAAACAAGAAGAAAAAACACATGGATTGGATTAGCATCTATGGGAAGCAATAGCATGTCATTTCTAAATCACACACACACATACACTCCACCTCCAACAGCTGTTACAAATTCAACCAGAATTTTAAGGTAGCAAAGGGAGTGGAAAGAAAAGGATAACATTTGGGTCTCCCTTCTTTGTTCAAAGTAGGCAAGTCCTAGAAACCAGAAGTAATGAAGAATAGTGTCTGCCGATAAATCATAAGATGACTTTTGTAATCAAACATTTTTCATCAACATATGAAAATTGCCAAGTTCCTTGACCCCTCATAGACCCTTTTGTTGCATGGCAAAAGAACAATATTAATGCCTTCTCTGTATATCTCACAAGGTTAGGTGAAACTTGAAATAAGGGATGGCTTCATAAAGTGTAAAATATTGGTGTTCACCAATCCAATATTACTTTCCCATTCAAGGAGTGAGTTTGGGTTCTTCATCAGCTGCTTGATGGGTGAGTGGCTTCCTAGTTTCAGGTTGTGCTTGCCCATCTGCCTGACCCAGCTAGAATTTCCAATTCATTTCTAAATACAAAGCCTTTTGGCCACCATGATTCCATGTGTGGATCCTAAACCAGATTTTTCTAATATTCTGTCTCTCTTTTTCCTTTACTTGAGTCATATTTAAGATTGGATGATTTGTTTGGGTGGCTTCTTGGCATTGTACGGCTCGTTGCTTTCTCAGTCTCATTGGGTCCATCTCAATTTTTTCATTTGTCCCCTTTCTTCAAGTATAAAGGCAACAAAAGTAAAAAGGTGCTCACAACTTATTGAGCATTTACAAGATGTAAGTCATTGCATTAAAAACTACATAAGTTACCTCATCTAATTCTCACAATAGTTCTAATAAAGGCAAATTTCTATTTTATAGAAAAGTAAGGCAAGTTATCAATAATTAGTGCATTGCATACACATAAAAATATACCGATGTTTATGGTAGAACTACAGAGATGCGGCAAAGAGTAACTGGTACTCATGGTATCCCTTCTTAATCCCAGATGGAGTCTCATTAGCTTATTTACTAAGTCTACATGGCCATCTGACTGCTTTCTTATTTGAACCACTAATGACATCTCATGGAATCCTTCTACTGAATCCACATTATAGCAATTTTCTTCTTCATGTTATACAAGGGAAAATGCTATTTTAAAAGCTGGCTGCTGTTTGAGCCAATTGTTCTTAAAAGACAGAAGAATTCTTCTTGAGAAAAAAAATATCCTTTTGTGAGGAGGCTGTGTTTATGAAATGTATAGGTATATCTTAGTCTAGATGAAGAATGAGAAAAAGGAATAAACGCTATGGTTCTTTATCGTCTTTGCTTAAATTTTTTCATTAAATGAGAAAACCCTGGACCTTGGAGATAACTTAGTATAATTATTTAATTTTATATACAAGGAAACTGGGACCTAGAGATAGATATTAGGGTTCAGCAGGGTTCCGCAGCTCCTGAATGACAGAGATCCTTTTGCTACACCAAAATCTCCCTCATCAAAACTGTTACAGTATACAGCAATATGTCTTTCAGGGCCTAACTCCCAGGGCCTCAAACATGAGTAAATCAGGAACTCATATGGGTACAATTAAAAGCATAGTAAAATACGTGCCATCTCACAAAAATTAACTACTACTGTGAGTTTCTGAAGTAAGGAGTTCAGTTTAGTTGTATACACAGATATTCTGTGGACAAAGAGGCATTTAAAACTAAAAGATTATATAGATGTATTTTTTATGTCATTTTTAACTGCAAGCAACAGAAAACCCTACTCAAACTGGCTCAAATAATTAGAAAATTTGTTCATCAACAATAACCCAGAAGTAAAGCAGCCTTCTCAGTTGGTTAGCTCAGTCAATCAGTATCTTCTGTTCAATAATATTTCTATTCCACAGTCCTTGCTATCAGTTTCTTTCTAAGTCTGGTTCCCCTTATGGCCATAATATGATTTTAGAAGCAATTGTGATGATATGCTTTCTGGTTCACAGTGGAAAATAAGTACCTCTGCCCAAGTCATGGCTCAAAATTATTTCTTTTCCTTCATCATTAGGCCAATGAGAGTCACACGGTGCCAACTCTAGTGCATTTCAGCCTTGGTCCTTCAACCAATTACTACCCATTCCATCCCTTCTCTATTATATACATTTCTCCTTGCCATACAATAGGCTAAATGGATGTTGGGGAATCAGCAACAATACTACTTTAATAATATTTCATTAAAAAAGGAGGAGGTAAGACAATTTTAAAAGAAGAGAAAGTGAAGTTAAAGGCACAGAGAGAGAGAAGCTCCAAGTGTGAGTACCTGAGTTTGCCTGGAGCCTAAAATAAACAGTTTGATGTAAAGGAGAATGGAATAAACAATAGTAATGATAGGTTTGGTCCACACCATTAAGGGATTTGAGCATCAAAGCAAGAAATTAATTTGTTGGTTAACTGGAGAATCATCAAAAAAAATCTGTTAACAATAATCAGAAAATTACTTTAGAAAGATACATCTTGAAACCATTTTCATAATCACTTGGAGGAAAAAGAGATGAGTCAGATAACGAATGTATTATCCCAGATTAAATGCACTAAATCCCTAAACTGGATGGGGGTTATAGCAGGGGGAAATAACAATAATAGAAACATGGAGGAGGTAGTCTAGGGGACTTTCTGAGTGATTGGTTATGAGTAGAAAATAAAGACAAAGTTGAAAATAACTCAGAATCTGAGAAGACAGGAGTGGGAGTTGGTTGGAAGGTGTTGAGGACAGAGATAATAAGTTAAGTTTCAAAATTCTAAGGCATCTATATGCAGACTTCCAGCAAGCAGTTAGAATTCAGGTCTGACAGTTGGGAGAGAGGTGAGAATTAAATCAATAGGTTGCCAAGGGAGAAAGTGAGAGAGTAGAGGGAGATGAGAAGGGACCAAATAAAAATACTCAGGTGGCATCTGTATTGTATGTACAAGAAGACAGAGAACAGAAGGATAACCAAAGTTAACAGGAGCTATCAGCAAGAATTCTAAGATAAGGCTGTGAGGTAAGGCATGTGATATGCTGCGCACGGGTAAACAAAAATGAAGAGGAAAAAAAGTCTGTCCTAAGAGGCAGTCTGAAGATATTTGGTGACATTTAAGAGAAATTTTTTAACAGAAGAGTAATGGCAGAATGAAAGGGTCCATTAGTTTGTGGTTTAAAAGTCTGATGCTATCGCTTATGGGTTCTGTTACAACCTGTAGCATCCTCATCGGTGTCTCCATTTGCAGATCTCACACTCAACCCCAAATTCCTCAAGAGCTACGACCATGACTTGTCCATCTTTGGGTTCCCAGTTTGTAACTCACAGCTGGTATTCCAAGCTTGCAAGGAAATGGGAAGCAAAGGGAGCAGACATTGGATTAGATGGAACAGACAAAAGGAGAGGGCTAGTCTAGATAAAAATTGAAAATGCAAATGTAAAAATATCATATAGGTAGTGTTAATCTTAGCAAGAAGGAACACAGAGGATAATGGAAAGAAAAATTTGGAGGAAGACAAGGAGTTATCCCCTGGGGAGCTTCAGTCCTCTAAGTGTGTAAGGTGGGTAAGAAGTGGGATTGACTGGAAGAAAGCCGGGGAAATGAGGCAGTGCTGTCCAGAGGTGTCAATTTAAGTGAGAACTGTTACGGATCCTCTTCCATCATTGGCTAGACCTGCTGTATATTTCTCTGTCTTTTAAACTTTCCTCCGTTACACTTTTATTGTTCTCTTCAGAGGCACCTATATATCCTTCCAATACTTCTAACACCCAACCTCATGCTAGCCCTCCACAGTTGGAGTCTATGGGTTTGAGATCCATGCTCTTCACCTTGTAAAATAGAATTTAGATTTCCACTATGACAAGAACACTGGCTTTTAATCACTGTTATGGACTGAATTGTGTCCCCTAAAATCCATAGGTTGAAGCTCTAGCACTCAATCTGATGGTATCTAGAGATGCAGCATTTGGAAGGTAATTAGGGATAAAAAAGGTCATAAGGGCAGCTCCCCCATCTGATGGGGGTTAGAGTCCTTAGAAGAGGAGGAGTGTATATGAGGGAGCTCTCACATTCTCTCTCCATACACCCACAGAGGAAAGGCCATGTGAGGACACACAGAGAAGAGTGCTCTCACCCCAAACTAAATTTTCCATCACCTTGATCATGAACTTCTATTCTCCAGAATTATAAGAAAATAAATTTATGTTGTTAAAACTACCCAGTCTGGTGGTAATTTGTATGGCAACCTGAGCCAACTAATGCAATCACAGTAAAGTGACTGCATTTCTTCTCCAGGCAGAGATGCTGAGACCTGAGTTCTATTCCTGGGCACTATCCTAGAGGCACTGGATCAATAATTTAAACTCTCTGCACCTCAAGGGCAGCATCTAAAGAATGAGGACACAGAACTAAATCATTTCAAAGACTCTAACTCTTCTCATTTATGAATCCAAGAAGCAATTTCAATATTTGAAGGTTGGTAAACATTTTCAAGCCCCCTAAATATAAACATCATCACTTTCATAGACAGATGTTCAGGAAACTGGCCTAAATACTCTTGTAGTGCAAAAGTTCTGATATCTGATAATGTTGGTGGCAGTCACTGAGAAGGTATAGTCAGGAAAACTCTGGCAAGAAAAAAAGTATCATTCAGGAAAAACACCATCATTTTTTTTAAAGTGAATTGCAGCCTTCTTCTCCCCTTTCCTTTGTAAACATGATTAGGCTGTACTTTGCTTGGGTTTATAGTAATGATACCTTACACTCAGCACTGTGCAATCTGAAGAGTGCGCTCAAAAGTGCTTTACTAGCTTGTAGAACACAGTCCTTTCCTAGCAGTACACTGCCAGGCCCCCTCTACTTCACCCTTCCTCCATGGTTAGTTAACTGGAAGAAATTCTTTTTAGGATGGGGAGCCCTAAGAAGCATAATTCCACTGACACAAAAGTGAGCATGATTCTGGGAAAGGAGAGAAAAAAAGAGTGTTGACTTCCCATTGGCTGAAGGTCTAAAGTGTGCCAGATGTAATACTTGATATTTTTACCTGGGTTGACACATTGTAATTCCTTATAAATGACCATTAAATACACTATAAAAAAGGTTAACCTAATGCTGGGTGTTCCCCATTATCAGAATTTCGATGTTTATATTAATTTTGACCCAATAACCAATGTGAATGAGTCAAATGAAACAACCACCATTTTGCAAGAAGCAAACAAAATAATAATAAACCAAATGGCAGCATTTTACAATCAGGAGTCAGGGCAGCCAGTGTTCCAGACGTAGCCCTCTCTGCTAAAGATAAGGAACATGGAGGCTTTGAAGTCAGAAGGAGATTCCAGGATAGAAAAGATACTAAATGCAAATTTTGGTGACTGCAAATTTGTGCCAAGAGTCAATTCCATTATACTTAGTTCTGGATTTTCCCAAAGTTCATACACTTCTGTCCTCTCTGGAGCACTCATTCTTTCCCAGATGTTTTATGTTACTCAGACTTGTATGTGAGTCAAATCGACAGATGGTAAGTATTAAAAGTGTTACCCATATTTGTATATGACTTCCAAGTCTTCAAAGTATTTTCAAGTGTTTTATCTCATTTTATTCACATGAGTAAGTAATAACCATTGTCCCATTTTATAGATGAGAAAAATGAAGTACAGAAAAGTTTAATGATTTGAGCTAAATCATCAACCCATAAAACACTGATAATTTTTAAAAGGGAGAAAACTGAATAAAAAATTATAACCCAATAATATTTTAACTAAATTTTTATTAAAGTTTAACATATATACAGCAAAGAAAGAAATCCTAAACATAGAGCTCAAGAAATTTTCACAAAATAAACACATTAGAGAAGCCAGCATAATGATTAGGAAACAGAATGTTACTAGCACTTCAGAAGTCTCCTTCATTCCCCTTCCAATCAACACTAAGAAAATATTCAGGAAAAGAGATTCACTTATAAATTGATATTTTTATTGCAAAGTTATTTAATATAGTGAAAAATTAGAACAATTCTAAATACCGCGTTCTTGGGGGATGGGTAAATAAATCATGGTATACTTATAGACTAGAATAATATTCACATTTGGACTCCAATTAAAATATAAAAAATAAAATGAGTTTAGTTCTCACTCTATCAAGAAGAAAACAGACAAGCTTCAAATGCATAGTTTTTTTAAAAATTGTCAAAGAGCTGAAAATAGAAAAAAGAAGTTACATGAACTACATCTCAGAAAGTGACAGCCTTTTCTATAAGAGAAGAGAGAAAGAGCTACTTTAATCTTTGGCAGAGAGACAGGAGAAAGAGGAAGCCATCTTAAATGGGGTGAGGAGACACAAGCTCCATTTTTAACAAACCTTTAAAAAAGATTTTATTTATTTATTTTTAAAGAGAAGGGAAGGAAAGGAGAAAGAAAGGAAGTGAAACATCAATGTGTGGCTGCCTCTTGCACACCCCCAACTGGGGACCTGGCCTGCAACCCAGGCATGTGCCCTGACTGGGAATCGAACCAGCAACCTTTGGTTTGCAGGCTGGAGCTCAATCCACTGAGCCATACCAGCCAGGGACATTTTTAACAAACTTTTAATGGCTGCATGTGAGTTATCATAAAAATTAAAATCCTGATAAATGCCATCCACAGAGTGAGTCCATACCCACTTACCAACTCTTTTCTACCAGCCTTCTCAAAGTCAAAGGTTTACGATACTAACCATGGAGGTCAGGGAAATACAGCTGAGAAAAAGCCTACAAGAGGCATGCACATGGGACATTTCTCAAGTCTCAAGGCAGTGGCCTACTAAAACCTAGCAAGAGAGCTGACAAATATTACAAGATACTCCAGGACTTGATCCAAGCCTTCACCAAAGCTATCCCTGTAAATCTAGGACAGAAGAAAGAGAGAGCTCCCCCAGAGTTCAGAACACCGGGAATGGGACTAAAGAGCAAAGAGAAACCTGTGAAAAATGGTACATCAAGACAGCAAAGCAGAAATCAAGCACTTTATAAATCTCATGACTGTCTTCTAAAGCAGAGAGAAATCTCTAGATTCTCAGATACTCAAGTTTCAAGATCTAACAATAGAAAATCCTAACATTGTCCTCAAAAAATTTGAAGTCAACAGGAAACAATTTAGCTAAAGTTGCAAGAAAGCACAGGCCCTGCAGAATCGCAGTAGATTGATTCAGCTTCCCATACTAGAAATCTGATAGAAAAAAGATTTGTCCTTTTTAGATGGTTATTTATTACTATTTAATTCAGTCTCTTCTTTTGCCCAAAGTATTTAGCATATAATCAAAGATTATAATATACATGAACTTCTCCTCACATCTAGGGTTATATGGGTTGGAATAGAAGATTTAAAAAGAAAACTTTGGGAGAAAGAGTTGTTTTGGGTAAATTACTTATTTTTATGGAGAAAGCAATGCTGCAAGGCCCACATTCTCCCCCATTTTAAGATGTGGATAGAAGGGAGTGTTGCATCATAGCTTTATATGAAAGTCTTCACACAAAAAATTACACAAAAGAATTTTTGAAAGATAAAGGCTGGTGGGCTGTAATTCCAGCTACTCTCAACCTCCGCTTCCACCAGAGAACAGAGGTAGAAGATTGCATGCTCTTACCCTAAAGGAAAGGGATTTTGCAGCCTGGGGACATGGTGAACCTTCTCCTGATACCTGTCTAGAAACTCCAAAGGGCCTGCAATGGGCTTCCTGGCTGCTATGTTGGAAGTAAAGAGAAGGGGCTGGTTAGGCATCCTGTACTCCCAGAATAGAGGACACTGGAGCATTTCCATAAAAGATGCAAAGAGACTTGTTTGAAATAATTGCTCTAATGATTCTAAGTCATTGTTATTAGCTCGGACTATTTCATAAGGAGTTGTCTTCCTTTAAAGAAGGTGAACTCTGTGTCAGTTTGATTTCGGGTGTAATGTATATTATCAACACACTGGACACTATTCCCAGTAGGTTCCTTTGGGTTATGGCAAACAAGCTGAATTGCCCATAAATGGCATTGGGTAGTACCACCAAAAAAAAAAAAAAAAAAAAAAAAAATCAGCTAAGATACAGAGGAGAGTAACAACGATTGTTGAGATTCTTCATTTTCTCAACATATATATGGACCCTGATATTTCTGAGAGACAGTGCTAAATATTTTGGGGGCACATGGGTGCAAAGTCTTTAACAAACAATAAAATATATGTTCCAATATAATTATTACCATGAAGTAAATACTAAGTTCTCTAGTTATTTAGGAAAAGAAGAGACTAGTTACTGAGTCTATTTCTGCAGTGTGGTGGTTGGAGAAAGGGAGAGGAATGCAAAGAAAATCAAGAAGGCTTAGTAGAAAAGTTAGTATTTGACATAAATTAAAAGGCTAATAAATTATAAGAATGCAGTGAGCCAGGGGACAGATATTCCTAGCAGAGAGTACAGGGAGGCAATATGGTCCTGAAAATAGAGTGAGCTATGGGATCAGACATATTAAAGTTCAAATTCCAACACTATTACTTTATTATGTGTAACATCACCAAATTATCTTACTCCTCTCAATCTCAATTTCATCATTTGTAACATGGGAGTAAGAGCCCCACTATGGTCTAAATCTTTGTGTCTCCCTAATATTCACATGTTAAAATCCTAATGCCAAAATATAATAATATTCAGAGGTGGGACCCTTTGGGGTGATTACATCATGAATGGAATCACTGCCTTCATTAAAAAAGCTCCAGAGAGCTCCCTTGGCCCCTTCCATTAATGAACACACAGTCTGTGAGCTCGACCATTCTAGCACCCTGATGTTGAACTTCCAGCCTTCAGAACCGTAAGAAATAGATTTCTGTTGTTTATAAGCTATCCAGATTGGATATTTTGTTATAGCTGCTCAAATAGACTAAAACAAGCCCAATTCTTTTGATGGGCACATAAGCACCCAGTAATGGTAGCTGTTGGTGCTAGTAGCTCTGAATAAAGTCAAGGATGTGGGGGTACATAGAGGGGATCATAAATAATGGCAAATAGTAGAGGGGAAATAAAATTAAAACAAAAAAACAAAAATAAAAAACAGTTGTATCCAGATCATGCAGCACATTGAAGGCCTAGTGAAACAGAGTTGGGGCCCTCTTTGCTAGGACATAAAGAAATCTGGAGGGTTTTCAGAGGGATCAGAACTATGCTTCAAGAGCATTAATCTATAACTTTTTATATTATTGTACAAAACCAGTTTAGCTATTTCTTGTATAGACCTAGAATCCAAACACACATTTTTACAAAACAAGGACAGATAACACAAACCAGTGCAGCAGCATGGCAATGAGCATGCAGCCTTAGCAGGCAACCAGAGAGGGTGCCCCCCGCCCTCCCCAAGCACCAAGGCCATTGCCTCCATGTGCAACCACTGAGATATGTGAGTGGACTGTTCAAATTTGTCAGGTGGGAAGGTTTATGTGATATCTCCTCGTTTTTATATGTTGGATACATGTTTTTAAACATCATTAATAGATCAAAAATATTGACATGAGTGGCCTACCTATTTGAGACCTCTGGCTTAGAGCCTTTCCATATCTGAAAAGGATCTTTGATTTACCTTTGCACAATCAAGTTCCATGAAAAAGGACTGACTTTATTGTTTTGGTTATTAGTGTTTTCCCAAAACAATAAATAAATCTGTGCTCAGAGGTGAATTCAATTCTACACTTAAAGAAAAACAAAAAAGTGTTGACACTTTCAAAATGGCAGTTTTTTCCTGCTTCTTGTCATCATGTAAAAATAATATTGGGCTCCAGGTCAACCAGAAAATCCCATTATAAATTCCAATATTTCCATCTCTAATAATATGGGTGCCTGAACTCTCATTTTTGTGGTCAGAATATGGAGTCTCTACTATTTAACTCTATAGAATTGTTTTTTGAGGTTTTTAGAAAGCATTAATCCTCAAATGACTTTCAAAATTTTCTCAAGGTTTTGTCTCTCTCATGTCCAAATTATAACAAGAACAGAGCTAGCATTCGGTGATTGCCAAGGAGAAGCCCTGGTATATAAAGAATCCATACAACTCAATGGCAACAAAACACACACACACACACACACACATAGTTTAATTTAAAACTAGGCAGAAGAACACCTGAATAGACATTTTTCCAAAGAAGACTTTCAAATGGCCAACAAGTTCATCAAAATAAGGCTCAACACTATAAACACCAGGGAAATACAGGTCAAAACTACATGAGGTCACTTCACACCTGTTAGAATGGCTATCATCAAAAAGACAAGAGATGGAGATCCAAGAAAGCAGAGGAGCAAGCAGAAGATACACTAACCTCCCCCCAGGACCAATCTGGAATTACAACTTAATTGTGGATAAATCATATGGAATAACCAACACTAGCTGGACAGAAGTCTTATAACCATGGAGAGACAGAAAAGGCCACTTCATCACAACATGACTGGTAGGAAGTGCAAAGACATGAAAAGGGCTGGCTGGGCTCCCATGGGTAGCAGCTGAAGGGACAGAGAAACAGCTCAGCAGCTGGAGGTTCCCCCTGAGAAGGGCAGGGTCTAAACCCCCAGCTGAGCTTCCCAGCCTACAGCAACAGAGTGGAAAGTAAAATAGCATCCAGCTTTGAAAAGCAAAAAGCCACAGGGTTTTTTGCTGACATGAAAGAAACAGCTGGATACAAAGAGGTCTTAAGTGAATCATGTATGAAAATATTTTGGCACTCACTTACCCTGGGCTCAAGTAGAGGGAGGGCAGAGAGGATTAGAGATGCCTGGGGAGAACTTGGGGTGGTGGCTTTGAGGAGAGCACTGAGGAAGCAACTGACCAGGTCCCAGGGCTGACCCATTTGCCATACTGCAGGCGTCAGTCTGATGGAAGCAAAAGCCCCACCCACAGGAATTAATCTGCCCCACCCTCGGGTATTAAGCCTGACTGCTGATGACAGATTGAATAGATTAACAACTAAAGAAGAGAAACAAAGGCAGTAGATCTCTGGTAGTCTCCAACAGGCTGCCTAGGCCCAGACTGGTACACAATCTGATGCCACCAGGGGCAGATTCAGGAAGTGCAGTTCAATCTAAGAAGCAGACAAATAAGAAGAGTTACTCACAAAAATGGGGAGACAGAGAAACAACCCCCCATCAAAAGGAAAGGAGGAACCTCCAGAAAGAGTGCTAAATGACATAGAGGAAAGCAAACTATCAGACATGGAATTCAAAATATGGATTATAGGGAAGCTCAAGGAGCTCAGTGAGCTCAAAGAAAACTACAAAGAATCCAGGGAAACTACAAGAAACTTACTGAGAATTACACCAGCATGAAAAATGACATAAAAGCTATCAATTAGAGCCAGAAGGAAATGAATAAAACAATTTATGAATTGAAGAACACAGTAGAAGGAATTAAAAGCAGGCTACAGGAAGCAGAAGACTGGATCAGCAAGCTGGAGGACAACATAGAAAAAAATTCCCAGAGAGTGCAACAAAATGAAAAAAGACTGAAAAAGAATGAAGAGGTCTTAACAGAGCTGTAGGACAATATGAACCATAATAATATCCATATCATAGAAATACCAGACGGAGAAGAAGCAGAGAAAGGGATAGAAAACCTGTTTGAAAAAGTAATGACAGAAAACTTCCCTAACTTGATGAGAGAAAAGGTCACACAAGTCCAGGAAGCACAGAGGATTTCAATGAAGATGAACCTAAAGAGGCCCACTTAAAGACACATCATAATTAAAATGGCAACACTGAAAGACAAAGAGAGAATCATAAAAGCAGCAAGAGAGAAACAACTAATAACATACAAGGGAGGTCCGATAAGGCTATCATCAGATTTCCCAACAGAAACACTACAACCCAGAAGGGAATGGTCAGAATATTTTAAGCAATGAAAAACAAAGCCCTACAACCAAGACTACTCTACCCAGCAAGGCTCTCATTCAAAATGGAAGGTGAAATAAGGAGTTTCCCAGGCAAAAAAAAGGCTAAAAAAAATATATCTCCACCAAACCAGCACTGCAAGAGATGCTAAAGAGTCTGCTTTAAGATGATGAAGAAACAAAGAGAGACAGAAAGAAACACAAGTACAAAGTGGAAAAATGACAATGAATAAATATCTATCAATAATAACCTTAAATGTAAATGGATTAAGTGAATCAATCAAAAAACACAGGGTAGCTGAATGCTTTAGAAAGCATAATCAACATATATGCTGTCTACAAGATACCCACCTCAGAACAAAAGATCTACACAGACTGAAAGTGAAGGGATGGAAAAAAATATTTCAAGCAAATGGACATTAAAAAAAACAAAAAAAGCTGGGGTAGCAATACTTGTATCAGACAAAACAGATTTCACAGCAAAGGCCATAAAAAGAGACAAAGAAGGACATTTCATAATAGTTAAGAAAAAAATCCATCAAGATAATATAACCCTTGTAAACATATATGCACCCAACATAGGAGTATCCAAATATGTAAGGAAAATCTTGAAAGACTTCAGGAAGGATCTAGACAGCAACAAATTCATAGTAGGGGACTTTAACACCCCACTGTCAAAAATGGACAGATCTTCAAAGCAAAGAAACACCAAGAATATTGAGGCATTAAACAACACTCTAGATCAAATGGGCTTAATTTTTATATATAGAACTTTTCAACCCAAATAAGCAAAATATACACTCTTTCCAAGTGCACATGGAACATTTTCAAAGATACACCACATGGTAAGACATAAAACAAGTCTCGACAAATTCAAGAAAATTGAAATTACATCAAGCATCTTCTCAGATCACAATGGCTTGAAACTGGAAATCAACCTCAAGGAAAAATCTCAAAAACATTCAAACTCATGGAGAATGAGTAACATGCTATTAAATAATGAATGCATTAACAATGACATCAAAGAAGAAATCAAAAAGTTTCTGAAAACAAATGATAATGAACACACAACAACCCAAAACATATGGGATACATCGAAAGCAGTCCTGAGTGGAAAATTCATAGCAATACTGGCCTACCTAAAAGGGATAGAAGAATCTCAAATTTAAAAAATCTAACCTTTAAGCTACAAGAACTAGAGGAACAACAATAAATGAAGCCCAGAGCAAGTAGAAGGAAAAAAATCATCAATATCAGAGCAGAATTAAATGACATAGAGACTACACAAACAATTCAAAAAATCAACAAAACCAGAAGCTGGTTCTTTGAAAAGATAAACAAAATTGAAAAGCCTTTAACCAGGCTCATCAAGAAAAAAAGAGAGAGGACCCAAATAAATAAAATCAGAAATGAAAGAGGAGAAATCACAACCGATACCACAAAAACACAAAGGATTGTAAGAAATTACTACAAACAACAGTATCACAAGAAATCTGACAACCTAGATCAAATGGACAAATTTATGGAAACATATAATCTTCCAAAACTGAATCAAGAAGAAGCAGAAAGCCTGAACAGACCAATTACAGCTAGTGAAATTGAAGCAGTAATCAAAATACTCCCAGCACACAAAAGCCCTGGACCAGATGGCTTCATAGGTGAATTTTACAAAACACTTAGAAAACAACTAACTCCTATCCTTCTCAAACTATTCCAAAAAATCCAAGAAGAGGGAAGACTTCAAACTCTTTCTATGAAGACAGTATTACTCTAATTCCAAAACCAGGTCAAGACACAGCAAAGAAAGAAAACTACAGGCCAATATCGCTGCTAAACATAGATGCTAAAATCCTCAACAAAATATTGGCAAACTGGATCCAGCAACACATTAAAAAGATTACACACCACAATCAAGTGGGATTCATCACAGGGATGCAGGGATGGTTTAATATTCACAAATCAATAACATAATACACCACATAAACAAAATGAAAGACAAATACCACATGATCATATCAATAGATGCACAAAAAGCATTTGATGAAATACAACACCCATTTATGATGAAAACACTCAGCAAAGTGAAAATAGAGGGAGCATACCTCAACATAATAAAGGTCATATATGAGAAACCTGAAGCCAACATCATACTCAATGGACAAGAACTGAAAGAATTCCTCCTAAGATATGGAACAAGACAAGGATGTCCAGTCTCTCCACTCCTATTCAACATAGTGTTGGAAGTTCTAGCCACAGCAATCAGACAAGAAGAAATAAAAGGCATACAAATTGGAAAAGAGGAAGTAAAACTGTCATTATGTGCAGATGACATAACAGTGTACATAGAAAACCCTGCAGACTCCTCAAAAAAACTACTCAAGCTAATAAGTGAATTTGGCAAAATAGCAGGGTACAAAGTCAATATTAAGAAATCAAAGGATTTCTGCACACCAACAATAAAATATCAATGATAGAAACTAGAAAAAGTCCCACTTACTATAGCAACAAGAAAAATAAAGTACCTAGGAATAAACTTAACCAAGGAGGTAAAAGACCTGTACTTGGAAAACTACATAACACTGAAGAAAGAAATTATGAAAGCTACAAATAAATGGAAGCATATATCATGTTCATAGATGGGAAGAATCAACATCATTAAAATGTCCATACTACCCAAAGCAATTTATAGATTCAACGCAATCCCTATTAAAATACCCATGACATATTTCACAGACCTAGAAAAAATACTTCAAAAATTTATATAGAACCAAAAAAGACCCTGAATAGCCACAGCAATCTTGAGGAAGAAGAACACAGTAGGAGGAATCACAAACCTGATACCAAACTATACTACAAAGCCACAGTAATCAAAACACTCTGGTACTGGCATAAGAATGGACATATAAATCAATGGAACAGAATAGAGAGCCCAGAAATAAACCCAGGTTCATATGGTCAACTAATATTTGACAAAAGAAAGAGGAACATAAAATGGAGTGAAAAGAGCATCTTCAACAAATGGTGTTGGGAGAATGGGACAGGCACATGCAAAAAAATGAAACTAGACCACCAGCTTACACCATACACCAGAATAAACTCAAGATGGATTAAAGACCTAAATGTAAGCCATGATGCCACAAAAGTCCTAGACAAAAACATAGGCAGGAAAATTTCAGATATCCCACGTAGCAACATTTTCACTGATATATGTCCTAAGGCAAGGGAAATAAAGGAAAGAATAAACAAATAGAACTACATCAAACTAAAGAGTTTCTGCTCAGCAAAAGAAAGCATCAGCAAGATGAAAAGGGAACCCACCATATGGGAAAATATATCTGCCAATGATACTTCAGACAAGGGATTGATCTCCAAAATATATAAAGAACTTGTATGACTCAACACCAAGAAGACAGGTAACCCCATTTAAAAATGGGCAAAGGATCTGAACAAGAAAAACAAACAAACAGAATTTTAGTGGGAAAAAAATAAAAGCGAAATAAATAAATAAATAAATAAATAATAAATAAATAAATAAATCATCCATCAAATTCCTGCCCCCCACCACCCAAAAAAAGACTTCACATGCAGGAAAGTGAACAAAAGGAAGTGTAAAGCATGAAAATGCAATTTTAGTGAATATTAGAACAAGGATTTTCCTTCATATTGTATATATTTCTCCCTACTTGATCCTTCTAGAATTCAGCATTCTGAAGAAGGAAGTAATGACATAAGGTTCTTTGCATAAAACTAACAAGACCAGTTGTTAATAGAGGTTTTGTTAACCAAGACTTTGAATGGAATATTATGCCTCAAGGAGGCATGCCTGGGCTCTGGTTGTTACCAAAAAGCCCTGAGAAATTGGGATTGACTTTCAAAGGTGATAAAAGCCCATGAGAAAAAAGGCCTGGTACCTCGGTTCGTTGTGCGGTTCCTGGCAATCTTTCCAGAGAAGAAACAAAGGTTGCTTTCCTGAAAGATGGCTACAAGTTTCCTTAAAGCACAATGGAAAACCTGAAGGACTTGGAAAAGACAGGTGTTTGCCAGCAAGGCTGAATGGCAGGTGTGTGGCTCAGCTTCTGTGCCCTTAAGGGCAGGCTGAAAGTCACCCCCTAAAGGTTCCTTATGTAGGTTCCAGCAAAGCAGACTTAAAGATCATATATGATCACTTGCTGCTCTTGTTGTGTTTATGCAAATGAACAGGATAAATTAAAAATGGACTTAATGCAGTCCCTTTAATGACAAGGAGGGTAATCTTAAGGAGAAAAATGGAGATTCAAGGAAAATCACAATACTCAGTGGTAGACTATAAACTAGTGCAGCTAACTGTCTTTAAAGTTTATTTTCATTTAAAGTTTGTTTTCAGTTGAAAGTTAAACTAGGTCTGCGACATCATCAAAGATGCTTAATTTATAGGCAAGAAGAATGTCACATGCCTTGCAACTGGATGTCTTCCCAATAAGACAGTCTTGCAGATATAAAGACTGGTTCTGAGCAGTCAGGGCACATGACTAGGTTGCATGCCAGATCCCCAGTTGGGGGCATGTGAGAGGCAACCACACATTGATGTTTCTCTCCCTCTCTTTCTCCTTTCCCTTCTCTCTAAAAACAGATCAATAAAATAAAAGATATTCAGACAACATATAAAAAAAAAAAAAAAGACTGGTTCTGGGTTATGTTGTGTAAATTAACATTTGTGTTCTGTTTTCATATGGCATAAGCCTATGATCTCATTACCTGAGTGATTATCTCTACAAACAGGCCTCACTTAATTCTGTCTGCATCACTGCCTCCTGAGACTCAATGGTTTGGCTAAACTAAGTGACTGGGTTGGTGAAGCATGGGGTGCTCTGTGACCTTCACTTTAAAACTAGTTTCTTTTTTCTGGCCTAATGGTTTAGGCAGGAAGAGCCCAGAGGTCTGAAAGGGGAGAAACCTAAAATATTCCCCTCAGCCCAAACAAAGCATAGTGGGCAAAAGGTCTTTGGGCAGGTGTGATGTGCCTTGCACACCTTCCTCCAAGCCTTTCTTTTTCCTAATGTGGGACATTGAAAAATTAATCCCTGCCTTTTGTCATTTAGTGGTTATGGTTTTAATGATGCCTTCTAACCCTGTTGCCAAATCTGTTGCCCCCAGATTATAAGGATGCCAGCTTGTTAAACCGAGCATGCCACTGCCCGGGGACAGCCAACTGACCTGGAGTCTGCATGATCCTTCATCATGTGGGAAAGCCACTCTCCCCTCCACACCCCCACTCCTATTAGGGATTCCTGGACCCAAGTGTAGGTAGGACGATGACCATGTCCAGCTTGAAGCAGCTAGAGGAGCACAAGACCTTCACCCATTGTCCTTTATAAGATTATAAAGGGTCTTAAGTCTGAGAGGGGGGAATTGTTACAGAGTGAGGGTCCCCCCCCAAAAAAAATTAATTAATTGATTGATTTTTTTAAAAAGACAAGAGAGAACAAGTGTTGGCAAGGAAGTGACAAAAAGAGAACCCTGTACACTCTTGATGGGAATGTAAATTGGTACAGCCACTGTGGAAAACAGTACAGAGTATCCCCCAAAAAATGAAAAATAGAACTACTATATGATCTAGCAATTTCAATTCTGGGTATATATTAGAAGAAAATGAAATCACTTTCTCAGAAAAGATGTATGTACCTCCATGTTCATTGCATCGTTATTTATAATAACAAACACATGGAAACAACTTAAGTGTTCATCCACAGATGAATGAATAAAGAAAATATGGTGTATATATAATGGAATATTATTCAACCATGAGAAACAAAGAAATCCCGCCATTTGTAACAACATGGATGAAATTTGAAGGCATTATGCTAAGTGAAGTAAGTCAGAGAAAGATAAATACTGTATAACATCACTTACATGTGTAATCTAAAAAAGCCAAACTCATAGAAACAAAGTAGAGTGATGGTTACCAGGGAATGAAGGCTGGAAGAAATGGGAAGATTTCAGTCAAGAGTAACAAAGGTATTGGTCAAGGAGACAAAGTTATAAAATGCATAAGTTCTGGGGAGTTAATAAACAGCATTCTGGTTATAGTTAATAATACCATAATTTATACTTGAAAGTTACGAAAAGAATACATTTAAAAGTTTTCACCAAAAAAATAATAATAATAATAATAACTATTTGAGATGGTAGATGTTTATTATGGTAACTATTATTTGGCATTTGCTTACTTGTATCAGATCATCACATTGTGCACCTTAAACTTACAAAATGTTATAAGTCGATTATATCTTAATGTAGCTGGGGGAGAAATACAGGTTGCACGGACCACAGTTCAGTAACTGGATTTTACAAATTAAACCACAGATATTCAAGGAGAAGGGGACAGACCCATTATTATGAAATAAAGACTACTTTTTAGCGACATGCTCCAAGTCTAGGTAGAAGGAAAAAACAGTGCTCCTACTCTTGCTGCGAATCAAATTTTCACTTCCCAAGAAGCATACAGATGCAAGCAAAAGTGAAAATAAAAGTTTTAAAAATCAAGGCAAAATAAAACTCTGTTTCCCCCTTGGTTCTGGTGTGTAAATGTATGGACAAAAATTACTACAGATGTCATTTTACTTCTCTTGAGGAAATTTAGAGCTATAATCCTATCATGTCTCAAGAGGCTTTAGGGCCATATGCCATATTGAATACATACACACACACACACACACACACACACACACACACACACACACACAGAGTCTCACTTCCTGTGCATGAAAGACACCAAAGCCTAGAGACAAGCCGTCAAGGGTTCAAGTTCACACCCCACCCAAACTTGAGGGATCTGGGATCCTGTCAACAGTTAGCTGCTGTGTTCTGACTGTTCACCCTAAGAGTATGACCTACAGACAACCAATTGTGATGAATGCAGCTCAGACTGCAAGGCAGGGACCCAGCTAAAGCATTTATTCCCAACAAGAGATGCTGCAGCCCAGCAGTTTCAGTATCCAGGACACAGGCCACCTCAGTGATCCAAGCTTTTAGAAGGAAAGACAGTATCTGTGATGACTGACCCCCTGGGGATATGCACAGGTCCCATGTACTCCATCAGCCCTTTATCTAAACCCACTTTGTTTCCCCTCTTTAATACCTCTAGTAATCACTCTGGATCACTCAAGATAGTGAGAAAGAACTATAGTTGAAAGATGAGGTTGTAATGTGCTCTGAGATCACTAAAAATGCATTTGCTACAGGTCAGCTCTGCCTATTACACAAGGGGCTCTGGGCACAAGAGGGGGTGTAACAATTACTCAGTTCCAAGCCTGAAAATACAACCAGACTCTGGTACTCTGCTTTTGGAGTTGCAGAGCAGGGGAGTTCAGTTAATGGTTAGAATCCTTAAACCAACTGAAAGAGAATCAGATCTTGATACACTGGAATCTTGGGAATTAGAAATGCTCTAGCTGTAAGGAGAAGGGGTTGTTTGCGGGGGGGAGTAATGGAGGGAAAAATGGGACAACTGTAATAGAAAAACAATAATTAATTAATTTTTTTTTAAAGAGATGCTCTAGCCACAGTGATTCCGAATGTAAGGAACCAGACATGTGGAGACGGAAGACTTCCACCCCTGACCACCCACTTGTGTATTAGTCGGTGTACATTTACTGAGCACCTGCTAGTGTCAGATACTGTGATGAATGCAAAGATAAAGCACCATATTTCCAATGAGATGACACTATAGGAGAAGAAATAAAGCAAATGCATAAAGATTATCATATAAGGGAGGATATATTTCATGTCTTAGAAGTATAAATTGTGAAGCCTTAAAAGATCAATAGAATTTTCATCCACAGAAAGGAAAGAAAGGTGGTCCAAGCAAAGGAAGCAATTTAGGCAAGGTGGAAAAAAAAATCACAGGATTTGTTCAGCAACAGTTTATAGTCCAGTGAGTGGGGCTAGAGTTGCGTAGGGAAATTTGAGCTCCCCTAAACACAAACCTGAGACAAGAATATGGGTTTATATAGCTTTTTTGGAGTGATTCCGGAATACCCGACAGCCAGTAGTAGAAGCAGCCAGGGCAGGGAGAGATGCCTAAGGAGGGTGAGCTAATGGGTTTCCACTGTGAGCAATTGAAACACATACGCACTAGAGACCTACTGAAAGACTGAATGGAACAGCATTCAGAATTGTCATCCCAAAGGACAAGGAAGCTCCCATCCAACAATGGTTGAAAGTTACTGCCTCAGGGATGCTAATTCTAATTCCAGCCAATCATGCTCCTACAGCAAGAGAAGACCCTCAGGCAAGGCAACACAAGGCCTTTGAGAGTACAGGCCTGGTCCACTGAAGCTGCCGGTGACAAGGCGAGCCCCTGACAGTTTCTGCTACAGGGAGTAAAGCTAAACCCCAAAACTTGTGAGGCAGCACCAGAGATTTTGAATTCCATTCAATTGAATTCAAATCAGTAAATATTTTGAGATACTAGGCACTCTTAAAAGAAAAAAATATGAATTAAATATGGTTTTTCCTCAATGAGCATACATACAGTCTTAAGTAAAGACTCTGAACCTTACTGTCCAGTGAGTGGTCACTAAAATTTATGAGGAGGTAAGTAATCTGATAAGACCATCACTCTTATACTGGGGAGTGTCATGGACTGGCAGAAAAAGATATTTGAGGTGGGAAAGCCATTTAATTATGTATTTACTTATTGTTTAATCCTCACCCAAGGACATGTTTATTGGTTTGAGAGAGAGAGAGACACCAATCAGTTGCCTCAGCCAGGGATGGAACCCTCAACCTAAGTATGTGCCCTGACTAAGAATCAAACCTGCAACCCTTTGATGCATGGGATGATGCTCCCATCAACTAAGCTTCCCGGCCAGGAAGAAAGCCATTTAATAAAGGCCTGAGCTACAGTGGCGATGATCAAGAATGGAAAGATGTGGGGCATGTGCGTGTGCATGTGTGCATGTGTAAGAAGAGCAGACATACATAAAATTCACAGGACAAAGAAAAAGTGGCAGGATGTGGTGCTGATTGGCTGCATATGAAATTAAGGTGAAGAAGGGTGCAGGAAGTTCAGATATTGGGGAAAATTCTAGTAGCATAAACAGAAACCAAAAAAAATCAGAAAGTCGAAGGTATGGAGAAGGAATGTTCATTTTTATCCATGCTGAACTTGAACTTACAGAACAACTCCCTTTCTCTACCTCATCTCCCTCAGCATTCTAGTTCCTTCCTCTGGATCTAGGATCTGGGCTCTGAGAGGCTGGGGTTTATATAAACTGTTACAGCCATTTTCAAGTCTTCCAGACCCCATGAGGCAGAGCTGGGGGCCTAAGCCACATCCATTGTCATCAGCTCACAGTAAACACCAGAATACACACACACACACACACACATTCATACATACATAACACTGTATAGACTTTCTTTTCAAAAGAAGCACGAGCCTATTCTCACTGGTGGGGGCCAACCTGGTCTGGGCAGAATGTAAGCTTTCTCCTCAAATGGAGGCTAAGACTCAAGTGAGAAAGAACACCTGGCTTTAATGACCTGGACAACTGGGTCTTTAAAGTAGTACCACAGGCAGCCCCATATGTGAGTCTGTCAATGTAAAAATACCCCCAATCTTTGTCAGAATATTTATAGCACTCCCTGCTTCTATCTGAACCACAAATGCAGCTAAAAGAATGGAGTTTATCCCACTCTGCTCTCCTTTCTGAGGTTTCTTGCTGCTGTTTGGTTGTTTGTTTGCTGTCAAAAGGGAGGTAGGGAGCTACCTCTCCCAAGGTTTGGTCAAATATTCCAAGTCACTAGTGATGTTAGGAGTATGGAGCCATAGCAGTTGTGCTTACTCAACGTTTTCTCTTAAGAACCGAGGTGTACCCAGGGGACCATGTCAGCTACAGGATTTCCCTGGGGAACCAAAATCACAGTGTAGCATACTGGACCACCCAGGATTTCTCCCAGGGGTAGCCTAGCAGATCAAGCCACAGTAACGTACAACTTCTAGCAATGATTGAAATTTTGGGAGTGAAGAGAATACGGTACTGGTGAAGGAGAGAGGGTGAAAGGAGTCACCCTACAGCTCCCTCTGGGTGCCAAAAAGATACTGAGCCCTACTCTGGGCTCCCTGTCTGAGAGCCAACTTACCAAACTCAGCTTCCATCTGTATTTCTCCAAAGCCAGCTTAAATTCCTGCCAGGGGAGTCATGATCAGAGCTAAGAGAGCCACCTACAGACACTTCAGTGCTTATTTATTGGAAAATCTGAAGAAAGCCATTTACAATCAGTTATGCAAGATCATAGTAGATCTTGATCTATCATCAAGAAAGAAGGGTGTGTGTGTCTGTGTGTGTGTGTGTATGCGTGTGTGTGTGTGTGTGTGTGTGTGTTGGGGCAGAAGATGGGTGACAGAACACCAAGAGAAATTAAAAATGACTGAGATTCTGGCCCTGAATGGAAGGATGCTAGTGACAAAAACAAACACAGGGGATTCAGAAGAGGCCTTTAGGAGGGAGGACGAGTTCATCCCTAAGCCTCTCCACCCGCCCCCTCCCCGCACCCTGCACACTGAGTCTGAGCCCACAGTGGGACTCATTCTTACCTCTCCCTCTTTCTGCCAGCATTTCAGACACTTCCTTGAGATCTGGACTCTGAATGCCTGGCAATTTGTGACGGGTAGTTATAGAACTGCTACCTCCCTGTAGCAACCTTATTTGCTGAGATTTCCAGGAGTTAAAAAAAAAAAAAAAAGGGACATGGTAGCTGGTTCCCTCCCCTACTTACCTCTGGCAGGCACCACCCTGCCACGACCATCCCATCTCCACCACCCTACCACCACCTACTAGCAGCTAGTAGTTTCCTCAGGGTTTGGGATCTGAAATTTGGATTTTTTCTTAAAGGGCACTGAATATCAAATATTAAAACATCAGGGCCTTGGGATTGTTTCCTCCGGGTATTATAAAGAATTAACATGTAGCCCAGAGGAATAAATCTCTAATGGTAGAATTTGGAGCATGGCTCCTCCTCTGGATCTTCAGATTATGCTATATAAAACTTGCCTATATATGTTTAATTTTATCACAAATACTAAAATTGACACTTGTCCTTTTTGTGTGGTATAATAGAACAGTCAGGCAGAACTGAATGTAAAACTCAGCACTGTCCCCTTTCAAGGTGTATGACCTTGGGCAGGTCATCAAACTGATCTAAGCCTTGGTTTCCTAATCTGTAAAATGAGAAAAAGTACCTCCCTCACATGGTGAGTTACAGACTTAAATGTTATAACATCCTTACAGTAAACACAGTGCCTCACCTGTAGTAAGTGTTCCATAAATGTTACCTCTCCTCTCTTGATTCTTCTCCTTCTGGTTCCAACAGGGATGATGACCAGTAACTATTTCTGAGCAGGACTGTTTAGTGGATTTCACTATATGTATTTCAGGTAGTGCTTCCAACATATCTCAGGTCATATTTCCCCTTATTACCATAAGGTTATTACATTAATTATCAGAGAAGGAAAACTCTGACCCCAAAAAACCTCCGCTGCCTTGCGGCATACCTCTTCAGGGGAAAGGCTAAGGGAGTAAACCCCGACAGAAAATCCGGAGCCGGAGTCCCTAAGGCGGTTTGACATTGTAGTCAACACCGGCAACTCCTGCGGCGCACCTGAAGCCAAGCTGTATTGACTTTGTCTTTCCCTTGGACCCTTCAGCTGCGAAGAGAGGGGGGGTCTGCTGCATGGGCAACAGCAGACCCTCCATATCACCCTGCCCAGGCTCTGTAGCTTCAGTTTCACTTGAGAGGACACTCCAGCGTCATCGCAAGATGTCGACTCAACACGGGAGGAGACAGATACCGGTTATAAGCTCATCCGATTGGCGAAGGAAACGAGCGCCAGGGGTCTCCTCTGACGGTGGGAGAGGTCATCGCACCTCACTGGACAGCTACCGTCTCGCCATGGCTCGCCTGCCCCACTGGGTGCGTGGGGATCAGAGAGGCGCCTCTCGAAAAGTGGGCCACAAAACACCCGCACCAGTTAATTCCAAGCAAACAACAAGAAAGAAGCCTCCGGCTCTTCGCCTCGCTAGCTGGAACATCAGGACCATGTGCCCCGGACTTACTGCAGACCTTCCGTGGATCAAGGGTGCCAGGAAAACCGCTGTCATCGATAGGGAACTGGCACGACTAAACATCGACATTGCGGCTCTACAGGAGACCCGGTTGGCCGACAACGGAACTATCAGAGAAACCAACTACACCTTCTACTGGCAAGGGAAGTCTCCGGACCAACCAAGACAGCACGGTGTTGGGTTCGCTGTGAAGAACACGCTTGTTAACTCCATAGAGCCACCCACAGGAGGCACAGAGAGATTACTTACCCTCCGATTGTCAACAACTTTCGACCCAGTCAGCATTCTTAGCGCGTATGCCCCAACCCTCTGCGCCACCACCGAAGAGAAAGAACAGTTCTACCATGCACTGGACGAAGCGTTATCCAAGATTCCCAGAAGTAACGCTCTCTATCTCCTTGGAGACTTCAACGCAAGAGTAGGAGCCGACCACATGGCCTGGCCCACCTGCCTCGGAAACTTTGGGAGAGGAAAGATCAATGAGAATGGTCAGCGACTGCTTGAGCTTTTGTGTCACCACGGCCTGTGCGTGACAAACACATTCTTCAAGTGCAAAGAGATCCACCAGGTGTCATGGAGGCACCCCCGCTCCCGTCATTGGCACCAGCTTGACCTCGTCATCACCAGAAGAACGGATATTGGCAGCACCCTCCTCACCCGCAGCTACCACAGTGCAGACTGCGACACGGACCATGCCCTCGTGGTAAGCAAGGTGCGCATAATGCCGAAGAGGTTGCACCACTCCAAGATGAAGGGTCGCCCACGCATCAACACCAGTTGTGCCAGCAACCCAGTTAAGACCCAGCAATTCATCAACAAGATGGAAGATGCACTCGGCGAGGGAGTGGCGGCAGATGACATTATCGAATCCAATTGGCCACGTCTCCGCGATGCCATATACAACTCCGCCATTATTGCTTACGGGAAGAAAGAGCGGAAGAACGCTGACTGGTACGAGGCTCACTGGGAAGAAATGGAACCCGTGATCGAGGCTAAGAGGAGGGCCCTGCTGGCTTACAAGGTCACGCCCACTCCCAGTACACTTCAAGCTCTACGGGCTGCCAGGAACAAAGTCCAGAAGACCGCCCGCCACTGTGCCAACACCTATTGGCTAAACCTGTGCAGAAGCATTCAGGAAGCCGCCGATATAGGCAATGCACGAGGAATGTATGAGGGTATCAAGAAGGCAACAGGCCCAATCCCCTCCAAGATCGCCCCCCTTAAGTCCAAGACAGGTGAGGTCATCACTGACCAGGAACAGCAAATGCGGCGGTGGACCGAGCACTACCTCGAGCTGTACGCAACGAGGAACACCGTAACAGACACTGCTCTTAACGCCATCCCAGACCTACCAGTCATGGAGGAGCTAGACACCCCACCTACTGCGGCAGAGCTCGGCAAAGCCATCGACCGCCTCGCTTGCGGGAAAGCACCAGGAAGCGACGGAATCCCTCCAGAAATCCTAAAGAGCGGGAAACCAGTCCTGCTACAGCCGCTCCACCATCTACTCTGTCTCTGCTGGAAGGAGGGTTACATCCCCCAGGATATGAGAGACGCCAACATTATCACCATGTACAAGAACAAAGGAGACCGCAGCGACTGCAACAACTACCGGGGCATCTCTCTCCTCAGCGTCGTCGGCAAAGTATTCGCCCGGGTCGCTCTTGCCCGCCTGCAGACCCTTGCTTCCCGCGTCTACCCAGAGTCCCAGTGTGGCTTCAGAGCTGGCCGCTCAACAGTGGACATGATCTTCTCCCTACGCCAGCTGCAGGAGAAGTGTCACGAGCAGCATAAACCACTCTACCTCGCCTTTATTGACCTCACGAAGGCGTTTGATCTGGTCAGTCGAAGCGGACTCTTCAGCTTGCTACGGAAGATTGGCTGTCCACCACATCTGCTTGCTGTGGTCATGTCCTTTCACGACAACATGCACAGCACGGTGTCCTACAACGGCGCAACCTCTGAGGCCTTCCCAGTCAGCAGCGGAGTAAAGCAGGGCTGCGTCCTCGCGCCTACGCTGTTCGGAATCTTCTTCTCCATGCTCCTCCAATACGCCTTTAAGGACTGCAGCGAGGGTGTCTTCATTCACACCAGATCCGATGGCAAGCTCTACAACCTGGCCCGTCTACGAGCCAAGACCAAAGTCAAAGAGGTGCTCATCCGTGAGATGCTCTTCGCCGACGACGCAGCTTTGACATCACACCCCGAAGAGGGACTCCAACAGCTAGTCACTTGCCTTTCCCATGCATGCAAGGAGTTCGGACTAGCCATCAGCCTGACGAAGACGAATGTTATGGCTCAAGGCACAGGGACTCCCCCATGCATCACCATCGACGGATACACCCTGGAGGTTGTCAACGACTTCACTTACCTCGGGTCCACCATCTCGAGCTCTCTGTCAGTCGACTTGGAGGTCAACCGGAGAATCGCCAGGGCAGCCACAGTTATGGCCAGACTGAACCGGCGAGCGTGGAACAATTCCAGCCTCACTGAGAAAACCAGACTGCGCATCTACCAAGCCTGCGTATTCAGCACTCTCCTCTATGGCAGCGAGACGTGGACCACCTACGCAAGGCACGAAAGGAAACTCAACAGCTTCCACATGAGGTGCCTGCGACGCGTCCTGCATGTCGCCTGGCAGGATAAGGTCCCCAACACCGAGGTGCTGAAGCGAGCCAATATGTGCAGTTTGCATGCAGTTCTTAGCGAGAGACGCCTCAGGTGGCTCGGCCATGTCAAAAGAATGGATGCAGGCCGTATCCCCAAAGACCTCCTCTACGGCGAGCTAGCAGAAGGCAAGAGGATGACAGGGCGCCCAAAACTGCGGTTCAAAGACATCTGCAAAAAGGACATGACACAATGCTCCATCAATCTCAACACATGGGAAGTACAAGCAGACGACCGCCTAGCCTGGAGGCTCGCGGTCAGGCAAGGTACGTCACGCGCGGAGGCTGCGCGCAACGAGGAGGCGGTCCAGAAAAGATCGAGGCGGAAGCAGCGTCAGCAGCAGCAACAACAGCCATCTGCCTTCACCTGTAACATGTGTGGCAGGGATTGTCACTCCCGAATCGGACTGCACAGTCATTCTCGGCGGTGCAGATAGACTCTCAGGAAGCTACGCCATCGTCTCTCGAGACGGACGGCTGCCGACGATTACATTAATTAAACACTTTCTCATGCTTGTCAGTGACATCTTAATTTAAACCCAAGCTCTCCCCACTTCCAACAGCTTCTTATAAAACAGATGAGAGGAAACCATATTCCTCTGATCATATGGCAAAAATTCAGCAGGTATCGTTTTTTCTTAATGAAAAGTACCACAACAGTGCATAGAAGAAAAAATATTTGCCAGAAATTTTAAAATGCACAAGAAGGGCTAAGGGAGAAGTGAGTAATAATGATGCTGTAGATTCCTTTTCCCTTTCATTTCTCCTGAGAGCAAAGATCATTTTCCTGGCTCCCAGTACAATGACACCATAGTGAACACATGTATATTTTTAGAAGAGTTATATTATTATTCACCTAGTGCATGTGCTGCTTTTAATCATCCAAGTCGTGTCTGGATAACGGGCCTAACACAATAGGGAGGCAATGGCTACACAAACAGGCCGTTTCCTGAAATGTGCAAGAACATAATCAAACAGGAAGATTATCCAAAATTCCATCATCATGTACAATAGTTCTCTTCTGGAATCAGGAACGAGGGGACATTCCTCAGTTTGTTTCTCACTGAACCGATCCTTTCTCTCCCCACGCCCACCCTTTCACCCCTTTAAAAATCTAAAGTAGAGTGATTTCCTCCCCCAACAAAGTCAGACTATCCATTTTTGTTTATGTAGATCCGAAGAACAATGTGGGAGAGGAAAGGAAGGGTGAGAAAATGTATGTCCTGTCCTCAGAAGTTGACTCACAGACCAAGCAGGGAAAGCCAAGGGGAGGGTGAAAGGCAGAAGCTTCAGTTTCAGCATCTCCTTTTTCAAAGCTGAAGCTCATTGTTCTGATCATGCCAGTGTGACTGAAACCAACAAAGTGGAATCCTCACTGGTCTCTGTAAACATCTTCACTTTCCACTTCTTCGGGGCAGCTGTAGTCTGAAGGAGGTGAAGGTAGAAACACCAAAGTTGATTCAAAGGTGCTGAAAGAGAAGTCTGATCAGAGCATCACTGCATGAAATGGTGGCACGCTGCTTTCATAGGCGAGTCTGTGGTGTTGTGGCTCCACAGGCAGCCAACGGGAGGCAGGAAGGAAAAAGGCAGAATTTTACAGCTTGCCAGTGGAGGGATTCATAAAAAGTTTGAGACTAAAACTAAGCCACTCTGAGATCAATAATAACCTCATAGGCACACAATTAGTCTCCAGCTGGTGGTCCAAGCATTCATTTGTCAAGGACTGAGTGCGTATTTCCCCACAGAAACAGTGTTACTTTCTTTGGTTAAGAGGCCAGCCCTCGTAATCCATGCTCAGCCTTAAGAAACAGACTCATGTCAGGACTCCATTGCCACTACATGAGATGCTCCCTGTACCACAGGAGCAAGCCACAGTCTACCAGGGACTCCAAGTCACAGGATGCATATGGGTGCCTTCCTGGAATCACTTGTGCTTGATGATAAGTCATTTCAAACATAACGTATAGATGAGTATATAGAGTGGAAGACTAAATTCACATGAACCTTTAAAAATAAAACCCAGATGTGCACAGAAACTGGAAATGGCAGTTAACCCTCTGCTTACTTTATGTAAGTTTACATAGTTTGAGGGTTTTTTCCAACAAGTAGTCTACTTTTATTTGGGGAGAAAATTTTTTTCAATCAATAAGTCTTAGACTCTTTAATAAATCTCTCACTGCAAAAATTCAGGTTGTGTCCTAGAACACAGTGGATTCAGTGACTCTTTTTCAACACTGAGTTCTTTCTGTAAGCAACAGAGAAAAGCCTGAGAAACAATGAGATGGAAAGATTTCTGGGCTGGACCTGTGTTCAAGGCCCAGATTCACCACAATACCATATGATACTGAGCATACTACTTCTACTGATTTCTCGTTTATCCAATAATCACGTACTGGACACTTACCATGTGTTAGACACTGTGAGCTAGGAATATTCCTCATCTGTAATATTAGCATACCATATTATTAAGGCCAGATAAAATACTACCCACAAAAGCATACGACCGTAACCACAGTTATGGCATATACCTTGTGACTTCAGGTACTTTATGGATTAAGAAGAATTTCCTGGGTTAACCTTTGAACCTAACCATTATTTAAAGCATTGTTCCCATGCAGGGCACACTACAGGGTAGGGAAAAAGTAGGCTTAGAGTTGTGAGTATGCAAAAATAGAGCTTATTCTTGTATTATTAATTAATTATTGCATTATTTTCCATAGGAACAATTGTAAACCAACTTGTTCCCCACCCTGTATATTTGAGTACCAGGAAACGCATCTCCCTCCCCCTGTCCCTTTCTCCTCCCCTCCCAAGGACAGAACAAGCCACATTATAAATAATTTTCTCTTTTCCATTTTAGACCCAAATGATCAACTTTAGGATCAGAAAGAGACTATATTAATTCAAAGGACTTTCCTGAATTTCTAGGGCCCATGATGAATCCATTACTCTTTTAATACCTCACAAACTTTCCCTTGTAAATTCATGTGTCAGGTGTTTGCAAGTCACTGTGAGTAGTTGTGAAGGGAAGTAGCTAAAACAAACATAAAAGGAAATCTTTTCCTTCTGCAGTTAAGATAATCCTGAGTCCGGCAAGGAAGATCTCAGGTTCACATGCCAAAATAAATGCAAAGTGCAGTCTTCCTAAAGGAGCTCAGATTTGGAGCTAAGCTTTGAAAGTGTACAAAAAAGGTCACTGCAATGAAAGTAAACACGTGAAAGTAAAGCAGCCTGCTCAGTAAAGAAAATAGTTGTTTTCATCTAAAGGCAAGTTTTTTTCAGAAACTGGAGGCCAGAGCCACTGGAGGGGACTACTCTAAAAGGATGGGAACGCTGCCGATGTATCTGGTTGAAAACCACCATTAGAAAGGGCTGAATGCAGAAACTCTCCCCTTGGGCCGAAGAAAATCACAGAGCCTCTTAATTTTTTGGTTTTTAATCCTTAGAAGGGTTGTAGGCTAATTGAAAAAATTTAAAAAAAAAGCTTTGACAAAAGCATCTAGAAGCAAAGGAACCAATGTCATGGTTGTTAAGTTCACTCAAAAAGAATAAAGAAACTACTTCCTGATCACATCTGTACATGGCCAAGGACACAAGCCCTTTTTTCAAATGAACACTTATGTAGAAAGCACTGGCTATGTGTGAAACACTGTCAAGGTGCTCCGGGAACTGAAATGAGAATAGATAACCCCTGAGCTTTGTTTGTTCACTATCTATTGGTAAAACAAATCCTACAGAAACAGCTTGACAAAAAGAGTCTATGTTAAGAATTATCAAACCATGCTATGGAAATAGAGAGGAGGCACATTAATTCTGAGAGGAGATCTAAGAGAGCAACCTGAATAACTTAAAATGATAAAGTGAAAAGATAATGGAAGTTGATAGAATTGCAGAGGTTAGTAATTTGGTAACTAAAACAGTAATAATTAGTCAAAAATGCCTAGCCATAAAGAAAAAAAAAAAGAAAGAAGAAGAGGGGGAGGGAAGAAAATAAATCAATAAGACATGCTTGGACTAGTTATTTGCACCATCTTTACTTTGTACAAGCAGGGACCCAAAAACAACCAGGATTATCTTCTGAAAGGTGGGCCCCTTGTAGTACAGGCTTCCCTCACAAGGTGAGTGCCCGAGGAACCCATCTGTGTCAGTGTACCAGCTGGCATTGATATGAGAGGCTGTGTTTGGCTTCAGTGAATTTTTTCTGAAGACTCTTTCAACACATTTGCCCATTTCATGATGGGTGATTTACAGCACACCTGCACACACCTCGTGGCGTTTTCAGCAGTTTTTTATGAAAAATGGCATGACCCTTTGCCCCACCCTCCCTATTCACCCTGGGCGACTTATTTTTGTTTCCCCTGATGAAAAAAGTCCTCAAAGAGAAATGTTTTGCTGATAAGGAAGAGGTGAAACAAAAAGAGCAGAAGCACTAAAAGGCATCAAAATTGACAAGTTCAAAAACTGTTTTGAACAGTGGAAAAAAACATCTCAATAGGTGTATTGCATTAAATGGAGAGAACTTTGAAAGTGACTAAACTTTAAACATGTAAGGACAAATACACAATTTTTATAGATAAATTCCTTCTTTTTTTTTTTTTTTTGGATTTCCCCTTCATACATGCACATTTCCCCAGTTCCCCTTAAGCTGCTAAATCAGATAGAGGGAACTTAGCAGATGCTGTCAGTTGCCTCTCCAACATCCATCCTCTTTCTTCTCCTTTGTTCAAATAGCCTTGAGCTTTAAAACAAGCTGGCCCCATCCAGATCCACAGGGGTAGATTCTGATTGGTCTAGCCTTTCATGGTGGCCTCAGCACTCCCCTGCCAGTGGTTTGTTCAGGCATAAACATGTAAAACAATTCTGGCCAATGACACTGCAGGACTTGGAGGAAAGATTTCCTTGACCCAGGGAAAAGAACGTTTTTTTTCTTCTCTGATATTATCTGGTCCAGATGTGGAGCCGGGAGGTGCTGGTAGAAGTGGGAGGAGGCTGACTCCTAAGGACTCCGGCACTGAACTGACCAGCCCTGGAGTCCCTGCCTCTCCACTTCATGCTACGTGAGAAAACAAATGTCCTTACTGCTTTGGCCAGCTGCTTCACATTTCTGTCACAGTACCGAGGGGATCTTCACTGATACTGGGGTGCTGTGTCTTTGTTCTGCTCTGGCTGTGAAATGGGCACAGACGTGAACATTAAACCTGGTTCACTGTCATTGGATTTCACATATGATACATGTCATGAAGGATTTCCATAAACTTTCTCATTGAGGCCCAAATGTGATTCTGATCAGAATCCTCCACATTTCTCTCCAAGGGCTCTCACATGTAGTTTGTGTACAGGGTTAGGGTCCTGGTGTGCTCTCACATTGAACTCAGCTGGCACTGAAGTTAGATAGGAGGGAGCCACACATGGGAGAATTTAGAGGAAAAGGGAGAGGAAAGGGTGTGGTCAGAATTATCCCAAAGGCTAATAAACAAAGACCCTGACCTTCACCAGCAATGCTTACTTGCAGCACAGGGTATTAAACACCTGGATTACCTCATTTCCTATTTCTAAGCACTTGGAAACACCACTTCACATGCATGTGATCCTCAAGAAAACATTATGAGGTAGGTAGAGTAGGTATTTCAACATCCAGAAAGATTAAATGATTTTTATAAAGCTACACAGTGGGTACTGATGTGACCTGGACTTTGGATTTCATTCCCTAAAACACCAGTAACATAGGACATAAATATGACCATATTTAACTACACATAATTATGTAATTAAATATAAATGTATTATTTTATAAACATATTTAATATTTTGTATTTGAATATATAAAATTAAGTGCAATCACAAATGAATCGAGTAATGGGACATTCTTACATGGAGACAACAGACACATTAAAACAAAATATACAAGTTGAAAATATGAGAGGTAAAAAATCTTTTGAGGGAAATTTCGAGGGAAGAGTTTTACTCTCAGATCTGATTTGCAACAAGAAATTTTCACCATCCCATACACAGTAGAGTTCCACAAGCTTTTGTGTGTGTGTGTGTGTGTGTGTGTGTGTGTGTGTGTGTGTGTGCGTGTGTGTGTGTGATATAGAAGATGCCCCCTAAGGTGAGTCTGAGGACAAGTAGAAATGAGACAGAAAACCTGGAGGCCGGGAGGAAGCACCAGGCCCAGAGACCAGACTACCGTGACAAAGAGGCAGCAAGCAGCTTGGTGCAGGGGAGCTCCAAGTGGCTTAGTGTCAATGGGGCGCTGGAACCAGCAAATGCCAAGGACTGCACAGGAAATCAAAGCACACCAAAAACCAGACTGTCTGCCAAGGGCTCAGTGCTGCCCTCCACAGAGGTCTTTCAAAGCCAGGCTGAGGAGTCTGGGCTCTCTTCTGTAAGTCCACGGTCTTCAAATTTTTTCTGCTTATATATGCACTAAAATAAATTTTTAAATTTCTGTGTATAATGTCTGCAAGTTATTTTTAATTGCATGAAAAAACAAGGTAAACTGATGAATGCATAGATGGATGGCTACATATGTGATAAGGCAAGCATTTTATAAAAGTGGTGCATATATGGGTATTCACTGCATAATTCTCTGACCATCTCTGTATGTTTAAATTTTTCTCTTAACAAAAACATTTAAATTTTTATTGTAGGTTTACTTTTTTATATAAAAGGACATGGAAATATTAAATATTTTATATAACAAGAAGACTTTATAAAACAAATACTGTATTTTTTAATTTGATAAGTAGATTTGTAACTGCCCTGTTGATTAAGCATACTGAATCTGAGAGAAACTGTATAAAGTATTTATGTTTGGTTTTTATACAATTATCTTGAAAAATGTGATAGCCCCACTCGATCCAGTTATATTCAAGAAAAACAGCATCGTTAACCTTTTACTGCTTCAGCTGAGGGATCAAGGTATAGTAATTAAGCATTGAAGGAAGTTTTTCTAAAAACCAATATTTCCATTTAAAACTTCATTTGACATTCAGATGTTTTCACATCCTAGGGCAATACAACAAAGTAAGATTTAGGATGGATAAAAATCCTACCTCTGCTTTTAAGGGGTAGACCATTCTCATGACTGCAGGCTCATTGGATGTTGAAGACGTGGCACTGAGTTCTTAAAATCTATCCATGCATGTGTACCCCTTGGAAAGGCTTTGTGCAGCCCGGTTTGGAGACTATTCTCTGAGAAGTCATCACCTATAAGACATGCTGAGAAAGGGCAAGATCAGTTTTGGACTATGACCATGGAATGAGATTTATGGGTGTCAAGGGTGTAGGGTTCAGTGATACAGCTATGAAGCTATTGCAGTTTTTTGGATCTGAAACAGGAGAGAAATTTTTGCAGCAGAAACTAAGGAAAAAATTTGAGAAATACTTTCAAGTGGCAATGCTCAGCTGGGTTGATGACTGACCAGATACAGAGAGAAAAGGAAAGAGAAAGTAAAAAGTGACCATTGGACCGATCAGGGTTAAGAAATACACATACTCTATAGAAATTTGATGTGTGTGCAGTCTCCCGAGTCTAACACACGTTACGTTATAAAATTTTCTGCAACTTTTGATTTTAGCTTATTTTAGTTCTATTACAGTGTGACAGTTCAACCTAGAAACTGTCCCTCAGTGCTGTGGCCTGACTGTGCCATGGAGGTGCTGCCTGTTCCCAAGCTACAGTAAGAGAAATGGAAAGAATATGGGATGAGGATTATTAGTGTGAGCAGAGTCTAGGCTCACCTCTGTCTCTGCTTCTTCCTGTGTGACTTCAGACAAATCACTTAACCTCTCTGCCTTCCACTTGTAACATCCAGAAAACAGAAGATGGCAACAAGATGTCTGCAAAGTCCCTTGCCCCCCTAACCTTATTATAAGGCTCAAAAATTAATTGACTCTGAACAGGCCAACTCCATAAGAGTAGTGAGAGTTAAGAAGTTGAATGAAGAATTTGACAGACCACAAGTAGCTGCAGGGAGAGTCAGTAGGTGTAAATTGCCAGAGGCTTGGGGGCTTTTGCTGCCCCTAATCAGCACCTGAAGGAAGAAGGTGCTAATGACACTATGGGGACAAAACCCGCTGATAGTTATTAAGCAGCAGGCAGTAGAAAACCCAAATTTACACTAATATAATCTGAACTGGTGCCAATATCAGCCCGATGAAGGTCTTCGGTAGATGACAGCACTCTGAGAAGTAGAAAATGATTCCTAATAATAAAGCATGAAGCCAAATTAATATATGCATTTCTCATTTTTTTCCTTTAAAAAACCCCCCACCATATTCTTCCCAGCTAAAGAAAAGTGTTATTTCTAACAGTCTAGAAACAGATTGGGCCTTTCTTCCTTTTAAAGCAAGCAAAGACACGAAGTACTAGTACAGGTGTTTCACCTTCTCTGGGTTCACATTTGGACCCAAGGTAAATTATCTCAAACAAAACAAAAGGAAATGGAAGGTGAACAGAGGCACAGAACCACTAAACTGAGGCTGGAATTCCAGACACCTGAAGAATAGTTCAATTAGGACTGGTCCATCTCCGTAAAGAATCTGTGAATTTGGGGTGAAAGAACCAGACAAATGAAGCTCATGACTCCCCTAGGAGTAGGCAGAGCACTTTCACTTTTTCAATATCTGTGACCTCCCTTCAACAAAGTTCTGTGATTTCCAACCTAACCAATTCCATTTCTAATTCGATATTGCATGTGAATTTGCTTGGGAAACAGAGAACTGTATTTCTCTAAGTAAATTTTGCTATTATTATTCTCATCCACGCCACCTGGAGCCCTTCAGGCCAGCATGGACAGTTCTTCACATCCACATTCTACTGTCATCTAAAATACTTCCTCCTCCCTGTCCAAGTCCCCCAACCTAAACTGAGTCCTTCCTTCAAATCTCACTTTCCCTTGGAAGCCACCAGGCCTCACTCCATCCCTAAGCTATTATTTTTATAGACCATGACTAATAATTCAGAACATGAGTCTCCTAATTGTATTTATTCTTAACAAAACAAACTTGTAATTATTTATATTCTTGTAGCTGAGGGACATCTCCTACCCTTTGTCTTAACCCCCTATAACCAAAAGAACATTTTGAGGCACCTCTGACATTCTAACATCTGATGGCAATTGAGGATATTTCAGCAACTTGCTTCCCAAGATTCAGAAGTGGCAGGCTTGCCCCAGAAGCAAGAGTGGGTGTAGCATCCAGGAAAGAGAAGTACCTTCCCCAGCATCCGCCTGCCCTGCCACTGTGCTTGGCACCACAATAGTGTGGCCCTCACCTCCTGGCATCTCATGCCTCTCAAAGTAAGTCTTTCAGAGGCTCCTCCTGCGACAGCTGCAGGAGACCACGCAAGACTCCAGTGCGGGGGGAGGTGGAATGTCAGGGAGGAGGAAGGAGAAACAGTGGTGACTGACACTAAGGAGACTAAGACCTCTTCCCACTGTGGAAGGAGGAAGCAGTAGTCCTGCAGGAAAGGGGCCTGTGAATTACGGCACCTCGAGAAGGAGAGAGGTCACTGATGGTCGTTAGAAAAATGAGAAGGTAGAAGAGATCAAAACTCAAGCATCAGGAATTTAAGCAGTCTCCAGAAAGCCCACAAACTAAAACATGCCTAGTCTCCAATGATCTCCAAAGAAGTCACCTTAAACACCAGAGTATGACACAGTGAGGGTGGGAAAAGCAAATGTCCCAGAATCGGTCAGTGAGTGTATCTGAAAAACATGTGCTTTTCATTGATTAAATATATAAACACAATCTTTCATCAATGATGCCTCCTAAGCGTATGTGGAAAAGAAAGCAGCCCTTTTATAACAGATACTCCCTTGTACACAGGGCATAGCAAGCCAAGTGGGATACCGGCGCAATTCATAACTTAGTAGCAAACAACGTGTGAAATTACCATGTGCCAGGCACTACTGTAAATCATTTACAAATGATAACTCCTTTAACTCTCACACCAAACCTATTATTAGCCCTACTTTACAATGGGGACTCTAAGGCACAAAGTAAATGTCTTTCCTAAGGTCACCCAGCTGCTAAGTGGCAGAACTAAGATTTGAGCCCAACATGTCTGGTTCTGCAGTCCTTGGTCTTAGCTTTTTTTACCCACACCTGTGTCATTCTGCCTTTTAAGTTGGCTTTTTAACCAGATGACAGAGATGACAGCAGCAGAAGTTTATCTGCCATCCACACGCCCCCACAATACCTGCCATCCAGGGCTAGGCCCCTGGAACTTCCCAGATGGGAACTCCTTAATCAACCCTATCTTACACTCAGAAAGCAAAGTCTGAAGAAAGAAATATTTTATAGATTTATTGGTGTATTGTAAAAAAGTGCCCTAGAACATTCTACTTGCCAACTCTCTCTCTCTTTTTTTCTTTTTTTTTAAAATCATCATTGCTGCTCATAGAGGTTCTCTTACCGACAATGAAAGAACACACTGCTCCTTCCTTCTCCTTGGCCACCAGCTGCCACAGCTGCCACTCCTGACCCCACCCACCCAGGGATGTACCTTCCCCATAGACCGGCTGCCAGGACTGCCACAGTCTCTCAGCATCTCAGAAAAGCAAGGGCTCTCTTCCTGGCTGCCACCCCACCAACTCACACCTGCTTGTTGATCTGCTGACCTAGCAAAAGTAAGTAAAAATTTCAAAGTTTTCCAAAACTCTCTCAATTTCAAATGGTTTGTTACATTCACAAATTGGGGAATGGGGAAATTTACAGATCTTTATATACAAATTTAGGTTTAATTTGTATAAGTACATATTATAAAAATACCATTTTTTCTAATGTTTAATAATCAGAAGAATCCTCCCAGACTACTAAAGCTTCAAGGAGGGCACAGCCTCTGCTTGGCCGTTGTTAATTTTCTGGACTTCCACACACTAATGGCTTCCTTTACTACTTCTTTGCCTGCTTTTCTTTCCCATATTCGTGGTTTCCCTCCCTCCCTCCCTTCCTTCCTCCTTCTTTCCCTCTCTCCTCTTCCGCCTCCCGCCCTCCCTCCTCTGGGGGTACTCTCCCTTGCCTTAGTATATACTGCCTTGCTGCAGGTGTCATTTACTCTATTTAACCATGAAATAGACTCTACTGGATTGGGGGTAAAAGTATGCTTTTGAAGAAGGCGTCAGTAGAGGCCCATATTTATAGGACATTTATTGCAGCCACTTTATGGGGGAAATTAGTCTTTTATGCTTTCAGTAATGATTCCCCAGGCCCTCTTTTCAAACCAGCATGCTCATAAATTTCTTGTTTTTACAGCAGGGAAAAAATGTGCTAAAGCATGCTCTTCCTCACTCACCAGCATCATCCAGGTGAGGATGGAGAGGCATCCTGGCAAGAAGACAATGTGACAGCCAGGGTCGCCAGGTCCTCTCTGGATACTTTTTCCAGGGGTGGCGTCAGTGCTGTAACTAAGAGAGCCCATCTGGAGAGCACACATTTTGTAGAAACACAGCTGGGACTAAAGAAAAGAAAGCTGAGGCATTGGGCAGCAATGGTCTTCTCTGGCCCTCTGGGCCTTTGTTGGGGTTGAAGGACGATAGCCAGATGCTGTCTGCAGAGGGTCCCCTCACGCAGGGCATCTGGCATCAGTATATCCCATCTCAAAGTGAGCCAGAAATAACAGCTTTGAAAGCTGGAAAATATTATCAGATGAAGCCAGCTATAGATTGTTTTGTCCTCCCAGGATGTGCTTTGCAGAACCAAGGACTTGCGAATTTTATACCCAGTGACCTGGGCTTCCTTTCCACCTGGTTCGGCACTACATTCTGAGTGACTTCTACCACCTTACCCAACTTAGTCAATTTAGACTCCCAAGAACATGACTCAAAGACATCAGCAAGAGAAAATAAAAACAAGATTGCTTTATGCTTAAAAGTAAGTCAATTCCCATTGACTTAAAATGGAGAAAGGGCAGACAGTGTTCAGTGGCAGGTTACTGAATTCTTACTTATGGTCAATCTTGTGCTTTCAGGCTAAGTAATAGTTATGCTACAAATGTGAGAGGTGGTATTGCCTAAGAATCAGCTCTTCTCAGAGAAGAATATTCAAATGCTCAAATCACATGGCAGTTTTACTAAACTGTGGATATGGACTCATTGGGTCTGGGGTGAGATCAAGATTCTGCACTGGGATGAGCTGCCAGCTCCTCATCCCAGGGGCCCTCTCTGAGTAGTAAGGTCTTAGGTGGAGAGCTCTGGCTGTGCAATTGAGCAGATTCAAGCGTGAATTTGGTTACTTATTATCCTCAGGATACTGGGTAGGTTCTTTAAGTTTTAGGCCTCTTTTTTTCACATAAATAGTAAAGCAAGTAGTAATAATAGTTGTCCATCCTTATTGCCTTATTTCATCTGATACGAGTTTCAGGTGAAAATAAACATGAAGGACCTCCAGAAGCTCTAAAATCCTATACAAATGTTAGCTATTAGTATTGATTCCTTTCATCAATACTGTTTTATGTACTAAGTTACTCCCAGTTTTTGCTTAGGATGGAAAAAAAGTGCCTCTTGCAACATATTGCAGAGACAAAATAAATGAGGAGAAATTCCAAGAGCTGTTTTTCTTCCATTACCCTCTCAAAGGCCAGTGATAAAGCAGGCAGAGACAAATCACCTGTCCTGTTTTTAGAGAATTTTGGCAGAGGGAGATTTTACTACAATACATTTTCTGGTAGGCTGTTTTATCTCAAGTAGAAGAAAGCATTTTGGGGTTGAGTAATTACTGGGTCTACATGATTCCTATAACTTGTTGATTCAATAAAATCATCAGTTGTGTCATGAATTTAGTATCAAGTAAACATAATGGAAAGGAGATGGGTTTCATTTTTCTAATCTCATATCGTATATCGTACATGCTGTCCAATTAAGCAGAAAAAACATGGGCTTCAGGGTCATATACAACAAGTTTCCATCTATAATCCACAGCTATTAATTGTGTTGACTCTAAACAAATTGCTTACCTGTCTGAATCTCAATTTGCTCACCTGTAAAACGGGTCTAAGAATTCACATTGCATAGTATTCAGAGTGTATTTGAAGAAATAATATGTAAAGTTCCTGAAACCTAAAAGATGGATGGTAAATATTAGATTTCTTCCCCTTTGTTCTGATCTGTGTCAGAAAACAAAGAACAAATTATCACCTTATAAAAGTACTAAAAATTAGCCAATTTTTAAAATTATTTTTAAGTACCAAGAACTTTAGTAAACACTTTGGAAGGATACTGACATCTAATCCTCACAACAAGCTTTTACTATTATTCCCATGTTAGAGATAAGAAATCTGGATTGTAGAGGAGTATCTTAGTCCATTGAATTTAGTTTCTTCTTACTTTCAGGATATTGCACAAGTTCTTTAAGTAAGACTATAATTGCCCTGACCAGTGTGGCTCAGTTGGTTGGGAATCATCCCACAAAGCAGAAAGTTGCCAGTTAGATTCTCAGTCAGCACACATACTTGGGTTGTGGATTCCGTCCCCAGTCAGGATGCAAAAGAGAGGCAACAGTTAGATGTTTCTCTCTCACATAAATGTTTCTCTCCTTCTCTTTCTCCATTTCTTCCCCTCTCTCTAAAAATAAATACATAATTTTTTTAAAGACTATAATTTAGTCCAATCTCCATGGCCAGTGGCAACGCCAGGATATAAGACCCAGAGGAAGCTAACTCCAAGACCTTCACCCTTATCCATTCACAACTGATTCCTAGCCTCCCCCTAAAAATAACCCTTCACCTGGAGGCAGCTCACAATTCACTGTCAGCCTCTCATTTTCCTGCTCTCAGAATGCTCTTATGCTATTGTCTGGCATGAAACTGGAGCAAAACTCATAACATTTTGGACTTGATCTCATAGAGTGCTGTCTGTCACTAGGAAAATTTGTAGAAGAGCCACTGGCCAAGGGACATTTCAATAGGGCAAACAAAACAACAGATCTAGAAAGCAGAAATGACCAGTATGTGAATTTCACCTTACATCCTCCATAAACACAGCATGTAAAAGGTTCTCTATCTATCTATCGTCTGTCATCTATCTATCTGTCTTAGTCTATCTTTGTGTGTGCTTTTTAACTGAATATATGGAAGACCAAATTGAAGGAAAACTTTATGAAACACAATGACTAGTCAGTCTCAGGACATTTTATGGCAAGGGATTTGTTTTAAATAATCTCAGAACTCCTTAGATCTTCCTTCTTCATACAAGGATGACTTTACCCTAACTTTCCACTTCTCAAGTGACATTTAAGAAGAAGATAGTGAAGTTAATTTTTTTATTATATTTTATTGATTATGCTATTACAGTTGTCCCAATTTTTCCCACTTTGTTCCCCTCCACCCACCACCACCCACTCCCTCAGGCAATCCCCATACCATTACTCGTATCCATGGTTCATGCGTAGTTTCCTTGGCTACTCTATTTCCTGTCCTGTACTTTACATCCCCATCGCTATTCTGTGACTACATATTTGTACTTCTAAATCCCCTCACCTCCTTACCCATTCCCCCATACCAGTCCCATTTGGCAACTATCAAAACACTTTCCATATCCATGATTCTGTTTCTGTTCTTGTTTGCTTAGTTTGGTTTTTTAGATTCAATTGTTGACAGATATATATTTATTGACATTTTATTGTTCATAGCTTTGATCTTTTCTTTAAATAAGTCCCTTTAACACATCATACAATAATGATTTGCCCTGGCTGGTTTAGCTCAGTGGATTGAGCGTCGGCCTGCGAGCTAAGTGTCGCTGGTTCGATCTTCCAGTCAGGGTACATCAGAGAAGGAAAACTCTGACTCCAAAAAACCTCCGCTGCCTTGCGGCATACCTCTTCAGGAGAAAGGCTAAGGGAGTAAACCCCGACAGAAAATCCGGAGCCGGAGTCCCTAAGGCGGTTTGACGTTGTAGTCAACACCGGCAACTCCTGCGGCGCACCTGAAGCCAAGCTGTATTGACTCCGTCTTTCCCTTGGACCCTTCAGCTGCGAAGAGAGGGGGGGTCTGCTGCATGGGCAACAGCAGACCCTCCATATTACCCTGCCCAGGCTCTGTAGCTTCAGCGTCATCGCAAGATGTCGATTCAACACGGGAGGAGACAGATACCATGTCACTCCCGAGTCGGACTGCACAGCCATTCTTGGCGGTGCAGATAGACTCTGAAGAAGCTACACCATCGTCTCTCGAGACGGACGGCTGCCGACGACGACAATAATGATGATGAACTCCTTTAGTTTTTTCTTGTGTGGGAAGCTCATTATCTGACCTTTGACTCTAAATTATATCTTTGCTGGAGCAACCTTGGCTATAGGTCCCTGATTTTCATGGTTTTGAATATTCTTGCCAATCCCTTCTACTCTGCAAGAGTGTCTTTTGAGAAATCAGCTGACAGTCTTATGCGAATTCCCCTGTAGGTAACTAACTGCTTTTCTCTTGCAACTTATAATATTCTCTCTTTATCTTTAACCCTTGGCATTTTAATTATGATGTGTCTTAGTGTGGTCCTCTTTGCATCCATCTTGTTTGGGACTCTCTGTGCTTCCTGGACTTACATATCTATTTCCTTCACCAAATTAAGGAAGTTTTCTCTCATTATCTTTTCAAATACAGTTCCAATTTCTTGCTCTTTCTCTTCTCCTTCTGGCACCCCTATGATGAGAATGTTGGAAATCAAAATTTTCCCATAGGCTGCTTACACTATCCTCAATTTTTTGTTTTGTGGGGGTTTTTTGGATACTTCTTTCTTCTGATTGTTCTAATTGGTTGCTTTTTGGTTCCTTACGTTCCAAATAACTGACTTGATTATCAACTTTATCCACTCTACTGTTGTTTCCCTGTAAATTGTTCTTTATTTTAATTAATATATCCTTCATTTGTGACTGGATCTTTTTTATGCTTTTGAGGTCCTAAGCTCCTTGTGCATCCTTATAACCAGCATTTTGAACTCTTCATTTGAGAGATTGTTTATCTCCATTTTGTTTAGTTCTTTTTCTGGAGCTTTGAATTGTCTTTCATTTGAGCCATGTTTCCTTGTCTCCTCATTTTGGCCACCTCCCTGTGTTTGTTTCTATATATTAGGTAGAGCTGCTATGACTCTGTCTTGGCTGTGTGGCCTAATGTAGTAGGTGTGCTATAGGGTCCAGTGGCACAGCCTCCCCTATCATCCAAGCCGAATACTCAAGGTACACCTTCCGTGTGGTCTGAATACAGCCTCCTCTTACAGTTGAGCCTTGATTGCTGTTGACAGGTCAATGGGAGGGTTTTACCCAGGTCAGTCAGCTGCAAGGACTGGCTGTCACCACTGACCACCAACCTCCACCCTCTGTGGAGGATAAACTGTGCAGGGGCAGGGTGGTGGTGCTCTGATGTTGCCTGTAGCTGTCCACTGGGAGTACGGGCTCTGAGGTCCCCATATGGTGCAGGCCAAGGTTAGCCCCCACCTGTGCTTTTCCCAGATCTACCCTGCCTGAGCTATAAAGCAATCTGAGATGCCTGCTACTTGTGCTAGTCTTGGAGGTGCCCGGGTGAAGCCAAGCTGTGAATCTAGGCTGGCTGCTAGAATCTAGGCTGGCTGTGGCCACTTAGCAAGAGGTATGGGGGCTGGGGGTTCACTGAGGCTTGTTTGAGATGATTTAGGAAGTTGTGAAACATGATCCAAAACCAGCCATTCATATGGAAAAGCAGCTTGGGTGTGCCCATAAGTTGTGTGGGTGAAGTCTCAGGGGATATTCAGGGCAGACAAACAGTGTTACCAAGGTTGATGGAGGCAACAGCCTGTTGGCTCTGTGGCTCTATGCGGGGAGGACTCAGAAAAGGAACAATGGCCTCTGCCTATCTTTCTGTCTGGGAGAAAGCTATTCCTTAGCCCTCACCTTGACGCCAGACACTTTTATTATCCCTGTATGCCACTGGTGCCTTTTAAGCTGCTGCCCCAGTGCTGGAGCTGAAAGGGAGCTGAGTCTGTGTAAGTTTGTGTGGGGGTTCTTTAAGAGGATTGTTGGGACTCCAGCAGTTTCTTCCACTGACTCAATCCCCACTGTTTTTTGAAGCCAGTAATTAATCTTCCTGGCACTGAAACCCTGGGCTTGGAGGCCTGGTATGGCACTCTTTGCCCCTGAGATCTCCCTCCTGAAATTTTATCCATCTCATATGGATGTGGGACCAGCCTGTTCCATGTTTCTGCCCCTCCTACCAGACTAGATAGATGTGATTTCTTAAATTCTGTAGTTGTTAAACTTCCATTCAACTCAATTTCTGATGGTTCTAAGTGATGGTTCTAAATTTTAGCTGTAATTTTGATGTGGTTGTGCAAGGAGGTGATCCGTGTTTACCTCATGAAGTTAATTTTTAACAAGGGTAAATTTTTTCAATAACCTATGGAAACTCAAAACTCTGTGAAGAGAAGGACAGGGATTGGTAGCCAGGTTCCCAGACTGAGAACTCCAAATCCTGACTGATTAATGAGTTGGTTGAATGATTGGTTGATTGACTGATTACACTAACATTTATTGAGTGTTGAGAGTTGACTATGGATCATGTACCAGGTGTTTATGTAACATATTTTACTTCATTTAAGTCTTCATAAAATATTATGAGCTAAGTAATGTTATTATCCCAACTTATGAATGAGAAAACCAAGTGTCAAAACAAATGAGTAGCTGCTCAAGGTGTATCTATAATAATACAGTCACTTAACTCTGATTTCGAAGGTTGAACTTTCAGCAACCCTGTGACTGCACTCTTAGACTTTCTGCCTTGTACTTATTTTCCTCTCTTTTCTTAAGCTTATATGAGGCTATAATACTCACATGTACATGTACATGTGTGCATACACCCACACACACCAGATAATAGTCACATAGTCACAGTCACTGATTCAGGATCAAAATAATATAGTGGCCTTTTTAGCTTCACTGTCACCCCCGCTCTGTCCCTGGAGGCAATATATGACTACTTCCTACTACCTTCTTCAACTCCCAAACTTGAAAAATGTGTCAATAACAAAGCATGAATTGAACAAAGGTGTTGCTTGAATAAATTTTACAATTGTTACTTATAATTTCAACACATTGAAGTTAAGTCAAACACAAAGGAGCTTTCCTATGAGTCTCTTCTTCCACCATTTACAGCAGCAGAAACCTCCACTCACTCACCCCTATGCTAGTCCCACATTCCTTCTTTGACTCCCTCTGTAATATGACTCATTGTGACACACACACATACACACACACACACACACACACACACACACAGAAGTGCTTGTTTGGTCCTTAATACCTGAAGTCCTAGTCCTACTATTCTGATGCCACTTGTGTGAATGTGAGTAATTCACTACACTTTATGGATCTCAGGGTCTTCATCTCTAAAATGGGGCAAAGAATTCCAGACTAACTTATAGCAAAGAATGGTGCTGAAAATCTAATGAAATGACAGATATGAAAATGCTTTGAACACTCTAGGGTTGCACAATAATAAGGCTACTTAGGACCTTTAAACACTTACTATGTACCAGGTACCACACGAAGAAATTGAAATTAAATGTCTCATTTAATCTGCCAAAACAAACACTGTAATGTAAAAATTACTATGTGCAAGAAAACTGAAGGCCAGAGCACTAAAGTAACCTGCCCAGGACCACACAGCTAGAAAACTGGAATGCAAGCCCATGTTTGTTGCACTGAATGGCATTTGTTTCAGGATGACCACTTCAATCCTGGGGAAAAAAAGAAAGAAAAAGAAAAAGGGAGAGGTAGAGCACACCTCCATTTCTACTACCTGGTATTTTTCCTGAAGTAAGGCTGGTTCATGGTGAGGTGAGGGTGACACCTGAGTATCAGACTTTTTGAAAGCTCCCTAGTGATCCCAATATGGAACCAGAGTGGTAAACCACTGCCCAACCCTGGCAGAGCCCTACTAAGAATGAAGCAACGGGCATGCTCAGACCCCAGCTTTGAATGCTCCCTTCCACAGTGGGTGGCAAGGGAGCAGGTGGGGTGGGGGAAGGGAGAAGTCACTGAGAACTGATGGAATCAATATTCATTGCTGCACTCCAAATGGCAACTTACCCAGCAGATACATTACCAGTCATGTCTCAGCCATAAAACATAGAGCTCTCATTTCCTCAGCGGCCTTATATACTCTGAGTGCTTTTCAGCATTATTAACCTCCATGATCAAAATAGATAGGGATGCTGAAAACCAGGGAAAACCCCTTTACATCTTCTGAATTACAAAGCCACACAGTGAGAAAGAAGTTAGCTTACATTTGAGCATTCTTGCTTGAGTCAGACAAACCCAGAGCTTGATCAAATTTGCTTTGTGGACATACTAAATTCAGGAGGGTCACAGATTTAGAGAAACAAATATACCATAATTAGACTCATTGCCTATAGTATAATCACATGCCTTGTTTGAACAGTTCCATATAAACAAGGCTCATTTTGCACATTCTGTGCAAAAACTAGGAAGTGCAGAGCTAAACATCACTCACTTAGGACTGCCCAGCATCTATACCCACTACTATTTAGGTGAATAACAAAACTGGTAGCAGACAGAGTTCACACCGTTTGGGAAGTCTGAGAAAGACAGTCTCTCTCTCTCCTCCCAGGAGGCCGCTGTGGCAATGTGATTTGTCATGGCCAATCAGATGCTCCCACCTCATCCTCCCGTATATCTTTAAAATAAGACTGTGAGATCTGTCAGAGATTTTTCATGGTGACTTTGGTAGATCAGAAGATCCAGAAGCAGGGAAACAGGTGTCTAAGGGAGACACAATGCAGCAGCCTGATGAGTGTTCACCGACTGTGGTGCCAGCAGCAGTGGAGGGTCCCCAACCAGCAAACAGATGTGTCCCCAGCAGGACCATCCCATGACCATGCCTCAGCCATGTCTTGCTTCCTTGCTTACTACCTGAAATTGTAGTCCAGCCTTCCTAGATTCCATGAGCTACCCCAATTTCCTTCCAAGGAATTCTTCTCTTTCCTAATTTAACCAGAATAGGCTTTGATTATTCCTGACCAAGAACTCTATTCACATAGAGTAATATAAGGGCTGTAATTGCTGCTCCTGTAACTACTGGCTATCCAGAAGTTAGCCACATGCTCCTACACCCTACAGATGGTTATAATATGGCAATGTCTAAATACAAACTCTCCTGCAGCTCCTAAACCCTCATCTGCAAAATCCAACTCTGCAGATCCCCTTCTGTATTCTTATCTATCTGTGTAATAATTTTTTAATACAGTACACAGTACAGTCACTTCAAGTTATTGTTTAAAGAGTAAGAGTTAATTTTCTATTCTGAAGAATGGGAAAACACAGTGTACAGCCTTACTCAGAGATCATAAGAGGGGCTAAGTAGCATGAAATGAGCCGTTGAAGTACCAAAATTTAGTATTCTGTTTTTGACGTACAGATAACCCTAAACCCTGTATCTGTCCTATTTGGTCTTCAGATGCAGTACTCAAGTGTTCCATATCCAAAATTATCCCTAAACATTTTTCTCTGACATCTTTTCTGCAGGTGGGGTGATAAAGTGTTTTGATCTAAAAGATCTTTTCTTGGTAACTGAATTGAGGATGGGATAGGAAAAGGAATCCTACCCTCATTCTTCAGCCTTCTGCTGTAGTATATAAGTGTGTCAAGCTACATTTCAGATTAGGAGTCCATGTAGAAGGTTATCACAGACCAACCAAGGTACTAATATAAATGTCACCAAAGGAGTCAAATAGAGTGGATACAATATCAGCTAAACCAGTAATTTTTACCCTAAAGGCCATCTATTTCATGTCAATGGTCCTTGATGATTTTTCACTCCCAGAGTATTTATTGTTGCTACTCATCATCCACATGTAACAAATGGCTCCTGACTTGAAAGGAAATGTGGGGCAGTTGGGAAAATGTGGGGTTTGGAAACAGATAGACCTAGTGCTATCAGCTCTATGACCTTGAGCAAATTCCTCAACCGCTCCAAGTCTTACTTTGTGTGTGTGCACAATGCCTAATACAGTATTTGGCAGATATAGTTAGTAAAAATGGTTAATCTCATCCAGAGAGGAGGCCTGAGGAATATCAACAGGCATTCACTTATTCAAGACACATTTATTGTCTGTTCATCATGAACAAGGTTGTATATATATAAAGATAAATAAAACCCAGAAGCTGACCTCAAGGAGGAGTTGATGATTAAAACATTGGCTAGAGTTTTTAATCATCAGAAATACATCTGATACAAGTCCCACTTTTCCCCATTGCAGAAAAGATGTCTTCCCCATCCCCCCCCAAAAAAAACACACTCAGATCTCTCTCCCAAAAATCCAATAATGACTCTTTTTCTAATTGCTCTACAAGATTCAACCCAATGATCCTGTTATTTCTAATACCTCTCCTTAAATATCCCCACCCACGCCTAGGAAGTAATACATTAGTAAATGTTCAACAACGGCTCTCTGTGGAGGGAAAGCTCTAAATTAAAGTGTTTGCCAATTTAGGTAGCGTAAAACTACCATCGCGGCTGATTTTAGACTACTCACATGTCATCACTGAACACATAGTTGGGAAGAGATACACATAGTCAGCTCTCATAAACTGATGTAAGCTGACAGCTACCCACCACTGTAAAATCAACCATTCTTTTTATTGTGCCCCACTATACTTAGCACTGGTTTTCCTAATGCATTCATTTGGTTATACATATGCCTGTCCTGCCTGCCTCCAATAAGCTGTAAGCTCCTTGATGGAAGGAACCTAACCGATACTTTGTTACAGCTCCAGCACTCGGCGCACTGCCTGGCTCAGAGTAGATTCTCAGTGAATGCCTTTTGAATAAGTGACATCAGAGGAAGCTTTCCATCTTCTTTGGCACTCCTGCCCTCTTACAGAGATAATGAACTAGTCTTATTTAGTTCATGAGGTTTGTTCTCAACTACAAACTCCTCTTTAATTTCTCAGTATCCTATCTCTTCTCCCTTCCCATTATGAAATACAATCAGGAGGGGTGTAGTGGCAGTCATTTGCACCTCAGAATGAATTCTCTATCTTGTTTCCACAAGCATGGCATCCCTTACCTCTCCCTGGGCAAATTAATTAAGATAATTTCAGCGGTGGCAGGCAGAAATAAAAACTTGATGGCAGCCAATTACTTTGTATGCATGTAGAAACAGCCATATAGAAATCCTTCTCATGAAAAATGACTATTTGCAAATACTCTCAAAATCTCAAAAGCTTGTGACATTTTGAAATCCACAGTATTTTAACCTAAACTAAGGCAAACTGACCATTCACTAAATTTACCTGTCTATCTTAAAATGTACAAGTTCAGGGAGCCATCAATTCAACTTACTGTTTCTGAAGACTTGGTATCTACCATTCAAGGGATCTTGAAATTCTTGTTTTAATCATCTCAGCCTAAAAACAAAACTGTTCTCAAACATCTTTCATTTTATATAAGAGCTGTGTCCCTGACAAATGATATAAAAATAAAGTTAGATATTAAGACTGCTAAGAGAGATAACTTTTAAAGGAACGTTGGCAATAATAATAAAGATGATTAACATTCTAACTGCTTACTACATGCCAGTCACTAAGCAAACTGCTTTATGTAAGTTTACTTCATTACAACCCTCCATAGAGCAACAAAACCATTGATGATGTAAACAACTGCTACTTAAAGTCTTCTATAACTTTGAAATTGTTTTATTTTGGATTTTCCTAAAGTAATACTGTCATTTTGGAGTTTTAGTGCAGGTGGACTGAAAGCATGCAAGTCTCTGTGTATTTATGGAAGATACACTGTGTATTCCACTCTTCAACTAGCAAAAGCCAGGCCAAGCCCTAGGAAACATTAATTTAAGGCATGACATAAAATAATATCCACATGAATGGATTATCTCATATGCAATCACATTTGTTTCAGTATTTATTTAATTAAAAGCACAACTATATTTATAATGGCAGCTTGTGCCTTCCAAGATCCATAGCCTTATTTCCTTCTGGAAGCACTCACTGAAGAGGAACTGTAAGTACTTCTCTTCATAGCCAAATATATCCAATATTCATTAGATGTGCCTGAGCACATAGACATTCACCATAGCCTTATTGATAACTGCACCTGATTAACCACAAACTGTAATAAAAAGAGGATTGAATGCTTTTTATTAATTAACATAGTCAAGTCAAGGAAAACAGCCTACAAGAGGAATGGTTTGTATAAAAATAATTGACTCATTAATCTTAACCATAGGAACATGTTCACATTAGCAAGGTCAGTCGCTAAAAAGGATCTAAACTGGAATAGCACATTCACGCAACTATGATTTTGTAGTTATTTCATTTGGACTAGCATGGAATTCCTTAGAACAATGAAAGTTTTCAGAAGGGCATAATCATAGAAAAGGCAAAAGTTTCATAATGGCAATCTTTGCTTCACTTTTTCAAGTAGGTGGAGCACTGGGGAAGAGCTACATTCCAATTTTCATTCTCGCAGAAAGGGAGAATTTGCACCGCAAAAGCAATCCCATGGTCACATGCTTCCTTGTGCTATGATCCTGTGGATATAACCACCAGGCACACCTAAACAGCAGCAGAAGTATGCATGCCAGGGGCTGTGAGCCAGGCAGACATTGCATCCTGGGGACAATAACCAGTTGGGAAGAGGATTTGGGTACAGGAGCACTTAAGCCTGAAAAGCAGTCATTTAAAATAATAACCAAAGGAAGTACTTCTTCACACAGCAGGTGGTAAACATGTGGAACTTGTTACTCCCCAAGAGCTGAGCAAGCCAAGAAATGTAAATAGGTTCAAGAAGGGTTTGGAAAAATTGCAGATGCCCAGTCTCTTACCGGTTGTTGAAGAGGTCTGAGGAGTTTGGATGTGTTCCCAACTTTTGATGTTGCAGAGGCAGCTGCCACACTCCTTTACAAAACATCCCTGGCTCCAGTCTGTTTAAATGGAATATACAGTGGAATGAACCATTAAACTGACCCGATATGCCATATCTTTTGCTCTTGCATTCTTAAAGGTAGCCTTCAAAGGAGCCCATCGACAGAGGTGTCAAAGAATCTGCTGCTCTGGCTTCTTAAAAGCTGTGTGATTTCAGAAAAGTCTTGCAACCTCCATGAACTCATCTGTGAAATGAGCTTGACTACATCTCTCCTCCATACATCACAGTATTATTATGAAAATTGAGAGATAATGCTTTCTAAACTATAAAGTGCTGTACACATGAGAGGGTGGCATTTTTAATAATCCAAATAATCCTCAATGCCTCACAGGTAAATCCTAGAAGTGCCACATCCAAAGTAGACAAAATTAATTCTGAAAAAGCTTAGCCAATTATGACACAATGTCTAAAGGATTCTCTTCTTCTCTCATGGCCCCACAATTTAGTCATCATCACACTACACCAAATCTGATCCCTTTGCCCCCACCATTTCCAAACTGTCTCTCCCTATTCCTCTCCAAAACTGTCTTTTCAAGCTTTATTTGGAAATCCAGTTTAGTTTCTTTTCCCATCACTCATTATCCCCATTAACAAAAGAAACTCCAGGATGTCAACTAATTAACAAAAAAGTGTCATGCTGGGTTTTCCAGCCAACATGGAGGCATAGGTATACATGCTTTGCCTCCTCGCATAACCATAAGAAGGATCACAACTAATCTCAAAACAAAACACAAACACAACTGCCATAAAACTGAACAGTGTGGAAGCCCAACAACCAAGGATTTAAAGAAGAAATATTCATCCAGATGGGTAGGAGGGGAGGAGATGGGGAGTCAGGGTGGAGAGGACACAGTGAGGTGGAGACGAGGCCACAGGCATAAGGCGGCAGCAGCTGGCAGAAAAGGCAGTCCCACATTTATGTGTGGCAGATAAAAGCTGGGAGGGACACCCGGGGACACCGTGCAGCTCAGGGTTCCAGTGCCAGGAAAATAAAGCCTCATAGCTTCTAGCTGTGAAAACAAGCGGGAGTTGGGGTGGCAGGAAAACTGCCTGCGTCTCAGAAGAGTCCATTTAGAGGGCTCCCATGGTCCTAGAAAGTACACAAGCCCACACACTCTGAGAACCACCACCAGGGCAGTAGCTAGAGGAGCACCGATCACATGCAGGACATGGGTGAAGTGACTGGAAAAGGGTCAAGTGCCAGGCAAGCAGCATAGTTCCCTCTCTGACCCCTCCCCCACATACAGCATCACAAAGCAGTGAAATGGGTGGCCTTACACTGACAGATACATAAGGCACTTAACATAACAGGTGTGCCAAGACAGGGAGTCAAAGAAGCTGTACCAAATACATAGCAACAAACACCGGGAGGGTGCCAAATTGAGGAGACAAAGAAATATGGTCCACATGAAAGAACAGATAAAAATTCCAGAAAAAGAACTAAACAAAATGGAGGTAAGCAATCTATCAGACGCAGAGTTCAAAACACTGGTGATAAGAATATACAGAGAACTCAAAGAGTATGGCAAATGCATAAGGGAAAAAATGAAGGCTATACTAAGTGAAATAAAGAAAAACCCACAAAAAAAAAAAATAGTTAAGGGAAGGAAGCCAGGGATCAAATCAATGAATTGGAACATAAGGAATACATAAACAGTCAATGAGTACAGAATGAAGGAACAAAAATTCAAAAATATATGAGAAGAGAATGAGAAGACTCTGGGACATCTCCAAAAGTGCTAACATCTGAATAATAGGGATGCCAGAAGGAGACGAGAAGGAGCAAGACATTGAAAAATTATTTGAAAAATAATAAAAGAAAACTTACCTAATTTGGCAAAGGAAATACATATACAAGTCCAGGAAGCACAGAGAGTCCCAAATAAGTTGGACCCAAAGAGGACTGTGCCAAGACACATAATCAAAATGCCAAAGGTTAATAATAAAAGAGAATCTTAAAAGCAATATGAGAAAAGAAGATAGTTACCTACAAAGGAGTTCCCCTAAGATTTTCAGCTGATTTCTCAGAAGAAACTTTGCAGGCAGGAAGGGACTGGCAAGAAGTATTCAATGTGATGAAAAGCAAGGACCTACAACTAAGATTATCTATCCAGCAAAGCTATCATTTAGAATGGAAGGGCAGATAAAGTGCTTGCCAGACAAGGTAAAACTAAAGGAGCTCATCATCATCAAGCCCTTATTATATGAAATGTTAAAGGGGCTTACTTAAGAAAAAGAAGAAAATCAAAACTATGAACAGTAAAATGACAACAAACTCACAACTATCAACAACTGAATCTAAAAAAAAACAAACTAAGAAACAACTAGAACAGGAGCAGAATCACAGATATGGAGACCATATGGAGGAATATCAGCAGGGAAGGGGAAGAGGGAGAATGGGGGAAAAGGTACAGGGATGAAGAAGCATAATTGGTAGGTACAAAATAGATAGGGGGATGTTAAGAATAATAAAGGAAATGGAGAAGTCAAAGAACTTATATGCATGACCCATGGACATAAACTAAGTCGGGGGATTGCTGGAGGGAAGGGGGTACTGGGTGGAAGGGGCAAAGGGGGGGAAAATGGGACAATTGTAATAGCATAATCAATACAATAGAATAAAATTTTTATAAAAAGGTGACATACTATATTTTTATACTTGTATTTTTGGGGGTTCCCCCCCCATAATTACTTCGACCTCTAGAATGCAGTGAAATGGTATATAATAAATTTTCACTGTTTTATATGAGAGGTGTGTCATATGGGAGAGGGTTTAGAAGTCAAACATCTCAAGTCAACAAACGGTCACTCAAGTCCCTGTTGTTCTGTAGACACTGTGGTAGTGGCAAGGGTCAGAGAAATCCATGTCACCTTATAAAGGCTGCTGTGCCTGGGGAGCACCATAGCTGACACTTTCTGATGTCACTCTCATGATTTTGCTCCCACAATGACTTGCTTGTGTGAAGTTGCTTATCAAGTAACTCTGACTTTCCTCTGATCACAATATAGTGAGTATTCTAATTCAGTGGCCCTGGACAGTGTTTGAGTGTTATACCTACAATGTAAAGGCTGTTAGAACTTGGACAGGTCACTTATCTTCTGTGGGCTACTATGTTCATTCTATAAATGGAGATTAAAAATATGCATATGTCCCATTAGGATTAAATTACATAATGTAACATAAGTGGTGGTCCCAACATTTTTGGCACCAGAGACTGGTTTTGTGGAAGACAATTTTCCACAGATGGCGCGGAGGCTGGGGGAATCGTTTTGGGATGATTCAAGTGCATTACATTTAAGCTGAACTCCTGCTGTGCAGCCCAGTTCCTAACAGGCCCAGACAGGTACTGGTCCATGGCCCGGAGGATGGTGACCCCTGATGTAAAGTATGTATGTGTTGGGCCTGGCACAGAGTAAGTACACAATAAATGGGAAATATGATGCTTAAAGATCCTCTGAGGTTCCACATGGATCTATATGATGCCATAAAATGCAAACACCAGCTGCTACAACTTGTACAATGTCATCCCCAGTGATATGGGAGGTGACTACCCAGGGAACAATCAACTAGCTGACTCATTCTCCCAGCGTTCCACCTCAGCAGGCTGTTCAAGATACTGGGAAACTGTTTCTGCTCCAAAGGAGACCATATTCTGGATCTTCCCCTGGAGTCACTGGGGCAGGTGGCGTTTGTCTTGTCTTCCACAACCTGCTGTTCTCTTCAAGGATCATTGCTTGTCTAAGCCACGTATTAATTTCTTAATATTCTGGCACAGACTCCCTCTGATTGTTACAGACTTCCATGTAAGGAGATCATTCTGGATCTATTAAATACTGTTTTGCTTAACAACCGAATACTCACTGTGTAAACATGCTGTGAAAAGGGATTTTTTTCAATGAGCTGTGTTAGAGGTCAGTGCATAGAGGGTCTCACCACTCTGTGAAGAGCCCATGACTCTCACCACATCCCTCACATTCCAGGGAGAGTGAAAAGATGGCAGCACAGATACCCAAAGGGGGGTCATTTTACCCAAACCACAAAACCCTTAGGGTCTCTCAGGAACTAAAGTGTTCTCCTTCATTATCTAAATAACTCAAAAATTACCATTTACTATTCTCCAAAAAAAAATAAATAATAATAATTACTCCCACTGTAACTAGTATTATAAAATCATCCATGAAACCAAAGACTATTTTTATTTCAGGAGCAATCAGATGGCATGTAAGAAAACAGCAGGAGAAAGTGGGGATTAATTTCAGTATCTCACAGCCATTTATATTGATTTTTCCCAAGTTTGTACAAAAGAAAAGATTTCCCAGCTGAGCTGAGATCAAAAGTGGCACATTTAACAGGATCTTGAGAATCCAGAAGGCCATCTTGTTTAAATACCTTTAAGAATCTACAATATGATTCTTTAAGCCTGTGTCTACAAAAGGGCAGTTCCATTTTGAGAAACTGGATTATCAAAGAAGACACTGAGAGTGACGCCAAGATAAGAATGAGGACAGTTTAAATTATTTCTCTTATCTTAACACCTGCTGCTAGAACATCAGAAAACCCCATGACCCATTGATCAAGAAATGGCACCAACATCAAAGGATCACAGGGGAAATGGCAACAAGGATATGACTGGCCTAAGTCCTTTGATTTCTGCAAACATTTGGTGAGTCCACACAGTATAGAAGATACTGTATTAGGTACTTGGAGGCAGAAGATTACAAAGATAAAGGAGGCATTAAGACTGCACCAAAGGAGCATAAGAGAGGGATGACAGTAATTAGGAAAAAATTGAGATCCACACTGCAGACTAGTAGACTTGTTAACAGAGGTATACTTGCTGTACTAGCAGAAACCTTATGAAAGGGACGAAATTAAAGTTGGGTTTTGAAAGAAAATTTGGAAGAAAAGGAAAGTGGCAGAGGTGATTCTGTAGTTTCTATATTGGTTGCCTGAGTAAATAGTGATGCCATAAACCAGGATAAAGCAGCAGAGGGAAGCAAGTTTGAGAGGCAGATAAGTTCACCTTGAGATGAATATGAGGTCTCTCACTTCATCCGTATGATGACATCCAAAGAATATTTGGAAATTCAGGTATTGAGAAACCTGGTTGGCCTTCTTTCTTGGGCACTCTAGTATGTATAAAGACCCACAATAAAGCACACAAAATTATTGTCTGGGCCCACCTCCCACATAACGCAGGTCACGTGGACAGTTTTACTTCTTGTATGTCAATTCTCGTAGAGCCATGACCTTTAGTCACTATCCTCTAATGCTGTGATGGAACTTCAGGGAATTGTACATAAAAGACCATGGCTACGTTTTCAGAGTCATGGCAGAAAAAAACTATTAGGATGATTTTTATCTTGTATTGGCTTCTCTAATAGGCCTGAAAAATACTGAGAAGATAATCCTTCCCCCTCTTCCTAAAAGGCTGGCCTGCTCTGAATCTGTGTTCTAAGTCTTGGCAGAGCAGGGAGTTTTCACCATAACTTTAGTGAAGACAGTCACTGTGAAGGCTTCTTAGTATCCTATTAAAAACAAAAAACAATATAAAACCTCAATAGAGGGGCAAGGGCTCAAATTTTACAGCAGGGGTTTTGTGAAATAAAAACAATGAAGGCCTCTTCCAGGACTGAAGACCCTCCAGGAACCACAGCAATTCCCGCAGGGCCTCTATGGACCCAGAGAAAGATGAGAAGAGCTTCTGAAAAGTCACAATCTTAGCAGGTGAGCATAAGAAAGACATGTGAGCATTATGAATGCTGTTCAAACGGAAAGCATTATTACTACTCAAAAACTCAATATTATCTCCCCATAGAAACTGCTCTCAGGAAAGCTCCTTATTTCGAACATTCACACAAGGTAAACAGAAGCTAATGAGAGTTCCTCAGGTTTTGTGTATGAAGGGAATTTCTGGCATGAATGAGCAGGTAAAAATAAGTGGGTAATGCATGTGTGTGCATACATATGTAGAAATGTGTAAAGGACAGCTGGCGAATCCACCTTGATAGAGAGCACAATAGACTACTCAGGAAGCTGATGGAGGAACCGCCAGAGGAAGATAGGCATGCATGCTGTGTTCAATTTCAGGTCACTACGCAGACACCGCTTTTTATTCCACAATGATACAACACATATAAATACACGTAACTTGAACAACAGCAACTACTATTATATATCTCATATATGTTTATATGTATATATAATACATATTTATGTATAATATAAGTTATATAAGTGTACAATGTAATAATTTTTCCATTATATCTCAGGTCTTCTGGTAAGAGTCCTAAGATTCTTGTTCTAAATCCACTTGCCATGTAATTGCAAGTGAGCAAGGGGTGGGTGTGGGGGATTAACATGTGAGTGTGTGTGTGTGTGTGTGTGTGTGTGTGTGTGAAAAAGATTGAGATTGTGATGTGTACTTCCCTAACGGCTGTTATTTCATATTCTTCATTTTGTCTTGTGGAAACTATGTGCTTTCTTGGTGGTACCTCCAATTTTGATGTCCTTATTTCCTGGTAGTCATACTTTCATATGGAGATTGATACAGCACAGGGGGCAGGGGGTGCTTCTCTAGTTATAGGTTTCCTACAATGCACATAGGATCCTAAAGGCAAGATGAGGAACATGAAACATAACAATCACTAGGGACACAGAGAACACAAATCTCTCTCTCTCCTCTCTCTCCCTCTCTCTCTCACCGCCCCCCCTCTTCCTTTCCCTCTCTCTCCTTCTCCATCCCTCCCACTCTCTCAACACACATACACACACACATTTCCCCCCATCTGACCCTCTGGCCACTTACAATCCAATGGCAAATGGATTTAGGACAAGAGTCCCAGGACTCTTATCAGAAGGCCTGAGACAGAATGGGAAAAGTAGGCCACCCTGCAGCTTCCAGCATTCCCCAAGGATCTCCGTGCCTTTCCACAGCAAGCAGGCCTGCTTCTATTTCTGACTCTTCCTTTAGGAGGCCCCTCAGGGCTTGGCTGCTCTGTTCCAAGAGTACACAACCCAGGGCATTCTGGCAACTGCTCCAGTTTCTATATTAGACTTAGCATTTGTGTATTGATACACTTTCTCCCAAACCCTTTTCCCAACATGAAGAGGTCCGATACTGGCAGCCAGTAAACTCTGCCACCATGTTTGCCCTTCTGGCCAAAGCCCAGTTATTCAATATTTATAATAAAAAAATAAATAAATACAAAATTTAGAATAAATTCTGTATCCATATTTAAAAAAATAAAAGTCATTAACTTTTCCTACTCACCTCATCTTGAGTTTGAGAAGGTTCTTACAGAGTTCGAGGGCTCACAATAAAGCCAGCCGATTGCTCCTAGCCCTCTGAAGGACAGGCATCCCACTTTAAGAACAAAAAAAGAGACGCCCTTTGGCTGAAGAGGGATTATTTACCTTCATTAAGGGACCATCTGATCTTATATGTTAATTTGCACTTACGACATTTTTACAAATCTAATTTTATACTGATCAACCCTCTTGTTCATCAGCAAACTATATGGGAACAGGAGGTGGGGCTGAAAAAGCAAACCAGCTGATGGAGCAGACCCTGGCTGAGGAACGGGAGCCCGAGGCAAGAGAGGTGGGGAAACCCTGGGCATGAGATCTGAAAGCCCTCCTTCCTAGCACTGTCCAGGCAAACAGCCACACCTGGATTCTTGGGCAGCTTTCAAGGGGCCAAGCAGCTGATTTCAAGCTTAAATGTTCACCAAATGAACATACCTGGAGAAAGACTTCAAGACCACAGAGCATCAAAAAGACACAGCAACCTATTATATCTTTCCTTCCTTCCTCCCTGCCCCCTTTTTGAATTTAGTACTTGTATATCCCTGATTCTATGAAGGTTTGTATTGGCTACTAAGGGGAAAACAAGCCCACTTGGCACATACAATAGAACCATTAAAAGAACAAGAGATGCTGAATAATGAGAGACTGGGGAGGAGCAATCACTGCAGCAGAAAATCTAGGCTAAGTATATTTATCACAACTAACCTATAACCTAGCTTTCTATTCTATGGACATAATGAGTTGTATAACACTTATTAACTAATATAAAATAAAGCATAAGCCCTTGCTGGTATGGCTCAATGGATTGAGTGCTGGCCTGCAAATCTAAGGGTCACCAGTTCGATTCCCAGTCAGGGCACATGCCTAGTTGCAGGCAAAGTCCTCAGTTAGGGGCGCACAAGAAGCAACCACACACTAATGTCTCTCTCTCTCTCTCTCTTGATCCCTCCCTTCCCCTCTCTCTAAAAATAAGTAAATAAAATATTAAATAAATAAATAAATAAAGCATAACATACATTACAGGAAACAAAAGTTTAAAGTTGAGGGGGAAAATGTTAAGTGGAAATATATTGTATTCAAATTGAAACTAAGTTTTTGAACATGACTATATGCCAGACATCTTATCACTTAAAGCTCACAGTAAACCTACAATATGGTCATTATTATGTCCATTTTACAGATGAAGAAACAGGCTCTGAGAAGTAGAGTGGGCTGGACATTAAGCAAATTCCTGGACAATTTATTAATCACAACTTGACCATGCCACAAAAGTGTTCTGTATTTTATGAAAGACCTGAAAGAAGCCAAGTTGCCAACAGTACCATGTTTTCAAGAAGCAGCTGATGTCACAAATGAGTAGAACCTTTTCCAGTGAAAGAAAGAGTCCATCTGGAATCAGGGAACTATTTAGGCTCTACCCATGAGTGTGACATATCACAGAACCAACATCAGATCCACACTTCACTATTTTTGCTGTTACTTAATCTTACGTCCAGAAACAAAATCTATGAGGCTAGGGCAGGAAGCAAAGTCTGTGAACTGCCTAGGATCCTGTCTTAAATTTTGCTTTGCAAAGGGATGGGGACAACCATCAAGTTTCAATCTGCCATGTGTCAAGCTCCCAGGGACTTCCAGTAAAAATGAAACTATGATTTCTCAGGCTTCTGAAGGTAGTTGAGAATAGGGAGCTGGGTCCAACCTAATCAGATCTGGTAGGCCAGCTATTTTGCTACCATATGTCTGTTTCACAGAAGATTCATTTGGTTCTCATGGCAATCCTGGGAGATATATAATAAGATGGTTTTCAATACCATCTTGTGGATCATGAAACAGAGTCCATGAGAGATTGAAATTTTGTCCATGAATTGGTATAATCATGACTAAACCTGGATCTCTGGTGCTCAAGCCTGTGCTTTTGCCCTGCACCCCACTCTCCTTCCCAGTAAGAAACAGCCCCTTGGATGATGCAGAACAGCATCCTACTTAAATTGATTATGTGTTTGAAGAGCTATGCCTGCCTGATAATAATTTGCCTTCTCTTCCATCTTCTCGGAGCAATAACTTACAGGCCTCAAAAAGCCGACTTATATGACTGAGCAACTAAAAATCCTGCAATAAATTTTACACTTGTGCCATGCTTCCTGCATTCTCGCTATTATCTGGTTCTGATTTTCTACATCCTGTTCCAAAACTGGGAGTGATTCAAAACCAGGCACCTTCTTTGTAGGTTCCACCCAGCTCCCCACTTTTAAACCACCTTCAAAGGCCTGAGAAATCATTGTTCCATTCTTGCTAGGAGTCCCATGAAGCCTGAGACAGATGGAAACTTTACAGCTGCCTCCACCCCCAACCCTCGGAAAGGCGAAATTTAGGACAGGATCCCAGAGAGTTTACAGACTTTGTTTCCTGCCCTAGCTTCATAGATTCTGCTCCCGGATATAAGATTAAGCAACGGCTGAAATTCCAGAGTTCTGAAAATATGCTGTCAACTGAGATGACAGAAAACAGATGCATGGAGCTTGGTTTCTTATGGTGTCTGGTGGAAGAGCTAAAGGTTTTAACAAGGGATTGGGAGTGAGGAGTAGGAGTGGGAGAAATAGAGGTAATGGACATGAACTATGGGCCTTAAAATCTCGGTTTGGAAGAACAGTTAGAGAACTGTGGTGATATTGTATTCCTTTGTCCTGTTAAAGAACAGTAAAAGTTAAAAGGCTAAGAAAAAGGGTATACAGAATACTATTTCCCATTGTTACCAGGCAGAATGCACTATTGTACTTATAACTGGTATGAAATTGAGAAAATTTTACCCTATTATGACTGCTCTGAAGAGATATGAGGGAACTTGGGTAGAAGTGCTAAAGCTGTCTGCCTAATAGGGTAATGGAAAAAGTGCAATGTTCATATTTAAAATGCAAATTCACCTATGCCTTACCCATCCAAGGGTATCATAACAGTTATAGTGACAATGACAACTCAAGTGTCAAGGACTCCTGATTCTCCTTTTTACTACAGGACCATGGTCCTCCATGAAATAATTCCCTGTTATGTCATCTATTTCTGGGAGTCCCCAGGAAAGGCCTTATTTGTGCTCACAATTCAGTCTACTGTCACAACCTCTGTCACCTCAGCCACTACACCAGAGCCCTCAAGGCACCACACCTGAAGGAACAGATGACTCTTACCCTTCTGCTATGCTAGACCCAGAGGAGCCAGAAAGCAGTAATGCTTCTGCCCTTTCTGCTTTCTGGTGTTTTGAGTGGGATAACTTGGTCATATTTTACTCATATCCTTTTATCTCCATAGAATCAGAAGTGAATTCCTAAGATTGGGCCAGAAAGAGATAGATTTGAGTGCAGCCATCAGACTATACCCAGAATGGCTCTTTTCTCTGACAACCAATGTTTGATTACAACAAAGCCAAGTTCATCATGTCAGTGCCCTTTTCCCAAGATGTTCCTCAGTACCTGGAAAAGACAGACTTCTAGCAAAGCCACTACAACTCACAAGATATTTATTCATTCAACAAATGCTTGCTGAGTGCCTACTATGCACCAGAAATAACTGAATCTCAATGTTCTAAGGCATTAGTTCTCTTTAGACCCTATACAACTCCAAGGCATCTCCTTCTAAAGATGTAAGAGCCTGCCAGCAGTTACTGTATCCCTATCTGAAGGCACGTTACATTAAGCATTGCACACTCAAACATTTCTTTTCTAAAGAAGTACCCTGTCCTGGCCCAGTGGCTCAATTGGTTGGCGCATCATCCTGCGCACCCAATGAGTTGTAGGTTCGATCCCTGATCAGGGCACATACCTAAGGTTGCGGGTTCAGGGCACGGTCAGGGTATGTATGGGAGGCAACTGATCAATGTTTCTCTCTCACATTGATCTCTCAATCTCTCTCTCTCTCTGTCTCTCTCTCTCTCACACAAACAACTTCTCCCTCCAATCCACCCTCCATCAGGTGAAGATTTTTTTTAAAAGAAGTATCCAGAAGCCCACAGGCATAGCTATACTTAGCTGCTATCTGCTTGGGGGAAATAAAATAACCCTGCCAACAAAAAATTCCTCCATATCAATAAAAAGAAAGAGTAGGCATTATTATTAAAGTGTATGTGTAAGATAGCACCAAAGTGACTACAAGTCTGGATAGAATTTCACACAAATTTATACAGTGAAGCAGAAGAAAGAACAATGACAATTTCTCTTATCTACTTGGGAGATAAATGGATGTACATTGTAATTGTCTCCTGTACACCTCTGGGGGTAGTAATTTCTGAAGTACATACGTATTTACATTTACAAGGGTTTAAAGGCCCATGAACTTGCACTGTAAAATCGAAAAGTTGAGCCTCTTATTGAGTCTATTTCAAGGAGGCATCCTAAGAAAGGGAGAGGGAGAGATAGTCACCTGTCTCCTCAAAGAAAATGCCATCATTTTACCCCTACAAAGCTTGAGGGTTCAGCTTATAAGAAGGACCCACATTACCAAGTTGGAAATCACTGGATTTGTATGGGCATTGGTGTGGTTCTGTTCAGGAATTTCACATAGGATATTTGTAGGCATACTCACAGATATTTCACTTTCCACAGAAAAGAACGTTTGCATTCAACACTCATTTCATCTGCAAGTTATTCACCATCATCAAACAAAGAGCAAAACTTCGACAGGAAATAAAGGTTTGTTATGGGCCTTAACAAGCCAATAAAGACAACGGATGATCATAAAAAAAGATGGCTTAGAAAAAAAAAAATACAAATTTTGCTGGTTTTATAAGCTTATCAAGAATCAATATTGCACTCCATGTGTGTATGTTTGTATGTACATGTGGCACATACATATATCTCTGATTTATTGAGGTAGTAATTAATGTTTTGGTTTTTCTTTTCTTTCTTTTTTGCTCTTCAAGAATGAAAAAGAATGAGTTGTATGTGATTTCGTCTTGGTTTTCCTCTGGACACCTCTTTTTCTCTCTTAAATATATTCGTCAAATCCAAATTAGAATCTGCTTGAAAACTTCTTTTTCACATTTTTGTAGAGCCTGGGAGGATCTCTTCCTCCAGAAAGTTCTCAGTACAATCACAGGTACAGTGTGGAGTGATAGCAGCTTCTTAACTCTGAACAACAGCTGAGATGCTGCCTTCGGAGGGAGAGGCCAAGCCGCTAGTAAAACCAAATTTCCCATGATGCACCCTGAATTAGCACTGCAACCAGAAGCAAGGCCAAGTCACAACATCTGCACAAATATATCAATGGAAAGTATTCAGTTTTGTTTTGATTTTTGTTTTTCGCTATCACTGGAAATAACACTTCAGGAAATTTCAACCCTCTTTTGACTCTTTCATTAAAATTTAGCATAAGAGGAAGTCCTCCCTGGTCTCCACCAGAGTGAAGACGCATCTCAGCTCAGACACCCCATGAACTGGACCATCTCAGCACATTAGGACTTGTATTTTCTTTACTTTCAAAAGGCAAGCCCTTCAGTTCTCCTTACAAGAATTTTCAGGTAAATATAAACTGTGCCAACTGATGCGCATGGCTCTGCCGGGTCCCCTCTCGCCTCCGACAATGCTGGCTGAGCCAACCGTCACCTGGTGCCTTTTCCCCTTGTGTGCAAGGAAACGCCAGAGGTGAGGTTTGTGTATCAAAAATACTTGTTGAAATATCTTTTAAAAACAACACTTTCAGGAATTAAATTCTTTTTAGCAAATAAATTCTAATATCTAGCAAAACATTTGCCTCACTTTCTTTGAGCACAATTCCCTCCTAGAAGTCAGAGCAGAAGGATCTGCAGCAGGCAGGCCACACCTGGGTCATTCCTAAGCATTAGCTTTTGCCTGCTGAGGCATACTGTATGAGGGAGCTCCAAACAGAGAAGAATTCTCTAATTAACGGAAATTGTGCAAATTCAAATTCAGCTCTAAAAATAATTCATCTACACCAGTCAATGATCATTTTAACTTTTATAACATTTGTTTTTCTGTTCAAAGAGGACATGATTGTCTGTGAGTATATCTGGATCCTCAGATTTATGAAAGGCCTTTTTTTCATACTTTTCTATATTTTCATGAAAACAATGCTTGCATTTTTTTGTGGGGAGTGTTTTCTTTCAATTTTGGATATTGGGGGTTCTTTTATTTATTTATTTTTATTCTAAGTTGTGCCTAGCCTTCCCAAAGCTCCCTACCTCAAGCTGTCTTTCAGTCCGCAAGATGTCTCAGGAGTCACCTGAGCCAGCCAGATTTTTGATGCAACCAACTGTGGCACACACATTAACTTTATTGCCTGGTCTGACTCTAATTTAAGAGAGACTTCAAATCTGTTGAATCAGACACCCAGGGGCAACTATGAAAAGAAGAGTTTCACCAGGTTTATTGCACTTGCTAAAAAGAGGGCAGAATGACTGAGCACAGCCAGAATACACCAAAGGCGACACTTTTATATGAGGTTCGGCAATTTAATTTGTCTTTGTATTTTATGAGTTGCAGGCTGAGATGTATTTGCAGGGAAATACATGGGCATTTTTGAAAACGATTAATTAAGCATGCAATTTATATGAAAACAATTTACTGCGGGACAGTATCAGGGCACCCAAAATGTGCATGCAATTTCCTTGCCTTCTAATTTGTGGACATAATTTATTTTGATTGTGCAATTAGGAAAGGAGACCTTTATTAATTTCGGTGCAACTCCAAAGAACCGAGACAAATTTAGCAGTGAAAGAGTGCCTTAATGAAAAAGAAGAAGGCGTGGTCTTGGGCTCTTGCCTTGTGGGAAAGCTGTCTGAATCTGAAGCCATGGAATTATATCTATTTCTGCTTTGGACTTTCTCCAACAGGTCATTTAACCAGTCTGAGCTTCAACTTTTTCTTCTATAAAATGGAACTGAAAAAAATCCTGGATTGGGTGTTTAATGACAGGTTTGGGTGGCCTGTCATGGTTCAATTTGCCCCTTAGTAATGGCAGGCCATCCTATGCCTGGCCTCCCTGTAAAGCCTCATCCCTCCCTGGACCTCCCCATCAAGGTAAATACAATTTAATGGCCTGCAGCAGATTCACCACAGTCCCCTCACCAACTGACTTGAGGCCCACAGTCGCCAAGAATGAAGAAGGCAGACAATGGCCCGAAACAGATTTTTGTTTTATGAGAAGTAAACCACCAGTGTGGAAATGGTACCCATGACCTCATTAGACCAATACTGTAACACATCAATAAATTAGTCCAAATCATCAAAATTCCTAGCTATTTTCAAATGATAAAACCGCTAAAGGAGTAGGTGTTTCTTAGCAGTAGTGGAAAACTATCAAATCCTCATCAGAAGAGTCTTTTGGAGGCTCTGGTCCCACTCTTTCCCCCCACATCCACTGAATATGGAGTAGGGGAAAGGAATGAAAGAAATAAACATAATCTAGATACCATGCTAGATTCCCCTCCCCTAAAAAATGTCACACAAGGGCCATAAAATAGTTATGTTTATTCCCATTTTTGCAAATGGGACTCAGAAAGGTTAAGTGGGGCTCAGAAAGGTTATGTGTAATCCAGTTTCAACTGACTACAGAATCTATGTTCTTTCCCCTGGACAACTGTGGGCTCCCCTGGGAATGCAGGGAGGTGGGGTCATGGGATCTTTCCCTCTTGTGAGTCTTTTTTTTGGCAGCCGAGCCTTAAAAAGACATTTTATAACCACTTTCTGAATTACAAGTGGCACTTAGACTGTGTGTGCTGAAAATCACCACTTTCACTGTTCTGTATTAGTCTTCAATGTTTGCTTGGTTTTTGATAAACCGCCTTCAATTTCAATAGCACTTGATTGCTTCCTAAGTATTATACATTCATAATAGTTATTTATGTATACGAGGTCTGTCCAGAAAAAGTCTAGCCATTATTAATATAATGAGAATGGTTTGTACAACGTCAATGTAACCAGGCAGCCAAGGAAAGTAAACTGGAATGCACATGCGTGAACAATGATGACTTCACTGTGCTAGTCAGTGGGAGTAGTAGACACCTTTGAGTGAGCATGTGTACTGTGTGGCTGTTGCATTCAAAATGACTGAGCAAGTAGAGCAATGAATCTGGATCACATTTTGCATTAAGCTTGGACATTCCTCCATGGAAACTATTTGGATGATTCAGAAGGCTGCAGCTATAGGCAACTGGTGATGGGCAGCTTCATCATGAGAACATGCTCACTCATGCATCATGTCTCGTGCAGAGTTTTTTGGTGAAACATCAAATCGCCTGGGTGACTCGGTCCCCCCTATAGCCCAGATTTGGTGACCTACAATTTCTGACTTCCCAAAACTAAAATCACCTTTGAAAGGGAAGACATTTCAGACCATCATTGAGAGTCAGGAAAATATGATGGGGCAGCTGACGGAGATTGGAAGAACTGTGTGAGTTCCCAAGGTGCCTTCTTTGAAAAGGACTGAGTCATCATTGTCCTATGTACAATGTTTCCTGTATCTTGCAACTTCTTCAATAAATGTCTCTATTTTCACATTACATGACTGGATACCTTCTGGACAGACCTCTTATAGCCTGGATTTTACTAGAGCGGTCTCACAGCATAACGTTACATTTTTTCTTCATATACAAATTAAAGTGCCACTGAATCCCCACATATCCAGATTGGCAAAAGGCTAAACTTTCCACCATCACATGAACAAGCTCTCTCCTTGTTATGATCAAAACCCACAAGTCCTCAGATTCAGTCTGGATTCTCTTGCCTTAAGGGTAAAGGTGAATGTCTAGGCAAGCCAAAGAAATGTCTTGCTCACTGCAAGTGTTGACACTGTTACCAAATCAGGAAGGCACCACTGGGAAACAAAAGCTTTGTGCATTGGAACAGGCACTAAAAAAACCTGGCAATTGGAAGCAATGTCCATCTACTTCTACTGTTGCTGTGGTTACTGGGACACTGTGTCATCACCCAAACCAAGGGGTTTCCAAAGCTGACGGCCCCGATGCCTCCCTGGTAGTGGCTCTTTGAACCCCACTGTCAGTTTCTGCTATGGATGTCCTCACCCAAAACTAACCTGAAGTTCCAATTGTTATATTCCCAACTCTGAACTCACCCATTTTTTTCCCCAACACGAACCACATCCTGGATCAATTTCTAGCATCAACCAGGGACTGTCCCAAGGAGTTCATCTGCCAACGCTCTTGGCCATGGTGTTGTCTTGGGGTCATTCACTGACATCCCTCTCTCCAGTGGGGTGATTTCTTCTTAGAGATCCTGCCAGCCTTTCTGGTGGGTTTGACCCAGTCCATCAGAACTTCAAAGGTCCTTGGGCAACTTCTAGACCTGTGGAAAGACACAAGAGTAGAGTGCAGTTTTGCCACATCTAAGTATTTGAAGAGCACACTTGGTGGTCCTTCCCAGAATCAAGTAAGCCTGCCCAAGAGTGAATAAATTTTCTCTCCTAGAGAAAAATACTGCTTACAATTTTTAAATGACAGTAAAAAGTCAATAAATAAAGCTAAAGTTCTGTTTGCCTGAGCACTTTATAAATAAGCCTTTTTCCTCTGTCTAGGGTTGTATAAAGCCCATGTTCACGAGGGTATGGGAAATATGCCTATGTAGTTCTCTTGAGGGGGTGTGGCACAACACAAATGATCATTATTCCTGTGACAGAAATGAGATCACGCACGATTCACTGACTACCTGCAGTGACACTGTACTAGATGCTCCCTTTATGGTGTATTATTTAATCACCATGATAACCTTAAAGGATAGATACTACCATCATTGCATTACAGATGGGAAAGCTTGAGCTCAATGTGGTTAAGTGGCAAACTAATAAATGACAGGACTAGAATATAATCCCACATGTTCTCAGACCCAAAAGTCTATTTTCTTAACCATTTGTGAATTTTGAGTTAGAAACAAGCAGTTCTGATAAAACTTCCAATGCACCCTTAGATTTAACAAATCACTAGCTGAACTACCTTTGGCAAATGCACTTTCATCGATGAACAATTCCCTTATATGGAAATGGAACTAATAATGACCACCTTCCCAGGTTTGTGAGAAAAAAACATTCAATAATGTAAAAAGGCCTTCATAAATCATAAAACATGTGAAACATGAGTTATATTTTCAATTTGTCTCTTGGCAACCTCGAAGCAACATGATAAAAATAGACCCTGGAAATTTTGATGACAGTGGCCATTACTTTGATTACAGGATTGCCTTCATGCCCTGACAGCCCAGAGAGATAGGAGTAAGATGCCTCTGACATACCTAACACATTATAGTGGACATCTGTCATAGGCAGCTGCCAAAATCTTTTGATAATTCTCCATATTGTGAATCCCACCTTCTCAACACAGAATCAAAAACAAACAAACAAATAAAAACTCTGTCCTAATCTCCTTTGCTTTGAGTTTGGGAACAGACTTGTGGGTTAGGTGCCATCACTCAGGCCCACCCATATGAGACTGATCTGAAAACACGACAGGACCCGTGGTCAGGGTGGTTGTTTTACATACTTTCTCCAATTTATATGATCATCCTCAAAGATAATATCACGACCATACCACAGCTGAGATATCTGAAGTTCAGAAAGGTTAAGTGAATTTGTGTAATAATGCAAGGCAGTTAGTGCAGAAGCCAGTATTCACAAAAATCCCCTCTGTTTCCAAAACCCACCATTTCCCCCCTGTAACAACACTCAGGAATGGAGAATTGCCAGGCCCATGAGGATCGGTCTTTCCACATACAAAAAGAAATCACCTACCTTAAAAGATTTACCCATTGCTGTATAATGACCTCCCACTTCCCACCCGCCCCCCCCAAAAAACAGCTCTAGATATATTTTGGTATTTATGTAAGATACTTTTCATGACAGGTTTATGTAATCTGAAAGAATAAAGATTGATTTTCCTATTACTCATTCTAGTGGTTTTATGTATTTAAATTGCAAACTATCCTAAGAGGCAGTCCTAAGTAATAAAAGGTAAATGGCATATATTTAAGATCAAAGCATTTCTATTTCAAAGAATTGACATCATTGTTGTTAAATAATATCATATTTGAAGTTTTCCTCATTTTTTTTAATTTCAAGGAAAATGACCCTGAAAAGTTACATGTTTGTTACCGTCTGATTAAGAGGAAAAAATGGAAATGCACATAGGTCTACTACAGTAGTTCTCAAACTTCCTAATGCCGCGACCCTTTAATAGAGTTCCTCATGTTGTCGTGACCCCCAACCATAACTAAAGCATAGTGATTAATCACAAAAACAATATGTAATTATATATCTGTTTTCCGATGGTTTTAGGAGACCCCTGTGAAAGGGTCTTTTGACCCCCCAAAGGGGTCGCGACCCACAGGTTGAGAACCACTGGTCTACTCTGTGAGAAGGGAGTAGCTAACAGGGAGACCCTGCAGGGGAGCCAGGAAGACACCATCTCTCTCCTGGTGGTGGCAATGGCTCCAGGGATGGCTTTGGCCTCTCAAACAAGGTGTCTCCTTTTTCATTGCCTTCATTTTGCAAGATGAAAATAATACAACAAGCAAATTTTGCCCAAGCCAAACAAGATGTCTTAAGGAAATAAAACCAACCATTCCACAAGCACAGTCATTTTGACAGGAGTCCTCAAAGTAGGTCAGTCATTCCTTACAAGCCAAGTACCTGAAATTTAGAAATTTAGAAATATTCACATAAAAGTCAGGGACACAAAATGTGTTGTGTTGCATTCATACGCTGCATTTCCTTGATTCTGGGATAGCACTGGTTATCAGATGCTCCACTGGATTATTAACACCTTCTCACAGAAAAAGAAAGACACAATATTTCAAATGAACATGTTCTTTTAAGATGAACCCTAATTTCCTGAAGCTAAAACAGTAAAAAAAAGAAGAAAAAAGAAAACCACAACTCTCAGAGTCATTCTAAACAACACTTACTAAGAAAGGCTGAAACATTGATAGTCTGTCATATTCTGTTTATTCCTTTCCATCAATTAAAATTCTTTGGGTTACATGTAACGAATTCAAGCATTAAACCAAAGGAGGATTTTATTATAAGGATATACAGAGGTGTCTCATTAAATCCAAAAGCAAAAACATAGCCAGATCTTAATAAAAGACAGAAGCTAGCATTTGGAAAATTGAAGAATCTGAAAACGTATCCTCTTTACATTTCTTGTCTCCCCCACTTCCTGCATAGCTCCTTTATTCTTGTTTTCTTTGAAAACAGGCTTCCTTCTCATCCATATGGTAGTATTTGACCAAATTGTAGAGTTTACTTCTCTAAGTTCAAGTTCCCCCATTCCCAGGAAAGAAATTCTGATTGTCTTAACACGAGTCACATGTCCTTCGTGTCTTGGAGGGGAAGGTGATCCATGTATAAAGACAGGGTGCCCGAACCCACCCATGTGGCAAAAGGAACATGATTCTCAGGAAGGGGAGAGAGGCAGCCCATCTCCCAAACTCTCCAGCTCGAAGTTCAGAGCTGCTTTCTCTACTCAGCAGCTCGCACATCCCAAACGAACAGCTCAGGACACCACGAATGAACATGGGTTTACATGACCTAAGGAGGGTCAGCTGCTCAAAGCGGCTCTAAGTCTCAGGCATCCTTCCACCCCTCCAAGCACATATCGCCTGAATGAACACCGGCATTTATAAGATGAACTTCAGGCAGTTTTGCTATTCCAGTTAGTTGTAAACTGAGTCAAAGAAGCTTTGATTTTATTCATTAAACAATTCTGAAGTTTGCCAATGAAGCACTGGAGTACTTAAATATAATGTGAATGTGAAATTATAACTCCAAAAGCTAGTGGCCGGCACATTGCCCCAGAACCAGCACTGAACCTGCACTTGAGATTGTCATCTGGGCCTGACACCTGTGCCCTGTGATAAGAAACTTGATTTGGGCTTTTTACTTTTATGATCTTATCCATAAAGACTAAAAAATAAAACCGTGACCCAGAAAAGGCTTATGAAGATTGCCCATTTACAACAGTCAGGGTAAAAATTATGTACTTTAATGTCAGGCATAGTTTGACATGTAATTTTTTTTATTATTTGTGGGAAGTTGTGTTTTATGATATGTTTGGTTTCTTTTATAATCCTGGAAGAAAAAATTTTTTTGTTTAGGATTTTAAAAATATCTGTAGGGATACTACTGATGTTGAAATCATGTTAGGAAGGAGACAGGATGAAGAGAACCTCTAATAGGGAAACTGTCTGTTATTAAAATAACCAAAATGAGAGCAGGAAAAAGATGGAAGAAGAATGAGCAGCAGAGGTCTGACCATGAGACTACATGTATATAGCACATCTTGGTCCTGTGAAAAAGAGCTGCAGCCAGATTTTTATAATGCCTCCAGGACAGTTGGTTCCCTTCTTGTATTCTCCTCCTTTAGGACTGAAGGTCTTGTGGCCGACAGGTGCCCTTGCTCAGCTAATAGCAGAAGCTGAGGAGAGTGTGTCACCAGCTGACTAATTCAAAAGTGGCCTCAAAGAGTAGTATTGCCTTTTGTATTTTTAAAAACCCCTGCTCAAAGATGGACTCAAAGGGACTGAACTCTAATATCTGAAACCAGAATACCAACTTATTTATTTACAGTGAAATAAAATGCCAAAAGGCCCACACGCTCAGCCCACTGATCCAGGCATTCTCTTCCAATAGGTGCTTTAACTACTCTGGGATCCAAGTTGTAATAACAAAGTAACTCAATGAACATAGAATCAAAACTAAGAGTTAGTTTAGAGTTGGATAGTTGGTTAATAGCATTAGGCTAAAATTGTATAATATATTAATCTCTACATAGGAAGGTCATTAAACCAGATATATCAAATCCTTAAAAAGGTTCTTCTATTCTCTCTCCTTCTCTCTCTCTCTTTCTCCTCTCTCTCTCTCTTTCTGCCTCCCTCCTTCTCTCTCTCTCTCTCTCCTCAAATAGTTTCATTCATATTCACACCTCGATATAAATTTTCTTTTAACAGTTTCAGTAAGTTTTCTTTTTGGTCTTATGGACAAACAAGACATTCTTTTTCTCGTAGAGAAAATACTTTACATGTTTGCTTTAAATTTTTAACTCTCAGATAACAATCTTATTTCTTTTGTTTCCAGATTCCTGGAAGATATCATAGCTACAGGAACTGAAAATACTATCATTTGTGCTACAATGAGCATTTACAATCCTTGGTGTTTCTTTTTAGGCTGCTTGTGCTTGACGCTCTGCAACCAAGGAGCAAAGAAAATTAAGATCACCATCCCGTCCCAAGCCTTCAAGATATAACATGCTGTGGTGATCTTCCATGCTTAATTGTGAATCCGTCAGTTTATCCTGAAATTTGCAAGGGTTTGATGGGATGACCAAGATGGAGTGATCAAAGGGGCTAAGAGAGCAGCAATCCAGACAGTCTCAACATTCAGGCATTAGGTTTTCAAGCCACTAGCATATTTGGATAAATAGACAGACAGATAGATAATGAATGAATAGATGATATAGATATAGATAGGCACAGATATATGTGATCCTAATATATTTCCTTGCCAAATTTGGACATTCATATCTCAGTGACAAATGACTTCTCCTAGTCACCTCAGCCCACGTTTCATTTCAGCTGCCTCACTGTAATTGTGTACACAGCACTATTTATGCAATTATTCCATTTTTTTTTTACTTTTCCCTATTATTTTATAAATAAGGGTAAACAAAACATATTAAATATTGACACTAGGAATAAAATGCATAGACTTTATACATTTAGCTCAGTTGAGACAAGAGGGAACTTGTCAGACATATCAATAGCAAAAGATCATTAATCTGAATTGAATTCTTGCTGGACATAAGTCAACTGATTGTGCATTCAGATGCAAAGAATAATAAAAAGAAAGACCATCTAAATGATATTGGAAATGTAATTCTGAAGATTATATACAAAAGGAAAGATGTAATTAGAAAGTGGAAAACAGGTTTTTCTTCTTATGTCTGAATTTCTCCTATAAGGTGTGTCTGTTATTCAACTTACATATATTTCACTTCCTTGCTCATTTTCAGGTACACATCAAATTTTTAAGATATTTTTCAAAAACAAATAAGCAAAATACCCAGCAGCCTTAAGACTACATTTCTATTAGAAAGGAAAGGACCGAAGTATGAGAGAACAGTGTCAAAACTTATGGTTACATTCAGCTATCAGAGCCCTGCTGAAGATGAGGAAAGCAAAGGAAAATTTCTGTGAGAAAAGGTATTTCCCCCTTAGCAACAAAGAACTGATTGTGTTAATAAAGGTGATACACAAACTTGGCTATCACAGTAGCCAGATTGTGCTCTGTCTCTAAAGACATGTTCACACCAGGAAGCACAAGTCAAACAGTGAGCCTCTTAGGAACCCGTCTCCTAGCCATGTGTCACTGATTAATTAGTATCTTGGCATCAGAATCTGAAAGTTGAAAGATAATGAGAGAGAGAACTCCTAGAACCAGCAACACCATCTGTCTGAAGGCTACTTTTACACCTCCCATCCACCTTGTACCCAAATCCCAAAATTCCTGCATCTCAAACTGCTCATTTAAGCAAAAGCATAGCATCATCATGACTAGCAGAAGTCATGATCAAAGAGAATTCTAGGAAGTTATGGTACAGAGAAATCAGGCCAAAGAGAAGTCATGTGTCCCCAGAATCCGTGTTACCTTCTGCTTTACTCTGTGTGACTCTTGAAAAAATACAGAATTCTAATGTTATGTTTTGTGTCATTTAGTGCACAGGTAACACGACCCATATAATCACCACCTAACATTTGAAGAACCAGATGTTGGAGAAGATGTGGAGAAATGGGAGCTCTTTCATACAGCTAGTGGGAACAAAATTTAGTGAGAAAACTAAATTATGAGAGCAGTTTGACAGTATTTAACCAATGGAATATCCTTACACAGTAAAAAATGAATGAACTAGAGTTCAATCTATCACCATGCATATACCTTGGACATGTAATGTTGAGTGACAAAAGAAAATTGAATACAACTACATATAACACAACTTATCTAAAGTCTAAGACATATGAAACAACAGTATGCATCTTAATGGTTACATCCATGGGTAATAATGGTAGACACCTATGGAAGAGAACGATATAAACTGACCTCAAGATGGTTAGCTTGGTGGTGGGAGGGAAAGAAATGAGACCAGGGGAGGGTAAAAGGAGTTTCAACCGACTGTGTGATGTTTTACTTCTTCAGAAAGAAATACCTTAGGCAAATATGGCAAAATGTTAAGATTTGTTTTAAATAAGTGATGGCAGATTGAGAACACACATTTATTTTTGCCCCTTCCTAAAGCCCACTAAAATGATAATAAATATATTTTTTCACTTTACTTTAAAACAGCTTTATTAGGTATAAATAGCATGAATAAACTGAAATTTTGCAGTGCATAATTTGATAAGTTTTGACACATATATACATCATGAAACTATTATCACATCAGGATAATCAATATATCACTCAAAAAGTTTCCTTATTCTCCTTAAAGTCTTCCATCAACCCCATCCTGCCCCTGTGCCAGGCAACTGCTGATCTGCCTCACTACTGATCTCCATAAATTAGTTTGCAATTTGTACAATTTTATAGAAAAGGGATCATAAAGTATGTGATCTTTTTGTTTGGCTTCTAATACTCAGAATAACTATTTTGTAAACTCATCTATATCATTACATGTATCAATTTTTCATTCATTTTTCTTGATAAATCAAATTCCATAATTTATTTCTCTATTCAACTATTACTAAATTTTAAAAATTATTTCCAGTTAGGGGTACTATAAATACAGTTACTATGCACATTAATGTATAAATCTTTGTGTGAACATATGTTGGATAGTTAGGAATGGAATGGTTGGATCATATGGTAGGACTTCGAATTTCTAAAAAACTGTTATATTGTTTTCTAAGGTTGTTGTACCATTTCACATTCCCACCAACAGTGTATGAGAGTTCTAATTTTTCTACACCCTCACCAATCATCAGTGTTTTTTTTTTTTTTTTAAAGACTTTATTAATTTATTTTTACAGAGAGGGTAAGGGATGGAGAAAGAGAGGGAGAGAAATATCTCTGGGTGAGAGATACATCGATCAGTTGCCTCTCACACACCCCCAACTAGGGACCCAGCCTGCAACCCAGGCATGTGCCCTGACTGGGAATCAAACCAGTGACCTTTCTATTTGCAGGCTGGTGCTCAATCCACTGAGCCACACCAGCCAAGGCAGTGGTCAGAATTTTTAATTTAGATATTGTAATGGCTGTGTAGTGGTATCTCCTTATGGTTTTAATTTGCATTTGTCTTATAATTAAAGATGTTGAGCCATTTTCAAGGGCTAATTTATCCATTTGAATATTCCTAGTGTAAAACATCAATTAAAATACGTTGCCTGTTGGCTGGTCCGATGGTAGTGGGTTATTAGAACTAAATTTAGTGTCACTAAAGGTGGTATACAACCCCCCACTACTAAAATTGCCTGGCTTTTGAAAAAAAAAAAGTTGCCTGTTTTTATTGGATATTTTAGTATTTTACTGAGTTTTGAAATTTTAATAAGTATTATACATGTTTGTATATGTACGGCTATATGCATACATATATACATAAAAATATAAAACATATATATATATATATATATAAATTTTTGCAACCCAAATTTGGAAAACCAATTCCTTATAGGGTTCTATCAAGAAATAAGAGGATACTATGTGCAGCGCAATTGCCATACAGCCTGATACATAGTAACCCATCAGTATATGGGGGGGGGATTGTTATTGTTTTTGTTGGTTTTCTTGTTTGTTTGTTTTGCTTCAGTTACAAGTAAACACAAACTTTGAAAGTCACTACTGTACTGAGGAAAATTAAGCAATTTTGCTAGTTTTCTATGCTATCATATGAGAATAGTGGCAGTACTTCAAAAATAGTAAAACTGGGACACAAAACCCACTTAAAATTAAAAATACAGAAAAATATTTTTGAGATTTTAAACTGACTGTAAACTTGTCTTTTCCTCCAAATCAGTTCACATTATAGTTGAAAATGAAGGAGTAATCAATACTTCTGAGTTTTACCTAGAAACAAATGAGGCAAAAAATAGGGTGGATAGTGAAATGGGAGCTTTCTTACTCCACTACATTTGATTAGAAAATAAGTGTGTAAAAGTGGAAATCACACATTTGCAATATCCCTAATTTAGAAAGTTACTTAAATAATTTAATATGGTGCAAAAACTAGCTATTTGCTTATGGAGTTATTTGGCTATACCTATTTAGAGCACTTGACATTTTAAGTAAACTCAAATTCATACATTTGAAAAGAATGCTTTCATGTACCAACAGTGAATCTAATTTATAGAATTTGGCTTCAAGAAAGTTAGAAGAACTAATTTAACTGTTATTTAAAATACCTTTAAATCATAAAAGAAGAGGTGAGGTACATAAAAGGAAAGGAGCATAAGGGTAATACATGCATTTATAAAATTGTTTTAACCGTTTAATTTTGGAACAATTTTTGACTATTAAAAAAGTTGGAAAAATTGTACACAGAGTTCCTGTGTGTTCTTCATCCAATTTCCCCAAATGATAACATGTTTTATAATTATTTTAACATTCCAAAGCAAGAAAGATAACATTAATAAGATATTTTTAAATACTCTAAAGACCTCGTTCAAATTTCAACAATCTGGTGTCCTTTTTCTGGTCCAAAATTCAATCCAGTCATCCACATTGCATTGATATTTAAGTTTCCTTAATCTCTTCCAATCAGAGAGAGAGTTCTGCAGTCTTTCAGAATCTTGATACTCTCAAAGCATACTGACCCATTATTTTGCAGAACATTCTTCAGTTTGGGTTAGTCCTATTTTTTGTGTGTTAATATTAAAGCTATTAAATTTGGAGCAAGAACACCAGAGAAGTGATATTATGATTTATTCAGTGCACTGGGTTTACATAATTCTTTAACAGTGATATTGATATTCATCTCTTGCTAAAGATGCTGTCTGCCAAGTTTCCTAGCTATAATCTTACTTTGCTTTTGCAATTAATAATTATCTTGTGGGAGGACAATCTGAGGCTATATAAATATTCTATTTGTCATCATTCTTTTATGCACTAATAATAGCATTTATGAATAATCTTTGCTAACAACAAATGTAATTTTTAAGGCATAAATCTAAAAGGAGAAAGAGAATGGGTAAACTGTAATTTTAAAAAATAGTAAAAATAGGCCTGGCTGGTGTAGCTCAGTGGATTGAGTGCTGACCTGTGAACCAAAGGGTTGCCAGTTCGATTTCCAGTGAGTGCACATGCCTGGGTTGCAGGCCAGGTCCCCAGTTGGGGGCATTTAAAAGGCAACCACACATTGATGTTTCTCTCCCTCTCTTTCTCCCTCCCTTCCCCTCTTTCTAAAAATAAATAAATATTTTTTAAAAAGAAAGGAGAAAGAGAATGGGAAAGGAGAAAACAGAAACTATCTTTTATTTCAAAAAACTGAGACAAGAGAATCCTATGCTGACAGTGGGGAAGCAGAAAATCACCTCAATTTCCTCTGCAGGCCCCTAAAAAGTTTAGAAACTGGCAACACAAAACACAGGAAGTACAGGTGAAAGTGCTGCTGAAATAGGACAATGGGCTGAAAGTCTCTTTTAAAGACAGCGAGATTCTCAGATTTCTGTCTCTCTCTGAACAGCTTAGGGATTGCCTTTCTCACCATCCCTTGAGAACTATAAGAAGGTAAAACAGAGGGCTCCTCAATTAAGACAAGTGCAGAGTAGGAGGAATCACATTGAAAACAGAGCTAAGAGAATTTTTACATGTTGAATTCTGAAATCCACAGCCTTCTTCCCTCACTTGGTTTATAGAAAAATTGTACTAAGAATATTACTCTCTAGACGAAACATTGAAATGATTTTCTCTAGAGAACCTGACTATCCCAAGATATGGTTGGTTGGTCGGTTGGTTCGTTGGTCTTTACAACACTTCACAAATGTAAAACCTGTTCTTAGTTCATAGGCCATACAAAATTAGGCCACGGGAATATAGTTTGCTGGCTTTAATTTATTCAACAGCAACACTGGCAGCCAAGTAACAGTGGAATACTGCATTCAAAATTCTGAAAAAAATCTATTTCCAAACCAGAACTTCCTACTCAGCCAAACTACCAATTAAGCTAGCAGAAGAAATAATTTCAGTCAAGAAGGATCTCAAAATTTTTTCCAAGTACCATTTTTTCAGGATATTATCATGGCATGTGTTCCAGCAAATAGAAAACATAAATTAAAATAGAAAATAAAGAAAATGCCATTACAAAATCTGAGATCAACCAAGAGAAATATGAAGGAAGTCCACAGTATGATGATAAAAATAGGTGTCAGGAGAGACTCCATTCCAGGTGAGAGGAGGTTGAAGGCTCCAGGAAAAAATTCTTCCAAGCGATGGAATTAAAAGAATACCTAACACAACTAAACACTGATTTTAAAATGATTTTATTTTGTACTCTACACTTTTCTTTGTGACTAAGAGGAAAAACATATGTTCATACTACTGAGTATTTTACAATATCACTTCAGGCTAAAAGAATAGTCATAGTGATAAATTGAGACTCTTACCCATCAGAGACCCTAAGCAGCCATTCCAGCTCACTTTACAGGAGAATTGCCTCAAGCTACACACCACATACAGGAAATCACATAATCCATATGGGTGATATGTTTTTTCATTGTCTCTAGTACTGGTTAAAACCCTGAGCTACTTATAAATAAAAGACACTTAGTAGATGATCAACCTCACCCTTCCCTTACCAAAATCCTCTTTCACACTTCTTAGAAATGCTAAGCTTATATACTGCATTTATTAGAATATTAATCAATAAATGACCCATGGAATGGACAATAGGGTGGGGATTAACTGTGGGGGCAGGGCAAGGAAGAGCAATGGGGGAAAAATGGGATAACTAATAACAACAATAAATGTTTTAAAATTTTTTTAAAAAAGAATATTAATCAAGTTATATCATCTCCTGTGTCTAACCTCCATTCTTGAAAAGAATGAACCAGTTGTTGAGACTTTTCCTAAAAAAAAAAAAAAACATTTTCATAATATTCCCTCAACAGACACTGCTTCTCATGAGGTATTCTAAAATTTAGCTGTTTCTCTACTAAACTGAAGCTCACCCAAACTTCTGGTCTTTTTAATACTGATTTGTGTATTTACATTACTTGGGTTCACCTCAGCCTCTTCCTGAAAAGCTGTAAAGAAACTTCTTTATTTCATCAAATACCTCACTTTCTGACTCCAGGTCCCTCTTCTGAACCTAAAGGCCACAAAATATTTATTAGCTACACTTTCCTCTTGGCTCACCTGATCTCATTGTTCTCGCTCTTTTTCTTCTCATTTTTCCTTCTTTTCCTCCATTTTGACCCAGTCTTTCAGCTTGTCTCTCTCTCTCTTTTTTCTCCTTCAAAGTTCCCTTTCCACAAATTTGCCCCACCATGATCTACTCTTCTTGAGCTGTTCCTACTGTTTTCCTTCCTTTGCTAAATTTTGTAAGGCTTGGTGATTTCTTCAATGTCTTTCTCTGTAATTCATCTCCCCGCCCCTTTCTCTTCTTTTCTCCTTGTTCACTGTCTACTCAGTCAGTTGTAATTGATCCGATGGTAATTAATTCTCCTTCTCCATGAACCAGTCTAGAAGGGATTACTCACTCATGGTAAAGTCTCTGCGACAAACCAATGAGGTTGTTACATCACCCAGTTTTAGAGATAAGGAACTTACAGCACAGAGAAGCTAAATAACTTTTCTAAGCTCATGAAGCTAGTAAGTTGCACAGCCTAAGTCTATCTAACTCCAAAACCCATGATAATTCACCTACACCATGCAAGCTACTTTTGCATAAAACGGTGCCACTGCCTCTTTGTGGTTTAGTACTATCACTTACAATTAATCCTCAGGCAATTTTGGTTTAAGATACACACACCCCCAAAAAAGAACTAGGTCTACACCTGTTGACTTTATGTTCATGCAGAAACCATTAAAATTCCTGTAAATTACTGTATGGGAGTAAAGCAATGTTGTCTTAAGAAAAAGACATGTTTTGTTTTGAAATTAAAAAGGCTCTATTCAGAAAGTAAGATTTTCTCACTGATGAAAACAACCTGGAGACACTTATCTGGCAAGGGCTAAGGGAGAAATAAATCTAAGAAACTCCACCAAAGCATGGCCCTAGGCAGTGAGACTAGGAGGCACAGATGACTCCAGCAAAGAGAATATGAACATGGCTCCAGGCGAGACCCACCATACAACACAGAGCACAGAATGGCTGTTCATTGTGAGTCAGAAGAGGAAAGCAAAACACTTCTTCAATAAACACAGTGGGGGGCCTAGAGGTAGAGGGAGGACAAGAATATGTGAAGATGATAAAATGTTCACTTGCCCAAGAAGTGGACTCTACCAACGACAATTGTCCCGGGAGTCAGGGGGAAATCACAACAAATTATTGAAAGTCTCTAGCTTGAAACAAATTCTATATGAAAAGCAATATAAAATCACATAATTTTAAATCAGAAAAGGAACTTTGAGATTATCTCATGTAACCCTCTAATTTTATAATATTGCATATGCTATATTATATAAAGCCAAAAAACAAAAACATTGGATTTGACAGCAGAAGACCTAGAGAAAATTAAAATGTTAAATAATTTAATAAACAGTGAATTACTATACAAAATTATTTTCATCATCATTATCTTGTATAATCTTCATCTGATCATGAAGTAGAAAGGACAAATGTTAGTATTTCAACTTTGTCAAATGGAAGCTTACTTATTCAAGTTGTAATGTAGTTTACTATTTTGTCTTTGTAGATTAAGTTATGAGTACAATGAAAAGAGAGTCTGGTGAGGAGAGAAGTAAAAACTGAAAGATTTCAGCTAAAACAGAAAAACCAAGACCAGTGTCCTTTTTTAAAAGGGGATCAAATAGAATAATCACTTACTAACTTTAAGTTTATAAGCCTAATTTTTAAAGGATTAAACTACTTGCCTGGGAAATTACTTTCTCTAAGAAGCTTCTTTCCCTCCAAAAGCTTTTTATTTATTTATTGCCTGAAGAGTTTAAATAAAGATAATAAATTACATGATCAATACAAAAAACAAAGTTGCTTTGTTTAAAGCTGATAACAGAGTATATAGATTTTCCATGAATAATTGAAAAGGTCCAACCAAAAGGTTTAAACTCTCCTGCCTCTGCCCCTCTCTTTCTCTGCAGTTTTTACAGAGCCAGTTCCTGACTTGTCACATGGAAAAAAATCAAACCCATTTAAGTCAATCACCCCACCACCAGGAGGGTTTATTTACTGCCTGCAGAGGGGGAGCCACAGGCCGCCACATGTCAGTAAGTGCTCAGGAAGAAGTAATCCACAAGCCTAAGGGGATGGAAGCCTGGCAGCTACTCCTTAGCCAATATCCAGGGCTGAAGACTTAAGTGTGTAAAAGCCAGGCAAAATTTTTGTTGCAAATTACAATAACTGCATTACCCTCAAACCTGCTCTTCTTCAAGGGGCATCAGACAGCTTTCTTTAAGGTAACCTCGAAAGCACCTTTTTGTTGTTGCTCTTATTTGTTCCAGACATTTTTTTTTAATTATTGTGGTAAAAACACTTAAGATGAGATCTATCTACCCTCTAACAAATTGATAAATGCACAATACACTATTGTTAACTATAGGAACAATATTGTACAGCAGATCCCTAGAATGTATACATCTTGCATATCTAAAATTTACACTTACTGAAAAGCAACTCCCCAATTTCTCCCCCTGCCCCCAGCTCCTAGTCCCCAGAACCACCATTTCAATTCTCTTTTTCTGTGAGTTTAACTATCTTAAACAAGAGAAATCAGGTACTAGTTGTTCTTTGATGACAAACTTATTTCACTATTATTCATTTCACATCAATAGAAGAATGAAAAAAGAAAATGTGACATACACGTGCAATGGAAGATTATCCAGCCTAAAAAAAAGGAAGAAGAAGTAGAAGTAGTAGAAGAAGGAAATTCTGCTATGTGCAACATGAATGAAACTGAAGGATATTATGCTAAGTGAAAGACTCACTTGTAGTTTTTAGGGATATCTCACATGTTCACTCTACCAACTACAAATATATTGGATATATAGAAAGGTTTTTTATCTGCATGACTTAAATCTCCAGGATTCTGACAGGAAAATGGTTGTAAGAACTTAAGGCTGCTGTAGTTTAGTATCTAATTTCAAGATGCCAAAATTTGGTCATTTTGGTGACCACAGCCTAGGCCCTAAGGGCTTCTTCTTCTTACCCTCCTCTCTCAGTCTTCCCAACAGTAGCAGAAAAAGCAATGAACTAGAAAATAGAAGACATGAAATCCTAGATCGGATTCTGCCAAGGGCTGAGTGTCCTTAGGAAACTTGTCTCTACTGACCAGGCACAGTGTCTGACATACAGTAAGTGCTCAAAAAGTGTTTGTTGAGTGAAGAAATAAATGAATTTAACAAAGAATCTCCATTTCCTCATTAGTAACAGAAAAATTACACTGAGTCCCTTCAAAAATCTCTAATTCTGATATTTTAAAAGATCAGTAGCACTATGTTTTTAGACCTTTTCAGGATAATATAGTTATATTAAGATAAGCCAGCGTTCCCTTTCTGATATAATGGAGTAAACTGACAGATCAACTCTCACACAGATAACTTCTTAAAGGTTTTGCAAAGTGAACAAAAGCAGGAAGATTTTACAGATGAGTCAAAACTTGGAAGAAGAGATTATGGCAAGTTCAGTTTTCCAGTTTTTAGCTTTATACTGAGGGCAAATCACAGGATGACACAGGTAGAACCAAACTCCAATAGAAACCTTCCATCTTTCTGAACTGAAGAACCAGAAGACAAAATCTGGGTCATCACAGCTAGAAGGGGAAATCTCTGGGAGAAAGCTAGAGAATGGAAATGAGGGAACGTCAAATAGTGAGTATAAATTCTGCCCAAGTCTCTGGGTGACCCTTCAGCCAAGCATATTTGGGCAGCTTGCAGGTAAGGCTTGAAGGACTGAACTGAAATTTAAGCTGCCACCAATTCAAGAAAGAAAGTGTTTGCAATTTGAGTCTAGCAAAGTTAATTTCCTGCTGAAACAAAAACATCAGTTGTCTTTGAAGGAAGTTAACAAAATCTAGAATTTCGACAACAGAAATATTGTTCTATTCTAAAATTCCCAAGACATAATCCATAACTACTCAACAGAAACCAGGAAATAACAAAAAAAAAGTGTAATCCATGTTTATAAGAAACACAATCAACAGAGGCTAACAGCAAGATAACACAGAAGTTAAAATTAAAAAGCAATGACTTTAATGCAGTTACTATAACTGCTCTAAATGAAGTAACAGAAAATATAACTATAATAAATAAAATACAGGGAATGCAAACAGTGTATAAAACAGAAAAGAACCAAATAAAAATTACTGAAATATACACTACCTGATATTAAAAACTCTATTGAAAGACATAACTGCAGACTGGAGATGACAATAGAAAGACTCAATGAACTTGATAGTACTCATTAAATAGAAAATATTGTCAGTAATAGTCTGTAAAAAAAGAGAAATAAGATAGAAAAAAAATTTAAATGAAACCTTAAGGATTCATGGAATAATAACTAAAGTCTACCACATGTATAATTGAAGGCCCAGCTTGAGGGGGAAAAAAATAAGTCAGAAAATGTATTTGAATAAATAGTCAAAATCTTCTTAAAATTTGGTAAATACGTACATATAAATATGGAAGTAGATCAATGAACTCCACATCAAATAAATACAAAGAAAATCATGCATATATGTAATCAAGCTATTGTAAATCAAAACTAAATATAAATACTTAAAAACAGTCAGAGAAAGATGACACATCACAGGGCAACAGTTATTCAAATGATTGCTGACATCTCACTGGAAACTAGGCAGGCCAGAAAACTAGTAATAAACTTAATTTTAAAATTATATATATATGGTCTGCCCAGAAGGTATCCAGCCATGTAATATAAAAAATAGAGACATTTATTAAAAAAGATACAAGAAACACTGTACATAGGACAATGATGCCTCAGTCCCCTTCAAAACAGGTACCTTGGGACCTCACACAGTTCTCCCAGTCACCATCAGCTGCCCCATTGTACTTTCCCGAATCTCATTGATGGTCTGAAATCTTTTCTCTTTCAAAGGTGATTTTAGTTTTAGGAAAAGCCAGAGGTCACACGGCACCAAATCTGGGCTGTAGTGGGGCTGACTCACTCGGGTGATTTGATGTTTCACCAAAAACTCTGCATGAGATGTGATGCATGAGTGAGTGTGTTGTCATGATGAAGCTGTCAGTCACCAGTTGCCCATAGCTGCAGGCTTTTGAATCACCTGAATAGTTTTTGCAGAGGAGTGTTCAAGCTTAATGCAAAATTTGATGCAGACTTGCTGCTTTCCTGCTCAGTCATTTTTAATGAGACAGCCCCACAGTAGACATGCTCACTCAACAGCATCTATTGCCCCCACTGACTAGTACAATGAAGTCCTCATTGTTTACACATGTATATTCCAGTCCACTCACCTGGCTGCCAGGTTACATCAATATATCATTCTCATTATATTAACAATAGCTGAACTTTTTCCAGACAGACCTCATATAACATACTCAGATATAATATGTATAGCAACTGGAATATAAAGAATAGGCGGAAGTAGATAAATAGATTCAAGAATTTTGTGCAAATATTAATATTAAATACACTATGAAATTTTAAGACTGTGTATTGTAATTTATAGAACAGCCATTAAATAATATAAAAAGCTATATTTAAAGAGCCAAAGAATAAATTAAAATGTAATTCTAAAATTATTCAAATAACCTAAAAGGAGACCTGAAAAGGAAAACAGAGGACCAAAAACATAATGGACAAAAAGAAAATGAACAATAAAATGGGAGACCTAATTCAATAATATTTATCATTATATAAAATGCTAGTGAACTAAACACTATAGTTTAAAGGTAGAGATTATCAGAATGGATTTAAAAAAAAAGAATAGGTAAAACCAATTATATGCTGTCCATAAGATTAATACTATAATAGTAAGATATAGATAGGGGAAAGTAAATGAATGTAAACAATTGTACTATAGAAACAATAAGCAATAAATAGAAGGCTGGATAAAATAAATTTCAAGATACAGTATTATAGAAATAAATTTGGACATTTCATAATAATAAAAGGGTAAATTTATTAAAAAATACATAATCATCAATAAGCATATACTTCAAAATAGTGCCTGAAAATATATGAAGCAAAAATTGAAAGAATTACATAAAAAGACAATTCTACAATGATAATGAGCTTTTAAAAGCCCTTCTCTGTAATTGCTAGAATTGACAAAAATTACCATCAAGGATATAAAAAGTCAGAAAAACACTACCCAACAACCTGACCTAATTGATACTATATATCTATGTATACAATCACTTCACAATTTATATTATTCCCAAGTATACATAGTATGTTCACCAGAATATACACCTTTGAATTTAAGGTAAACCAAAAGCAGAGCAGCACTCAAGAGACCAAAGCCCAGCTTTGGATCAGCTCATTTCCTTATCATATTAGGGTCATTTGTCCCTATTTTAACTGTTAACTGCTACCAGAAACAAAAGTAACTCTTCTCTAGAGAAGTATAACATCATTCAGAGCCTCAAATTATCTTTATAATTTTTACTCACAATGAGATCAATTAAAAGTAACTAGGCATAGCAAGAGACAACATTACAGCAATTGGGGCAGAGGGAGGGGAAGAGAAAGAGAAAACAGACAACAGAAACAGCCACACACACACACACAAAGAAAGAGTTAGTGGGACAAATAGAAAGTAGTCAGATGACAGATTTAATCTCAAATATCTGAGTAATTACATTAAATGGAAATGAATTAATCCTTTAAATTAAAGGCTAAAGGTTAAGGAAGTTAGATATTTTTAAAAGCAACTACATGTTAATTATAACACTCATTCAGGTATTCGTCGTCGTCGTCGGCAGCCGTCCGTCTCGAGAGACGATGGTGTAGCTTCTTAAGAGTCTATCTGCACCGCCGAGAATGGCTGTGCAGTCCGACTCGGGAGTGACATCGTATCTGTCTCCTCCCGTGTTGAATCGACATCTTGCGATTACGCTGAAGCTACAGAGCCTGGGCAGGGTGATATGGAGGGTCTGCTGTTGCCCATGCAGCAGACCCCCCCTCTCTTCGCAGCTGAAGGGTCCAAGGGAAAGATGGAGTCGATACAGCTTGGGTTCAGGTGCGCCGCAGGAGTTGCCGGTGTTGACTACAACGTCAAACCGCCTTAGGGACTCCGGCTCCGGATTTTCTGTCGGGGTTTACTCCCTTAGCCTTTCCCCTGAAGAGGTATGCCGCAAGGCAGCGGAGGTTTTTTGGAGTCAGAGTTTTCCTTCTCTGATGTACCCTGACTGGAAGATCGAACCAGCGACACTTAGCTCGCAGGCCGACGCTCAATCCACTGAGCTAAACCAGCCAGGGCTGGTAATACCATTCAGGTATTACTGACATGTAAAAAACTACATATTTAATGTATACAACTAGATGAGTTTGGGCATAAGTGTACACCCATGAAACAATCACCACTATCAAGGCACAGACGTATCCATAACCTCTAGGATACTCGTGAAATAGAAGTACACAGAAAAGTTGAAAGTAAAAGGATGCAAAACAAGACCTGATGCTGCTGTACTATTATCAGCCAAAGTAATTTTCAAGACCAGAAATATTAGTAGACAAATAATATTTCAAATTGTAATATGTACCACTTTATTTTTTTTAATGTGTTTTATTGATTATAATATTACATTTGTGCCAATTTCCCTTCCCTCTGCTCCCCTCCACCCGGTGGCCCCCCTCCCTCCAGTTGTCCCCCCCTTTTAGATCATGTCCATTAGTTGTGCATACAGTTCTTCTCAACCTCTCTCTGTCTATTCCATTCCCTCCTACCATGATCCTTAATTCCTATATCATCTCCCTCCCTCTCCCCATTCCCCCTCCCTGTTGACCTCCCCCCAATATGTTCCCCGTACCTATAGTTCTTTTTCCACTCTCGTTGCCTGTTTAGTTTGCCTTTGTTTCAATTCCCTAGCTTCTGTTGTTTCTTGTGATGCAGTTTTCATTTTAGATTTCATTGTCTTGATCCTCCTTTTTCTAAACCAGTCCCTTTAACATCTCATATAACAGTGGTTTGGATCTAATGAACTCTTTCAGTTTTATTTTGTCCTGGAAACACTTTCTCTGTCCTTCTATTCTGAATGACAATTTCGCTGGATAGAGTATTCGTGGTTGTAGGTTTTGGATTTTCATTACTTTGAATATTTCTTGCCAGTCCCTTCTTGCCTGCAGGGTCTCCCTTGAGAAGTCAGCTGATAGTCTAATTGGGACCCCTTTGTACATAATTCTTTTCTTCTCTCTTGCTGCTTTTAAGATTCGCTCTTTATCTTTAATTTTTGACATTTTGATTATAATGTGTCTTGGAGTGGTTCTCCCTGGGTCCAGTTTTTTTGGAACTCTCTGTGCTTCCTGTACCTGTAAGTCTATTTTCTTCCCCAAGTCTGGGAAGTTCTCCTTTATTATATTTTCACTCAATTTTTCAAGTTCTAGTTCATCTTCCTCGCTCTCTGGCAAACCAATGATTCTTATGTTGGGCCTTTTATAGCTGTCCCAGAGGTTTCTGATCCTCTCATCGTTGCTTCCCATTTCCTCTCGCTGCATTGGTTGACTGCTTGTTCCTTCTCCATATTCCAGTTTGTTGAAATGAACTCTGGATTTTTTTTCCTCACCATCTGTCTCGTATGTGGTTTTGTTCCTTTCGTTATGAGTGTTTTTCGCTTCTTTCTCATCTTTTTCCAGATCTTTTGTGAATTCTGTAAGTCACCTGATAACAATGGCCCAGAACTGAGCATCTGACAGGTTTCTTATCTGTTCATCTGTCAGGTTCTCCATCTGTTGCCTGGTGAGCTGTGCCACCGGGATTTCTATAGCTGTCTGCCTCATTTTGACAGATGCGTTTTGTTTTCTTGGGCCGGCTGTAGGGGGCAGTGCCTGTGTACTCGTAATGACCCAGCGACCGGCGCCATTTGGCAGCCTTTCTCGCTGCACCGTGGTGCTTTGTCGTCACAATCCAGCGACCGGTGCCTGTCCGCGACCTATTTCGCAGCCCTGTGGCGCTTTCTTTGGGGGCGGGGGTCCAAGATGGATTCACACAGTTATTCCGCTAGGAGACCGGGATCCGTCCTCCCGCCCCCCTGGGCCTCACTGTTCAAGGCGATGTGGTGGCTGCTTTCCCCAGCGTTGGGGTCGCGAGCTGCCGGGGGTTCGACTGCAGCCGGGGTTGTTCTCCCCGCCGCTGTCCCAGGTGCGACCGCAAACAGCACCGCCCCCTTTCGCTCGTCCTACCTGCCCAAAGGGCGCTGCTGGTTTATAACTTCGTATGTTGGGCTTCCGTGTAGTTTTATTTTCTGGAATTTCTAGTTATCCTTTGTTTTGAAGTAGTTGTATTCCTCTCTAGTTGTAGAGGGAGACCTAGCGCGTCCGTCTAAGCCTCCATCTTGGCCGGAAGTCAACGAGTAAATTTTTAAAAACACAAAACTAACATTGCCTGTTCGTTTCCGCACCGCAGGTGCGGCTCACAACTCCAGCAGCGCCGTGACAGGCAGAAACGGATACAAATATAACTGTGTGCGGGCACACATGTGTCCGCAAACACATGCATGTCCGCAAACACACAGATCCCTGCAGTGCTCACAGACACACATGCGCAGACACCTCATGTACCACTTTATTAGAGAGGGGTAAAACTTGATAAGAACATTGAAAATATATAGAATTTTAGTGGATCAATTATGGATAATTTAGAAAAATCTATTACAGATCCTTCTCTACCTATCTGAAAAAAGCTTGATGTCTTCCCAAGCCTTCTTCTGCTTATAAACCCAGTACAAACTAGAGCCTGCACTGAAGTTCTCCTGAGCCTGCTAGAAAAGGCCATCATCCTGGATATGCCCTAAAGACAAAGAAAATGCCATGAAGTCTGGAATTTTACTGAGGATTGTTCTTGATAGTAGAATGGTATCATAAGTCCGAAAGCATTTGTATTTTGTATGAGAGAGAAAATTAGAAAACATATTGCTGTTGTTGAGAACCAGGGTGTTTACTTGAAGGAGGGGAGAGGAAAACAAATACAATACCAGGGCCAGTAAAGGTCTATTTGACTTTGAATTTGAGGTATCAACAAATAGAAATTTCCTAACTGGACTCTGAAAAGGCTCTAGAAGAAATTATGTAATCTCAATTAGCAATGAGACACAATTAGTGCTCAGCTCTTAATACTATTCTCTAATAGAAGTCCCCAGGTCTCCTAGGAAAAATGGCTGATTCCAGGTCTGAAACAGGAACAGCACAAGATGATAATGGAACATCTTGTACCAAAAAGCAATGAAGTACTTAAAAATTAATGAACCCAGAAGGTGGCCCAAGGGGACAGCCACTGGTCATATTTCATTATCAAAAAGAACAATGATGGTAATGAATTAAAACACATGGAAAAATGTAAGTCCATCATGATAGTCAAAACAAAGTAGAGAGAGAAGGGAGAAAACCTCCTCTCTGCAGAAGAATGCCAGCTGAAAAATGCAGAAGGAATGAAAGAATGTAAAATCACCACTCTGAAACCCAATATAAGAGTTGATTTAGGCAAAATCGTTGCTAAATGCAAAAGCGAATGGAAAGAAGGTTATTGGAGATCAAAATATTCATATAGACTCAAAGCAACCTCTTATCCACATATTACTTATTACAATGGGAAAAAGGAATGTTTACAATAGAGACATATGATTGTCACCGTTAGGTTTGTGCCTGGAAGAAGGGAGGAGTCGGGTGGACCAGTTCAAAGCCTTTATTGAAGGATGTTCAAGAAGGCAGGCTGAGTCTGAGCAGGCTGCAGCCCCAAGGGAAAGGACTGAGGGATTTTTAAGGGCGTGAAGCAGATCCTCAGGGTCACCCTGCTGGTTGGCTCCAGAGTCCAGGATAAAGCTGTTTGTGAAAGAACAATGTCTTGATTAAGGATGGCTGTCAGGAGACACATTGTCCTTGTTTCTGGGGCATGATTAAGGGAGAGGGGAAGGGGCAGTGGGGGTGTAACCAGTCCTCAGCAGGATGCTGGCAGGTATGCCTTAGTGGCCTCTGTTAATAGGGAGCCTCGTGACCAGGTGTATGGCCGGTGATACAGACCCTCTTTGTTTCAGCTCAGTTAGTGGCTCAGGTCCTGCATGACTGCAGGTCACAGCTCCCGAGAACACAGTGACCACGGCCATAGCCTGTCTGCAAGGCCTGACACAGGAGGCAGGTCACGGGTCAGGCAACATGTCGGTCTCCAGCCCTAACAGTCACAACTGTAAGTGGGAGGACAGTCTGGCACCTCCACAAGGGGAACCCAGCTGGACACTGCAGGCCTCTGATGCGATGCAGGAGCCACACCCCGCAGCCTGCGTCAAAGGAGGAGGAAGCAGCCTGAAGAAACCAGAACTCTGGATCCCCTGCAGGACTAGGACCATAACTCTTCATAAGGAATCAATGTCATTAAAAACAGAGGAAGCAGAGCACCTGGAACTCAAATATTGGTTGTAGAAATGCAAAACTGTACACCTGCTTTGGAAAACAGCTGGGCAGTTTCTTAAAAAGATAAATTCATACTTACCACCCATTGCAACCCTACCCCTAAGTATTTACCAAAGAGAGATGAAAACATGCTCGTATGAAACTTATCCTGGATGTTCTGGTGACTTCATTCTTAATCATTTAGAAGTGAAAACAACCTAATTTTTTTTTAAATTGGTTAATAAATAAACAAATTATAGTACATCCATGCAGCAGAATGTACCCAGTAATAAAAGGGAACAAGTAATTAACACATGCAATACTGTGGATGAATCTCAAATGAATTATGCTACACAAAAGAAACCAGACTCAAAAAATGTATGATTCCCTTTGTACAATATTTTGGAAAAGGCAAAATTATAGAAACAACAACAACAAAAAATAGATCAATGGTTGCCATGGACTAGGGGTAGAGAAAATTTGACAGTAAAGGAACATGAAGGCATTCTGGGGGGTGATCAAACTGTGCTACACCTAGATTGTGATGCTAATAACACAACTGTATGTTTGTCAAAACTCACAGAACTGTACACTAAAAGGAGTGGACTTTTAAAAATATTTATATATTTATGTAAATTATACCTCAATAAGTCTGACTTAAAAAAAGAGAGAGAGAGACAGAAGTAGGAAAGGGAGGATGAGAGAGAGAGTAAAAGAAGAAGGAGGAGGAGAAAAATAGAAGAAAGAAAGAAAGAAAAAGAAAGAAAGAAAGAAAGAAAGAAAGAAAGGGAGGAAGGAAGGAAGGAAGGAAGGAAGGAAGGAAGGAAGGAAGGAAGGAAGGAAGGAAGAAAGAAAGAAAGAAAGAAAGAAAGAAAGAAAGAAAGAAAGAAAGAAAGAAAGAGAAAAAGAGAGAGGAAGGGAGAGAGGAAGGGAGAGAGGGAGGGAACAAAAGAAAGTAGTGGAACTTTCCTAAGACATAACCACCAAATGCTATCCATGAACCTTGACTGGAGCCTGGATTGTGGGGCAAAGGGTAGAAAGCTACAAAGAACATTTTAAGGACAACTGGGGAAATCTGAGCGTGGACTCTGTTTTAATGTTATTGAATTTTTTTTTTTCTCAAGTGCAATAGAGCTGTGGTTGCATAAAAACTTGTCCTGTTCTTAGGAGGTACAGGCTGATGTATTTAGGGGTAACTTGTAATCACTGCAAGTTTCTATTGGATACTTTGTCAAAAGAGAAGTGAGGGTATGCATGTAGATAGAAAGATAGAATTGGGGTCTTTTCTGTGGGTTTGAAAGATTTTGAAATTAAAATAAATTATTTTTGTTAAACCCCAATAGTACAGAGCTACAACTCCTGTCCCCAGGCTTCCTGTTGGATGCCATGGCTTCGCTGACCCATACCCATTTTCCTCCCATTCCTGCCTTTCAGAAGTTCTGCCCTTGGCAGCCCTTTATTTCTTATTCTCTGATCTTGCTTTTGGCTGCCTGGAAGCATTTGTTTTCAAGGCTGTTGATCTCTGCCATTGCCTTTCTCTTTCCTCTCCCCTGAGCCAAAGCCTGGTCTGTACAGCTTTGCTATTTTTAAGTTATTTCTATACTCTCCAAGTATCTTTAACAAAGTCAAATGGTATCTGGGTCTCTCGGAGACCATCTACCTCCTCTTTAAAAAGTTTCCCACTCAGCCCTCAGCCCTCTGTTTTCGATTGGAAGTCTATTCGCCACCTTTTCCTTCTTTAGCTCACAATCCTCACTGCCTAGCCGACTGAGTCAGGGAGGTGTTTGCTTCTAACATCTCATAAATTCCTCACCCTTAAACTGCCCTCCTCCCTTGCTCCCTCTCCTCTAAGATTTAGCTGTGGATTCCTCTCCCTTCTCACCTTTTCACATTCTCAGACTCACAGATGCACCAAATGTGACCCTTTCTCCTTAGGGCACCTCTGCAGACGGGGTGTAGGTAAGCAGGTGACTGCTGCTGTAGGTGGAGGGATAGAAGCTGGCCACAGGAATATTCTACAGCTTGATGTGGGCACAGATATTTTGAGATGGCTTAATACATGGGTCAACAAACCTAGTCCATAAAGGACATTTCAAAGCACTCAGAAAATATCATCTTGCTTTTCTTTTAAATAGTGAAAGCAAGGAGCATAAACCTCTTTTCAATAAACTCTTCCCTTCTCCCGCTCAAAAATGCATCCATTATCATTGTTATGCAGATTTTGTTAATGAAATGATCTGCTGAGAAGTGGCCATTAGGACTGAGTCGAAACTGTTTTCCATGGTTTCCAGGCACAGCCCAGTAAACTGCCCAGATTGTCTGGCAGGTTGGGTACCCAGCACCTCCTGTGCTGTGCTCATCACAATTATGAAGCTGATGATGCTCAGTTATCCTAAATCACTCCCTAATAAGATCCTAATATGAACCTCCTGGCAATCGGCAGCTCACTGGTTTTCTGCTTTTCTTTTCATAAGTATTTCTCTACCTTATTCTAGGTTACATTTTTCACCTGGACATCTTCAGATGAGTTTAATCCCACTCAGTAGGTGTCAACAGAGCAACATGGATGCATATTCATTCGAGTGAATTAACATTTCAATCCTGAAAAAAATTGATCTAAGAGAATAAATTGGTAAAATACAAATAGCAGGTGAAGTGGGATTCAAACTCTCTAATTATCAAAGAAACAAATTTAAAACCATTACACCCATTTTTTAGCCACTGAAACTGCAAATCCTTTTGTAAAGGATAATATTGCAAGCACAGGGCAGCGGTGTGCAGGTGCCTGCTCAAGCATACAGCTGGTACAGGGAAGGCAGAGCATCTGGCTGCAGTCTGAGTACTTACATTTCCTATGCTATGTTCCTTAAGATAATATTTAAATAAGTCATAGTATAATTATAAAATAGACTATCAATTAAAATTCAAGCTCTCTCAGAATAATTAATGATGTGGGAAAATGTTTATGACATTCTACTAAGCGAAGAAATCAGAATACAAAACTGGGTACACAGTATGATCCCAGTTTATTTTAAAATATAAATACAAAGATACAGGGGCATGCTCATACGCATAGAATGGCACACCAAGTTAAGATTCCCTGGATTTACACGTTGAACTAAATTGGTTTAAGCTACTAATTGCAAGCCTTATGAAAAAGCAAAATCCTTTCCCAAAGGGTGATGTGTTCATTGTCACCTCAAATCCAGGACCCTTTTCTGTTCCATCCTGCATCAAGCCAGAGTTCAGGATTTTAGCTCAGCAACTTCCTCAATTTCCACCTAGAAAAGAAACCACACAAAGCATTCAAGAGCATAACAGAATCAAGAATTTGGAAGGAAGATGAAGAAGTTTGTTTAACAATATGCAAACTATTTCAAATTGAACATTAAGTGTTGTCATTTTTAAAATTACTTTCAGCCACCCCACCAAAGGAAATTTCCACTGGCCATGTGCCTGTTAGATTAACCGGCCTCACATTTTATGTAATACACATCTTTCTTCACCCTCCCTTTTCTCTCTACCTCTCCTCTTTTAAGAGCAATAAAATGAATTCTCTTATTTTCCCATGCAAGCCCCATACCTCTTATAGCTGAGGTTCTGAACGACAGTCCTCTCTGGGTCCTGCCTCCTATCCCAGGCTGCTTATCAAGATATTTTCCCAAATAAAGACAGTTCGCACCCTTAGCTGTACATAAGCTATAAAAATCATTGTTCTCATTCCTGCCTACTCATTGAAATATCTGAGAAGTGGTTTTGTGTATGTGTGTGTTTTTTAAATAAATATTATTCCCTGGGCCTCTCTGAAAAGTCTGTGGATATAATTATGGCATGGATTTATTTTTAATATCCAGATGATTATAATGTGCAGCAGAGTTGAAAACCACCATGCTTAAATAAAGACATTCACATTGTTACACATATATCATGTATCTTTGATTCTATAGTGCACATTTTTCACAGCTTGAGATATTTTTAAATTAAGATGCATTTAATAATTTCTATCAAAAAGAATTTACAAGCTGCCAAATAGATTAAATTTGTGACATATTTGTCATTTCTTGCAATACATATGGGAATGCTGCCCAGTGTCTCCAAATATATCATGAAATCTTTAAAGCTCGAAGAATTTGGTGTGACTGATTCATGTATTATGAAAGACTATTATTTAATCACTGAAAATACATGAGTAAAAGCTTCTGGCTGAATTTCAAGAACAACTTATGTTGGGCAGGCAATACAAAAAAATAAAAGTTGAAGCAAATAGAAAATGCAGATAAAATCCCACTATTTTTAAATATGTTTTGACATTAGACTATAGATAAAGATGCCAACGGGACCAAGATTTGAAGTACATGTGGTAGGATGCAGCACATAATAGGGATGAGTGATACAGCTATGCTTGGCCTAAAGTGACACTGAATTAATTTTAAAGTGAGAATAAGAAGGAAACATAACCTTAAATTTTGTAAGAAGAAAATGGTAGATAACTGTCAACTTTTTAGGAAAAATAGAAAAAGAAAAATATCTTTAACTTTGTTTTTCTTGGAATACAGTAACTAAAATAATATTCCATTTTATAACATAGTATCTTCAAATTGTAGAATCATAGTATGCATAGATATTCATAATCCGACAAAAATAACTGGAATGAAACACACCAAAATGTTAGCAATCATTGGTAAGGGAAAGGCTTTGGCATACTTTTTACTTTCTTCTTTACATTTTCTTTACTTTCCAAATTTTCAAATGAGTATAGTTAATCTCATAATCAGAAAAAGTAAGGAATGTTACCAAAATAAATATATGAATACAGGTGTATCCTTTTCTATCTCTCCACTTCCTAAGTGGGGGCGGGGGCAATCATTGATCAAAAATGCAAATATCAAAATAAAAGAGATAAGAAAACACGAAATAGATTTCAGAGGACTTTTAACCACAATATCTTTGTGGTTGTTTTTTTAAGTGAAGGCCGAGATAAAAAGGATTGTTAAGACTTTCTCCACACCCCTTATCCCTATACCAAACAATATTTAATTAAACCCAGAGCCCAGTTTACTGGAATGGTGTTAAATGTGCCAGAAAAAAGAAGCTAAGAAGCTGTCCACCTTCTCCCTTTCCAGCATTTCTCATCCAAATGGCATGCTGTGAAACACACACTTAAATTGATTGGTATTAATGCATACATACCCGTTCCAAAATGTCAGCAAGATGCATTTGCTTTCAAGTTATATTAATTCTACTGATTACAAAGAGCTGGCTAAATAAATCTTAGTTATATACCAAATATGTTTTAAGGTCCTCTTCATATACCTGCTTAGAATTTTCCTTCTCTACTGCCTCACCTTTATGTATTTAGGTGACAACTGTTTACCAAACACCGTCCTAGGCCCTGGGAAAACAGTACCGAACAAGACAAGTGGGGTCCTGTCCTCAATCGGATTGCCGCTAGTAGGGTTAGGAAACAAGCAAGAAGCAAATAAGTGCACTGAATAGAATCTAAAAAGGAAAACTGGAGAGAGACTGCCTGGGCAAAGGCAGGGAGAGACGAACGGGGAACAGGTATCAAGCTGCGCTTTTAGCTAACAGAGGAGCAGGACTTCTCTGAAGAAGCCATATTTCCACAAAGATGAGAATGCTTCCGAGGAGGCAGCCCTGCAAGGATCTGAGGAACATTCCAGGCCGAGGAACCAGCAAGGGCATGGACCACAAGGTGGGGGATGAGCACGGTGTGTGTGTCAAACAGGGAAGGTCAGTTTGGCTAGAACAGTGTGTGGGAGAGGACAAGTGGTACAAGGTGAAATTAGAGAAATAAGCAGGTGCCAGATCAGGTAGGACCGTGCAGGCCACAGAATGGAGCTGGATTTTATTCTATTGGTAACACGAAATCATTGGAGTGATAGGATGCTTCTTTTTAAAATGCCTAACACAGAATGCAAGGATGTACACTATTCCTCCCCTGATGTGCTCACAACTTCAGAAATGAACAGGAAACAAGAACATTTCAGGCACAGACAGAAAACCCAGGATCCAGGTCTATATCTTCTAGAAGCTGCATTGCCTCAATCAAGATACTTAATCCTCTAGCTTCACTTCCCTCATCTGCAAAATGGAAATACTACGTCATAGCTCACTATAAGATATAAATGAGGAGAAAGATCTGAAATCATCTATATCGTGGATGGTTAGGATGTCAAGCCTTCTCTTTCTTTCCTTCCTTTCTATGAGATACAGAGAAGGGGGCCTCTGAAGAATGAGCTTCCACAGGACACATTATAATTAAGGGCTGAGAACCTGAAGCAATAAGAGTGGGTCCTATGTTTTAGGTTGAGTTCCTCCAAAGCAGGTTTTGAGACAAGCATATGAGTTTATCAGGGGGACAATCCTAGGAAGCATTGCTTAGGCAGTAGAGAAATGAGAAAGGAAACAGAAGAAAACAGACAAAGAGATAATTATCAAGCATGGCACCAACCTAGGAAAGTGGGGACTCAATCACACCAGGAACTCTAGCAGACAGTGTAGAAGACAGCTTGGAGTTTCCCCACATGAAGTGCAAAGGGGATTGGCATTTAGTCTGCAAGTCCTTCAGTTCCAAGGGCTAACTCCCCTGCCCCAGACTTGGGCTGAGAGGGCTCCCATGGCCAGAGAAAGCCCTAAGCAAAGATTCACAGGTCCTCGCAGCAGAAGCCATAGGACAGGCGTGAGTAGCAACGGTGGGTGCCTAGGCAACGCGGCTGAGGCACCAACAGTATCTGCTGCACCCTAGTCTCCTCTCCAGCACACTGTGAGCTCCCTGGTATGTATATATGTAAAAGGCCTGCCCACCCATCCCCCTCTGATCAGAATCAGGGAATCAGGTCCTGGAGGGGGCAGGTGGCTCAGACACCAAGTGGGCCATCTCTACTCCTGTAAAGGAGGAAAGAGGAAGGACATCTCTAAAATCAGAGAAGGAAAACTCTGACTCCAAAAAACCTCCGCTGCCTTGCGGCATACCTCTTCAGGGGAAAGGCTAAGGGAGTAAACCCCGACAGAAAATCCGGAGCCGGAGTCCCTAAGGCGGTTTGACATTGTAGTCAACACCGGCAACTCCTGCGGCGCACCTGAAGCCAAGCTGTATTGACTTCGTCTTTCCCTTGGACCCTTCAGCTGCGAAGAGAGGGGGGGTCTGCTGCATGGGCAACAGCAGACCCTCCATATCACCCTGCCCAGGCTCTGTAGCTTCAGTTTCACTGGAGAGGACACTCCAGCGTCATCGCAAGATGTCGACTCAACACGGGAGGAGACAGATACCAGTTATAAGCTCATCCGATTGGCGAAGGAAACGAGCGCCAGGGGTCTCCTCTGACGGTGGGAGAGTTCATCGCATCTCACTGGACAGCTACCGCCCGCCTCAAGCTGGGCAGCCCCAGCCAATTAGGTGCCGTCTCGCCATGGCTCGCCTGCCCCACTGGGTGCGTGGGGATCAGAGAGGCGCCTCTCGAAAAGTGGGCCACAAAACACCCGCACCAGTTAATTCCAAGCAAACAACAAGAAAGAAGCCTCCAGCTCTTCGCCTCGCTAGCTGGAACATCAGGACCATGTGCCCCGGACTTACTGCAGACCTTCCGTGGATCAATAGTGCCAGGAAAACCGCTGTCATCGATAGGGAACTGGCACGACTAAACATCGACATTGCGGCTCTACAGGAGACCCGGTTGGCCAACAACGGAACTATCAGAGAAACCAACTACACCTTCTACTGACAAGGGAAGTCTCCGGACCAACCAAGACAGCACGGTGTTGGGTTCGCTGTGAAGAACACGCTTGTTAACTCCATAGAGCCACCCACAGGAGGCACAGAGAGATTACTTACCCTCCGATTGTCAACAACTTTCGGCCCAGTCAGCATTCGTAGCGCGTACGCCCCAACCCTCTGCGCCACCATCGAAGAGAAAGAACAGTTCTACCATACACTGGACGAAGCGTTATCCAAGATCCCCAGAAGTAACGCTCTCTATCTCCTTGGAGACTTCAACGCAAGAGTAGGAGCCGACCACATGGCCTGGCCCACCTGCCTTGGAAACTTTGGGAGAGGAAAGATCAATGAGAATGGTCAGCGACTGCTTGAGCTTTCGTGTCACCACGGCCTGTGCGTGACAAACACATTCTTCAAGTGCAAAGAGATCCACCAGGTGTCATGGAGGCACCCCCGCTCCCGCCATTGGCACCAGCTTGACCTCGTCATCACCAGAAGAACGGATATTGGCAGCACCCTCCTCACCCTCAGCTACCACAGTGCAGACTGTGACACGGACCATGCCCTCGTGGTAAGCAAGGTGCGCATAATGCCGAAGAGGTTGCACCACTCCAAGATGAAGGGTCGCCCACGCATCAACACCAGTTGTGCCAGCAACCCAGTTAAGACCCAGCAATTCATCAACAGGATAAAGATGCACTCGGCGAGGGAATGGCGGCAGATGACATTATCGAATCCAATTGGCCACGTCTCCGCGACGCCATATACAACTCCGCCATTATTGCTTACGGGAAGAAAGAGCGGAAGAACGCTGACTGGTACGAGGCTCACTGGGAAGAAATGGAACCCGTGATCGAGGCTAAGAGGAAGGCCCTACTGGCTTACAAGGTCACGCCCACTCCCAGTACACTTCAAGCTCTACGGGCTGCCAGGAACAAAGTCCAGAAGACCGCCCGCCACTGTGCCAACACCTATTGGCTAAACCTATGCAGAAGCATTCAGGAAGCCGCCGATATAGGCAACGCACGAGGAATGTATGAGGGTATCAAGAAGGCAACAGGCCCAATCCCCTCCAAGATCGCCCCCCTTAAGTCCAAGACAGGTGAGGTCATCACTGACCAGGAACAGCAAATGCGGCGGTGGACCGAGCACTACCTCGAGCTGTATGCAACGAAGAACACCGTAACAGACACTGCTCTTAACGCCATCCCAAACCTACCAGTCATGGAGGAGTTAGACACCCCACCGACTGCGGCAGAGCTCAGCATAGCCATCGACCGCCTCGCTTGAGGGAAAGCACCAGGAAGCGACGGAATCCCTCCAGAAATCCTAAAGAGCGGGAAACCAGTCCTGCTACAGCCGCTCCACCATCTACTCTGTCGCTGCTGGAAGGAGGGTTACATCCCCCAGGATATGAGAGATGCCAACATTATCACCATGTACAAGAACAAAGGAGACTGCAGCGACTGCAACAACTACCGGGGCATCTCTCTCCTCAGCGTCGTCGGCAAAGTATTCGCCCGGGTCGCTCTTGCCCGCCTGCAGACCCTTGCTTCCCACGTCTACCCAGAGTCCCAGTGTGTCTTCAGAGCTGGCCGTTCAACAGTGGACATGATCTTCTCCCTACGCCAGCTGCAGGAGAAGTGTCACGAGCAGCATAAACCACTCTACCTCGCCTTTATTGACCTCACGAAGGCGTTTGATCTGGTCAGTCGAAGCGGACTCTTCAGCTTGCTACGGAAGATTGGCTGTCCACCACATCTGCTTGCTGTGGTCATGTCCTTTCACGACAACATGCACAGCACGGTGTACTACAACGGCGCAACCTCTGAGGCCTTCCCACTCAGCAGCGGAGTAAAGCAGGGCTGCGTCCTCGCCCCTACGCTGTTCGGAATCTTCTTCTCCATGCTCCTCCAATACGCCTTTAAGGACTGCAGCGAGGGTGTCTTCATTCACACCAGATCCGATGGCAAGCTCTACAACCTGGCCCGTCTACGAGCCAAAAACAAAGTCAAAGAGGTGCTCATCCGTGAGATGCTCTTCGCCGACGATGCAGCTTTGACATCACACTCCGAAGAGGGACTCCAGCAGCTAGTCACTTGCCTTTCCCACGCATGCAAGGAGTTCGGACTAGCCATCAGCCTGACGAAGACGAATGTTATGGCTCAAGGCACAGGGACTCCCCCATGCATCACCATCGACGGATACACCCTGGAGGTTGTCAACGACTTCACTTACCTCGGGTCCACCATCTCGAGCTCTCTGTCAGTCGACTTGGAGGTCAACCGGAGAATCGCCAGGGCAGCCACAGTTATGGCCAGACTGAACCGGCGAGCGTGGAACAATTCCAGCCTCACTGAGAAAACCAGACTGCGCATCTACCAAGCCTGCGTACTCAGCACTCTCCTCTATGGCAGCGAGACGTGGACCACCTACGCAAGGCACGAAAGGAAACTCAACAGCTTCCACATGAGGTGCCTGCGACGCGTCCTGCATGTCGCCTGGCAGGATAAGGTCCCCAACACCGAGGTGCTGAAGCGAGCCAATATGAGCAGTTTGCATGCAGTTCTTAGCGAGAGACGCCTCAGGTGGCTCGGCCATGTCAAAAGAATGGATGCAGGCCGTATTCCCAAAGACCTCCTCTACGGCGAGCTAGCAGAAGGCCAGAGGATGACAAGGCGCCCAAAACTGCGGTTCAAAGACATCTGCAAAAAAGGACATGACACAATGCTCCATCAATCTCAACACATGGGAAGTTCAAGCAGACGACCGCCTAGCCTGGAGGCTCGCGGTCAGGCAAGGTACGTCACGCACAGAGGGTGCGCGCAACGAGGAGGTGGTCCAGAAAAGATCGAGGCGGAAGCAGCGTCAACTGCAGCAACAACAGCCATCTGCCTTCACCTGTAACAAGTGCGGCAGGGATTGTCACTCCCGAGTCGGACTGCACAGCCATTCTCGGCGGTGCAGATAGACTCTCAAGAAGCTACGCCATCGTCTCTCGAGACGGACGGCTGCCAACGACGACGAAAAGGCCTGCCCTCACTGCCAGAGCGCAAGATTATTTTTTCCAGACCATGACGATGTATGCTGCCTACACCACAGTTTGCACCCCTGTAAAGATCCTCCCAGAAGGGCACAGACTCTGGGCACTACGTTCCTGCTCACACCTGCAGGATAACTCACAGTCCTGGTCCAAGTTTGTGGTTTTTAGACACAAAACAGGTTGAAGCCATTAGGGATTGCAGCCTTTGAGGAAATTTTCCATACACAGCCTTCCTATTTAAGAAAAAGTTAAAATCAATATGCTTTGAGAATAGCCAGGCTTTGCAAAATTTGGTAATTGGGTGGGAACTTTTTTTTTCTAGTGTCAAAATGACAAGAGCGAGAATAAGCATTTATTGAGAGACTTTACCACATGGCAGGGAAGAGAACATACCTAACACCATATAAATGAGAAGTATGACTTGATCTATAATGTAAAGACAGAGCATGATAGAGTCTGATGTCATCTAACAGGACTATACTGCATTTGAAATGACGTAGTATAACCCATGGAGGAGCATTACTAATATCGTTGAGGATTGATAATACTAGCCTTAACTTACTGAGTATTTATTATAAGCCAAAAACAATGCTAAACTCTTTATTTTCTTTAGCACACTTAAACTTCACAACAGCTAACAGAGATAAGTATTACAGTTATTACAGTTCCCAGTTAAGAGATGAAGAAACAAAGACAAATTAAATTAAAGGGCTTGTATTTAGACTATAACTTGCCCTGGGTGCCTTAAGAGAGAGATCCTTCTGAAAATCTGGATAACCAGCTATGGAACTACGGAACTACGTATTGGAGAACTAAAAAAGCATCCCTGAGCCCTCTCTGATCAATGAGTCCCAGCCGGGGGAAGTCTGGAGCAATGTCATCTATTGAGCACCTTAGGCCATCCAGTCCAATGGGCCAACTGAAGCTCATTCACATTTTTGGATTCTGTTCTGTGTTTCTAAAAATGATTCCATGAAGAGCATAATTTAATATTACTAAAACTTTATATTATTTGAACTGAACAAAAACATAAAACAAAATATCATTTCAAATTAAAGTAACTCTCAATTCTTTGTCCCCCTCAGATGATTTCATGACGAGAATGGAAGATAACTGCCTAAAGGCAGAAAACCCAAGATAGCTTTTAACTGATTCCTTATCTTCACAGAATAAAACAAATAAACAAAAAGAATCTTTTAAGTAATTTATCTCATGCACGGTTCTTTCTTTTTTTAATATTTTATTTATTTACTTTTCAGAGAGAGGGGAAGCAACGGAGAAAGAGAGGGAGAGAAACATCGATGTGTGGTTGCCTCTCACTCACCCCCAACTGGGGACCTGGCCCGCAACCCAAGCATGTGCCCTGACTGAGAATTGAACCGGTAACCCTTCAGTTCATAGGCCGGCGCTCAGTCCACTGAGCCACACCAGCCAGGGCTCTCATGCACTTTTCAAAGAGGATTCTCTAAATTTGATTCCCCATAAACTGGCTCAAAATTAAGTGCACAGTATTTTCCTTCACTGGGGGAAAAGGTACGAGAAATAACTGCTAGCAACACTCCGACACTGCAAAAAAGCAGTTTACTAGCAAAGATGAAAACAGACTTTTTTTAACACGGCAGGATGCTAATGAATTATCTTCTTTTACAAATCTAACTATTCTCTAGGTAAAACCCTTGTTTCTAGAGGAATCTAAGGATGTCAAATCTAGTCTGTTCGACTTATTGGCCCTTGCTCTACATCTTTTTTTCTTTCCCTTCTCCTATTTTATCACCCTCCAAACCAGAGGACTTCCTGGACCTTCCCTGATGCTAAAGTCAAAGGCCCTGCAGTCGTTCTCTGTAAAAAGACACAACTCTGCCACATGTGCGGTGGCTCTGACAGGTGAGGCTCAGACACAGGCAGGTAAGTAACCTCATTGCATTAGTTACATATTGCTGCACAGAAGATTATTCCAAATTCAGTAGCTATTGCAGGCAAGTCTCTGTTGAGCCCCTTGTGTTTCTTGTGAGCAGAGGCACTGACTGTTTTTGGTCCAGATTATCTTTTTCAGGATATTTGTATAGCAAACAACCTTGGAAGATGGAGACAGTGTATCCCTCTGGGGCAAAGGCCAGAACTGTTTGCCAATGCGGTATAATAAAAAATAATGTCTCCCTCCAAAGTTTAAGCAGATTTTCTTGAAACCCTTTTATAAAAGACTGGGGTTTTCCAAGCTGAGGGTTCCTCAGCTGTGAGGCAAACCCACTGTGTGCACAGCATCCGCCTGTGTGTATCCCTGCCTCACCCCCACAGGACCAGTGGGCAAGAGGAACAGATGGAAATGTGAGCTCACACTGACCGCTGTGCTGTGAATAATATAAGTCTTTGTCTCTGACTCAGGAGACCCATGACTTCTACTGGTGTCCATAAACTGTGGCAGGCTAATTTGTTAGCTTACAAGTAGGGGGACATCACAGATCCTTCTCAGTTTTTGACAGTTGTTTCAAACAGTAAACATCTATTTCCTCACAGTTTCTGCGAGTCAGGAATCTGAAGTTGGCTTACCTGGGTGATTTTGGCTCATGGTCTCTTGTAAGATTGCTGTGAAGGTTTCAGCCGGGGCAGCAATCATCTGAAGGCTTGACTGGCGCTGAAAAACACAATGTCAAGACAGCTGACTTACATGGCTCTTGGCTGGAGGTATCAGTTCCTGACCACATTGCCCTCTACACAGTGTTTTGGGAGTATCCTCAAAACATGGCAGGTAGCTTTCCCACAGGGCAAGTGATCCAAGAGACAATAAGTGTGGCCAAAAGGGAAGCTGCAGCATGTTTTGTAATCTAGTCTCAAAGGTGATATACCGCCACTTGTGCCGGATTCTGTTGGCTGCACAGCTGAAGCACAGCGCTGCATGGGAGGGATTGCACAAGGGTGTGCTGGTCACAAGTCAGGGATCCTGAGCGCAAACCTGGAGGCTGTGACAGGTGAGCACCTCACTCACACACAGGGTATCTGGCTGACGTTAGCAAGAGTTTTTCGAGCCAGGGAAGCTAGAACTGATGAAAGAACGGCTAGGGAAAAAAAGATGAACTAAGTCTTGAAATGCAGAACTGGCTCCAGAAGAGATTATTTTAGCATGGAGAGAAGCCTCTGGCAGGGCCCAGCCAAAAGAGAGGCAATTCAGTGCTCCTCCCCTTTGAAGGGACATGGAACTCAGGGATTTATTTTCAGTTACATACTCAGTTCAGTCTCTAGGAAAATAACGACTTGTCCATTGCGCCCTACCTCCCTTCTTTCTTCCTGGAAAAAGCAACAATATATATATTTTCCATTGCTGCTCCACTCCCAACACTTTTGCCGCTTCTGCATTTGACTAGTCCATGAAATAGAAGGAGCGTTTTTCTAACTTTTTTTATGAGGGTTTGACAATGCCACCCGGCATGTGCATTACTGTGCCACAATGAAGCGGACACTTTTACTATCTCTGGTTCCAGCAGAGACACATACAACAATGAAAAACGTGTGCAGTGAGGACATCTGAAAAGGAAGACGGAGGAGCATAAAATGAAGAGGGGGAGTGTACATGTGTATGTGTGCATGCAGGGAGATTCTAATTGGGAGTCAGGAAAACACTGAGTACTATACAATGCAATTCTAATTCATATTTCTCTTGTTCTACACTGTGGAGGAGGACACGGTAGGAGAAGAAATATAAGGAAAATTTTAACTTATTAATGCTGACTACAACTTGCAAGCACTACCACATAATATTAAAATGTTTGCCTGGAAAATGCTCAGAGAAGTGGTGTGTGTGTGTGTGTGTGTGTGTGTGTGTGTGTGTAGTGTGTAAGGATAAGAAAGGAGGGTTCTGGGACCTTTAGAAATAAAAAGCAATGGTCTTCATTTTAGGAAAAGAAAACAGGCAGTTTTGAGCATCCTCTATAAGCTAGATGCTTCTCATTTCATTTACATTTAATCTTCATTCAGAATAGCCCTCTAAGGTAGGAGTAATCGTCCCATTTCACAAGGGAAAATAGAAAAACATGGCTCAGAGAGAATATGACCTGCCTTACATGACACAGTTAGTGACAGGTGGAGATTCGAGAGTACATGTTTCTGTGCATCTCGCTAACTTATTGACAAAATAGGAAAATCTGTTTGCTTAAAGTGGTGAAGAGGAGAGATGCTCAAGTGTGAACTCCCTCTCTCTATATATCACTAGTATTTCTATAATTTGGGTAGAACAAAATAAGTCAAATAACTAACAGTGAAAATAATTTACATGTCATCCAAAGAAGCAGCAGAGTGCATATCAGTTCACATAATTTTGTCTTGAGTCAAGTGCTCCATGGGCTTCTGCTCTAACAGAAGTTCTAATGCTTTGAGTCCTTGCAAGAGTGCTAGTAACCACATAAACATTCAGAAAGAAAAGGAAGTTCCAAGTCCCCCAAAAGACACCTCGGCAATAACCCTGCTTCCTGGATTCTCGTCTGGAGCATGACCATCTCTGGAGTCAATGCTGATCCAGCATGCCCATCCTCAACAGGGCTTGCTCTCACGTGATATAATAGAGGACTCTATTTTGATACCTAAACCATCTACAGAGCATTAACCAGTATTCTTCCCTCTGTAGGCATACTAGGTAACTGCCAAGGGAAACACTAGTAATGGCAGTCAACTTCCCCCAAATGAGCCTTCAATTTAATTTTGCCAGACACTTAGGTAGTGTTGGGAAATATAACCAGGAACACTGAACTAAACAAGGACATAAGGCACAGAGTACCATCCCTTGCAAGCCATCTGTGGTCAGTTCGAGTCTGCAACTTTCAGTCTTCTCAGTGTCCTGCTGTGATGTTCGGAGACAGCTTGTCTTCAGAGGCACAGTAAGTATGGCTCACATGCCAAACTCCTGGCCATGGATGGAAAAGCATCCCTTATATGAGAAACAATATTTTAATTGTTACCAAAGGAAATGATCTGGTTCGGAAAAAACATCAGAGTACACAGGTAGTGGAGCATGAAAACAGAGTAGTAGAAAACCCTAAAACTCTGTTCTCTAAAACTTTTCTCCAATAGGGAAAATAGAAAGTGAAACCCTAACTCCTCAGATACAGTGCAGAGTGTACCATGCACAGCACACGGTTATCTAGCAGGTGAAAGTTCACACATACAGGGGATTGCCTCCTTTGGAGAAGCATGGGCAGTGGAAAAGCATGGAGTCAGACAGGTCTGGCTTGGCATTCCAGCTCAATACTATTAAGTTGTGTGACATGGGACATTTACATAAAGTGTCTGGGTCTATTTCCTCACTTGTACAATTAGATGATAATACCAACCTCTAGGCTTTGAGATAACATGGGTCAACTATCTAATAGAGACTGCCGTATGCTGGGTCCTCTGTAAATCATAGAAATGAATTCCATCTATACATTTTTCAAAGCATTATGTGTAAACCTTTGGCCTACACTTTCAAGAAAGAGCCTTTAGGATTTTGAAACCACAGGCAAACTAAGTTTCCAAAGAACCACATCTTTCAGAGTAAGTTGGGTAAGTCATAGGGTGTTTAACAGGGTGCTGGTCTTGAAAAGAATAGAAGATTTAATTTGGTTTAGTTCCTTTGGCATTTGCAGGTAAAAACCACCACAAATTAATTAGCATGTCTTCATTTGCTTGAACATGATTAATAATACTCATGGAAAACAGGTTTTACATAATTCATCAGTCTGACACAGCCCAATAATTCCAGAGTTCTGAGAATTTCCAATCCCAGCTGGTCCGTGACACTTTAAAACTAGCTACAAAATGTTACTGTTCCTATAGACTCTACATTAGCTATTGTTCTGAAGTGAGGGGACAGAAATCTAACTGAAAACTTGCTTTCCAGTTTGGAGGGAAAGGGTGTAAAATTCCCTCTACATAGAAAAGCTTTAACCTGGTCATCAATAATTTATTAAACTCACCAAATAGGTTGATCATCTACTATATGCAAGCACTATTGTAGGTGCCACCTTTGTTTTTTGTTTGTTTGTTTTGTTTTTTCTGTGCTTAAAGGCAAATGTATTCAGTTCCTTTGCATGCAGCACATAATAAGGTACCTGTGCGCTTGTTTTTCCTCTTCCAAATCGTTTGGAACAATTTTGAGTATCCACTCATTCTGCACAGTGATCCATCTTGTAATATGTTCTAGTAAGTGTCCTCTGTAGGGGGAAAAGGAGCATTCTTGCTGATCTAAACATCAGTCAAGTGCGGAGTGTTCTGGGGGGAGAGTGAATATCTATTGTCTCTTCTGTTGTCGTCATGAGGCTCATGTAGACCCAGAGTTGAACCAGTTGATATAATAAGAGGTCAGACGGCCATCTGCCACATTTAAGAAAGAGATCTGCTCTGTGTGAAAGGCTGGAAAATATGAACTGAACTGTATAATCACTAAGATCCTAAGAATCTTACTACACTTTGAAGTAAAGAATTTCATGTCTCCATTAAGATCTACCTTCAAACTAGCTATGCTTACCCTTAATTTCAGTTATTCATCTGACCTTATTAAGTCCAGCATTTGTGTGAACTCTGACTCTGAATTTTTATAGGATCCCAGCTCAGATGGAAGATTTTCCTAGCCAAGATCATCCAATGCTACCTCAGTTGAGACTCTTGGTTGCAGTATTAGAAGCCAACTCAAACTACATTCAACCTAAGAAGGAATTCAATGGAATATTGAAGTGTCTTATGGTTTTTTAAGTGTAGAGGGACTTATGGAAAGAACTAGACCATAATGAATGCAGGTGGTGCCCTTTCTCTGCTTTGAATCTTGGTCATTTCAAGAATCAGCTTCATTTTTATTTTATTTGCAGAATGGGTTTCTTTAACTTCATGCAAAAATGGCAAGAAATGCCATGCCCCCCAAACTGACATCATGTCAGATTCAGTGCTCCCAACTGAGTCAGTTAACTACCTCTGATCCCATCAATTTTGGCCAAGGAGGCGGCTGAGGTTAGGCACGAGAAACACAGCTGCTGAGGGCCCAGGACTATGGAAAATGAGAAATGACATGACAAGGAAAGTAGTTCTCAAGAAAGAAAACCCTGGATGCTGGGAAAAGTTCTAAAATAAGTCCATTACAAGTATGTTATACTAAAACAAGGAAATATTTCAATGTCTTATTTTTTTCTTCAATCAGGTAAGTAGCACAGGTTGCTGTTACTTCTATTTGTACCTTAGATCTAAGAGAATTATGTCAATATTACAGATGCATCAACTTATTTTTTTTAAGTGACATCTAAAGCATGTTGTCTTTCTTGACTTAAGACTTCAAGTCACAAATAATCAATATTTGCCCTGAGGAAATCTTAGGACTACTTTAAAAACCAGAATCCTGTAATCCTCTGGTGTCTTATAGCTGTAGGAAAAACAAGTCACCCTCTTAAAAGAACCATCCATGGTTGTTTCTTCTCCTATAAGGGGAATTTGGCTTAATGGTGCCATTTCACTAGATGGGGTAGGCTTCTCCAGAGAGAATGGAAGCAGTTATTTTTTATTTCCAAAGCTATACAGGAAAATGTTCCATATAGTTCTGTTTTCTTCTGTCTGACTTAAAGAAAATGTGACTAGCTACACTAAATGTTGATCCCAATGTCTTTCCTACAGCCAAAGGCTAGAGGGAGGGGGAGTAGTTGAGCTAGTCAGGCTAACAGAGAGTTGAAAGTTTCAGCCTAACCAAAAATAATAATAATGATAATAATAATAATAACAACAGCAAAATACCATATTTTCTATCAAATTAACAATTTGCTTTCAAATGGGTATAAAATAAAAAGGCATTGCATCAAAGAATATATAGTTTTGAGTACATGAAATAGTTTATTCTTATATTATTATTACTTATTTGTATTACAACTGTAAACTTACATTTGCCCATCACCCGTATAATAGCAAATAAAAGTTTTTAAAGATGTTAAACATCATTAGTGATTAGAGGAATGCAAATTAAAACCATAATGAGATACCACTAAACACCTATTATAATTATAGGTTAGGTTTTTAAAAATTGATAATATTAACTGCTGCCAAGGATGTGGAGCCCCAGAAATCTCATCCCTTTCTTTTTTTTTTTTTTTTTTTTTTTTGGTATAAATACAAAATGTATGCCCAGTTTGAAAAACCATTTGGCAGTTTCTTACAAAGGGAAACGTGCGCTGACCACACAACATAGCCACCCACAACTGGGTATTGACCCAAGTGAAATAGAACATGTTTACTTGAAAACCTGTACAAAGGTGACTTTATGCATAATTGCCAAACCTGGAGACAGTCCAAACATCCCTCATCTAAGAAATGGATAAACAAACAGTGATACACCACTAGAACAAAATTCTTAGCAATAGAAGAGGAACAAATCACTGATTTATAAATAGTATGAATGAATCGCAAATACAATAATAAGTGAAGGAATGTTCAGTATTAAGTGAAAGAAGCCAGACTGAAAAGGCTACATATTATATAATTCCATTTCTGTGTATAAGAGATAAAGAAGCCAGTGACTCTCAAACCAGTAGGAGATAATTAACAGATGAATCATGGAAAAGGGGCGAGGAAATGACATTCGCAGCTCCTCACACATATCTCCGGGATCAAAAAGAAGAAGACTGTTGTCACCAAACACAGAGAAATGGGAAGATGTTGCTGGATAACTTTGCAAATAAGTTGGAGATAGGCCTATAACTAGATTGCCCTTACTTAACCACACCCTGAGTTAAGTAGTTAATCACGTTAGATCGTGAACCCAGATTAACCAGTAATGGAGAAATGGGGGAGAAGGAGAGGGGAGGGGGAGCTAATTGCGTTAGAATAAAACCAGTTTACTTATGTCTACTTCATGCATGCATGTCTCTGGCTGGCTGTGCGCCCGACTCTACAGACTTGTGAATAAACACCTTGTTTTGCTGCTGAAGTCCTGTGTCCTGGTGTTTTATTGTAAGCATTCCTCACATGTGTCATTCTGGAAAAGGCAAAACCATAGAAAGGAAACAGACCAGAGGCTGTCATGGGCTGAGGGATTAATTGCAAAGGACCCAAGAAATTTGGGGAGGTGATGGAGAGGTAATCACATTGGATGGTCTGAAATTAAAACTTATTAACTAAAAGCTGTTCATGATGGGTAGTCATGTCCTAGGCCAGTACTTTTCCCTAACAAAGTTCAAACTTTACCTTAACTGAGCCTGTTATTGTCTTTTTGCATCTATGATAACACACCTTTAGAATGTCAGGGTAACCTCCCTTTTCTCCCAAACCCCTTGGGCACGAGACCACAAATCCTCTCATTGTTATTGTTATCATGTTAATTGTTGACTGTTAACTATCCTTTTCCCACCTGTGTAAAAGAACTATGGGTCTATGGTTGTACCTTTTATCCAGTCCCAGAGGTTCCCCTCTTTACTTTCTCCTGCCTCCCCTAACCTATTACCAATGCACTTCAAGTAACACCACTACCACCACCCAGCGTCTGTCTCCTCCTTTGATTGTAATGTATAAAATAAGGTGCTAAACTGCCATTCTCTGCAGCATTTCTCAATCTGTTGAGATATTGCTTCTCAGCAATTGTTGTCCGTTTGGCTCAAATAAACTAACCAAAAATCCTCTACAGGCCTGAATGTTTCTTACTTGGACAAAGCTGAAAAAGCTTTGATAAATGATACACATTTATCAACAGATATAGTGTATTATGTATGAACTCCTATTTAACTGCCCTCTTGTGCACATTAGAGATTCTCATTGAAAAATACTTTTAAACTTCACAGCAAACCCAAGTTACCTTCAGTTTCTTTGACTGCTTCCATGCATTTGTGATCAAAAGTGGAAGCTGTTCATTGGGCTCCACTGTGTTCACCTCCAAAGCCCTCTTTCTGAGACAGGAGCCCTTTTCGTCTTGATGCATTCACCACGGAAATGGAGAGAGGTCAAGCACACCCAGTGGGCACTGCAAAGCTAAAGGCTCTTTTTGTGATGTTAAACTCCTTACTTAAATGAGAGGGAAAGCCTGCCTCCTATTTGCTCTGCTGGGTACCTTTATCCCAGCCTGCACTTGAATTCAAGAATCTATTGTCCAAACAGCTGGAGATGACGCTGGGTTCTTACAACCTTCGTTGTTCCCCACCACTCAGGAAGGAACCAGTTCCTAGCTCCCGGAGAGGAGAAGGGCCCCCATCAGTCATCCTCTGGGCGGTAAATGCGGGCTCTATTAACATCACAAGATGCTTCCCCTCTGCATGCACCTCTTAAGAGTTCATTTTAATCCCTATAAATATTCACAACTGACACTTTCCATATGCCACCTAGGCTAAAACTGAACTAACTAGCGCTTAGAAGATGATGTTTTAAAATGATGCACTGCATAGGAGCCTATACAAATCTCTTTTTTATTGCAGGAACTAGAGGTTAGCATTAAGAGGACTGACATTTGCCTCTCCAATTTGTAATACCATTAATTACTCTGCCTCTACACTGAAAGCGTTGCAAAGCTATGATTCCGGGGGTGGTGGGGGTGGGGGGGAGATTCAACAAATGAGGGCTTGGGATAAAACTACACTCTCTAGAATTATTGGTTCTAATTCCATCCAGGAAGGTAAAGCTCAGAAACCAGACTGCCCCTCAGCCTGATTTAAACCCATGTGGGACAATTCAGGTGTGAGATGAAGGAAATAAAGGCCAAAGCTCACTGTGAAAATTTCCTTGAAGGAGAAATTAACTGAACTGTCCCTCTGCAAGTTAGGTAAGTCTTGGGCTTGTCATCTGCATCCCTCTGGCTGTACTAAACTAGCCACAACCCTAATCAAATGTAAGTGCCAGCCTGACAGCAGCCACAGCAAGTCAGTCCTGACACCAGGGTCCTCTTGTCCTCTGACCTGCAGGGACACTGCAAGCAGTAATTAACACCCATTAAGTGGCTAGTCATCCTTACTCAGCCGCTTTCTGTCAAGCTCTAAGCAGACAGAGACATACCCCATGACCCAGGGCGCCCTATCAAACCATTTTCTCCTCTGAGGAAAGGAGGTGACCTCAGCTACAGTTGTCTACGGGGCAAAGGCCACAGACACTGAGGGACCTCTTGCCACCGTAAGTGTCCCCATGATGGAGCTGAGCCCTGCTTAAAGGTGCTGGGGCTGGGCAGGCCACAAGGAAATGGCTGTTGCTTGGCAGAGGCTTCAGAATTCAGAACAGTTAAACCAATGCAGACAGCTCTGATGGATGGAAATAGTGCCAGAACATTCTTAATGCAGGCCTAGCCAGAGCATGAGTGATGATGTACAATGACTTTTTCCTGCTTTCCAAACAGCCAACCCTGCTCCTCTACCACAAAGCTCTGAATTCATGAGGCCCTGACTGGGACTACTGAATACCCAAACATGTAAAATAGTCTCAGAGGAGAAACTAACATCTCTTAACTTCCAAGCAGTGCCAAGTTCTTTAATTACATCCACAGCGCAGACCTGACACATGATAGATGTCAAAAGTCCAAAGTTTAAATAAGACTTGTCAAATGAATGGGGAGAATGAATTCCCATTTAATACTTGCAACAATTTCAAGTGATAATTCACACATGGGGAAACTGAGGCTCATAGAAACTATAGACTTCTCGTGGTCACAAAACTATTGAAGGTTGGAAGAGCTGAAATGGGAATGTTACAGAGTGGGGGTCCCAAAAAATCCCTAGAGTCTGCAGGTTGGGGGATGGGGGGATGGGGGGAAGGGGGCAGCTTTCAAGATGCCTTTGCAGATCTATAGCTGATAGCTGATGTCTTAGCTTTTCAAATAGTTTTGGTTCTTCCAGGGCCCCAAAGAGATGGGCAGGGTTTTCACCATAGAATGGTGAGGAAAGAGCATACAGGGCCTGCGCAAGGTTCTGTGAATGGTCAGAATGGATACCACACCCACTGCATCACAGGACACAGTAGGGGATTTAAAAATACAGTGGTAGCCATTTTAGGGAGAGTAGAGGAGATCCACACAACTTGGAGAGAGGGAAGAGAGGAGAATCATGCGGTTTGCAAGGAGGTAGAGGACATATTACAGAGTGGGGGGTCTCCAAAAATCCCCAGAGCCTGCAGATTGGGGGATGGGGAAAAGGGAACAGCTTTTAAGATGCCTTTGCATGACGATGGCCAGTACTTAGTGTCTCAGTTATGCAAATGGCTTTTGTTCTTCCAAGGCCCCAAGAAGATGGGAGGGATTTTGACCATGGAATGGTGCAGAAAGAGCACACAGAGCCTGCACGAGGGTCTGTGAATGGTCAGAACTGGTTACCATGCCCACGGTGTCACAGGCCACAGTCAGGGATTTTAAAATAGATGGCAGGCATTTTGGGGAGGAAGAACTCCATGCTGCTTTGAAAGGGAGGATACCATGTGGCTTTGAAAAGGACAGAGAGAGAACCACGCGTGATCCAGTGCAACACAGCATACGTTTTCCTGAACTGTTATACGGAGGCTGATGACATCATACCCCAAATCCTGAAGGAGACAGCTGACAGATAAGGGATGAGGAACTTCTGGGCATGTTTTTGGCTTCTAGCCTTTTGGGGAGCAAGGGAAGTGCTGGGTCCCGTGGGAGAACAGGTCTCTGAGCTGAAGTGTTCACTGTCCTCCCCAGGTTGGAATACTGTAAATAAAGACCTGTTTTCCTCAACACTGGTTGTTGGGTTTTATGCCAAGGTGCCATGTGAAAGAACCCCCTTTTGCTCTGTAACACTTGCAGGTTTCTATCTATCTTATGACTCTCCGATTATTTTAGTTGCTCTTGCGAAGGAAAAGGCCAGTTAGTCGCGTGCAGTCAGTACTCCAGGCTTCTCTTTCCTAGTTACCACATCCATGGTTAACAGAACTAGACCAAATATTGAAGGGAACGGGGAGCTCTGGACTGTGGCTCCTCTCCACATATTACTGATTCTCAGAGTGGGAGAGCACATCACCAATGATTCTCCGTGAGTGTGTGGGAAGAAGCCTCCACCTTCCCACAGGGGTGGAGGGACTGTTGCACCACCTGAAATCCTCTCAAATCACCACCACAGACTCTGCCACAGGGACTGGGAGTCCCCAGGCTAAGAACACCAATATTCCCAAATCCCTGTGGTGAGTATTCAAACAGTTGGCCCTACTTGTGGCCTTATTTTCCTTATTTCCCATGCCTTGCCTTTAGTTCTAAGTCCATTTACTACCATCCAGGAAGAGAATCTTCAAAGGGAGCCAAAATTTGGAAGATGCCGCTGATTAGATTCGTGTAGCTTCTTAATGGGAAAGGGGGATGGAAAACTCCATGCTGGCAGGAACGAAGAGCAGGCAACTAACAACCAACTAACAACGTGTTCAGCTCTTGGGAAGAGGAAACGCACCTTAGGGACAGACAAACAGCAGAAAGCTGTGTGGTGTAGCTCTTTTCAATCAATTATAACTGCACAGGGCCTGGACAAGGACGTTGGACAAATGCCTGACATAGAAGTGCCATTTTATTTTAAAGTGCACATCCAAGAAACTCTAAAAAGAATTCTTTCTCTCTTTCCTTCTCCCTCACCTTTCCATATCGTTGCTCTACCCTCCTCCCTTTTGCTGTCTGCCTCTTTTATTCTCCCTTTCCAACATTTTTTCTTTTCCTTCTTCTAAAACTTGACAAGATTATTTGGTGCCTGATAAAGATCTTTCACACCAAGCTCAAGCCCTCAGAGAATGTTTTCAACACAGCCCTTTCTATGCCCTGGAAATTAGAATCTACAAAGGAAGTGCTGACAAAAGCCTGAAGCAGGGCAGCCCTGCACAGCCCCAGCTCATTTAATCAGCTTCCCCAGAGCAGAGCCCAGAAAACAGGATAAACTCCATCATAAAGCTTTCTACTCACCCTTAACCCACCTACTTCTCATCAACCTATTCATAATGAGCTCTAAATGAATCCATCACAAAGCCCCAGATCTGGGTGCAGCATTTTATTTCACAAAAGAAAGAGCTTTCCACATTAATGCTTTTTGCTTTCTGTCATAGGCTTCTAGGAAAAGACATTCTTCTCTCTTGGGAGAGAAACAAGCCGAATGGTGTGATAGAGCTAGGATTTAGTGAGCCCTTACTATGTGCAGGGCTCAGCATTTTACATGCACCATTTCACTTAATTCTCATGGCAATCCTAGGAGAGAGATCTGATTATTATCCTTGTTGCACATGGAGGACCGTAGAAGGGCTACTCACCAAGGAAGCTTGTGCAGGAACACACAGCAAGGACATGATGGAGTCAGGATTTGAATCTAAGCCATCTGACTCCCAGGTTCACATGAATCACTACACTGAATTCATTGTTTCCCAACCACAGAATCCCACAGCAGCCTCGTTGCAAGTCCTCACCAGGCCCTACCACCTAATTTAATAGGGTCAGACCAAATGGAGCCCATTCAGAGTCCAGAGCACATCAGCACACAGACAAAACTCCAGACTGTTCTTTCAACATAACTCAGCACCCTGCCCTCATAATGCAGGTCAGGTATGCAGTTGCAAGGACAAGCTAGGCTTTATCTTATCTCCCTTTATCTCACCCAGGGCTGAATCTGCAGCATCTATTCCTGCTTGAGAAAGAGCAGAGCTTGAGATATATTTTTGGAAGTCATCAACAAAGAGATGACATTGAAAACCAATTGTCTAGATATGGTGGCCCAAAAGCAGAGGCAGGAAGGGCAAGGGCAATCCTTGGGGAGATAGTTTAGGGAAAGAAACAGGAGTAAAACTGGGACTAATCATAGAGGACTAGGAAGCAGTAGTAGTACAGAAAGAAATGAAATCAGCTGTTGATAGGAGAGTGTTTGACATTGTGGGACAGAGAACGAGGGCATCAATTGGCCCCCAAATAAATGGCCTTCCTTGTCACCCTGTGAGTGTATATATGTGTACAGGTATGTGTATCTGTATGCGTTCAAATCCATCACCCATCCACCTCCTACTTCTTACCATTGATTACACTCCTGCATTGCACTAGTTGAATCTGCTCATCAAAGAAGAAAAATTAGCTATATTTTCATGCTCTTCACCACTTCTCCTTCCCTTTGCCAGCAGCCACAGCCCAGAGCTTTCCAGGCATGTGACATGTAACATAACAACAGTGTCACGCAACTCACATCCCGCCCCAAGGCTCCCAGGACAGGACTGCTACCTCGCCTTCGACCACCCCACTCTCTAACTTTACTTGTATCATAGAAGAGTGGGGGGGGGGGGGGGGGCGGTGCTTGTTTTTGTGTTCAACAGAAGGACAAAAAAAAGCCCTAGCAGAGTGGGGGACAGAGCCCCAAAGAAGGTGATTAATATCATTACTGCTAATTTTCCACAAGCACTTGTCAGCACGGCAGGGGCCAACTCAGACAATGCCAAAAGTCATCCTGAAATTCTTCAGCATTTCGCTCCAGCAATAAAACACAGATTTATGTGGTGCAGCCCATAATAGAAGATGGAATAAAATCATCCTAGATGACTAAATCACAATGTTTCTGGTCAGGGAGCTTAGTAAGTGAACTCTTTATCCCTCCAGGGACTGCTCAGTCATGTGTTTTCATTTCTCTGACATTTCGTCAGAGGCACAGAATCAGAGGTGCTGCTTTCCTGCAAGGTCTGGGCCTCAGAGATCGGTGTTCTTCACAGTGTGGTCAGGGGGGCCTCCTCTACGTCCTACTCTGTCACCCCTACTCTGAGACCTGAGGAAAGTTGCTCCATAAACAGCGCCACGATTGTCTCTCACTCCACCTGGGTATTTATTTCAGGCTTATCCATCTCCCACCTCCTCAGCCCTTCTAGTTTCTCTGCCCTACTTGGTTCCATATCTTGGCCCTGGACTTTGGTTAGCCTATTAAAGCCTGGTATAGACTATTTCATATAAGAGAACACCTCAAAAACCTAAATTACTTTTAAAACTACGTTTTCAATAGGTTTCATCATTGATTGTCATCTGAAAAAGATTTGAGATTATTTGGGTTTTGGGATTTGGAAGGAGAAGGGGTCAACCTCTGTTACCAGATGGACTAGTTTCTTTTTCTCTCCTTTTACTCTATACCTTTTTCCATTTTTCCTTTTCCCATGTCTTTTCCTCTCCTTTCTCTTCTTTCTTAGTCCTAAAATTACCTCAAGCTGTCTCTGACACCCTTTGACAAGAATTGTTTATTGACTGATGACCCTGAAAGGATAAAGAGGCCACTCATCATTCTGTACAAAGTGTCAAGTTCAAAGCTGTGTTAAATCACCGAAGAGCAGTTGAAGAACAGTTTAAAGCAGTTTACATATTTAGCACAAGCATGCCTGGAAATGAAAAGGTGACACATTTGAGAGTCCAAGATGGGACATTATCTGATGAAAAATAGTGAAAACTTTAGCAAGCATTTCTCTACATGAATATTACTCTTCTTGTCCTCAAAGCAAAAATAGATTGTAAAACCCCACTAAAAATAACAGTAAGGAAAAAAGCAGCTCTTGAGTATCAGACAACAGCTGAGGACCATACATGCCTGAGTTTCTGATTGAAAAGGAACACAATTATAAACATAAACAGTACAAACTACAAAGCTTAGCCATAATGTAAATGCATCCAGGGAGACAGACAATTCTCCAGAGGCCCTTTATCAGTCCTGGGGCCCAAACAAGGCTTCCAGTATACTATGGATACATGTCAGAGGTAGACTGGTATGAGACTATGAATGCACTGGAAAGAAAATCTAGAACAAAACAAGGAGAGATAACTCCTTAGTAACATTGTTTAAAGCATTTCTTTGTGTGGAGAAATGAGAACTGACACAAAACCACACAAGTATTTCAAATATTTGATGTGGGTATATATACATATACACATACACATATTAAATACATATACTATATATAGTAACTTAATGTCGATTATATATATGTATGTATATGTAAATATACACATGTATATGAATAGGTTTACATGTTTACATAACTTTTTCAGGTATGATTAAGAAGACCCTGAATTGGCAGGGCCAAATTGACACTTTTTGTCAAGATTCTGGTACACAAAGTTGGTAATATCCTCTGGGTTTTGGCACAGAGCTCCTAAAACCCTTGGCTATCCTGAGTGATAGGAGTGTCTTTTGTTATTAATAAGGAGCCTCCTTGAAGATACCTGAGTTTACCTATTAAGTTGAATCATGGAGGAGGAGCCTAGAGAGCCTCAGGATGAGGGCTGGTCACTAGAATAAACCATCACCTAATTACATAGTCAGAGGTCTCAGCCCTACTCCACCAAGGAAAGACCCCAGGAGGGGACAGGGGCTAGAGATTATGTTCAATCATGGGGCCAATAATTTAATCAATCATACCTACTCTCTTAGGACCGTTCAGTCTGCCATAACAAATACCAAAGACTAGGTGGCTTAAATAACAGAAATTTATTTCTCAAAGTTCTGGATTCTAGAAACCCAAGATCAAGATGCCAGCTGATTTGGTCCTATCGAGGGCTCTCTTCCTGGCTTGCAGATGACCACCTCCTCCCTATGCCCTCACATGGCCTTTTCTTGGTGCATACCCACAGAGAAATCTCTGTTTTACTCCTCTTATAAGGCCACTAATCCCATCTTAAGGGCCCCATGCTTATGATCTAGTATAACCCTAATTATCTCCCAAAGTCCCCACCTCAAAATATCATCACATTATGGGTAGAGCTTCCAGATATAAATTTGGAGGGGAGACAAAATTCAATCCAGATCACCTACATATCGAAACTCCATATATTAACTCTGGAACAACAGGGTTCGGGAAATCTTTGGGTTAGAGAACACAGCAATGTGCTGGGAGAGTGGTGTACCTGGAGGTGGTGTGCTGGTGCCCACCGCCTCCAAGACCTTGCCCCTGTATGTATCTCTTCATGTGGTGGTTCATTTAATCTTTTAAGATAAACCAGTAATTGTACATATACTTATATTGTGCTTTCCTGAGTTCTGTGAGTCATTCTAGTGAACTTTTGAATGTGAGTGGTAGTTCATGAGATCCCCTAAATCTGTAGTTCACCAGGGAGAAGAAGTGCAGGTGGCCTCTTGGACTTGGGCTGGCATCCAGTGAGGGCAGTTTCACTGACAACAACGGATGGAACTTAAGGGCATTGTGCTAAGTGAAATAAGTCAGACAGAAAAGAACAAATACCATATAATTTGACTTATATATGAAATTTAAGATAAATAAATAAATAAATAAATAAATAAGCTAATGGATATACAGAACAGATTGGAGATTGTATGAGACGGGGTTGGAGGTGGGGTAATGGGTGAAGGGGGTCAAAAGGTACAAATTTTTAGCTATAAATGAATGTCATGGAAATGTAATGTACAGCACGGTGATGATAATCAGCAATAGTCTAGTTCATATTCAGAAGTAGTTAGGAGAGTAGGTCTTGAAAGTTTCCATAACTAGAAAAATATTTGTAACTGTGTATGGTGATGGACAATAATCAGATTTATTGTAGTGATCATTTTGTAATACATACAAATACTGAATCATTATGTTACACACTAGAAACTAATAAAATGATGCGGTACTTGTGTCTCAACTGAAAGGAAAAAAGAAATGAGGGTAGTTTGTGAGACTCAGCCCCTAATCTGTGAGACCTCATGCTAACTCCAGAACTACTCAGAATTGTAGGACACCCAGTTGGTATGGAAGAATTGGTGCTGGAAACAGATACCCTCCCACAACTTCATTCCAACTCCTAGCAAACAGAATGATGTTTTTGCCTTCCAAATGGCCAGTGTAGTAAACAAAATCCTAAAATGATCCCAATATTCCCACCCTTGGGGTGCATGCCCTGTATAATCCCTTCCCTCAGTGTGGGCAGGACCTGTGGATATGATAGGTTTATACTTCAATGATTAAGTTGTATTAATGACAACAGTGAGTGGCTTTTTGTAAAGGTCATTAAGGTCCTTAATTAGTTGACTTTTAGTTCATCAAAAGGGAGATTATCCTGAGCAGGCCTGAACTAATAAGGTAAGCCCTTTAAAAGAGGGACTATAAATAAGAGAAAAGCAGAGATTCTCCTGCTGGCCTTGAAGACATAAGCTACCTGTATGAGGGCCACATGGCAAGGAAGTGGGTGGCCTCTGGGAGCTGAGAGCAGACCCAGCGTGAAAGGCAGCCAGCTACAGTACGGTGACTTCAGCCGCACAGTCACAAGGATCTGATTCTGTCAGCAACCTGAGAGAGCTTGAAAGAGGACCCTGAGCTCTAGAAAGCACTGCAACCCAGCCAATACTTTTTTTTAAAGATTTTATTTATTTACTTTTAGAGGGGAGGGACAAGACAGAGAAGGAGAGAAACATCAATGTGTGAGAGAAACATTGACTGGTTGCCTCTTGCATGCACCCAACTGGGGACCCAGGCATGTGTCCTGACTGGGAACCAAACCAGTAGTCTTTCAGTTCACAGGCTGATGCTCAATCCCCACTAAGCCACACCAGCCAGGGCATCAATATTTTTTTTTAACATTAATATTATTTTGTGTTAGTTTCACATGTACAGCACGGTGGTTAGACAGACATACACTTTACAAAGTGGTTCCCCCAATGTTTCCAGTACCCACCTGGCACCATACACAGTTGTTACAGTATTATTTACTATATTGCCTATGCTGGACTTTACATCCCTGTGCTATTCTGTAACTACCAATTTGTGCTTCTGAATCTTTTCACCTTTTTCACCCAGTCCTCCCACCCCTACACTGGTAACCATCATTCTGTTCTCTGTGTCTATGAGTCTGTTTCAATTTTGTTTCTTCATTTACTTTGTTCTTTAGATTCCACATATAAGTGAAATTGTATGGTATTTGTCCTTCCCTGACTGCCTTATTTCACTTAGCATAATGCCCTCTATCTAAGTCCATCCATGCTGTTGCAAGTGGTAAAATTTTGTCCTTTTTATGTCCAAGTAATACTCCATTGTATATATCTACCACAACTTCTTTATTTATTTGTCTACTGATAGGCATGCGGGTTGTTTCAATATCTTGGCTATTATAAATAATGCTGCAACAAACATAGGGGTGCATATATTCTTTCATATTAGTGATTTGGGTTTCTTTGAATATATATCCATAAGTGGGATCTCCCAACCAATACTTTAATTTCAGCCTCGTTAGATCCTAAACAGAGGAACCAATGGATCCCCAGAAACTGTGAGATAATAATATGTCCTTTTAACCTGCTAAGTTCGTGATAATTTGCTATGCACCAATAAAAACAAATATAACCACATATCATAAACACTGATCAATTTCTCATTCCCTTACTTCATGCTTACAATGCTGCCCAAGTCTTTTCATGGTGTCCTCTTCAAGAGAAAGCAAACCAAAGCTCTGACAGATGCTCAACAAAATGATTTGCACATAATATATAATGGATAACTTTGTAGCTCAATTGATATTATACTGTCATGGTTTACAAGACAGCACAAGCAAAAGCTGCTATGGTTTACCTCAGCTCTTCAACACATTCTGCCCTTAAAATAAGAATTCCCTGTTATATGATGAGTTATTATATGCCATCCATCAAAATATCATTTTCAAAGCAGGAGATAAATTCCACACATACCCTCTCACGGCACATGGTTTGGAATTTTCAAATTTTCTAAGTGCTTTTTAGACTTCATCACTGGGTAACAGATAGTAACGATGACTCAGCTTAAAATGTTCACCCAAATTGCAATTTTAACTTCTCTGTTGAAGAGTGACATCAGCACCATTTGCATAGACTTGGGATTTAATGGTAGATCAAAAGACACACATCAAATGAGGAAATTAGACCCACACCAGAGAAGGTAAGCTAACCATGGACTAATTTGCCATAACTGCCCCTGACGTCCCTTCCAAGACCTCCACTGCTAACTGGCCTGAGACCAGAGCTTGAAGACCAGCGTGTTCTGATTATTTTGGGTCCCTCGCCTCTCATGCATTTATATTTCCACCATTTTCCTCAGGTGTAACACTTAAGTAACAGGGGAGGTTCATGCCTCTTACAAATTTGCTAAAATCAAATGAAGGAATGAATATGAAACTGTTCCAAACGAGTCAAGACTTCCATGAACACAACAAATGTTTATGTCTTAGTGAGCAACCATTTTACAGAATAATAGCAGCTCGGTGTTAAAGAATTTTATCAGACCCTCCCAATTCTGTTTGAATCTCCTTCCCAAAACTCCACATTCCTTCATTCACCAACTATGTATAAAACACCGACTAAGATCTAAGCACTAGGAAGGCCCTTTGAAGTGATCTCTATTGACTATCCTCCAGTGACAAAAAATTCGCTCTGTCCTGAGGGACCTTGTTCCCAGTGATGCAGCTCTAACTTGTAGTAAAAGCCAAGTAACCTTGTCAGTAGCTACGTTTTGGAGCTGAAAAGTAAAATGTCGAGTGTTTGGCCACTACTAGCTGGGATATACAATTTACACACCTGAACAACAGTGAGCAGTGCAGGGTAATGTGTTCTGGGGTAGGTACTGATTAAATATATAAAAAGCTGGAAGAAACAATGGAGACTTCACAGAAGAGGAGGAGAGGGAACAAACAAAATTTAGATGCAACAAACAAAAGGGAACAAGGCACAGAATGCCGCACAGGAAAAAGGATATGATATGTGTTTGACTACAGTGAGGGTCCTGAAAGCTTGACGAAGCAGTTTGAAACTGATATAATGGGAAGCAGGAGGCCGCTGAAGGTCACTGAAGCATTATTAGCTTCATTCTCACAGAGTACTTTGTATCTGAGCAGTAAATGGGTCTTCTTACAGAACAGGAAGATAAACACACAGAATAGTATAAGTCCTAAGAGGACTTCAGGCAAAAGGGCAGTTCCAGATAAACTGAAACAAACCAAAGCCTGTGACTGTTAAGTTGACTGTTACTTGTTTTATAAAATTGTCTGAGGGAAATTGCCAGAAGCAACAGGCCTCCTGGCCACCTGTCCTTTTGCGTAGTGTGGCTTTCTGAGGTGTAAAATTTTTTGTTCTCTGCATTTTGTCAAGGGGAATGAAGTGTTTTTATTAGCCCCATAATTCAGGAAGCAGAATTCCTATAGTAGAGGCACCAGGAATAAGTGAAATCTGCTAATACTTAGATTTTATCTATACTTTTGTTTCTGAGTGTGCCTTACAGGGAGGTTTCTCTGCATGGGGGCTGGGACTCTGCCCATGCTCAGCCAAGTACTCCACTCAGGTGGGATATGTATAAGTTATATATAAGATAGTTCTCTTATACCCGCAACACTGGATGAACAACATTCTGTAGAATGTGATGATGGCCAGTTTTAAAAGCTGATAAATCAGAGAGGCCACCCCACACTGGCTCCACATTCACACATTTAATCTTAGTGAGACAGGTGTTACACAAAGACTGACCAGGGGGTGTTCCTGTTCTTCAATTCCCTAGCGAGCGCAGGGCCAACCTACAGGACAGTCCCCGTTCTGCATGATCTCTGCCTGAAATCTGTGCTCTTCATTTATCCAGATGGGCCTGGACCTCAGACTGTGAGCAGTTCACTTGACCCTTGGGGACAGCTGAAGGGGCATGCACCCAGAACTACAGCTCAGCTCCACCAGCCCTGCATCCCCCTTTCTGACTGCATCCTCACAGCTAAGTTCAAGGGTCATTGGGACACTTCACCATAACTCCTTTCCTCCCTTAGGCATTTTAAGGGTGGCATCCTACCACCATTGTATTAGCTCATTGGAGGCATGAAGGAGCATGGTTTTACATTTAACAGATGCAGAAAAGCCAAGCAGGCGAGCATGATTTTGGAATAATGAATGATGTTTAACAAAGATCTCAGACATTACATTCTCTTCATTTCTGGGGGAAAAAAATTGCATGGCTTTTCTTCTGGAAGGAAATTCTTGCTGTAAATGGCCGAAAAGCAACAGTCAATAGTCAGTCTGAGAATCCTTCCTACAAGTTGCCATGAGAAATGGAAAATATAACATGATGATATCACAGGGACTCAGCATGTTTCCAAAGACAAACTTGTCACAAATCTACATTTCCTAGATAAGTCATCTTCTCCCTCTTTTTCATGATTTAAACAGTTATTTAGTGAGTGTCATCTTGTTACAGAACCCCTGGGCTGCTCCAGTTGAAAACAAACCCACGGGCTCTTTAGTTAGGGGCCCGATTGCCCGCCGCCAAAATTATAACTCTCAATACCAGAGTTTGGTGAAAAGAAAAAGAATTGTTTATTTAACAGTTATATAGATTTAGATTATTTGCGGATTTCTGTTGTTAAGTCTTATGCTCTTTAAAATACCCACAAACACATATCCTTGCCTCCCCCCTTTCCAAACCAGGCTAGTTTTAGGAAAGTCAGAGAAACTGTTTCCCTACTTTCCAAACACAGTTCAGCTTTACCAGCAGCTGCCAATCACTCAATCTGATTGGGGAGGTCCTTTCTGTGCTGTGGTGCCCTCCAGCTCTCAATGCAGAACCGCCTGGATTCTCAGCCTCCTTGCAAACTGCCTTCTTCCTGCAAAACTGCGCGGATCTCCTTTCCTTCTCAAAACCGCATGGTGAGAGCCTCCTAACGCAGCCCGGAGACCCCTTCTCCAAGCCACATGGAGAAGGCCTCTTCACCAAGCCACGTGGAGGGAGCACACGAGAGCGGGAGAGCGAGAGAGCCCGAGAGCTAGCGCGCGCGAGAGAGAGAGTGAGAGCCAGAGCCCGAACGAGAGCTTGAGAGAGTCTCCGAGTGCCAGAGCCTGAGTCAGAGAGCGAGAGTCTCAGAGCGAGAGTCTGAGAGAGTCTGAGCGCCAGAGCCAGAGCCCGAGTGAGAACCCGAGCGTGCCAGAGAGAGTCTAAGCTAAAATGTCTGCAGCTGCTTATATATCCCTGACTGCGTCATCTGACGCATTGGGCGTTGCAAACAGTTCTGACCATTCACAGAACCCCACGTAGGCTCTGTGTGCTTTCCATACCGTCCCCTGGTTCAAGACTCCTCCCATCTGCCTGAGGCTTTGGATGCATTAAAGCCATTTGCATAAGAAAGACACTAGCCACCAGCCTCAGGCATATGGAAGCATTTGAAAAGCTGCTTACTTCTCCCCATCCCCCAGCAGCAAACTCTGGGGATTTTTGGACTCCCCTGTTTCTGTAACAGTTTCCCCCCTTTCAGACTAAGACCCTTTATAATCTTATAAAGGACAATGGGCGAAGGTCTCATGCTCCTCTAACTGCTTCCTGCTGGACATGGTCGTCATCCTACCTACCCTTGGGTCTAGAAATCCCTAATAAGAGTGGGGATGTAGGGGAGGGTGCCCTTCCCACATGGGGAAGAATCTTGCAGAGTCCAGGTCAGTTGGCTATTCCTGGGTAGCAGCATGCTTCGTTTCCAAGGGCTGGTACTGCTGGACAAGCTGGCATTCTTGTCGTATTCTGAGGGCAACAGATTTGGCAACAGGGTTAAAAAAACACAATTCAACCTACAACCACTATATACAAAAGGCAGGGATTAATTTTTCAATGTCCCACGTTAGGAAAAGAAATGGCTTCTTTGGAGGAAGGTGTGCAGGGCATGTCACACCTGTCCAAAGCCCTTTTGCCCACTATACTTAGCTTGGGCTGAGGGGTATAAATTTTGGATTTCCCCCCTCTCAGACCTCTGGGCCCTTTCTGTCCAAGCCATTAGGACAGAAAAGAAACCAGTTTTAAAGTGAAGCCTGCAGACCACCCCATACTTCACCAACTCAACCACTTAGTTCAGCCAAACCGTTGAGTCTCAGGAGGTGGCAATGCAGATGGGCTTCTTAAGTGAGGCCTATATGTACAGATAATCACTCAGGTAGAGATCATAGGCTTACGCCCTATGAAAACAGAAAGAACATGCATGTTAAATCGCACAACACAATTGACAAACCAGTCTTCAAATCTGAGAGACTGTCTTATTGTTAAGACATCCAGTTGCAAGGCACTTGACATTCTTCTTGCCTGTAAATAAAGCATTCTTGATAATGTCACAGACCTGGTTTAACTTTTAAATGAAAACAAACTTTATAGACAGTTAGCTGCACTGAGCATTGTGATTTTCCTTGAGTCACGATTTTTCTCCTTAAGATTACCCTCCTTGCCAGTAAAGGGACTGCATTAAGTCCAGTTTTTTAATTTAGCCTGTTTATTTGCATAAACACAACAAGAGCAGTGATTGATCACATATGATCTTTAAGTCTACTTTGCTGGAACTTACGCAAGGAACCTTCATGTTGACTTTTAGTTTGCCCATTAGGGCATAGAAGCTGAGCCACATACCTGCCATTCAGCCTTGCCTGCAAACACCTGCTTTCCCAAAACCTTTGGGTTTTCCATTGTGCCTTGAGGTTCCTTTTAGCCATCCTTCAGGAAAGCAACCTTCGTTCCTTCCCTGGAAAGACTGCCATGAACCTCACAACCAACCAAGGTGTCAGGCCTTTTTCCTTCTGGGCTTTCCTTAGCTTCAAAAGTCAAGTCCAGTTCCTCAGGGCTTTCTGGTAGCAACCAGAGCCTAAGCATGCCTCCTTCAGGCATGTCATTCCAGTCAAAGTCTTGGTTAACAATACCTTCATTAACAACTGGTCTTTTTAGTTTTATGCAAAGAAACCTAACATAATTACTTACTCCTTTAAATTGCCAAATTCTGGAGGGATCAGGTAGGAGAAAAATACACAGTGTGAAGGAAAATCCTTGTCCTTCTAATATTCCCAAAATTGCATTTCCATGCCTTATACTTTCTTTTGTTCACTTTCCTACATGTGAAGTTTTCTTAATTTTCTCTGGGAAACCTCAATTTTCCTTTCAGATTATATGGCCAGTACCAATACAGAGAATTCCAGACCCTTCCTAGGCCTCAGAGAATTCTAGACCTTACATAGGTCTCCAGTGGCTAATGCCAAACCAATACAGGGAATTCCAAATGACCTTTCATAGGTCCCCAATGGCTAAATGCCAACACAGGGAATTCCAAATGACCTTTCATAGGTCCCCAATGGCTAAATGCCAACACAGGGAATTCCAAATGACCTTTCATAGGTCCCCAATGGCTAAATGCCAATACAGGGAATTCCAAATGACCTTTCATAGGTCCCCAATGGCTAAATGCCAATACAGAGGTACAGTAACCATACAATTAGACCACAAGTAGTTGAGGTTTCCCTTTTCCCAGGTTTAAAAACTTTCACAACCTTTCTATATATTTACCCATTCAGATTTAACCATAACCCATTTCCAATTCTTTTCCACACTGTAAAGGACTCTACCCAAACTCAGTATTTGGCAGCTAAAATTCTCTAGATTTGCAAGCACATGCCTAAAGCAAAAGAAACACTTTTAATCTGTGTTTCAGTTCACTGTCCTTTTTTTTGAAAGAGTAATTACAAATCTTCTTCCGGAGTGCAGGTCCAACTTTCCCTTTCGGTGTCAGTCACAGCAGCAGGGTCTGTGTCCTCCTCAGGCGGTGCTCGTTTTACCCGTGTGTGGTGTATCCAGGACTTGATTCCTACCAGCTTCAGCGAAGAATGTGTTGTTAGCAAAACATCATAGGGACCAGTCCATTGTTCAGCCAGCTGCTGTTCAGGACCTTGTGTCTTTCAGTTCTTCAGTAAGACTCTGTCCCCAGGTCCAACTGGGTGCAAGGGTTTTCATTTCTACTTCCCTTCTTACGATCTGGACACTCATTCTTCCAATGGCCCTTCTTTCTGCAATAGGCACACTGGTCCTTGCCTAATGGCTCTTTCCTCCTCTCTTTAGGGTCCTGTTTCTTCCTTTGGCCTCTCCAGCCTGTTTTAAAGAACATCAGGTCCTGTCTTCTCTTTTCTACTCCCCTTGCATGGTAAACTTTAAATGCAATGTCCACTAACTGAGAGGGGCTCATTCCTAATACTCCATCTATACGCTGGAGTTTCCGTCTAATATCTGGGGCACTCTGCCCAATAAATGTCATGTTCACCATTCTTATGTTCTCTTGTGCCTGTGGAGCAACATCAGTGTACTTGCTATAGGCTTGATAGATCTTCTCTAAGAACTCAGAAGGATCCTCATCTGGTTTTTGCTGAATAGTCTGTACCATATTCAGGCTTTTTGGCTTGGGTACCCCTTTTCTAAGTCCTTCCAATATACACTTCCTGTAGTGTTTCAAAGGAACTAGGCCTCCACCATTTGGGTCCCAGTTAGGCTCTGTCCAAGGAATTGCCACAGTTGGGTCAGGGGTCCCATGGGGATCCTCTCCATGGAGACGCTGAGCCTCTTCATTAGCCTTACTTGTAACCAGTCGCCTCTCATCCCCAGTTAGCAGAATATTTAGGAGAGCCTGTACATCTGCCCAGTTCGGGTTATGAGTGGCAAAAATGGAGGCAACAAGCTCTGCCATTTTCTGAGGATCTTCCCTATATGAGGGGTTAGAATTTTTCCAATTTAGCAAATCTGAAGTGGAAAATGGAGTATGGGCCCAATAGTAGCCAGAGGGCTGGCCTTGCTGATTTATTCCACCTATTGGGTACTGCCGTAGAGGGAATTGGCTTGCTCCGAATTGGGAGGCCCCCTGACTATACTGAGTTCCTTGGCGGGTTCTGGCGGGGGAGACCCACTCCTCCTCCTGTAAGGGTGGAGTCATTGACTTTGCAGTCACTTCAGAGGCTGGCTCCAAAAACGGTGGTGCGAGAGAAGTCCCTTGAGTTTCCAAAAGGGCGGGCACCACGGAAGCCACTTCCATCTCTGGAGGTGGTATGGTGGAAGCAACCTCCACCTGCAGAGGGCGCTGCGCCACAGGAACCGCCGCCCCGGAAGCCTGGGCCTCCTGCAGAGGAGGTGGAGCCACTGCTGCGGAAGCTATGGCCTCCTGAACCGCCCCCACCTGTGCCTGGCTTGGCGCCAAATTAGGGCCTTTGTCTCCCGGATTTAGAGAATTAAAGAGGGCTACTTCCTCATTCTCCCTTTCTTCTGGCGTTTGACTCTCAGGAAAAGGCTTCGAGACCTCTTTTTTCCTCTGCACCATTATTCGGGCCTCCATTTCTGCTAAGGTCTTATTATGCAACTCTACAAATGCATTTAGATAATAAACATCTTCCCAATTTCCCGATTGCAGACAGTACCTTTTCAATTGCTTAATGACATGATAATTCAGGGTACCATTCACAGGCCACCTTTTCTTACCACCCAGAACATACTCAGGCCAAACAGTGTTACAATAATAAATTAATATTTTTCTAGTCATAGGATAACAACAGTATTTATCCCAATTTTCCAAAATTCTTCCCAGCGGGCTGCCATCAGGGACTTGCCCAGAACTGCTTCCATTAACCCAGACATATATGCTAATGGCTATAACCAAAACAATCCCAAGGACTAGAAAACATATATACCACTCCGGCATCCATAATTCTATTACTTCCAGGAATTCTCCTAACCGGACAAACAAATCTAGTATCCACGATGCCATTATTTCAGAAATGCTCAGAAATAATTTTTAGCAAACAATCTTACTTCTCTAATCTCTTCCCAGTTCTGTTTTCTTTTCACCACACAGGCGTACTTAGGCGGTCGGCGCCCTCAGAGGGTGTCTCTCAAGGGGGTTGACCTGCCACGGGCAATTATTAATGTCCCATCTGGGTCGCCAAATTGTTACAGAACCCCTGGGCTGCTCCAGTTGAAAACAAACCCACGGGCTCTTTAGTTAGGGGCCCGATTGCCCGCTGCCAAAATTATAACTCTCAATACCAGAGTTTGGTGAAAAGAAAAAGAATTGTTTATTTAACAGTTATATAGATTTAGATTATTTGCGGATTTCTGTTGTTAAGTCTTATGCTCTTTAAAATACCCACAAACACATATCCTTGCCTCCCCCCTTTCCAAACCAGGCTAGTTTTAGGAAAGTCAGAGAAACTGTTTCCCTACTTTCCAAACACAGTTCAGCTTTACCAGCAGCTGCCAATCACTCAATCTGATTGGGGAGGTCCTTTCTGTGCTGTGGTGCCCTCCAGCTCTCAATGCAGAACCGCCTGGATTCTCAGCCTCCTTGCAAACTGCCTTCTTCCTGCAAAACTGCGCGGATCTCCTTTCCTTCTCAAAACCGCATGGTGAGAGCCTCCTAACGCAGCCCGGAGACCCCTTCTCCAAGCCACATGGAGAAGGCCTCTTCACCAAGCCACGTGGAGGGAGCACACGAGAGCGGGAGAGCGAGAGAGCCCGAGAGCTAGCGCGCGCGCGAGAGAGAGAGAGAGAGCCAGAGCCAGAGCGCGAGTGAGAGCCAGAGCCCGAACGAGAGCTTGAGAGAGTCTCCGAGTGCCAGAGCCCGAGTCAGAGAGCGAGAGTCTCAGAGCGAGAGTCTGAGAGAGTCTGAGCGCCAGAGCCAGAGCCCGAGTGAGAACCCGAGCGTGCCAGAGAGAGTCTAAGCTAAAATGTCTGCAGCTGCTTATATATCCCTGACTGCGTCATCTGACGCATTGGGCGTTGCAAACAGTTCTGACCATTCACAGAACCCCACGTAGGCTCTGTGTGCTTTCCATACCGTCCCCTGGTTCAAGACTCCTCCCATCTGCCTGAGGCTTTGGATGCATTAAAGCCATTTGCATAAGAAAGACACTAGCCACCAGCCTCAGGCATATGGAAGCATTTGAAAAGCTGCTTACTTCTCCCCATCCCCCAGCAGCAAACTCTGGGGATTTTTGGACTCCCCTGTTTCTGTAACAATCTATTATGTAGAACACTGTGGGCGAAACAAAGAAAATGAATGTGACCCCCCCGCCCCCCGCCACCCCAGTGAAGTTGAATTCAAGTATGAATGAGGAGCTAGTGGGAAAAATGGCATCAGCTGCAGAAATTAGGGAATTGGGAAGGCTGGTGTCTACACCTCCTTTCAACAGAGTGTATGATTCTAGGGGAGAGAAGGGTTAGCTCTGGACTAGCGCAATGGAGCAGGAGCAGGAGCAGAAGGTAAGGAGTAATATTCGTAACTTGCTTTGAAACAACTACTGTCTCAGGCAACCTCATAACTACGTAATGTCTCTTCATTTCACAGGCTGGGACATTGGGGCTAAGGGAGGAACAGAACTTGTCTAAGGCCACATTTGTATGATGTGAAGAACTAGAATTCAAACCTAGGACTCCAGGCCTGGATTTCTCATCACTGATCTCAAGATACCACAAATTAGGCATGTAATGAGTATTTCCTAGCACAGCACTGCCCAACAGAAATATAACTTAAGCCACATAGTAATTTTAACTATTCTAATGGTCATATAAAAAGTTTCTTAAAGAACAGATGAAATTAGTTTTAATAATGTTTTATTTAACTGAATATATTCAAAAGTTTTATTTTTACATGTAATCAACATTATAAAAACTATTGATGAGATATTTTATATCTTTTCTCCAAATTTGGTGTTTACTTAGTACTTATATCTGAATTTGGACTAACCACACGCCAACTATCCAGTAGCCACATGTGGCTATTAGATAGCAAGAAAACATTTTAGAGAGAGAGAGATAATAATACAAAGATTAGATACAACTAGAATGGGACAAATCTTATGGATTTAAAGTATTTTTGATACTTGGTTTCATCCTTGTAGCAATAAATGACTAATTCTATCTATAGAGCATAATTATAGACTATCAAGAGATACCAAATCCTGTTAAGAATCACAGCCTTCAGGGTTCTAATTATTACACTTCAGCTTGATGTCTCTCAGCAACATCTGGCCACCTTGGGCTGAGAGAGAAGCCTGAGACAATAAGAGTTAATTAGCTGATGGCCTAAATGCTTCCTGTCCTTCCTTCCAATTTACCAGATTAAAAAAATGTGAATTAAATTAAATGTGTCTCTTTCCACTCAGGCTTTTACAAGGTCCAACCCCAGGCTGAAAGCTTCCTTTCTTATCAACAATTATCTCTATCTGTAGCTAAAATCTTGAAGTACTTGAATATACATGAGAAGGAATGAAAGAAAACATTTCTAATTAATTTCCGTTTTTGTGTCATTACAACTAACTGTATATATCCTTTAAAACCAGAAATAACTTTCATAACCTATGACTGGCAGGTCCAGTCACTAATGCCCAAGAAACTTGGAGCTTAGAGCTGCACTTAAACATCATTTCTCCAGCTTAGGTGATGCTCCTAAGAGAGTTTAATCTTCAGTTAAGCCATTTTATTTAAATGGTGCTGTCAAAGAAACACATTCTGAAACCAGACCGGGTTGAGTTGGGGTTTTCTCATCTCAGTTCTCACCCAGAGTGAAGTGATTCTGCATCCCATCAAACTCACCGCTAGATCCTGCACTCACACTAAAATGCAAACAATTATACCTCAGAGCCCTGTTCTCAAACTTGATCAGTAACAGAGCCCCTGAAAATCAGTGTTCTTGAAATAGCATGAAAAACTACCATATAGAAATTAAAGTAAATCACACAATCCTATATTAAATCAGATCCCACCTTAGATTAGCAAAACACAGCATACAGCAAGAGTATAAAAAGAGTTAAGTTAGATGGAGAAAATTTTACAGTTGATAATATCCCACCCTTTAACATTTTTATTAGAGTTGATGAAAATGGTAGCACCCAGATGAGTAGCAGAGCCCTCTGAGGATGAGTTTTTTCTTGGAACCTTAACTTGAAAACTGAAAGGTCACAGAGTCAGCCATTTTTTATGGACCTTCCCTTTCAACAAGATCCAAAACATTATGTTTGGGGGTGGAGAAATGATGTCAAATCTTAGCCACTGCGAGAAGGGGATGGTTTTTTGACTTGCGGTCTGTGGTAACCTCCCAGAATCACAGCGTAAGCAAAAAGAGGCATGCTGATCAAGAGCCAAGGCCACAATCCCTAAGAACAAATTCTCCCGGTTTATATCTTACCAGGTTTGTTCCACAGGCTCCTGTCACCAGTCCAGAATATAGTAGAAGTGAGAGGAGGAGAAGCACAGAACAAGAAAAGTTAGATCAATACCCCAACGAGGCTGGGGCCGAAAAACAATGGTCTCGTTATTTATAAAGAGGCTCTGGGCATGCAAGCCTCACTCCTGAGGCCACCTCTCTGTGGCCATCATTTGAATTTGCCAGAGGCCTTTGCATTAAGCCCCTGCCTACAGTCAAAGCAGCAGAAACCAGAATGACAAGGATTCAAGGTGGTTAACCAGAGATAATTCTTCTCTTTTCAATATTTTTTATGGAAAAGTTCGCACATATGCCAATACAATTCTAGCATGAACACCATGTACCCATTACCCAGCTTCAGTAATTATCAATATATGTCCAAGTCTGTCATCCGTACCCCCGTTCACTTCCTGCACACATGTATTGGATTATTTTGAAACAACTTCCAGACTTCATATTAATTCAAATATAAATATTTTATTATGTATCTATAAAAAGGCTATAAAAAATATATAACCATAATACTATGATCACAGTTGAAAAGTTAACAATTCCTTAATGGTATCAAATATCCAGTTGTTGTTCAAATTTCTCCTGTTGTCTCATCTACTTTTTAGTAGTTGTGTTGTTTAAATCAGAATCCAGAAAAAAGGTCTATATGTTACATTTCATACCTATGCCCCAATATTTCCTGTAAGCTGAAAGGCTTAATTATATTTAGGTTTAATTCTTTTTTAGAAGACTTCATAGGTGGTGCTATGTACTTCCCGTGGCATCACACCAGGAGGTACAGAAAGCCTGATGTTAATATTGATCAATGAGTTCAGACGTTGCCAGCCTGATTCATCCATTACGATGTTCCCTCTCAGCTTTTCAACTAATGGTCTTAGCAGGCAATGATGTTAATTGCTTAGATCAATTATCTCATTAAGGATTGAACTGTTGATATTTTAAATCTATCATTCTCTATTCATTAACTGGAATTTTTCTCTAAAGCAAAACTTTCTCTCATCAAATATTCTGTTGCTCTGAGGTACAGGTCATACAGGAAAAACAAGTGAAAGATTGAGGTCTTTACTCTTATTTGCCTATCTTCAGAATCATGGATTAGTTTCCTAACATCCTGCAAAAGGAACCATTTTCTTTCCTACCATTATAAATTGTGCATATTAGTCTATCTATGTATTTTAATCCATTTGCAATTATTCTTTTTGATTCTCAAATTGTTTCAGTTTTGGCCAGTGAGGGTTCTTCATGTTGGCTTCTGAATCTTTTTAACACCATTGCCTCGTTTTTGATGGTTTCCTTGCTCTCTGATATGACAAGATGTTACAAGCTCAACTTGTATATTCTTTCTCCCAAACACAGAATTCACCATTTCTCCACAAACCATGGGGTTTTGGGATTTTGTTTGTTTGTTTTCTAGAAAAGGCTGTTTTTACTTTCAACTCTGGCCCAAGTATCTAAACCCTTTTACTGTTGGTCACTGCCCAGAAGCCTGGTCCGTGTTCTCTCGCTTTACTCTTCCAAAGCAGCAGCACTAGGCTGTGTGAGTGGCAAACTTTTATTAAAGTTTTGGACTTAACAAGGAGCAGTTAGAACACATGCAGAAACAACCTCACACTGAAGGTCAGTCATCCCTGTTCCAAGAAAGTCACTAGTGGTCCCATCCACAGGGAATCTGTCACTGTCTACATTCCTTCAAAAATCCTAACCTCCCAACACATTACTGAATGTCTGTTTGTTTGTCTGTCTCTCTCTCTCTCTCCTCCCTGTTCTTACTTTCTTCTCTGTAGAGTTCTTTCTACCTCTTCAAGGTGCCAGAGAATAACTTCAGACTTTCTGTTATTTGACTATACAGAGCAATGACCTCATCTTTGTTTAAACATCTTCAAATCCAGGGAGGTCCAGATACCTTGCTTTCAGTAAAAAAGCTCACTAAGGCATTTTCCTAAACAAAAGATTAATTCTTTCTCTGAAAGAGGAACTACTTCTGCCTTCCTGTAGGGTCAATCTGCTCAAATTCCACCAGCTCTAAAAATATCATTACCTTTTTTTTTTTTAGTAATACTTAAAATGGGGAAAGGAATACCTACCTGACAGCATTGCTAGAAAGCTGTGTCAGCGGGTAAAGTTAGGAAATTATTTAGTCTCTTTGTGCCTTGTTTTACTCATCTGTAAAATAAGGATAGATAATAATATGTATCTCACAGCTCATAAAGTTTTTGCTACAATAAAATAAGTTAATTTATGCAGAGGCCTTTGAACAGTGCCTGGTATATACATACTAAGTACTCCATGAATGTTAGCAGCTGCTGCTGCTTCTGTTGTTATTTTATCAGACATCTGATCCAAAGAGGTTGTTTGAACAAGCTATCACAGGAAAGATAAGAGCCCCTGCAACACAGGGTTATTGTGAGGACGGACTGATATGTATAATCTAAAACAGCAGCTAGGATACAGTGACTAAGAAAGGCAGGCTCTTAATGCTGAGATGCCCAGCAATAGTGTGTATAAAGCTCCTGCACATGGTAGAAGATTAATAATGTGAGATCCTATCATTTCACCTCTCAGGGAGGTGATAAATGATGTTAAGGATGGGGGATTGAAGAAGCTGGTGTTTTAAAAAAACCTGACAAGAAGCCCCATCTTGATTCCCATAGAAGACATCGTCTGTGATTGCTGTTACCTTTATTAGTGTTATGAGAAGTAGCAGTAATGGAGTGATGGCTGAGCAACTGCCTGGGCCAGGTACGGTGTTTCTATTCTGTGGGGAAGTAGAGACAGAAATGATCCAGACTCTACCCGCAGGTGCAGGCAAGGAAGAACTGCCCCACCTTGAGTGGCAGTGGGGACGAGCTGGCCCCTGAGAGAACTTGCTGACGATCAGCTTTCACACAAGTGATTACCACCCAACCCCATGAGAGAGTCAGCAGGGCATTTACAGTGCAAGGCTTCCCAGGGTCACAGGGGTGATGAAGAAACAGAATCAGCCTTTGCCTCTGCTCCTTCTCAGTTTTTCCCAGACCCGCAGGAGTCCACAAGCCCCACAGTTGCCCAGGAGCTAAGAAAGGACATGGAAGTGAGAATAGCAGGAAACACACCGAGCCCTGAGCCTGGACACCAAACATTACCCAAGATGTGGAGCAAAATGGCCAAAGGTATTAGACTTTCTCAGGAGCAGTGACTGGGCCGCAGGGGACCAAATATCAGAGAAAGATACTCTCTGTCCTTGCCATGGGAGTGCTGAGAGAATGGTTTATGGCATTTCCATGGCAATTACAAATTCAACCCCACTAGGAGCAAGCAGGCAACAGCATCAGGTGAGCACTGGCCTGAGCCCTGAGCAGCAAGGGGGACAGCTAGGGGCCAACCACAGGCCACCTGTCTCACCTGGGTAGGCAGAGACTGCCAGGCCCCAGGCTCAACACATGGGTTTTGGGGTAACTGAGCAGCGCCTGGCTGATTCTATCCTGCCTCTAAAGAGCAGAAAATAAAACATCAGGAAGTTGGGTCAACTAAACATGGACAATTGGAGAAAACCTCTTCAATTGCCTTCTCAGAAATCCAAAGGCCTGTTTCTTAGAAACAAAGACCCTATGGAGTTAGTTTGCTTCGAAGGTTTCTCATTCTCCAAAAATAGACACCAGGGCAGGAGAAAGGAGAGCCTGGTGCAAGGGTACAGGCCACTCAGAGGACTGACCATTGTGCAGTAATAGAAACCTCTTAAGAAAGAAACTAATTAAATGTGTCTGCACTAAAATGATTGCATGGCTATTATCTGCCCACTCAGAAAAAAAGAGAATCACAAAGTCCAAAGCAGCAAGCAGCGGGCTTAATTGTCTTCTCTAAGGAATGGCCTTTGTTTTGCACAGTGCTCCATCAAAAGCACTGAGTGTTAATGTACCCTGTATAATCTATCCAGCCAGCTAGCAAGTTTAATTCATTATACGCCATATGAAAGAATAAAAGCAGGTTAGTAGTGATGAGTTAATAGTAGAGGTAAGAAATAAAATGGAGAAACGCATTTTGATTGATAATGCAGAACTATTAGGTGCTACCATAGAGGGACTCTGTCTAGTTTTATATAGTGGCCAATCAAAACAAAATAGATCTAATAATTTAAAACTTTAAATATGTCTCCTCAATTAAAATTTTAAAGGGATGTATTGCATTTCTACTGAACAATAAAAATTCAGTTACAGCCAACTCTTAAATATCTGCAACTAGATCCACCACAAAATGTATTAATTTTAGCTCCTCATTGGCCTGAGTATGTGCCCTGCCTGGCCCACCCACACTACTACAAAATCTCTACTTTGCCTCTAGCTGTACTTTCTTATACCTGGAGGAAGGGAGCACCCTTGGAGTAGGAACCTTTAAAATCAATCATCTCCTTTTACCTGCAGACTATGGGACAGTGAGAGTCACCAGTCTTAGAAGATCTAGAGGTGTCTCCCTTGGCTGATGTCTGAAAGTAATGTCAATCCATCCCCAAGACTGTGAGGGAAAGTTAGGAAGTCTCATAGAGGCAAGATGGGAAACATATGGCTCTCCAGACCTTCTTATTATCCATCACAGCAGAGCGCGTTAGGTTCAGCTGAACCTCCTAACCAAAGCTAGAGCCCTTTTGTTCTGTTTAGTAGCTGGAGAATGCAAACAGTCAGGAACATTGTAAATAAATGTTCATATATTAAAATACATGGTTGGCTAGGAATTTATTCCAGCATGAATCTGATTCTCATTCTCTCTCTCTCCCCCCACCTCTCCCTAACACACACACAAATGATGTACAAACAATATTAGTCATTGCAACACATTGCAATAGTAAAATACTGGAAACAACCTAAAATGTCCATAAAGAGAAGACAGGTTGAATAAAGTATAATACATCCACAGCAATCAGATGCAAGCAGCTTTTAAAAAAAGAAAAACAAATAGCAGATTTCTCTCTATACTAATATGAAATGCTTTCCAATTCATATTGCCAAGCTTTTTTAAGATGCAGGAGGGTATATATGCAATACCAGTAGTATAAAAGGTGCACACACACACACACTTATATTTGCATAAAATATCTCTCAAGAAGTTGGTAAAGAGCCCATAACTTTGGTAGCCTCTAAGGCAATGAACCAAGTAGAGGGGGACAAGAATTTCAAACCTTTTGAATTTTCAACATATGAACATACCTATTCAAAAACAAATAAATTACATAGTTAGCCCCACTAATCCCTGCTCGCAGCCCTCCCATGTCAGCTTAGTCACTCTCAGCTCTCTTGGTGCACACACATTATGACATGATCCCCCAGGTTGCTCTATAACCTTCATTTCTCTCTGCCAATCTGCAACAGGAATCTCTTCTCATTAAAGAGATGTCTCCATTGCCATTCTTCTGTGCCTCCAGGTTCTAGACCCAATAATTTAATATTATATCATCTAGCGCTGCTTTAGTTACTTCCACCTGAAGGTGCAGAAATATATCAGTTCTTCATCAGAGCCTCAGCTTAGTTGTATTTTTATGTCATTGACCTTCAAGGCATCACCTGTGTACTAACTACATAATGCACTTGCTTCCTTCTCCTGGGCCTGACTGTAGACCCTATATTAGCCCTTTAGAGCTTCAAATAAGGGAACACCTTGGATTCTAATGGTTGCCCCAAGGCACCTGGGCTCTCCCCCAGTCCACAGGGCAGTTGTAGTGACTCAGCTCCAGGCAGGCAGAGAACTGGAGAGCTTGACCAGTCTACTTCTGCTCTTGCCTGCACAGCCCCAGGGGTCTCAGAGCAGGACTCATCCTGCTAGTCCAATCAGCGCTTTGTCTGCTGTGGTGACGCAGTGCCTAGTGTTAGTGTTCTTGTGCTATACAGAAGTCCCTCTCTATATCGTGGTTCACTTATCGTGGCCTCACTATATCACGGGATTTTTAAAAATATTATATTTAATTATTTATCACAGATTTTTCGCTATATCATGGGATTTTGTGGTACTGTATACATATGTTGTTAAAGTTACGTAGGTTTGAGAGTGTAGAATATGTTTAAGAACATAAGTTCATCGGCAGCCGTCCATCTCGAGAGACGATGGTGTAGCGTCTTAAGAGTCTATCTGCACCGCCGAGAATGGCTGTGCAGTCCGACTCGGGAGTGACATGGTATCTGTCTCCTCCCGTGTTGAATCGACATCTTGCGATGACGCTGGAGTGTCCTCTCCAGTGAAGCTGAAGCTACAGAGCCTGGGCAGGGTGATATGGAGGGTCTGCTGTTGCCCATGCAGCAGACCCCCCCTCTCTTCGCAGCTGAAGGGTCCAAGGGAAAGACGGAGTCAATACAGCTTGGCTTCAGGTGCGCCGCAGGAGTTGCCGGTGTTGACTACAACGTCAAACCGCCTTAGGGACTCCGGCTCCGGATTTTCTGTCGGGGTTTACTCCCTTAGCCTTTCCCCTGAAGAGGTATGCCGCAAGGCAGCGGAGGTTTTTTGGAGTCAGAGTTTTCCTTCTCTGATGTGCCCTGACTGGAAGATCGAACCAGCGACACTTAGCTCGCAGGCCGACGCTCAATCCACTGAGCCAAACCATAACATAAGTAGTGTTTATAAAAATGTGGAAAAGGTTAATAAGGGACTGGGAATGGTTTGTAAGTGTGTGGGAAGGGTTTATAAAGCCTTAAAAATATAAAAATACTAAAATAAATGTAAGGTTCCTACTTCGCTGATTTTCACCTGTCACGGGGGGTGGGGTGGGGGGGCTAGAACGTAATACCATAGGTGAGGGAATACTGTACTGGTTTATTCACTCCTGTTCCACAGATTAGGACTCTGCTAGAGACCTCCTGAATCTGCCAAGTGCTGCATGGTCTCCACTCACTGTCCAAGGCTACCCTTGGTGGGGTTCTCTTTGATCCCTTGAAGTTTCTGCAAATGGACCAAACAATAGGTGTCCCTAATGTGAATCTCAGGAAGCAGGGGCTGAGGTTACAGCCCCTCCTGCCCCAAAGGCTCTGGACACATGCAAATGATCCCTGATAAATCAGCTCTGCATAACTGACAGTGTTAATGAAGACACAGAGAGCCCTGTGCCCTCCTTGGGCAGGGAGCATTCCCTCAAATTTGGTTTGCAGAGCTAAGAGGCTCCATGCAAATAACTCTTTGCTGAACAAAGAAAGTCGAATCCAAGGTAATATGCTTTCACTGCCCCTAGAGGTAGCAGAGGCTGGCATAAACCAGATCTCTCACTCAACTCCACACCAGTCATTCCCACTTAACCTCTGCATTTTCAAGCATTTACTGTTTAGAATATCTAACTAATGATGTCACAGCCAATGACAAAAAAACAATTTATCTCAGAGGTCATTGACAATATTGAGTCAGACTTTCCACTTTATAATTATAAGGAATATCAAGAAAAACTCATAGACACAGACAAGAGGATGGTGATTACCAGAGGAAAAGGAGGGTGGAGGAGTAGGAAAGGGTAAAGTGGGGATAAATGGTGATGGAAGGAGATGATGTATTACAGAATTGTATACCTGAAACCTATATAGTCTTATTAACCAATGTCACCCCAATAAATTCAATAAAAAGAAAGAAAAAAAGAATGTGCCAGTCTACTAGAATGATCTGCATATCAAAGTGATTTGAATTATTCAACAGGCAGGTGGTAGAGAGAAAACAGTTTGGATTTTGGTTTCAGACAGATCCATGTTTCAAAATGGTCTTTTCAACTCATTAGCTATAACCTCAAGTCTCTTAATCCACATGAGCTCCAGTTTTCCCATCTGTAAAATGGGGATTGGTCTCAGGATTAAGTGATTCCATGTGTGTGGAGGGTCTAGTTATACAACACAGGCATTCACATTAGCTTCTTATCTTTGAAAATCTATATCAATGAGGCCAGTGTAAGATGTGTAAATCCAATTATACTGAAGGAGTCTCCACCCATCTGAAAATAACTATGCTATTCAAGGCACTGTATTAGGACTACAGGAGATTCAGAGAAATGAAAAAGGACTCTGTGGCAAACGCTGCAGTCTGGCTTACCCAATGGCCACCCCCAACCACCTTCCACCTTGCCATCACCTGCCATAAAAGTTAGAAGAGCTAAATGCCCACTTTACCAGGCTTTGTCACAATGAAGAGTGACCAAGTCATGGCTCTGGCCAAGGAGAAAGTAAGTTGAAAGTCTACAAGCAGGTTTTTGAGAAACAAAAGGAATAGAAATAGTTGCTGCTGCCCTTCCTTTTCTTTCCTGCCCTTATTGTTGACCTGATGACCAGAGGTATAGCAGCCCTCTTGCAATCATGAGGCAACAAACATGAGAAAAAGAGCAAGAGAATTGCAACAAAATTTGCCCTGATATCATTAAGCCACCAAACCAGCCCAGCAGCTGCCTGTGGACTTCTTGTTCTATGATTAAATTCAACCCCTATTTGTTTTAGCCCCTTAGGAAAGTTTTCCGCTACTGGTAGCTAAACATAATCCTAAGTGTTACAGATGTTGCCCTCAAGGAATCCATATTCTAGTGGTAGAAATAAGATAGGTTTTCAAATTTCTAAAATACAAAGTGGGAGTAATGAGGATGACTTGACAAAACACAATAAATTATATGAAAGTCATAACCATATTTATCCAAACATTTGGAGGAATGTTGGTAGAGGTATTGTATATTTAAGTGAAGTACTTTATTCCATAGTCAGCATTCTAAAACATAAATATACTACTGCATATAGCTGAGCTCTTCAGGAACTACAAATGAAAGACACATTGCTTGGAAAATAACCAATTTTACATATAGTACTTATCTTTTCAGATATATGAAAACCATAAGGCAGGAGGATTTAGAAGCACTGTAGAGAATCTGACAATGCCTAAGTTTATAAAAAGTCAAATTTTCAAATTTACTGTGCAACATTCATTTGGTTTACTATTTTCTCAAGCATTTCATTGTTAAACACTGTATAGATATAACAAAGTTTCACATTTGCTACTACTATAGATACAGCAAACACACAAATTGAAGAGGCTGTAGGTATCTTCACTTACTGAATTTTCCCATTGCTCTTATGCTAAGTGAAAAGTTTAAAGTATATAGCACATTTTGCACATACTGTAACAGCAGAGATAATAGTATTTTAGTTATTCTGTTTTGCGATATGTGTGCTATTAACATAATGTCTAAAATACAGGCATCTATTTTTCAATGATTAACTGCATAATTCTTAGAATAATGGAAACCACTAACACTAATCTCATATTTTAAAACATTTCAATTAAGTTTGCATTCAAAATTGGCATTCTGTTACCATCAGAGACCTCATTAGGTCCAGGGGTGACTGAGCTGGGATGCCTGTGTAGTATAATGAAAGGAACATTAAGATATCTTCCAAAGACTGAAGTTCTAGCTCTGACTCGGGAAATTGCGAGCTGTGCAACTTCTGAAGTGTCACTAACCTCTCTGAATACCAGTTTTCTCATTGGAAAAATGCTGAGAGCAACACTCATCTCACAAGGTCATTATTAGAAAGGTCAAATAAGAGAGAAGGCGATGAGTATGCATTTTAAACTATAAAGTACACCGCAAGTGAAGAGTATAAACTCTGCCAGTTCTACTACCGAAACAGGACAATCTTGAGATGTGTGATAAGTTTTGTGTGCTTCTATTTAATCTAAAAATTATATGACTGTATTCTTTGCCAGGAAAACTTGTGCTCCTCTGTTAAAGAAATTTCAGAAACCTAGTAGGAGGTAGGAAATCTGTATACTTTTTATTTATGCATTCATCCAACTAACATTTCTCAAATGCTGACTATTGTAGTACTATAGAGCCTAAGAATCTAAAGATTAATAGGGTACACTTCCCTGACCTTCAGAAACCGAAGGTCTGATAGGGGCTATATGCACACAAACATGTGATTATAATACACTGTGAGGCTATTAATAATGAGAGTTGTTCACAAGTTGGTAGTCCTTAAAGGGAAGCGAAAGGGAGCACTTTGAACATTTTAGTTACAATCTTACAATTTCAGTGATCAGAGGGAGAACCAAAGAGGAGGGAAAATTGCTGGGTGAAGACAAATTTTCTCTATGTCACAGTTTGCTCGGAACCTGCCCTTCCAAGCTTCTTTGGAGCTTCTCAGATGAGGGTGTGGTCTTGGTTGGCTGAATCCCTAATGGCAATAAACTCCCTTAAAAGAGATCATACATGATGAATTACAATAAAGTCTTTTACCCAGTTTTTTGGTAGGTGAATACGTGGCTTTCAGCAATACTTTCATGATTCTAGGTTCCTTTGACCTGAAGTCAGGATTGAGTAGCACCATGAACTTCCCAAACCTGAGCTGGAATACTCCTCCACACAACCACATCCAGCTCACTGGAAAAGAGCTTCCTGGCACCATTGTTAAGCTAGCAGCACACAAGGTTTTTGCAAGAAATCAAAGCAGATTTCATTCACTCAATCAACATTTCCTGAGAGCCTATTAAACACCAAACATTAGAAACAAAGACTTAGCTAGGACATAGTTTTTGCCTTAAATGTCCTTACAGTCTAGAAGAGGTGACAATCATGTGATTAAACCACTCCCATAAAGTGCTCAAGAGGCACAGCAGAGGCATGAGGAATCTAGAGTTGGGATTTCTTGGAAGTTCAGGAAAGGATTCAGGGAGGGGTAAGTGTTGAAATACCAGTGGGTATTAACTAGATGGACAAAGGGTAAGGATATTCTGGGTACCAGTATGAATACAGGCATAAAGGCAGTCTGTTTAGTGAACTACATGCATTCTTCTGTAGCTGGAGTATCAGGTTACAAGGGGATACGAGGTGAGAGCTGACATCAAGGTAAAAGTGAGGCCAAGAGAGCCCTCCATGCCACACTAAGGAGGTAGGACTCCCAGCAGATCAGACTTTAATTTGGCTTTAAGATTAAATGACTTTTGAGGAGGGTGACCAGCATGAGTCTGCCACAGAAAGGATGCTGACATCTCACTACGGCAGGACAGCAGAACATTTCCAAGCTGCTCATCACTCTTATTGTATCTAATACCCAAGTAAGACTCAGAAACCTTATCTAAAAAGCAAAATTGAGATATCCAACTGATTAGGTTCCCAAGTGCTGAAGACATGGCTTTTAAAGTGCGTACATGTCCCTGAAACAAGCAAAGGCAAAGCATCTTCCCAGCTCTTCCTTAATCTGAGAACTCTCATAGTTACTGATGGAAGTTCAATGCAATCAATCAGGTGGCCGATGAAAAAGACATTGCTGCTGAGTTTCTACCAAGAGCACAGCCATCTCATATCTCTGAGGAAAACGGAGACCGTGCCAAGCGATTTTTAAGTTATCAACTTCTCTGTAAGAAAAGGACCATTTGTAAAAACAGTTCTGAGCAATAAAGCGTTCCCTCCTTTCAAGGAAAATCTTTCACCAAACCTCTCTAAAAGCAAAGACCCTCCTAATGCCACATCAGAAGTTTCAGTGCAAATATAGGATAGAGTGCAAGTTTAGGCTAGAACGCTGTGTGATACTTATTTCTGCGAAGTGGCTTGCCTGAACTCTACCGAAGCGGCAGATGTTGAATTGGACAGTGGAGTCTGCAGCTTTGTGGTGTCTGGTGGCCCCTAGTGGAAGCTCAGATCTCCTCCCCAACCCCAGCCCCCTAGCTCAGCTCACCTCCAGAGAGAGAACTAATAATAGCTGGTCAGGTTTCAGAGCATTTTATTAGCAGTTGTACTAGTAGGTGGGTCTCTTTACTCTGCCAATAAATCAGGAGACACTCACAACACTCAGGGATATGGTGGTATCTCTCACTATATACTTTGTACAGCAGAAGAGAATTTTTTAGGCCAAAAGCTGAAATAAGCAAGTAAATGTATCATTCTGTATTTTTGTATTTCTATCTCAAGTTCCCCTTCCTTTTGGAAACAGAAGCTTCATCTTAGACAGGGTAAGCTCAGATCAACCAAGATTTTCTTTCTTCGGCTTTGTCCAGAGAGTTTTCAAGTCTTCTGGCCCATTGGTCCTCTCTTAGATGTGTGAGAAGCCTCCTCTGAGGTAGCCTGATGGCGATGGGGGGTGGGGCGGGCACTTTTGGATGTTCTCCCACGCCACCCTGGGGCTGTGGGAAGTCAGTGGGGCCCTCTATCTCAGGTTCTCTTTGCTGAGAGACATGCAACATGCCAACCTGGATGGTACAAGAAAACTGAGACGCTTAATACCTCCCTGGGCTTCACCTGAGAAGCAAGATCCACGCTATCCCAGGACCCACTGACATGTGGGGCCTCAGTCACTCTCAGAATACAACTGCCCAGCTGCCTACAATTCTGCAGCGTTGCGCCCAGGAACCTTTCTCCAGTCTGCACAGGTGGATGAAGCTGGCTCTTCCCCCCAGCTTCTTGTTCCTGGCGCACACAGAATCTAAAGCTTTTCCCCTACTCTACCTCTCAGGACTCTTATTTCTGTCCTGAGTTTCAATAAGCCAAGTACCACTTCTTTGTTCTTTGAGGTTCTCCTCTGTGGCAGTTCTAACGCAAGGTCAGTCCCTGACTGACTGGGAAAGAAACTAAGGTCACAGGAATGAACCAAGTGAGAAACACAGCAGTTGATATTTCCAAACACTACAGTATCCTCCACCTTTGTTGCTGCCATAAAGCTGAAGAAGGGGGGTAGTTTGGATGATTTGGGCCTGCTCCTTTCCAAGAGAGGGACCATCCCAGCCTGCTTGTGTCTCTCACGCTACCGCCCCCCACCCCTAGCCTCCTTCTAGTGTGGTCCAGGAGCCCAAGACCCTTCCAAAGAGACACACAACCACCGCTTCTTATTCTTAACTACCAAGCAGGTGAGGTATGAAGGTATGACTAACTGGTCTGAAAACACCTAAGGGGCAGGGGTAACTGAGTCAGTGTCTTTAGGTTCTTGGAGGGGAAAAGTAAAACCTTTCTGGCTTCTCACTTTCTCTAGCCCAAGAAAAAAGCCAGTTTCTAGGTGGCCCACCCCAGATCACTAGAATTTTGCAAGTAGGTTTAAGTTTCAGAAGTTACTTTGTACTGGGGACATCAGGGAAGTTTCCAAGTAGGAGCTGGTATTTGACTTCAGTCTTGAAGGATAGGAAGGTCGGAGCGGAGGGAATGCCAGGGGGAGGAATCTGCATGAACCAAGGTCAAGAATTGGAAACACAGGTAATGGGACAAAGGAAAGGGGGAAGTTAAAGATGACCTCAAGTTTTTGTTTCTGGGTTATATCAGGCAGCTGGTGTAACTGAACAGAAACACCAAGGCTTCTTCTCACTTAGCACTTATCTTAGGCAGCTGTGCATTCTATTTTTCTGTATATATCTTGTCTTTTTGAAAACAGAAATTGCCTTTGATTCATTCATTTTTTCATTTATCTTCCTTGCAATATATACAGTACATACAATACACACGATATACACTATAATACCTGAAAAGGTGCCATGGAAGATATTTCTACTTTACATATTTTAAACTATAATTTAGGTCAAATAATATATTTTCAATTATGAGCACATAATGATTTAGCTTTCAAGGTATTATTGTAAACCTTTAAAATATTATTTTCAGGATCCTTCGACTCATTTGCTATTTATCTTGTCAACAAGGTGGTTTTTCCTAACATTAAAAAAAAAAAAAAGTGGGACTTTATCTGTTGTAAATAAATTCTAATAAATTGAGTCCACCTGGAAATATAGAAATGTCTATCTGCCAAAGCATGTCCTGATTCTATTTTTTGATAGAGTCACAAAACATACAAGACAGAAGCAAATAAAAAGGCCCTTTTATTTTGTCTGAAACATAACACTACCCTCAGTTTTTCTCATCATACCAAGAAATTCCCTCCAGCCAAGCTGACTGCAGTTCAACTCAGCAAGCTGCCTTGACACGGTCCCTTCAGAAGTCTCTCTTCCCAGCTTCCCCTATAATGGGATAAATGCCCCAGAGGCTGGGGCTCCTTCCTGCAGAAAATACAGTCCTCATTTTTATCCTCCTGCTCCTGTCTCTCTTGCACATGCCATCAATCAAATAAAATACGAGAGTATCAAGAACCAGTGATTATTACATGCAGACTCGTCACCAAGAATTTGGGTAAAGAGCAAAGTGATTTCTGGAATTTTGAAACCCTAGCCTCTAGACAGCTGAAGAAACTATGTGGAAGCATGCACCTGACTCTTGTTGTTTATTTGAGAGCATCTGAAAAAGTCTTGATATCCTCATAAGTATTAAAACACTATCTGTCTTTTCCAACAAAGGATATTTACCTGCACAAATTTTAAAATCCAACACTAAATTTTTCAGGAAGCTCTCTTTGCCTTTGTTCACCCACTGCTAATCTTTCCTTTCCCCTAAACCAGGGAGAAACTATACACAAAGCCCATCTTCTTAAAAGCCAGATGAACATAATTACTCTCAGAAAGTCCCCACAGTCTTTTTGGTTTGAACTAACCTATTTATCTCTGCCTGATAGAGAACTCTAGTTCTTTGAATACCCTGAATCAAATATTGCCCATTCCTGTTTCAGAGTAAGTGAGGCCTGTGGCCCAACCCAAAACCAGAAAGGACAGAGAGGTCAGAGGCAGCAGCTCCCAGGAGAGCTTGTTTTCTCAGAATTTTTATCAGCTCTTCATTCAACTTGGAATCACAGCAGTTTTAGGGCCATGAGAGACCTTAGCCCCATGTCTCCCTATCCTGAGAGTATCCACTACCTTCAGAGACTTCTTCCAAAACCTAAAAGCTCAGACATAGAGGGATGGGCGGCCACCTGCATTCAGTTAGTTCTTACACAGCTCATTTTACCCCCTGGGGACTCGGATTTCTGGCCACCTCAGTTCCAAACATACTTCTCCCATTTCTTCTGCTACCTGCCATCTCCAGCCCCATGTGCATTGGTCCTGCCTTGCTGGCTCTCAGCTCTTCTGCTCCAGTTCCTGGACTCTCCCCAGCATCTTCCTTCTGGACTCATCCACCCAGTGGACCCCTACTCTGCCAGTAAGCCAATTCTGATTGACCCTGAAGCCCTTCACATTCTGCTATTCTAAGATTTTATTTATTTAATTTTAGAGAGGGGGGAAGGGAGAGAGAAGGAGAGAGAGAGAAGCATCGACGTGAGAGAGAAGCATTGATCAGTTGCCTCTTATATGAGCCACGACTGGGACCAAAGCTGCAACCCAGGCATGTGGCCTGACTAGGAATCGAACTAGCAACATTTTGCTTTGTAGGACGACACACATCAGGGCACCCTTCAAACCTTGAGCCAAGGGAACCCAATTTCATAGTCTGGTTTCTAGAACATCTAATCTGTTTGTTGTATAAGTGGGAAATTGAGGCCAAAGGTCACATTGATCACCCAGCAAGATGTGAACCCAGCATCCTAGCTTTAAATAATGGGCTCATTCTTCTACATACATTTTAGGAAAAAAAAGTCAAAAATTACTTCTTCATCTTAACTTGATCTCAGCGACTGAGTGTCACCTTCATCTCCCTGGCCATCAAACTCTGGGCTCTTTCTTTCCTAACCTTAACAAGGTCATAGTGCACCCTTCTCCTTTTCTCCTTTGTGTTGCCTGGAACTCAGACCTGACGGCTGGGACTTCTTAGGGATGAGAGCCCCACCCTGGAATCGGCAAGGCGATCATCTATAAGAAAGCTGGTCTCTGCTCTTATCAAGGAATCACCAAATAGGACTTCCTGCCTCTAGATTTCTTCCATGGAAGAGAGAAATTAAAAGTACATATTTTCCTGTTTCACAGTAAATGCAACGAGCATAGCTCCAGCTAAAACAAGGACCACAAACTAAGGAATGAAAGAACAGAAAGATCAAAGGAGCTTAAGTCTCTGGTGTTGTCATGATGCTGCCATACCTGCCCTGGTCTTACTTTTGGGGGGAGAAAAATTAAACTTCTAAGTTATTTAGGACTTCATAGAGAAGGTGGGAATTGAGCAGGAATTTTCATAGGAAAAGATGCTTATCCTCATGGGCTGTTCCTTCAGCAACTGGGAACTCTTTTTTTTTTTCCTGTAGAGTTGAGTGGCCATGGTCAAGGCTGTGTGATTCAGAAGCATTGCTGGTCCCAGAAACAGACCCAACTGCTTGAGCTGTTATCCAACACCAGCCCCTAAGACAGCCTGTGAAGTGCCCACAACTCTTAAACCTTAAGCCAGAATTTGACTCAGGGGTGTCGCTAGTTCCTATCTGTGAGAAAGGTCAGGGCAGGACCCAGAGGGGGAAGCAGATATCCCAGTGCTTAACCCAGTGATTTACTGTAACCAACCTGGAATCTTGAAAGCAAAACACAAACACAATTCAGGGCTTTATTCTCCAAACTTCTCACCCAGCTCTAGGCCTTTACGATGTTTACTGTGCAGCCATCTGTGAATATCTTTGTGAAACTAGTTAAAGCCTTTTATGAGACCCTAAACTTCTAGTTACATTAATTTCCCCCCACATGAATTAGGACTTGAATAAACAAAAGCAGGCGAGGATGGAGAGTGATTGCACAATGTTAAATGGAGCGTTCACAGGGCCTGCCCACAAGCTTTTCCGTTCCTGTCCCTGGGCGTGCAGGCCCTGCCGGAGCCCATAGAATGGGCCCTTTATGTGGTGCTTGGTTAGAAAAACATATTGACAAAGAATCACAGACAAATCATAGCTTCGACCTTTAGTGTTCAAACAAGATTTTCCTTGGGAGTGATTTAATTGCCCATGCAACTTGCTGGCTGCACACATGAGTGGCCTTTGTGCCTTCCAAAGGCCACAGCCAGGCCAGTCTGGTTTGCCTTGCCTGCAAATGTTTGGCAGAGCACTGATCCTATAATGAGGCTCCGTTGTACTATACAAAGATAAACAGCACATGACATCCAGCTGGACTCGGCCAGCTTAAAAGAGTGCTTCCCCAGCACCTGCTGCCCAGGCTGACCTTGGCTGCGGCAGTGCTCCTGGCCTCGCGCTCATCGTTCCGATGACTGGCACAGATGCCGTGCCCGACCCTGAGGCCCGCAGTTGTACGGCTGGACGTGGATGGCCAGGCGTACAGTGGGGTCTGCGGCTACGGAGTGAGGTACAAATGTTTGTTGTTGCTGTTCTCAGTCCCTAAGTGCCTCCTGCCACCCTTTCCCCTGACCTGTCCTTGGTCCCTTCACTGCTCTGAGCTCTAGGGAAACCAAAGCCAGACACAAAAGGCCACCTAGTATAGGATTCCATTTATATGAGACAGCCACCACAGGCAAATCCATTTTGCTTAGTGCAGGTTACTGGTTGCCAGGGCCTGGGGAGGGGTGGACGGAGAATGGGGAGTCACTGTTTAATAGGGACACTGTTTCTGCTTGTGGTAATGAAAAGTCCTGGAACTTGACAGAGGTGATGGTCATATATCATTGTGAAGATACTAAGTGCCACTGGAATATATGCTTTACAATGGACAGAATGTAAATTTTATGTTATGCATATTTTATCACAATTTTTAAACATGTGACTAAAGGATCACACTGGAGGAGGGCAAAAGATGGGTATACTTACTCACCAGGCCCCAAAAGACATAACTCAGACCAATAAGAGAGTTTCCTAAAGGCAGATTTCAGTTGATCATGTAAGCAGAGGAAGAAGAACCATTTAGAACAGGCCTACTGTGTGCCAGGTACCCCCTCAGTCCTCCTGCCCTGAAACCCACAACTTATGAGGGGGATTTATCATCCTTATTTTCTAGCTAAGGAAAGAATGACTCCCAGAAGCTAGAACTCCTTTGCCAAGGACACAAAGCTAGTAAGATGAGAAGTATGTTTTAAGCCCAGGTTTTTCTACTCCAGAATTTGTCCTGTTTTGATACATCAGCCCCTGCAACTTTTCTACCCAAATACCCTTTTTAGCCCTTAGGAAGCATGAACTCATGCATCAGGGTGAATGGGCAGAACTCAGGAGCTGCTGAGTGTATGCCTCATGTTTTAGCTTACAGATGCATGCAAAATTTGAAGTGCTTGCTCTATTATCTTATATAAGGAGATTTTAAAAATATTAAAATAAGTTTTGTTCCAATCTTTTAGTGAAATTTTCACTAAGGGAAGATGGTCTGTGTCTACCCTAGAGCCTTCCATCCCCCTCATATACCTCAGGGTCTGCTCACTCCAGTTTGAGAAGCTGGCAATAAACTGGCTGTTTTCCAAACGAGAAAGGAGAGGAGCAGGGAGAGGCAGGGAGGGAAGGAGGAGCTTTCTGCTCTAGAGTGCTCATGCGCCCTAAGGGATGCCATAGGAATCTAATGAAACCTATTAACCTTCTTTACCAAAAAATTGTCCAGAAAGTCTGCATTTTATGTTAGGAGGTTTGTAAACTCCCCAAAATCTAGATCTCAAATTAAGCATTTCTGGACTACATGGTCTTAGGCAGAAACTAAGACAAGCCTGACAATTCCTTCCAACCTAAGAGTCTGTGACCTTATCACTCAATCATCGGTTTTATCAAAATGTACTGACTCCATTTCCTTACCAATTTGAATGACTCATTTTATCAGTTAATGGGATAAACAGATTCATGTTTATATGATAATGAGCTGCTATGCATCCTTTCTCCCCTTGAGGGATATTGTAACTGCTGCTGCTTATGGAGAGAGAGAAAGCAAGAGGGTAATTTTTTTTCTCACTCTCTCCAACTCGGTAGCTACTTACCTTATTTGTACATAGAGTCAGACCCAGTGTCCAGCTAAAAGCCACTTATGGTTGGAGACTCAATAAAGCGCGACACTAGAGGTGTAGGAACCATGGACAAGAGTAGATTTTGCCATCGCCTGCTTTTCTTGAGAGAGCCTGGTAACACTGACTTAAACGATATTAAATAATGAGAGAGACTGGATAGGGAAAGAGACTTCACAGGCTTCAAGAGAATGGAAAGACCACTAAACTGACAGTCAAGAAAATTCTTCCCAGCACTGTCGCTGATTCAGCTGATTAAATGGGACAAGGCAGTCTTCCTTTTTAAGCCTTACTTATCTATACTTATCTTCCTCTTCCCATCGAGAATGCAATCTATACACAGCAAGTATATTTAGTCAGGAACATTGATAGGAAGTGACAAATATCAAACTCAGAGTAACTTCAGTAGGAAATGACTATATTGGCTCTGTTATGAGGAAAAGATACTTCATAGAATAGCAGTAGCAACCTGGCTTTGGAAAGGAATCCAGCATTGCTCTCTGAGGGCTTCCTGAGAAATAACCTTCTTCCAGCTAAGTGGGGGATGAACAGTGTGGTGGAAGAGGGTCAGCAGCAGCAGTGAAGACTGTAGGAGAAGCACAGTGCTTCATAATAAAGTTGCTGGGCCAGGACTTTGACCAAGTAATCCAGAGCAAGGACAATCACAAGAAAATAATGCATCTGGTTTCAGGAGAAGAGGAACTTGTCAGGTCACCAACATGTGAAAATGAAGATGGGCACATTGATGAGCTAGATAAAAAATGACAAAGATGATGAGGGGATGGATCAAGAGAGTGATGATTTGAACTGATCTCAAAAGGACCAACTCACAAACAGTAATAATGTCACCTGGACCTGCCAATCACCATCTTTGGCTCCATTAGACCCAATGAAAACAAAATAGAGCTCATGGTCAAGAAGAGTTGTTAAATGACAAATTCAGGAAGACCCACTGTAAATTATAGTTTTTATAGTGCTTCTCAAAGTTCAACTCAACCTGTGATAAAGATACTTAGAGTGGCATTATTGTACAAGGTCTCCCCTTCTATCAAAAACAGAGCTTAACATGGACAAAGATTGGAGGTGGGTGGGTGGGTGGGGTGGGGGTATTTTAATGTTTTTTAAAAAACCATCTGGATTACTCAGAAGAATCAAATCAATTATGGCAGATACTTAGTTGCCTCCTTTGCTGCCAAATCCTGATTTTGTTCAGATGCTCGCCTTTTCATTTACTTACAGAAAGGAGTGAACCCCAATGGGTTTAATAAAACTAGGGTGATTCTATTCTATTCCCCCTTGACATGTGACCCAATCCCACTCTCTGGGGTAGAAAGGTGCTTTATAAATGGCTTTACTGATAATAACAAGAGGGTCGCCAGAGGAATGCTTCTTCATCATCCAGACATTGTGTGTCTACATAAGATATCTAGAACTGGGCAGTCATCCAGGAAAGGGGAGGGTAGAGCTCTAAAGCCAAGTTACTACACTGAGCACAACTTGCTAAAAAATGGCAAGAGCCTGAACTTCTGGCCAAGATGGAGGCTTAGATTGACACGGTCTGTCTACCTCCACAACTAAGAAGGACTACAACTACTGCAAAACCAGAAATAAACAGAAGTTCCAGAAAATAAAACTACATGGAAGTCCAACGTATGAAGTTATAAACAAGTGGTAATCGTACAGACGGGTAGGAGGGGCAAAACCAGGGCAGAGGGGTCGGGCTGTGCTGTCGGCGGCAGCAGTGGCAACAGCAGCGGGACTGTGAGACACCAGGAGAGCAGTCTCGGCTGCAGTTGAGACCCGTCAGCTCGCAATTCTAACACTGGGGAAGGCAGACCCTCGTAGCCTCGAACTGTGAGGCCCAGAGGGCATGGCGATGGAGGAAGAGGCTCCCAGTCTCTCAGCAGAGAGTAACAGCAGGAATACATCTTGGACCCCCACACAAAGCACCACAGTGTGGTGAGATGGGTCGCCAGGTTGTGACGAATGCTCAGGGCTCTGCACCCGATAGCATAGGAGGTGTGACAGCCCCACCCAAGAAGGAAAGATAAACAGTCAGGGTGGCAGGAATAATGATTGAAATACCAATTATGCAGCCAACCAAAAAGCAGATACAGGAATTAACTGATGAACAAATAGAAAATCTTTCTGAGGCTCAGTTCAGAGCTATAATCATATGGCAGCTTACAGAATTAACAAAAGATATTGAACAAGATGGGGAAGGAATGAAGGCTAGTCCTGCTGAAATGAACAAAAACACATACAAGACAAGTGGTGAGGAAACAAAAACCAGAGATCAAATCAACAAATTTGAACATAGGGAAAGAACAAACAGTCAACCAGTGCAGAAAGAGGAAACAAAAAGTGAGGAATATGAGGAGAGGCTCAGAAACCTATGGGACACTATAAGCAAATGAACATCTGAATTATAGGGATGCCAGAAGGTGAAAAAGAACAACTAGAAATTGAAAAATTATGTGAAAAGATAATGAAGCAGAACTTCCCTAACCTGGAGAAGAAAATAGACTTACGGGTCCAGGAAGCACAGAGAGTTCCAGAAAAATGGGACCCAGGGAGAACCACTGCAAGACACAACATAATCAAAATGTCAAAAATTAAAGATAAAGAGAGAGTCTTAAAAGCAGCAAGAGAGAAGAAAAGAATCATCCACAAAGGGGTCCCAATTAGACTACTGGCTGATTTCTCAAAGGAGACTCTGCAGGCAAGAAGGGACTGGCAAGAAATATTCAAAGTAATGAAAAGCAAAAACCTGCAGCCATGAATACTCTATCCAGCGAAGCTGTCATTCAGAATAGAAGGGCAGAGAAAGTGCTTCCAGGACAAAGTAAAACTGAAGGAGTTCATTAAACCCAAACCACTGTTATATGAGATGTTAAAGGGACTTGTTTAGAAGAAGGAGGATCAAAACTATGAACATTAAAATGAAAACTATATCACAACAACCAACAACAGAAGCTAGGGAATCGAAACAAAGGCAAACTAAGTAGGCAACAAGAGTGGAAAAAAATTATAGGTATGGGGAACATATTGGGGGGAAGTTAGCAGAGAGGGGGTTGGGGGAAAAGGGAGGGAGATGATGCAGGAATTAAGAAGCATAGTAGGAGGGAATGGAGTAGACAGGAAGAGGTTGAGAAGAACTATATGCACAACCAATGGGCATGGACTAAAATGGGGGGACAACTAGAGGGAGGGGGTCACTGGGTGGAGGGGAGCAGAGGGAAAAGAAATTGGGACAACTGTGACAGCATAATCAATAAAACCTGTTTTTTTAAAAATGGCAAGAACCTGTGTCCTGAATGATATTTGTGAGACTGGAGGATCATTCTAGAACTGTGTGTGTATTAATAATATAATTCTTATTAGCTTTGTTATCACTATAATCACCCTAATTGATACAAGAGCAAAACACTGAACTAGCTTCCTGGCTTTTACTCTTTCTTCCCTATAATTATTCTCTGTATAGTAACCAAAGTACTCCTTTGAAATTAAAATTTAATAATGTTATCTTCTGGCTTAAAACTTTCCTAAGTCTTTCCTCAGCTCTAGAATAAAATCTCATCTCCTATTCAAAGACTCTAAATCTTACATCATCTCCAATCTCATCTTACTCCTTCTCCTTCATACTTCCTTTTTTTCTTCACTTATTTTTCTTCTTTGATACCCTAATCTTTTCCTCATTAGGGCTTTTTTGTTCAGACTGTTTCCTCTGTTGGACTTCCTGCTCTCCAGATAGCTGTGTTGGTTAGTTCTTATACTCAGGCATCAGCTCAAGCAGCACCTCCTCAATGATGTTTTCCTTGAACACTCAAGTGAAATTAGCTCTTTTTCCCATCTTGAGTCAGGCTTCTTCTGACTTAATCATTTTATTTTCCTCATGGCCCTATCACTATTTGTAGTTACTGCAATTATTTATTTGCTTACTAATCCATTTTCTATTTCCTCTTCATAGTATGTAAGAACCAAGAGAATAAGAACCTTGTCTGTCTTGTTCACCATAATTTCCACCACCCTTAGAAAGGTGCCTAAAACATAATTTTTTTTAAAGATTTTACTTATTTATTTTTAGAGAGAGGGGAAGGGAGAGAGAAAAAGAGGGAAAGAAACATCAATGTTTGGTTGCCTGTCACACACCCCCAACTGGGGACCTGGCCTGCAACCCTGGCCTTGACTGGGAATCGAACTGGCAACCCTTTGGTTTGCAGGCCTGCACTCACTGAGCCACACCAACCAGGGCTAAAACATAAATTCTTAATAACAATTGTTGAGTGAATGAATGAATGAATAAAAGGAAGGAAGGGGAAAGGGAATGGAGGGAGGAAGAGAGGGAGGCTGGTCTGTAAGAACGAGAGCCTCAAAACTGAAATTAGAGGTTCAACTATATCAAAATTATTTGTCTTACTCTACTTAGCTTACTGTCTCTCCAGATTGCAAAAAGGGTGGCAGCAGCAACCCTCCAGTTATGTCCTTTCATCTTATCTTCTCCAGCAGAAAGATAGATCTTCTCTCAATGTCTGTTACTGCTTCCAGGAAAGAATTCGGATGTATCCTGCTTGGATCATGGACCTAACTAGGGACCAGCTACTGTATACAGAGAAATAAGGAATTATGATTGGCCAGAACCTGAGTTACAATCCATAGCCAGAGTATATTGTATGAAGATTGACAACTCTACCTGTTATGATTGATGAATCCATTGGGAATGGTAGGTGGGTGATACAGGAGGAACAGGGAAGGGAAGAGAAGAACAGAGATGAAGAAGAAAGGAAGAGGAAAGGAGTTCTCAAAAATATATAGAATTCCTGAATAGAAAAATCAATAGATGTTCCCTACAGAAACAGACAAACTACACTGTACCATGGCCTTGCCAGAATGTTTTCGTAGTTCTCCAGATTTAAAGTACGCTGATCTCTACTTACTATGTCAAGATGAATCCTTGTCTACAAAACCAGAGTAACAGAAGAACAATTTTAAGCCTGCAAGCATCTATGTGGCTTTATGTTGAGGTTGAAGGAATAGAATTTAGCTGTCCACCTTGTTTTGAAGGCATCTCTTATTAACTCTTGCACCAAGGTAATGACTTTCTACCAGTCTGTGTTATGGTCTGCTGTCTATTCAAAGTTCTTCCCCCTGCCTCAATCACCAAGAAACTGATAGCTGCTTTTAGCATAAAGGTAGCCTCTATTTTCTCTATTCAGACAATGACTCAACCACATGAACAGCCATCATGATCCCTACACAAATACACAGGATGGCTGGACCAGTCAGGCAGTGTTATGGTGCCACAGAGGGAGACCTGTCTTGGTGAGGCAGGGCTGCCCTATACACTGCCCTATAAAGACAGAATGACTTCCTAGGAGAAAAACATGTTCTTGGCTCCAAATTGTGGTTTGGTAGAGCATTTTTGAGGGATAATTATATTGGTGGGGGGTGGGGGGGTTCCTTCCCCCTAACAGGTGTGTTTACAAAAATACTGAGCACACATTACACATCAACATAAATAATTCTCCTTATATCTTTGTCTTCCAAATTTTACAGTTAATTAAACTAATTTGTCTGTTTTTGTGAGTTAGAAACTCATACTATCATCCTTTCCAATCACTATTTATTTAAATTTCATCCTTGACCAGTTTCATGATAATGTTTATCTGCTCTAAAGGATTTGAAATGAGAGAAACACACAGGGATCCCATTTAAATTCTTTCTTGAAGCTGAAAAAAATCCAGGAATCAACTGGTCAGTTAGATAATACAATTTCTCATGTAGGGTATTTGCTTAAGATAGCTGGGAGCTAATTTAATACCAGAATTGCTTACTTACAAGTTTCTGTGAGGAATTCCCTGAAGTTGGCAGTAAACTGAGTAGAAAGATTCTACAGAAGCATTCTCTGAAGAAGTGTCTATTCAAGTCCTTTGCACATTTTTTAATTGGATTGGTTTAGTGTGTGTGTGTGTGTGTGTGTTGAGTTGTATAAGTTCATTATAAATTTTGGATATTAACCCCTTATTAGATGTATCATTGGCAAATATGTTCTCCCATTCAGTGGGTTGTCTTTTCATATTGTTGCTGGTTTCCTTTGCTGTGCAAAAACTTTTTAGTTTGATGCAGTCCCATTTGTTTATTTTTCTTTTGTTTCCTTTGCCCAAGTAGGTATATCAGAAAAAATATTGCTACAAAAAAACGTGCAAGATCTTACTGCCTGTTTTCTTCTAGGTTTCAAGCCCTGCATCTAACATTTAAGTTGTTAATCTATTTTGAGTTTATTCTTGTGTATAGTGCAAGAAGGTGGTCTAGTTTCATTTTTTGCATATATCTGTCTGGTATTCTCAATATCATTTATTGAATAGATTATCTTGACTCTAATGCACAAAATAAGAAAACAGAAACAGGCTCATAGATACAGAGAATAGGCTGACCGCTGTCAGAGGGGAGGGGGTTGGGGGCTGGGCAAAAAAGTGAAGGAACTAAGCAAAAAAAACAAACAAACAAAATACAGACAACAGTATGGTGATTACCAGGGGGAAGAGGGGTAGGAGGAGGTAAAGGAGGGTGAAGCGGGAATAAATGGTGACAGGGAGATGACTTTGGGTGGTGAGCACACATTACAATATGCAGATGATGTGTTATAGAATTGTACACCTGAAACCTATATAATTTTATTAACAAATGTCACTCCAATAAAATCAATTTAAAATAATTCTGATTCTTTTTAAAAAGCATGCTTTGAGCCTGTTCTCAAAAGCAGGTTAAGTACATTTTAAAGCAAAATAAAAACCTAAAAAAATTGCTGTCAACATTCCATTCTGGCCAGTCTCCAACTAGAAGAACATTTCATTAACACTTGGATTCATTGTTTGGCATTTCATTAATCCACTTGGGAAGAAAGGACTCCTTGATCTTGACTCCTCTAAAATGTTTGCTTTAAGCCTTCAATCAGCTTTATGCATTTATCTCACTCGGGACCCCCGCGGCCCTGAACCACCATGGAGAACCGTCAGAAGACCTAACTAAGGAAACCAACATTGTACATCATTTTGTGCTGTCAACCACCTGGACGAGGCTCCACAGCTGAGCTAGCCCCTGCCCACCTCACTGCTTCAGCTTCTCCTGAGCTCCCCCTCTCAGCAGCTTCCAGCCACACAACTCACCCCGCTCCCCCCTCCCCTCCCACGTCTGTTCAGCGGCGCGGACAGTTCAGGTCCTCAGATGTGTCCTCCTTCCTCCCCTCCCACTCTTTACCAAGCTAACTCCAGCTCGTCCTCCAGGGCTCACCCAAAGCCACTTCCCTGGGGCTGCCTGCCCTGACGCTCCAGCCTACACCAGGTTCCCCACGAGATTCACAGAGCACTTCACTTCTTGCCACTTCGCACAGTTGTGATTTATTAGTTACTTGTGTGATATTTTACTTAAAGAAAGCCTGTTTCCTCTACTAGGTTTTCAGTTCCACAAATGGTGAGGACTGAGTCAATACTGTTCACTGCTGTATTGCACAGTGACTGGCACAAGGAATGTGTTAAATAAACACCGACTGAACAAATGGAAGATGTGGGTGAGTTCCTTAAACTCTGTGATTCCCCCCACGCCAAGGGTTACGTCAATCTGAAATTCTGTGGGACACAGATGCTAGAACTGTAACAATACATCCAATTAATACTTGAATTATATGACAAAAGAAATTGGCCTGGCGAGAAAGAGATAAGGTGAGAGGGCTGGACGCTGAGCCAACTTTAGCAGCCCTGTTGCCAGGGACTGTATTAGGTGCTTCGGGATAGCTTATCTCAATCAATTGTCAGACAACCCTTCAGCTTTGCTTATCCTCTTCCCCATTATTCAGATTAGAAAATTCAGGTCACACAGATAGCAAGGGATGGGGGCTAGCTACTTGAATCTGAAACTTTATTATATGCAATAGACTTACGTGAGATCTGTGCTTTTCGGTAAAAAAAGAAAGAAAAAGAGAACATGTAGAAACTGAAAAGAAAGAGAATGGGGAGACTCCTGGTTTCATTCCCAGTCTCTACACTTAGCCTTTCTCGCCTGCTCCTCCGCCCAAACACACACGCGGACACTACACACAATGAACACTGCACCCCTCCCTACGTGAGGGTTATTTCTCAAATCCTTGGTTATAACCTCCACAGTTCAATAGGTGTGACATTCACCCGAAACTTTGGTCCTCTCTGCATCATTACTCCTTCTCCACTTTTATTATCTTGCTTTCATTTTCAGCTGTGCATCAATGTGTCTTTTAAGCCATTATCCCCATTTCATGTTCTGAAGAAATTTGCACTTTTAATAAATTATAACAATTGGCTCCAACTGACTTTGAGGAGAGACCTCACATTTTGTTTCCCACAAAGCCATCTCTGTCCTCACCTCCCAGAGGGGAGGTGGACACATGATCTACCCCAGCCAAAACTAATTCAAGCAAATAACAAGACATCACAGAAAAGCAGAAGGCATTCAGGACTGCTGAAGCAAGCTCCTGCAGCCTGGGACGCAGAGGTAATGCTCTCATGGTGCAGGAGCCACTGAGGCCAGAAGCGAGGCCTTCTCTGACTGCCCCGAGCACCACCAGCTTGTTGCTTTCAGGATCTCTCACTAGAGGATAGCCTTTCCCTGAAGAAGGCTTCACTTTTCTTTTTTTTCCTTGTTTGTTTGTTAGGCCTGCTGGGCTCTATCTACTCTCTTAAAAATTCTCCCAGAGAGCAAAGTAACTCTGCCCAGGTTTCCAAGGACAGTTATCCACAATGAGACACGTGGATGCTCAATGTGAACCCAAGAGTTAGAGCAACTGACGTTGAGTTAGGGCTCTCCTCATGCTGCTCTCTGGGAGCAGATGGGGGCCGGGCTTAGAAGGACCACAAGCCTTCCAGAGGGAGACTTGTAATATGTTAGAAATTGAAAATATTCTTAAATAAGTTTACTAAAATTATGTCAAATACTAAATATTTTCATTGAACAGTGAACTCTCTGTTAATAGAGCAAATAATGCAATTTCATGGATTTAAAATAGATGCTAAGTTTCCACTTCTGTTACTGAATGGCAGAGGAGCTTCTATAAGACAAGCCTACCCAAAAGCATTAATCACCAGAAGTAGGCAAAAATTAGAGGAGTGTTAACACTAAACAAATGGACTGGCCTGGAGTGAATTTGTGTGTTATGCAGTTGTTTGCTGGTGGGCAGACCTCAGTGAGCAATACTTGGGGTACTGAAGCTTTGGCTACTACAACACCTAGAACATGAACAGGCATCAAGTGAGGAAGACTGGAAGGCTGGGGAGGACTTCGTGGCTGGATCTAGAATCATCTTAATACTCACTCACTCACCTGTCTGGCTCCTGGGCTGGGAGGACTGAAAGCGAGGACCGTTCAAACACCTACACATGGCCTCTCCACATAGCTTGGCTTTCTCACACATTGAGGCCTCAGGGTAACTGGCCTTCTTACATGAAGGCTTGGGTTCCAAGAGTAGAACTTATAGCAAACAAGTCAGAAGGTACATAGCTTCTTCATAACCTAACTTGAAGGTTACACAGCATCTTTTCCACTGTATTATATTAGTTACAAGTCAATCACAAGCTCCCAAAATTCAAGTGTAGGAAAATTAGACTTTATTCTTAACAGGGCAAGATAAAGTTCTGGAAGAGCAGATGAGATAAAAGTTATTTTATGACCATCTTTGGAAAATGAAGCCCCACAAAAATCAATGACTTAAGATTCCACCATCAGAGGCTGAAAAAGAAAAGCAAAATACAACAAAAGAGAAAAAAAATAATAAAGAATGAAAGTAAATGAAAATAAACAGATAAATTTAGCCAAAACTTGACTGTTTAGAAAGCAATAACAAAATTGATAAGTTCCTAACCTGACTGATTAATAAAAATGAGAACATAAATTAGCAACATCAAGAATGAAAGTAGAAGAGCAGATATCATTACTGATTCTACAGATACTAAAAGGACAAAAAAGGGAATATTATAAACAAAGAAAATGTTTATAACTTAGATGGAAGTACAATTCCCTCAAGAAATATAACTTAGCAAAATGAGGCAAAATGAAATAGGAAATATGAATAGTCCTATATCTATCTATTAAGGAAATTGAATCTATTATCAAAAACTTTCCCACAAAGAAACCTCCAGGCCTAGCTCATTTAACTGGTGAACTCTACCAAAGATTCATAGATGAGCCATGACCAATGTGGCTCAGTTGGCTGGGTATCATCCCATATAAGGAAAGTTCAGCGATTCGATTCCCGGTCAAGGCATATGCCTAGGTTGCAGGTTCAGTCCACAGCCAGGGTGCAAACAAAAGGCAACTGATCGATAGTTCTCTCCCTCTCTTTCTCACTCCTTTCGCCTCTTGCCTAAAAATAATTAATTAATTAAAATATTCTAGTAGCTACTTAAAAAAGATTTATAAAAGAACTAATATGAAGGTTAACATAATTCATTTTATGAGGCTTACATATGAAGTTTGTATAAAGCTTGACAAGGAAATTGCAAAAAATATGAGTTTCAACCACTTTTCTGTATATCTGAAAGTAATACAGAATATGATTGAACGTAAAGGTTTAAATAAATAAATGTTTAAAAATCCTCAATGAAATATTAGTAAATCAAATACAGAAATATATAAAAATAGTAATATATCATGATAAATTGGAGTTTATCACAGGTGTGTATGGTCTAACATTGGAAAAATCAATGTAATTCATCATATTAACAGACTAAGGGAGAAAAACTTTTTTGATAATTTCAATAGACACACAAAAAGCATTTGACAAAATTCAATGCCCATTATGCTAGACTTTCTCAGCAAATTGGGAACAGAAAGGAACAACCTCAACCCGATAAAGGGTACCTAAGAATAAAAACAGCATTATCATTATGCTCAATGGTAAGATATTGAACACTTTGCCCATAAGGTTGAGAAAAGGCATTTTTATTACTTCTCTTTAGTATTGTACCAGAGCTCCTAAATAGTAAATAAAGAAAATAGGAAGGCATAAAGGTCAGAAAGGAAGAACTAAAACTCACTCTAATCACAGATGACATTACTTACTTGGAAAATTCTAAGGAATCTGCAAATCAACTATTAGAAATACTAAAAGAAGAATTTCACAAGGTCAACATACAAAAAAAATTTTTACCTTCATATATTTTTAGACAAAAACTAGAAAATAAAATGCCTTAAGTTTCTATTTACAATATCTTCAAAAGACACAAAATACTTAGAAATAGATGTATCAAAAGAAGGGCATGATGTGGAAACTACAAACATTGCTAAAAGAAAATAAAGAGGAAGAGTCTAAAAATATGGAAATCTTGAAAATATTTAGAAATAATGTTTCTAAATAATTAGAAAATTTTATCATGTTCATGAATTGGTAGGCTGCATTTTTATGACACCATTTCATCCCAAATCCTCTAAAAAAAATGTGTTTTTTGTAGAAATTAACAAGTTGATTCTAAAATTTATATGAAAATGCAAAGTACCTAGAATACCCAAGGAAATCTTGAAAAAGAGGAACAACTTGAGAGGACTCACACTAACCAATTTCAAGATTTACTCTAAAGGTACAATAAATAATCAAGACAGTATAGTAATGGCATATGGAAAATAGATCAATGACAGACACTTATGAAATCATTTGATTTTCAACCAATGGACCAAAACAATCAATAGAGAAAGTATGTCTTTTTACAAATAGTCCTGGAACAACTGGGTATCCATATGGGGAAAAAATTTATAGTGCCCTCAACATCTATACACCATCCATAAAAATTAATTTGAAACAGATTATAACGCTAAACATAGAAGTTAAAACTATAGATTTTCTATAAGAAAACAGGAGAATTTCTTCATGAGTGTGAATAGACAAAGATTTCTTAAATAGAACACAGATAAAATAACCATAAAAGAAAAAATTGATAAATTACACTTCATCAAAATTAACATTAATAAAATTGAACAGGCAAACAACAGGCTTGAAAAATAATTTCAAAGCACATATCTAACAAAAGACTTGGATCCAGAATATATAAAATACAACCCGGAACTTAGTTATTTTAAAAAAAGACAACTGACCCAATTTTTTTTAAGTTGGAGAGGGTCATAAGAAAAATAAATCAAGTTTAATGTGGGATCCTGTGTAGAATCCTGACACAGAAACAGAACATCAGTAGGGAAATTGGTGTAACTGAATTGTCTATAGTTTAGTCAACAGTGTTGTATCAATGTTAATTTCCTGATTTTGATAACAGTATTATAGTTACATGTGATGTTCACATTAGAGAAGGTAGGTGAGGCATATAGAGAAACTGTACTATTTCTGCTACTTTTCTGTAAGTCTAAAATTAGTTCAAAATATATTTTTTTAAATGGGTAAAGAATTTGGACAGATACTTCACAAAAGACATATGAATGGCCAGTAGTACATGAAAAAGTGCTCAAGTAATTAGTCATTAGAGAAATGTAGATTAAAACCACAATTCCAGTTCACAACCAGAGAACAGGTAAACTGAAAAAGACTGATAACACCAAATGGGGACAAGGATGCAGAGTAACTGTGAACACACATGTTGCTGGCAGCATAACATGGTATGGCCACCTTAGGGAAATGACTGTAGTTTTTGAAAACTAAGCATACACCTACCCTGTCACCCAGTAATTTTATTCCTGCATATTTATCACCCAAAATGAAGCCTATGTCCACAAAAATGCATGTACTAGAAAGTTCACAGCAGTTTTGTCATAACCCCAAACTGAAAATATTCCAGGTGTTCATAAGCAAACTGTTATTTTCAAACAAATAATGTAATATTACTCATAAATTAAAAGGAACAGACCTACTAAGACATTCCAAATTATGGATGAATCTCAAAAACAGTATGCTGAGTGACAGAAATCCCATACAAAATAGTAAATACTGTATCAATCCATTTATATGAAATTTTAAAACAGGCACAACTCAGCTATAACAAAGAAGAAATCACAACAGTGGTTGCCTCTGAGGGTCGTAGTAATGGTCGTTGACTGGGAAGGGACATGAGGAATTTTCTGGGTAATGATTACGTTTTGGGTTACATAGGTGTACACATTTGTGTTGGTTCACAACCTGCCTCCCTGCCACACACACACACACACACAGCAAGGAGAAACCACAGAAAGAAGAGATTACTTCAGATCGGTGGGTGGCAGGTTTAACAAGCAAGGACACTTATTACAAGACTTACATTGAGTAGATCTCTGCACCTGTCCTCCAGAATCTTAAAACTTTGGTCCCTATAACATATTAGACGCTCTTAATAGCACTTAGTCTCTCAAGGCTGCATCCTGGAAAAGGGCTCTCGTTACAGGAACAGTGAGCAGATGGGGGAGGGGTAAGGAGTCTCCTACTGTCAGGGTCCAGCTTGTGGGTCAGCCTGTGGTCATGTCCTCTCAATGACACCCCCCGAAATTTGTCAAAACTTATCATATGATTCACTTAAACTTTGTATACTTTACTATATGTAAATTTACGTCAAAAAATGCATAAATATTGAACACTAGTTAATGATATGCATGAAGTTTAAGAATGAAGTACACTGACACCTTTAACTTACTTTGAAATGCATTTTAAAACGAAGTGATAGAGGGATGGGTAGATACGTGACAAAGCGGATGCAGCAAAATGTTCATTTTTAAATTCTGAAGGTGGGTACACAGGTGTTCAATGTACACTTCTTTCAGCTTTTCTGAATGTTTGAAATGTTTCAACATTGAGGAAGAACATAAAGAGAGAATTTATTTTTAATGTGAATGCATTGTCTACCGCAGGTAGTGTGGTACAAATTTGAAGTTGCTTGATAAATAAGTACTTCTTTGCATGTTGTCAGTATGTCAGTAATGCTTCATTTATAGAGAATAATAACTGCCTCACATTGAGTTTTTCTATAAACCTCAATTATTCTCACGTATGGGATGGGTTATCTCATTTAATTTTCAGAGCAACCAGCCCCATCACTAATCCAAATGGCAACTTACTGCAGATTTAAAAAGGGCCTTCTTTCTTTGAGACACTAGATTGTTGCCTGCTAGAAAACTGTTATTATACCTCCACACATCTACAATGTCTCCAAGAAATAATGCCCCTGGAGCCGAGCAGGCACGCCTTGTGCACCAGTAACTGGAGGCCCTGACAAGAACCCTGGGAAGTACAATCACTATCCTCAGGGCTAACAGTTAGCCAACTCTGAAGTATAGTAGTACCAGCTGTTTAAAATAGTCAAATATTCACTGGTGGTAAAAACTCAAAACTTGAGCCCCTCAATGTGTCTGCAGCCAACTGGTCATGTGGGCCCCTCTGTATTTCCCATGTTTGGCAACAAAAGGGCGAGCAGCACAAAGAGCCCCAGATCTCTGCTCTAGGGCTATCACAAGTCAGGTGGATAGAAAATTCTGGAAAAATGCTTGTTAGAATAATTAATAAGTGAATGAATGAAAGAATGAGTATAGCATGAGGGGGTAGAATTACATGCTTACCCAACAGCCAAAACACACACACACCAGAAAATTGATAGGGCTGCACAAAATACATAAAGCAATCCACAGAAAAGACCACACAGGCCATTACTGTATTTCTTTGGGGGAAAATGTTAAAAATGAACAATTTTTCGTCAATATAAAAACTAAGGCCTGGGCATGTCATTTCACAGAGGTTTCTAACACTCCTCAGGAATCTGTCACTCATCTGAGGATTGTGTACCTTCATCCATCAACTATTTTCATTGCTATGCCTATGTAAAAAAGAATAAACAGCTATTTTTATGAAAAAGAAATAGTAGAAGGGTTTTGAGCAAGGGGGACAGAATGAAAAATATATTTAATGAAAAGCTATCTGTTCTGGAGGGTGGGTGGGTTAGTTAAGGTGAGTGGGATGTTAGTCAAGAACTGTGGGGGGTGGGGGGCAGTAATCCAGACCCATTAGCTATACGAGTGGAGAAGAAAGGATGAAGGCAGGAGATACTCGGGGAAAATAGTTTCCAATGTTATTGACTGACTGGGCATAAAGGATAAAAGGGAATGAAGTGGAAACGCCCTTATAGCTGAAAGGCCCCACCAGAATGTCACTGTCTTGTCCCACATCTTCCAGATAAGAGAAATGGTGACTAGCATTCTGTTCTGAAATGGTCCAGAAGTCAGCCACTCTGAACCTTGGTGCTAAAACAACTGTCACTGGGAAGGATTCTGTGTGGCCTTGTGTTCACAAATAAGAAGGAGAGATAAAAATCACTGCTCAGAGACCCTTAGCCAGTACCCACAGCCCAGCAACAATTTATCATGTGTGCTCCGCTGCTGACTGGGTTGTTTATTTTTCATATAACACTCCTGTCTCCTACACAGGACCAGACAGAGCCTTTGAAAAGTCCTTTCTGTGGGGCAAAATATGTTCATGCCCAACTCTCAGAATTTTAAAAAATGCTATTGGAAAAATACCTACTTTCACTTAGACAACGTTCCCTCACTCTGACCTCTGGCCACTATTCCCTTTACCATCTGGGCCAGATTGTCACCAGGGGCAGAAACTGCTGGTAGTCCACCCAGTCTCCATCCCCTCCCACCATGCTGCCCTTCCTCACTACAGTAACAGAAAACCTGTGATCTAAATAAATGACTACATTTCCCAGCCTCCCTTGGAGCTAGTATGCTTAAAGGGGACTGATGGGGTATGAACTTTTGGCTCTTCCCCACTTTCCTAATCTCTTGAAAGTCAGAGGGGAGGACTAGAGTTTCAGCAACTGTCTTAGACCATGAGATGACATTGGAAATGGCAACCACACACTAATAAGACAGAGCAGAAAGGTATGGAGCCCAAATCCCTGAAGATAGCACTGTTGCCATAGCAACTTGGGGATTCCTCCCACTGGACGTCTATTATCACACATCTCAGCTCATTGAATCTGCTCCTACTGAGAGGGCCACTTCATAAATTTGGGAACTGAGTCTCAGAGAGGCTTAAGTGATTTGCCTGAAGTGTCACATCCTATCAGTGACTCAGACCCAGTCCCTGACTGGCCAATGCTTTCTACATTAGAAGGACTTGCCTAAAATGTCCTAGAGGTAGCTTCCAGCTACAGAACGCCATGGATCAGTCTCAGGTTAGTTTTCCTCTCTCACTGTGTCCCAACTTCCCTCTTGGTGGTAAGAGGGATCTTACCATCACACCCAGGTACTTCCCAGCACACGTCAAACATCTGTTCTACCCTGTGAGAAAAAAGCTTATAAACTGTACCACGAGGTGAGAAGCTGTGAATAGGTGTTATGGCCATGAAGTTCTGCAACTAGGCCAGGGCAGACCTTCTCCATTTAGATCCGAAAATGGGAGTGCTGAGCATTCTCCTTGGAAGGGAAAAAAAAGAGATGTCATCATGAGAGCATATGACTATCCTGTTGAAAGGACCCTGCTAACCTTCTGTTTGTTCTTAGAAAAAGCTGCAGCCACAGCAAATTGGGTGCCACACACCGAACGTCACATTCAAAAAACAAGGAGACTACAGCCGGAAATCCAAATACCAGACACTGGAATCTTCAGCCTTGCTAAGGGAGCACCTTCATGTTTCAACTTTTGTGTTATTTTGTACAGGGCATTCTCTGTATTTATTTTTTGTGGTTATAAAATGATTATCAAACACTTTGTATTTACTTTCTAGTATATACTTGTCCTCTGATTCCATGTTTCCTTTTCCTTAAAATTTGCTGCTTTCAAAAAAGAATACCTGCTGGAGACATGTATGTTAAAAAGAAAGAGAAGAAGAAAAGAAAAAGAAAAAGGGAGAAGGAGGAAGAGGAGAGAGAAGGAAGGAAGAGAGAGAGGAAGAGAAGATAGAAGGAGGAGAAGTTAAGGTAAGAAAGGGGTATGGCCTTTGAAATACTAAAAGCTATTTGAGAGGGAAGATCAAGGTAAATGTGACCTGAAAGAAATCATTTTGGACCTGGAATGAAACGTTCCCCAAAAGCAGTTGGCCTGTGTTTCTGTATTGTTGTAAATGTGCCCTGGAGGCTTCTGGGAAGTTCTTAGAATGTAGGGTGCTCCCACACCAGCCCTTCCAAGGGTTTTTATTTCCCTAGATCAAAGAATCATGATTCCTTAAGGGCAAAAAAGAAATTTAGCAATTGCTAGACATCGCCTGAGGGGAAGTTCTGAGGTGCCGGTGCCTGTTCTTGGGGTCAAGCAACTTAATGGGTAGACTGAAGTTAGGAAAAACAAACTGCTCAGGTTGGAACCTTAAGACTATTTTCTTTTTCTTCCCTCATCAGCTTATTCATAAAATATTTTTGGAGCAACTACTGAGTGCAAGGCACTACATCCAGTACTGCAGTTTCAGGGTGGAGAAAGCCTAGCCCTCCTCAGTCCCCGAGTCAGCTCATGTTGATATTTCACCGGTTTCTCTGCCATGAAGTATAGAAATGCTACCCTCCACGCTGTATGACATCATTTCAAATATTTCCTCTACATTCATGCAGAACCACCCCAGACAGTATTATAATATTTGCTTCAATAGCCATGGAGGGAGGCTGAAAGAAGCTTTGAATAGTCACCCCTATCCCCCATTCCTTCACTTTTATCTAATAAAAGACCAGTTTTTGAAATAAATAATTTTTAATATAAACTTGTCATTGGAAAAAATGGTAAGGTAAACTACTTAAAAAAAAAAAAAAAAAAAGGCATTCATAGGCTTGTCAAAGTAAGATGATCAAGACCCAACCCAGGGACTGCCTCAGCCAGTTCCCCACCCCTCACTCCACCTCTTCAGTCCTTCATTCTTTACACTGCTATGGAGAAAGGGTGGCATTACATGGTCCCAAGCAGCCTGCAGGAAGGGCAAGAGACAAATATCGTCACCTCAAACTTCACACTAGAAGGTTGAGGTGACTAAATCCTGAGTTTAGAATAAGGGAGTAGTCTCAAACCTCAGACCCTGAATCTCTTACTGGGGAATAGCTGTCATCGATCCCCAAGAACCTGACTCCTTTCTGATAAAGTCTGGGGAGAGGGGCCTGCTCCCCACCTCTTAGCTTAACATTAATGAAAATGAACAGCAGTCCCACACCTTGTCCTCCTCTCCCCTTCTCCATGCTCCACAGCCGTAGGAAGCACTGGACTTCCAGCGCTGGGGCTGTGAGGTGGGGTAGCTGTCGGGGGTGGGGCAGCTCTGGCCTTGTTCACTTCCTGCTCCCAAAGAAAAGCATTCACCAGTGACCTGTCTTTGCTTTCTACCTCAATACCCATGAGCAGAAAGCAGAATTCTGTGAGTGACACTGGGCTCTAGCCCTGCTCCCATTTGTGCCATGAATTGTCAAAGACTGGGAATGGCCCCTACTTGAAAACTAACAAGTTAGCCGGCCACAGTTTCATGGATGCTAGAAGACACAAGATTTGTGGCTCAAACACAGAGGACATTATGACTCACTGCACGGCACGCAGCACATTTGCATCAGCTCACTTTAACCTCCACGCCACGAATCCCATGAGGGAGATGCGGAACAGCCCAAGTGGATGTGCACGCAGTGCGTCTGCATTAGAGCGAAGGAACCCCAGTCTTAGGAAAGCTGCCCAATCTTTGCCCAGAGGGAGACACGTTTATTACATTGGCCAGGAAACAATACTGCCCTCTGCTCCAGAAGGGGATACTATCTCTAGCTTTCAAGGCTGTTCGCTATACAAATACCCCTGAAAAGGTAGTCCAGAACAAAAGCTGCACAAGAGGTGCAGAAAAATGTGCGGGACCCCTGAGGAATGATCTCCTAACACTCCTTTGCGCACTCTCATGAAACCATGTTACTTTGCCTCCTCATACCTATTTCAGTTTGAAAATAAAACTCACTTGTGATTATTACTTGAACGTCTGTCCTTCCAGAAAACTGTTAAGCTCACGGAAATTGTGACACTTGCTGTTTCGTTCTACCATGCCCAGCTCCCAGAAAGTGCCTAGCACAGTGTAGATACTCAGGGAATAAACGAACAGCCTAGCGACTGATGAATGCAAATTGGACAGTATGACGCTCACCTGTTACATAAAGCTGGAAGGGCTTAAAGTGTGGAGATGGCATTGGCATCATTACCTGGCAGTGTCTGCACAATCCTGCCTTGCTCCCTTGGTTCTGGTGTTCTCACCATCAATGTATCAGAGCACAAAGCAATCTTTTTTGAGGGTTACACAGGAAACTTATTCAACTCTACTTTGAGCAAATCATCATCTAATTAAATAATTTAGATTAAGTATACTAATACAGAAGATTGTTTTAAAGAATAGTTATAAAGGGACTTCAAAAAGATAATTCCAAATGGGAAATGTTGAATCTCGATGAAATTTCTATTTTCTTTAATTACTGAGACATCTTTCTAACAAGGGCCCAAAATGATCTATGAGTGTTGAATGCCATGGAAGTTTCTCTGGGAATCAGAGAAAATATGATTAAATTATTGATGAGGCAGTGTCCCCATTTCTTATCTAGGCATTCAAATTCAGGGGCTCCTGTGCTGCAGAGCATAACCCAGACTATCCCTTGAGACCCAGTCCTGAGTTAGGGTCTCTAGGGAGACCAGTTGGCCCCTCTGACCCCTACAATCAGCAACATAATTGTACTGTCATGTTTTTATAAGTTAAGCAAATTCCCAGACTCCTGGCTGGAAGTACAACACTGGAGAGTTATTTGTACCCAGTCCCTAGGGCTCTCACCGGAGAGGGTACTAGGCAAATAATCCTTCCAGCAATCCTGGCTTGGTCCCGTGTGTCACTGTTTCTTGAAGTATGACCTGGGGTTCCTAGGACTTCCTGATGGCTCCAAACACGTATAAAAATGCAAGTTACTTGTTTGACTCTCAGAATGCTGCTCAATTCATGAACCTTCCAATATTTGCCTGTGTCTCAGGGATCCTTCATTGACTGAATGAGTTACTGAGGGTGACTAAAGTTCGGTATTTCCAAATTTAAATGGACAGATCATTAGAACTTACAAAACATGCTAATTTAGCATTCTGAGAAATCTCACTGCCCTGCAACACTTGGAAAAGCCACAAATCTTTGCTAAATCAGGGAGGACGCTCTGGCAACAGGCATCATTAATACTGTTTTGAGTTGGCAGCAGACTGTGGCTAAGAGAAGGTTCTAGAGTGATCTTACCTGGATTTGAAATCCGGTTCCTCCTATAGTAACTGTGTGACTGAGAGAAGCGGTCATTTCCTCAGGGGCAAAGTGGGAATACTATTCCCACCGCATGGGTTGTTGGGTGAACTGATGTAACACACGTAAAATGCGCAGCACAGTGACTGGTGATAATGCTCAATAAATGAAATTGCAAACACAGGAAATTTCCAGTTGCAGCGACTCGTTTCAGTCATTACTGCAGTAACATTATTACTATTCAGTGTCACTTTTGTTTGTGGTTTTGCTGTATAAATGCTGTATTGTTGCCATTTTGCTTTTAAACGTTTGCTGTGTTGTTACATCTTGGTCTTCCGCCTTTGTTGTACCAACCTCTATTTCTGCTGGGAAAGGGGAAAGGGTGGGATAGAGGGACTCTGGAGGCCACTGTCCCAAGGATGCCACCCCTGTCTCATGTGCCCCACAATCATAAGCAGTGTCAAACCACCTGTGGCCTCCTGGTGTGGGCCACAGAGGCCGACGCAGGAAGGGGAGCCAACTGAGCACAGATGTGACAGGCCAGCAATGTAAACTCACAGCATAACCACACACACTGTCCTTAGTGTGTGCAAACAAGTGCCAGACAGAGGTTAGCTCTGTGGGAGCTGAAGGAAGGTTCTGATAAAGGCCAAAGGAAGGCCAAAGGAATCAGTATGCCTTTGGCTTCAAAAAGATTCTGAAAAACTCATTCCTTTTTACTCTTATTCAAGAAGATTCTCTGACACAGCTTTCCTTTAATTCCACTGTCATTCAAACCCCCAGCTTAAAATTTAGGTTCTGAAGGGAAAAAGTCCTTAGGTTTCCTTTCTTATCTGGCTTCCTGCAAGCTCCTCTTTGCAGGTGAGCATTGGTGAAGACCTGCATATAATGAGCCAGAGGCACCATGGATTTTAAAGTCAGAAAACTCGGGTTTCAATGCTAACTGTGCTACTCTCCAGGTATGTGACCTAAGGCAAGATACCTTACTGTTGCAAGCCTTCATCTCCTCATCTGTAAAACGGGAATAAGGCATGACTCACAGGATTGTCATGAGAATTCAGTGAAATAACACACATTAAGGCACCTAGCCAATACCATCCTAGCACACTGCAAATGTGATTTTCATGCACACACAGGCTCACACATATGGACACAAAACTCACACTCACAGTCTCTTCAGATCCATTTGACAATGTGACCCAAACTGGTTCATTCAAAGCAGACCATGCCCATCCTGGGACAGTATCTCAGATTGCCAAGAATACTGGAAGATAGTAATCAAAACCACATAGGAGAGCCTCCAGAACCATGTCTTCCCCTTACACAGAGCCGTGCTAGTGATGAGGCTGACTGTTCAACCAGCAGACCAGAGCTGATGTACTCAGGTAATTAGTGGCCCTTCCCAAGAGTCCCTGGCAGGCTGCATACTGTCCTGGTCTCGCCGCCCCTACCCCAAGCACTTAGTGACTCTCCTTTCAGAACTGCCTTCAAGCAAAAGTACATTCTTTGGAATACTCTCAGGGGTAATATATAATTTTTTTAATCTCTAATTTTGAGATAATTGTAGATTCACACATAGTCATAAGAAAAAATGGACAGCTACCCTGTCTACGCTTTACCCAGTTTCCCCTCAATGGTAATGTCTTACAAAATCATAGTACGATATCCGCAGAGTATTGACCTTGACACAGTGAAGATACAGAACATTTCCATCACCACAAAGATATCTCATGGTGCCATTTCAAAGCCGTACTTGCCTCCCTGCCACCCCCACCCCCTTCTTAACCTCTGGCAGTCAGTCACCTGTTATTCAATTCTATAAGTTTGTCATTTCAAGAACATGGAAGCATATAGGATGTAACCTTTAAGTTGGCTTTTTTTCACCCCACAAAATTCCCTGGAGATTTATCCAAGTTTCTGCTTATATCAATAGTTCACTCTTTTTATTGCCAAGTAATATGCCATTATAAGAATGCACCAGAGTTTATTTAACCATTAACCTATTGAAGGACATCTGGGTTGTTTCTAGATATTGGCCCTTATGAATAAAGCTACCATTAACAGTCATGTATAGATTTTTATGTGGACATTAGTTACAATTTCTCTGGGATAAATGCACAAGAGTGAGATGGCTAGGCTGTATGGTAGTTATAACTTTAGTTGCATTAAAGACTGCCAAGGAGTTTCCCAGAATGTCTGTACCACTTTACATTCCCACCAGCAATGTTAGCGATCCAGTTTCTCTGAGTCCTCACCACTCACTACTTCTATTTAGCCATTAGGATAGGTGTGTGGTGATACTTCACTGCAGTTTGTTTGCCTTTCCTTAATAGCTAATGATCTTGAACATATTTTCATGTGCTTATTGCCATCTGTATATCTTCGGTGAAATGTCTGTTCATGTCTTTTGCTCATTTTCTAAATGGTTTGTTGTTGTTGTTGTTTTTTACTACATATAACTTTTTATTAAGTAATCTCAGCTAAGCGTTATGAACATCTTGAGTGGCTTTTCTGAGTAGTATTGTTTTGCACTCTACCAAACATACCAACACACACACACACACACAAATCCACGCACACACCCAAAATGTACCTATAAATCAGTGAGCCTCCTTTTCTTCTAAGAATTTTAAGTGGGTTCAGAACAGTTGCCAAAACATGTGCTTGCTGAGGTTCTTAAACTGTTGTAATCATGGATCTCTCTGCGAATCTGATGGATATAAAAGACCCTTTCTCCACAAAAAACACACATATACACAGACTTTTACCTCCAATTATACAGGATTCTTGGGGCCCTTTAAGCCAGCAATGAACTTCAGATTAAGAAAACCTAATTTAGCAATATGCTTAAGTAGCTGGCTTTGAAGAACTCTACACTTACTTGGAAATTATAGCCTCAGAGCAGGTTTAAAACTTCCAGCAATGGATGTCAATCTTGTGAGTCAGAATTACATCGGAGCTCATTACCCAGATGCCTAGGCCCACCTCCAGATCTGACTCCGAAAGTCTAACATGGAGCCTGAAAGTCTGTTTCACACAGCTCACGGGCTAGGGCTTGGAAGCCCAGCTGGATTCAACAAGCTTTAATATCCACCCTCCTTCCTAATAGGCATATTTCTTTTACTTAAAGGACTCAGGGAAGGAAATTATATAATGTCCAGAGTGTAATTTCTTTTTCAGCGAAAAAGGAATTTTCCCTTTAGACTCTGACCTAAATACACTTGCAATATCCCACATCTCCTGTTCTCAGGACAAATACATCTTTAAAGTGCCACCAAGGAAATTTCCAAATCCTTAAGGCTGTCCAGAGGCAGCTCCCTAGGCTTCTCTATCCTGAACTAAATCCCTGCAGTGTGCTTTCAGCTTCCCCCAAATGTTCACTTTGCAAAGTGAGCATTTGGTTTCTCTCTGCTGTATCCTGTCCTGTAAATTCTCACCCATCAGTCAGAACACCACGCCTGATAAGTCTCGCGTTACCTGCACAGACCACAGGGTGCGTTGTACAAAGCAGCAGAGTACACTGGTTTACCTGCCAAGATTAACAGGGTGCACTGGTTTACCTGCACAGCACAGTGGGGTGTAGTGGCTTAATATCCACAGTCATCAGTGGGCTCTAAAGGCCAAATCCCAGCTGGTCTCAAATCCCAGCTCTGCCCTTAACTAGCTGGGCATCCTTGGGTATGTTTCTTAACCTCTCTGAGCTCCGTTTGCTCTGTGTATAAAATGAGAACAATAAAATACCACCAGCCTCACTCAGAAGTTGAGAAAATCGGATGAGACAAGGCCTGCAGGGTTCCTGGCCAACAAGGGCTGTTTGATATACATTAGTTTCCCTTCTTTTCCATGGATATTAACCAAACAGTATCTTTCTACCTGCAATGAGGTTGCCCTAAGCTCTAGGTGGGTAACCTGCCCCCCTTTTCTCTCCCCACAAGGAGACGCTTTGCTTCGCACACTTTTTGCTTCCCTGCTGCAGCAGGGTCCCCACAAGGCAGCAGTGCACCACCTCTCCGGCAGCTGCGAGCTCCGCGCTGCTCACGCTCACGGCACGGATCCGGCGGGACTGTAGGCAATTCAGCCTTTCAGGCTTCTGTTGATGAATTCTTCATGAGGACAGAGAGCAGAAGTTGTGGGACCCGAGCTGGGTGGCAAGGTGGTGTCTTTACACCTTAATCGTGCCACTTCTCCCAACTGGCAACATCTGCTGCCCCTTTAGCCCAAAGGGAGTCGTTTCCTCTAACAGCGGCTGAAGTAGAATCTTGAACAAAAAGAACCAGACTGTCCCAGAAAGCAGAGATTACTCACACAGGCACATCCCCCAGGGACCAGAGGAAGCCCCAGCGCCAGCCCCCCATGTATGTGTCATGCCTTGCTCCAGCAATATTATTCTCCTTGACTTAGATGCAGTGTTTCCTCCCCTCTGCTCATGTGCATAGCTCTTTAGCTGGGTGCAAGGACTTCTTTACACTCACCAATACCCACGACATCTCAGATGGCAAGCCCCAGAAGGTGGCTTGGTATGTTAAAGTCTTGGACTCTAGTGCCAGGCTGCCTGAGTTGAAACCTAGCTCTGCCTCTCTAGATAGGTGAGTTTGGGCAAGTCGCTTCACATCCCTGTGACTTGATTTCCCCATCTATAAAACTGAAATGATAACAATATCTACCTCATAGGGTTATTGTCGGGATTAAGAGATTAGCATGGAGAAGTACCATATTTAGAACAGTGCCCAGAATCTAGTAAAGCACCATATGCATGGTAGCTTTACTACTATTCCCAGTATTTATTATCAGGAATTTGACACCCAGAGGGAAGTGTTAGTGATGACAAGAACAGTAATTGGACCAGGCATTCCTCCCTGTGCTGCTGCAGCTGCTGGTTCAGGTTCATCTTATTATAGTCCAGCCATTCTGAAGACTAGGGGAAAATTATCTCCTTTCCCCACCCAGCTAATCCAAAAAAATCTATCTTCAGTAAGCAGACAGCTTAAGGGCGGAATCATTTCTGCAGCGACAGCTAGCCCTTATCTACATGATGCTCCCTAGTGAGTCAAAGACCCAAAGGCAGTAGCAGTTCTCTTTGCTCAGTTCCACTAAACTTTCTAGGTCCTGCTCTGGTGTTTTCCCAGGGACGAGGGTACATTTGTCCCCACCCATTAGCAGTTGCCCGCTGCAGGCACTTCTCTATCAGCTGCTTCCCCTCTCAGAGAGGCTGCCAAGGTTCAAATGCTGATCCTGTTGCTTCTCCACTGTGCCTCGGTCTCCTTCTCTGTGCAGCACAGAAACAATAGTGCCTACACTCTAGGCTTGTTAGGAAAACTAAATGAATCACTGTATCTAAACAGCACAGGTAAGGCACAGTGCCTGGCATATAGGTGGGCACCCAAAAAATGTTGGCTCTTTTTACTACAATATTTCCTTTCTCCCATCCTCTCTCAGTCCTGTCCACCTTCTTGAAGCATGGAAGCTTCTTGAGTTTGGGGAAAATGAGGCAGGATCATCATACCACATGCACTCTCCCAACACACACACACACACACACACACACACACACATACACACACACACACACACACCACCACCACCACCACCACCACCACCACCACCACCACCCCCAAGACAGCCTTGAGAGGCTGGATGACTCCATGCAGAGACGATGCAAAAGGGGTTGCTAAGAGCCTAGCACTCCCATTTCTTTCTTCCTAAGTGGCTGTTTGGAGCTGTGTTTCTGGGGCCACAGAGACAGAGAGAGCCTGTCTCATGATAAAGTCTGTACCTCACATCCGCCTCACAAGAGTCCACAGAGCACCGTGACTTAGATCAGCTGTTGTTTTCCAATTTATTTAGGGCCCACCTGCTGTCTAAGCTAATTTAATAGTCTCCATAGCACTGGGGAGCCGGATGTTTGGATGTTAACAGGAGCAGGGAGGAGGTTCAGAGACAACCCAAGTGAGGAATCTGAGCACTGATACAGCCTTATATCCAGGCACTGAATAAAATACATAAGCACATAGATTACAAACCCTGGAGGTTTTCTGCTAATATTGGATTAGCAAGCATGCCCCCTAGGGAAAATCTGCCTTCCACGTTTTCCTATAAAGTGATCCATAACATTAGGAAGGCATTCAAGATTGCTCTCTGTGCACTTGTGGCCCAAGCTGTGTGTTCCTGACTGGGAATTAGAGGATGTGGGGGAATGAGTGAGAGAGAGAGAGAGACAGAAAGAGACAGACGGAGAGAGAGAGAATTGTTTGTTGTATATATTCAAATGCTGCTGTTGGGAGGATTGATGATGCAGTGGGAATAGAAGATCCATAAAAAATAGCATTTCTCTTTTCTAAGCCATACAGCATCGCCAACACTAGTATCCCTTTATTTCACTAGCCCATGGAGATATTTATCACATGACTAAGTGGGAGAAATCTTTGGGGATGTAGAACAGATGAGCTAGAGAAAATTTAAAACGACTGGTCTGGGCATGAAAGGTTTGCGCCACCATTGGCATGGGCTTAGGCTCTCCTTTGTGTTTCCCTGTGACTTTCCTCATGTCTTTTAGGCACATGCAAGATATACTTGGCTTTCTCATTCTGGGGCAGTATGTCCCAGTGGGTACCCTCCTCTGCATCCTGACCGGAGGTACTTAAAACATAGCTGTCCTACTCAGTTATGTCCTCCTCCCTGGGACCCGTGGCATCTCTGTCCTTGGGCCACTTGCTTGCCTTACTGGTTGACTCCTTCTCACTAATCAGACTGTGAGTTCACAGGAGGCCAAGGCTATACCTTGAATCACTTGTTTGCCTGCCACATCACAGAGGCCAGGACACTCAGTAGGTGCTCAATGAATCCAGCAAAATGACCAGTTTCTGTTGCTTTTGTCCTGAGGCTTCTATTTCCAGAGAAGTCACTAATGATTCTATGAGCAACCTGAAAATGTATCTCTCTCATCTTAGCACAGCATCCCTCCATGCCAACACACTTCGGTGAAGTACCCACGCACCCAGTCCCCAGTCATCCCATTCAGAATTGAGGCATCACCCCTGAGGTCTCTTGATGACTCTGAATAGCCTAAGTTATGCTGCAGTGACAAACCAAGATGGCTTAACCGAAATGATTCATTTTTCATTTACAGTACATGTCCATTATGGATCAGCAGAGGGCTGACGTATAGTTCACACATCTTTTCTAATTACAGCCAATGAGAGAGAATTACTCACAAGTCCCCACCTAACTTTGAGGAGGCTGGAGAACGTAGGGACCACATGGAATTTTGAGTGACAATCATTTGCCCAAAACATTTGCTCTATTTCCCTCTCTCCCCATATCTGACCAGTTTATAATCAATGCCTATCCTCAGTTCTAGAAAATATGTCCATTCATTCCCATCCCCAAAGAGAAAGCTTATTTCAATTGCTTTTAGTGTTGACCATAACCCTAAGTTCCTTTATCCACAACAGACCAAATTCGTTCTTAAAACACAAACCTAATGATGCTGGTCCCCCTCTATTAAAACAGAGCTCTTTCCCTGCAGAATAGCTCTCTTAAGTACAGCCCATATGCCCCCTCTCACAGCACCCCTGCCTACGTATCCAGACTCATCTCTTCACACTGCACAAGGGTCAAGAGGAGGCTGAAATCCAGCCCAAACTGCATACCACACCTTGGTATCTGGTGATAGGCTGTACCTTCTGGGAGGAAGGAGTGCCCATTACCCACTGTGCACTTTTTTCTAATTGAGACATATACATTATATGTTCAGGAAGCAGCATTTGCCCCAAGAGGGGCACATTTTTTCATTCCACACAAAAGCTTTGCATTGGCTAACAATACAAACTACTAACAGTTTTCCAAATTCAGCAGCCTACTTCTCACCTCCAGGCACCGACACCTGCTACCACGCAGCCAGCCATGAGCCGCCCACCCCCTTCCCCCCACTCATCCTGCTAGCCCGGTACGTTTCTTAATCATTAAGAACCCTGTTCAGACATGACTTCAGATACCTCCCATCAGGGATAATCATTCCCTCCTGTTCTTAATTTGGATTCTTCTAAAACCAATCCCTGAGAAAAGAATTGGGTTCAGGTGGTTTATTTGGAGAATGACGCCAGGAAGCACACATGAAATAAAATGAGAAAAAAAGTAAAATATACTAAAGAGTACATGATTGTTGTTGACAACTGTGGCTCACTCCCACTGGGGAACCTCTGAGGAGCCATGAAGAATACACTCACCAAGGAACATGGAAGCTGGAGTATTTATCCTCCTGCACCTGTTTCTTGTTGGTTATCCTTGAGAGTATGAAGCCTGTGGCACTTCTTGGTTTTCCTAAATGGGCTGAGCAGGTTCTGTGTTACTAGAAAGCTGCAGCATGGACAGAGGCAGATATATACGGCTGTACCTGGCATTGCCCTCTGGCCTCTCAGCTCTACACTATGAGCCATCCTTCCTTCTCCATCAGAAATGGCTGGGGTTTGTAGCTAAATAGCTTCTTCAGCCTACTTCTGGCCCACCTTCTTCCTGCTTCTAGTTTAAAGACACAGAGGCCTCTTTTCTTGGAATTATCTGTTCATTTCAGTTCAAGTTCATTCTTTTAAATATTTATGTTTCTTATGTATCAAATTATATTCCATTCTGTTGGGCAAATGCCACATCCAGGTCTCTTCTACTATGTGCCAGGCTGCTATGGAACCAAGCTCATAAAAGTCTTAGAAGTTCTGCTGTCAAGCCAAGAACATCTACGAGGCACATCAAGGTTCTTAGAAGCCCTGTTACCTACCTAAGGTTGACAGACACACCCTAAAGTACTTCTGCCTTTTTAATATCAGGTTTTATGATCATACCCTTGACTTTATTTTACCCTGACAATGTTTTACTGCACTGAATCTGTTCCTTTCCCATAGACCATTTCTTGCTTTGAGGTCCTTTTTGCTGGCTTTTGCTTCAGTCCTCTATATTTCTCCTAAATTCTGCTGAAAAACCTAGTGCCCTTTGAGGCTCATCTCTGTCTCCACCTTATCATACATTGCTGAAAGAAGCAAGTCGGCACTCTCAGTAGGTATCCAGGATCCCCTTAACCAAATCTACCTGTTCATTAGGTGTCTTTTCTATTTTCAAATTACTGCATACCTCAACGTTGCCAAACGTTTAACTACTACATGCCATGAGTTGCCTTTTCTCTATCCTCTGATATCAACTTCCTGACTATCCTTCATATCTTCACTACTAGTTTCCTCGAGACCTTTCAAGCCTCGGCCAAGTACCAAAACCAACGTCACATGAGTGATATGGAATAAGGGATTGACTAAATGACTAGACCTAGTACCACTGTGGCAGAAAGAAGTGAAGTACAGTCCAGAAGGGTTTAACTGGAAGATCAGAGAGAAGTTACGAACAGAGATTGTAAAAAAAAAAAAAGCTAGCAAAGAAGTCTGTGGAGGACTATTGGCCATATATCTGGGGGTGGGGCTAGAGTTGCTGTAGGTGAGCAGGACCAGCAGTCAGAAAAGCTGGACAGGAAGCAGGGAGAGAGACAGAAAATCAAAACCCATTATGACAAACCTGAACTTAGAGGACAAACTAAACCCACATGTGTCTTTCATCTCCTCTACCTCAAAGACACAGTGCCCTCACCACAAAGATGCACATACATCTGGTTCAGGAGGCTGAAGGAACAAGATCCTGCAGGTGCTGGAAGATCTGAAGGCTCAGCTGCCATCCCATCCCTGCCAGCAAGGGTAGCGCAGATCAGCGCCAAGTGCATGAGCTGCAGCAGCACCTGGAGCCCTGCCTCGTCCTCCAGAGCACACCTGTTGCTGCTTCAATTCTGCTTTCCAAATCCTGTGCACGTTCTCTTGTAGTGAGCCGTAAACCACCACCATGCCAGGAAGGAAGTCTGGGAACTATAGTTCTAGTTTAGCTAAGTCAGCAAAGTATAAAAGCATCACAAAGGCACTTAACTCAGGCTTCCTGTCCTAAAGAAAACACTTAATAAATGTTAAATATCTATTTGTATTCTTATCACCTAGCCCAATGCTTAACACGGAGCAGATGCTCCGATTTTGTTTGTTAAACAAACACTTGGTTTATATCAGATTGGTTGCTGCACCTTGTTCTGTAAAACATTTCCCTTGACACAAATTGTCCTTTGGTTGTAAAGAGATAAGAATCTTCTGCATCAACCTAATATTGTTAATTTCCCTCTCTGTGGGACAGTTTATTGCTTAGAACTAAAGCCATCTACATCCAGAAAAACAGTTGCATTAAAATTCATTTAAACTTAGCAAAGAGAAGAAAAATGATCTCATGATGTTACCATTTTCAGCGGGGCCTGAGTGAGAGGGCAGGATCCAAGCTGAACACTTTCTCTTCATTAGCACTTCAGCTCCTGCACTCAGCTCAGAGACCACCTCGCTGACCCCACTCAGACAAGGGTAACTGAGCGATGAGGTGATAATGAACAGAAAATGTTCTGCCCTGTTCCGAGCATGGCTGGTACAAAGCAGGACCATGGGGATAAGGCTGAACCTGGCTGTTTTAAAATCTTTTCTCATTGGGAAGCAGCATGATGCAAACCCGCCATGATGAAGATGAGGCTGCAGCAGCAATGAGCAAAGGTAAAAGTGTAGGTAAAATGTGCTGGCCTGGGCTCACTGGATAAGCTCAGATTCTTGTTATGATAAGTCTTTCAGGAAATCCTAGCATTGTTCTCTGCTATTTAACAACACCCACTATATGATGGTAGAAGGAAGGAGGGAGGGAGGAAAGGAAGGAGGGAGGGAGGAAATGAAGGAGGGAGAAAGGAAGGAGGGAGGGAGGGATGGGGGAAGGAAGGAAGGGAGGGAGGGAGGGAGGAAAGGAAAGAGGGAGAAAAAGAAGGCTCACCTAGGAGATAACAGGTAAAAAGAGACCTTTTTATACCCTAAGCCATAAAGAGGCCCCAGTTTCATGTTATTTAGTTAAGCTCTGTTCCAAATTGTGATTTTTCATGAGAAAGTTTTAAATTTCTCTTTCAAGAGTACTGATTCCCCAAGGCATGCAGAATGCCTATAATATGCAAGTACTTTTCTAGGCCCCAGACCCAAGCTGGAGAGGAAAGCAACACAATGAAAAACACACTTGCTTTTTCCAAGGTGGTTCCCGCTAACAGTATCAGGGTCTGATGGTGAAGAAAGCTGGAGAATGAAACCTTGGTGAGCAAACAGCAGTCTCTGCTGCAGCTCACCTACAGTGCCTCTAGCCCAGTTTCTGGTTCTATAATTCCATTCTCTGTCCCATCACATTTTCTCACCCCTTATTACACTTTCTCTCACTCCATCCCATTGACGTCTATCCCCAACTTCCCTTCCTTTACTTCCAAGTTGTTCATACCTTGTTTGGCCTCCCAGCAATCAAATGAGGCAGAAACATTATCACAACCCAATATTTAGATGAGGAAACCAAGGCCCAGAGGACATAAATTACTTGTCCAAGGTTCCTCCTCATTATTTTATTTACAGTAGAATCAACACTACAGAAACCAGAACTTTGAAATTGTAAGACCTTGGTTCTTCCAACTCTTCTAAAGGGACCCCCACCCACTGCTGAGTATCCATGTGAGGGAACATGTTAAAGGAAGGACAGACTATTTCTCTTACAATTTAGCATGGAAGTGTGGCTTGAACATAATATTCCCCAAATACTATAAATGCATCTGTCTCTAATTTTGTAAGTTGCATTGCTATAGAGTTATGATGCTATGGATGGTCCACAGAAACACCCCAATCTTGATTTTTGGTTTAACAGGTAGCATATCTACTACAAGCAATTCACTAATTAATTAAATTATTCATTGGGTCTATTGGCATCTCAATATCCAAGGCTCAATATTCATTGATACAAGAAAAAACAAAATGAATAAGACATGGTCCTGTCCTCAAGAAATTCACAATATAGTTTAAAAGATGTCTACATAGACAAGCTAATTTTTGGACAAGCCATGATGGAATAACCACTCTCAGTAGCAGAGAATTTCAGATAATGAAGCCAATATTTCTGTAGGAAGTTATTAGAAAAGTCTTTATGGATGAAATGGAATATAAATAGAGTCTTGAATGATGAGTTATATTCTGGTAGACAGAGATATAGGAAAGATTCCTGCAAGAAAAGAAGATGGCAAAATCAATGGCCAGAGTTTTAAAAAAGTCAAAGGGAAAAGCAAACATTGCAATTTGGTTGTACTGGGAATACAGCTGGAAAATGGAGCCATAATGTGAAAAGTCTTGAATGCCAGACTCAAAGGTCTAGAATGTTTCCCTAGATGGAAGGAAGACACCCTGAACAGAGTGTAAAAGCCAAGAAGATAGGAACAGAAACCAATATGATTAACACAATCGTGTGGCCTCTTAATTCTAGGAACTATATAATGAGGTTGTATAATGATTAGTTTTATGAGTCAACTTGACTGGGCTAAGGGATACCCAGACAGCTGGTAAAAAATTATTTCTGGATGTGTCTATAAGAGTATTTCTCACCCTGGCTGGGTGGCAGGGTTGGCTGGCATGTCATCCTGCACACCAAAATGCTGCAGGTTTGATCTCTGGTCAGAGCACATACCTAGCTTGTGTGTTCCATACCCAGTCAGAGCACATCCAGGAGGCAAAAGATAGATGTTTCTCTCTCTCTCTCTCTCTCTCTCTCTCTCTCTCTCTCTCTCTCTCTCTCTCTCTCTCTCTCTCTCTCCTCCCTCTCTCTCTCTGAATAATAAATAAATAAATAAATAAATAAATATATCTTCAGGTGAAGATTACAAAAAAAGTGTTTCTCGAAGAAATATGCATTTGAATTGGTTGACTGAATGAAGCTCACCCTCATCAATGGAAGTGGTACCATCCAGTCTGTGGAGGGTCCGAACAGAACAAGACAGAGAAAGGACAAATTGGCTCTCCTCTTGAACTGGGACATCTATCTCCTCTTGTCCTAAGGCATTAGTTCTCCTGTTTTTTAAGCCTTTGGACTCAGACCAGGACTTAGACCAGTGACCCTCCCCAGCTCCTGGGTCTTTAGACTCAGACTGGGACTTACACCCTTGGCTTTTCTGGTTCTCAGGCCCTTGGGTTTGGACTGGAACTACACCACTGCAGACAGCTGTTCATGGGACATGCCAGCCTCCATAATCATGTGAGTCCATCGTTTATAATAAATCTCCTTTATTTAGCTATACCAATCCTCTTGGTTCTGTTTCTCTGAAGAACCCCAACTAATAAAGATTGTAAATGGAAAATAAGTATAAAATACAGCAATGCTGAGTGTGCTATCTGCAGAAGGCCAGATGATCAACAGGACATGCTCCCAGTGGCATTTTCCTTGGAAAATCTACCACTATTCAGTGCCGAGGGCCTGACACTCTTTGCCTTGCAGACTCAGGAACTGGAGTCTTATCTGTGTCCCAGGGTGGGTTAGAATGAGGAAAACCAGAATGCCATTTATTAATTCACAATAAAAGACAGAAATGTCCACCCAAGTAGATCAGGATTTTCATTTGCAAACAACAGAACCAACTCTAGCTAGTTGCAGATAAAAGAAAAATCATTACAGCTAATGTGGAATTCACAGAATTTTCAGAAACTCAAGAGCCAGTGAATCAAGCTCAGAGACTCCACAGTCAAGAAGAAAATCCAAATGCCAATACCAGGTTAGTCTCATTGGCTAACCTGCTGGACACAGAGCATGAGACACTGAGCCAGCTGTGCTGACCAGGATTTTACTGTTAGAGTTTGCAGCGACCACTCCTCCTGAAAGCCCAATCATGTCTGCCATTCTCTCTGAAAAGACAGAGTTTGAACATGACCTTCCTCTTCATGTGGCCCATTTCCCTGGTGTAGCCTCAAGGATTGCTTGGAATGCAAGTTTTCTTGCCTCTGGTGGTAAAAGGTGAAAATCTCAATGATAAAAAATCACAAAAATGTGAAATGAAAGTCTAAAAATCGCAGCGTGGCCATAATTAGGATAACTATCCACGGCACAGCATGACCCGAAGACAGGCCTATCTTGTCATAACATCAGAAGGTTCTTGTTCAACATGCAGTTAAAGAAAGGAAGGTATATAAGTGACTTGAGTTTTCCATTGCTTTAATTTCTAGGCTCTAATAATCTGTTGAATTAAATGCCAGAATTCATTCACTCAGCAAAGGATACGGGCACTCAGTAGTTGCCCACGCCGCATGTACTCCACAGCGCTGTTGGAAGCGAGGCTGCCCTCCCTCAGTCAGCCTTCCTCAGTGACATCACTCTCTCTTCCTTTTCTCCCTCACTCCCAAGGCTGCCTCTCAGGCTTATGTCTGTCGTTTATTTTACTTTCGCAATCCACAGAGCTAGTATAATCTTTCAGAACTTGGCCTGAAGAGAAGAAAAAGCATTTTTCCTATTAGCATACACATCTCCAGGGCAAAAAAACTTCAAATCACCTTCCACATGCCAGAATGAGTCCAACTTTAACACCTGTTCTCCCAAAACACCAGTAATAACCCCAACTCCCCGTGAAAGCTATAACTTTAATAAAAAACAGGTCACACGTCAGACA